>NC_042618.1:163121385-163753091 GCF_901001135.1 Rhinatrema bivittatum | reverse complement strand
AACACCCTCAGCCTCTACTCATAGGTGTTGCTGTTGTGCAAGAGCAAGTTTAGGCTCCCTCTGACTGCCTAATAGCTCTCTATGTGGTAATCCATTCTGCATTTGTAATTAATTCTGAGTTCAATGAAAACAAATTCCTTCTTAACCCCCAAGAGAAAGAGACAGTGGGGCCAATGCAAAAAAATACGTGGAAAGCGGGCGCTGAAATGTCAGCGCCAGCTTTCTTAACGCGCGCCTGGTGTCCTCAAGGGGGGTGCCATGCTATATGCAAATTAGGGAGTCATGCTAACACGAACCCACGGCGGCTGCCGGATACGAAAACTGACGCCGATCTTCCTTCCCATGCATTTGCATGTGATGAGCGCTGTCTCATCTACTCCGCTTTCGACACGCGTTAAATAGGCGCTAATCCCCTTATTGCATTAGGAGGTAGATTAGCGCCTATTTAACCCACGTCGGACTGCGGGTTATACAGTGTGCTCGGCTGAGCGCACTGTATTGCATCGGCCCAGTAAATGTGAGTGAGGATGGGAAGTGGGATCCCTTGTGATGAGGTGGGAACCTCATCGAATCAGGAAAGCACACTTGGTTATCTGTAAGCAGGGTCTCCTTAGACAGCAGGATAAATCAGTCATAATCAGTGGATGACGTCAGCTGATGGGCCGACACAGGCCCAGCTCTCAAAGCTCAGAAGTCTTTCTGAGCTCGTGCAGGAGTTTCTGCGTGCAATCGCTTCCTTGTGAGCTCCTCGTTTTTTTCCATAGGTTTAAGCTTTAGCTGAGCAGTCGACTCTTTCAGGGAAGAGGGTAATAAATGTATGGCTGACTTATCCTTCTGTTTATGGAGAACTCTGGTTCCAGTACGCAACTTTACTTTTTCCGTTGACAAGCAAGACTGAATTAGCCAAAACCAGTGGGGAGTCCCAAGTGGAAGACTGCCTTGTAGAGAAACTACCTGAATTCTACCAGTGAAGAGTGGACTACTGGGTGATCAGGCTGTGCAGAACTGCTGGTCTAAAGGTGCTGTCTCTTTGGGACATAGTATCCAGACAGTAATGGGCTATGAAGGTGTGGACTGACAACCAAGTAACAGCTTTGCAAATGTCTTCAACAGAAGTGTCGCGGACTGGCTGGCTGGGTCTGGGGATTCCCCCCCTACAGGACCAGCACGGGGCTTCAGGGCAGGGCAAGGTCTTGTACCTGGCCAGCCACCTCCTCCTTGGGTTGAGCCCACAGATTCTGGTGGCCAGCAGGACTTTTCTTGACATGGTGCATGGCAGGCCAGGGCCAGGGCTAGCATCGATCAGGCAAGGTCGGAGTCCAGGCACATGGTCGAGGCAGGCAGAAGACAAGTGAAGATTAAGGGCCAGAAGCAGTCTGAGTCAGGCAACATAGATCAGTCCGAGGAAGGCTAACTTGAAAGGCAAGGTAAGCAGGGCAGAAGCACAGAAGAGCAAGGCAGGAACAGAGAGAGAACATACAAGCTGGAACAAGGGGAAATAGTCACGCAGCAGGGCAGCATATGGAAGCAAGGCTAGGGAAAGGTGGACATACAGGAACATAACAAAACAAGACTGGGTAAGGCAGAAGTAAGGAGAGACAAGAAAGAAATAGGGTAAAACACCAAAGCAGGAACAAGGCACAAAAGTACACTGCACGGACAAAGCAAACAGGAACGGGTGCATGACAGGGGTACAGACAGACAAGGACAAAGAGCAGAAACACACAGAGAGGATAGGTTCGAGGGAAGCCTACACAAGGTACAGGCCACTGGAATGCCCATGGAAACAGGGAGTCACTGGATCACCTACAGGGAACAGGAGGGCTACTGAGAGGCCCAAACAGGACAAGACAAGGATGGGATAGGAACATAAGAAAAGAACAAGGAAAACACAAACATAGGAAAACAGGAATCAAGGTCAAACAAGGCAAGAAAGAAGGAGACCTAAACAGGCCACAAGACAAGACTAGAAGGCCCAGAGGAAACAAGGCAAGGCAAGAAGGTCAGAAGGTAACGTAACAAGGGCCTTGCAGTAACAAGGCAAGGAGGACCAAAGCAAGTAGCCAAGGAGACTCAATGAAGAGGCACCGAGTTGTGAGAGAAGCAGGGTTAAATAGAGCTGGCCTTTCTGCGTCATGGAGCTATCAAGGAGGTGGCTAGAACAGGAGAGAGCATGGTTCAGTGATGACCTCTGCTGGGGGGGGGGGGGGGGGGGGAGGGGGCTGCCTAACAGCCAGGATCATTACTAGAAGTGGCCTTGAGATGAGCCACTGAAGTCATCATTCTCACACCTTGAAGAGAATCTCTTCCACTTGAAACTGTAGGACTTCTGTATGGAAGGCTTTATAGTGAGAACAGAATGTCCTCCATAATCTTGGAAATCAGCATGGAGAACATTACTGTGTGCTCAACATCCACACCATGAGGGCCAAGGATGGAAGATTTTGGGGGCAGTTTTCCATCCCTCTGAGTGATGAGATTGGAGATATCCCCAAGTGGATTGGAGACTGAACTGACAGATAGAGGAGGTAAGGGTATCACATCCAGGGCCGGCGCGTCCATTAGGTCTAGGGTGCCGAGCTGTAGGGGGTGCCGAAGAGCAGCCACGTGGTGCCACAAGTGGGGCCTATCCCACTCACGGCAAAGAGAAATAGAGACCGTGTGCTTCTCAGGGCCGCGAGCAACGCACTGCTCACAGCTCTGAGAAGCACACAGTCGGTGCCGAAACAGGTAGGAGGGGGCATGACCGGGGGGGGGGGGGGGGGGGGGGACGGAGGCAGCGCAAGGGTCACCTAGGGCGCCTAATACCCTTGCACCGGCCCTGATCACATCTGGCATGGCCAAACAAGGGCTATGAGAATGATCTTCACCCTGTCCTGCAGAATCTTCTGGACAGTTCTGACAATGACATGAATTAGAGGTGTAAAGCAAACGGTCGCTCCAGTTTAGCATGAAAGCATCGGGAACTGTGGGGTCGGTATGGCCTCTTCATTAGGTCACGGAGTGGGGAGTCAACTGGCTCCAGATTTTCAAGACAGGTTGATCCAGTCCTGGTTTTACTTCCTTGCCTGCAAGTACTTATAGTCTTGATTTTTTTTTTTTTAGGGAATGCAATAGGTTAATCAGAATAAGTCCCAGCATGCAATGGAGTAAAACCAGGACTGGATCAACCTGTCCTGAAAATCTGGATCCAGTTGGCAATCCTAATGGGGGATTCCCCCAACAGGAGTAGAGCCAGACTCTTGGGCAGAGCTAGACAGGGTCTTCCACCTGACCAGCCACCAACCCCTTGGATTAAGCCCGCAGGTTCTGGTGGCCAGCAGGGATTTCCAGGAACAGTACATGGCTGGCAGAGGTCTGGGCAGGTAGTTTTCAGACAAAGTCAGTGTCCAAGCAAGAGGTGAACACAGGCAGCAAACAAATGAAGTCAAGATCACCAAATATGGGAAATTATATATTAGTAACTGTTTTGAATTTTATGGATATTTGGCATGAGAGTTATGTTTTTTCATGATTGTAATAAATGTGAAAAATTCAATAAACTACAAATTAAAAAAAAAAAAATGAAGTCAAGATCCAAGCAGGAAACTAAAGCAAAGCAAGATACATACAAGACAAGGCAAGGTAGAAACAGACAAGGAGGACTAAGCAGGTCACAAGGCAAGGCAGAGCATGACTAGGGAGCCTGAAGGCCACAAGACAGGGCAAGAAGGCCAGGGAGTCTATAGGCCAAGGCAGGGAGGCTGAGGAGGCCATATGACAAGGCAAGGAGGCCAAAAAGGCCACAAAACAAGGCAGGGAGATCGAGGAGGCTGAAGGACATAGAAACATAGAAATAATGGCAGAAAAGGACCAATGGTCCACCCAGTCTGTCCAGCAAGCTTCCCATGGTAGTATCTGCCGTGCCTTGCAGGTTACCCCTATGTATCAGTCAGTGCTGCTTGATGCGCTTTGCTTATGGCTTGGCTATAGAAGCAGTTCTGTGTTTTTTCCTTAATGTCTGTGCATCAGTAGCCCAGACTGCAAAAAAGTCATGGCTCTTATTTGGTGGTCTCTGAATCCAAATTCCTTTTTTCCTCAACCACCCACCCCCCTCCTTCAAAGCAGAGAGCAAAGTTGCAGATGCATCAAAAGCATCAAGGTTTATTAGTTAAGGATAGTAATCCCATTTATTTATTTAAAACTTTTTATATACCGACGTTCATAGACATATCACATCGGTTTACAAATAACAGGGGGATAAATATATTGAAACTGCGAGGGAAGTATAAAGTTACATGTAACAGGGGTATAATACCACTGAATATGCTCAGAACGACCACGTTTCTTGATGGAAATAGTAAGTCAATAATATACTCCTCTAAGAGCAACTAATTTCCCATTAACCACATATTTGTATCGACACATAAATAATGACCATCATAATAGGCATCACTGTGTGGTGTTATACAGCCATTTGTCACTCTGCCTTATATTTAATCATAGGTCAGTCCACATTGCTGGAACAATTTTTTTTAATTTTTATGTGCTTCTTATCATATCTCACTCACCCATGAAAATTAAAATGATATAGACGGTTCTCAATCTCTATATTTTTTTGAACCTTTCAAATGTTTGAGTCCATAATGAAGACCACAATGAGCTAACACCATTGCACTGTAAAAATCTGGGCATGAAGATCATGGTTGGTTGACAGCATTCCATTGAAGAAAAAATTCTGGAATTAAGATAAGTCCAAGTTGAATTTACATTATGGACTCAAACATTTGAAAGGTTCAAAAAAATATAGAGATTGAGAACCGTCTATATCATTTTAATTTTCACGGGGGAGATATGATAAGAAGCACATAAAAATTTCCAAAAATTGTTCCAGCAATGTGGACTGACCTATGATTAAATATAAGGCAGAGTGACAAACGGCTGTATAACACCACACAATGATGCCTATTATGATGGTCATTATTTATGTGTCGATACAAATATGTGGTTAATGGGAAATTAGTTGCTCTTAGAGGAGTACAGGGGTATAATATACATGTAACATGGGATACTCCTGTTATATTTATATACATGTAACAGGGGTATCCCATGCCTTCTGTTAAGGGTAGTAACTTCTGCTCTGTCCAGGTTTCCCCCATGCTTATCAGTTCTTCAGACCGTAAAAATAGGGGCATTCAATGGTTGTTGTCTGAATCCAATTCCCCTTTTCCCCTGCCGTTGAAGCAGAGAACAATGTTGGAATTGCATCAAAAGTATCAAGGCTTATTGATTAAGGGTGGCAACTGCTGCATCAGGAAGTTACCCCCATGCACATTTTCTTTGTTTCCTTTAGGCCATAGAAGCAGTCCTGTGCTTTTTCCCTTAATTCTGCATATCAGTTTCCCTTATGTCCCTTATCAGTATCCCAGACCATGGAAATCGGGGCCCTCGGTTGTCGACTGAATCCAATTCATCTTCTCCCCTTCCTGTCTAAGCATCAAAGTATATTGTTAAGGTTAAAAGTTTCAAAGCCTATTAGCAGGAAGGCCAAGGAGGCCACAGGACAAGGTGAAACAAAAAAGTCACAGGAGCCACACAATAGCAAGGAAAGGCAAGATGGGCCAACGCAAAGAGCCAAGGTGACTCGATGAAGCAGCACCGAGTTGTGAGAGAGGCAGGGCTAAAGAGGGCTGGCCTTGTTGAGTCATGAGACCATTAAGGAGGTGGCTAGAACGAGAGAAAGCATGGCTCTGTGAGGACATCTGTTGGTGGGAGGGCTTCCTAGCAGCAAGAATCATTACAATAGTTTTCGTCAATCTTGCTATTTGAGGAGATTAAATGTAGAATTTTTAGAGCAGATTTTTTGTTTTGGTCTGCTCTGCATAGACCTGGTCCTTCCATTAGGAGGAACTGGTGTGTGATCCCAGTGTGACATTTTAACACCAGCCATCATTACATTTTATCTACAGTGATGTTCAAACCAGACCTCGGGCTCCCTCCCCCTGCCCCCGCCAGTCAGGTTTTCAGGATAATGGATGGGCATGAGATGTATTTGCATAATGCACTACCTGCAATATATGCAAATTATATTTCATGCATATTCATCAGGGATACCCTGAAACCCCTACTGGTTAGGACGACCAAAGGACCAGTTGGAGCAACAGTTCACTGTCTTATGATTTTCTAAGAAGCAGCTCCTTCTTAACAAGGTAGCCCTGACTCTAAGCCTTCCTCATCTGTCTTCCTTTCTCTCTTCCTTCTCCTCCCCCTCCTGTCCTCTCCTCTCTATCTACCTCTCTTCCCCTCCTCACCTCCTATCATCTTTCTCCTCTTGCTCTTTCCTCTCTGTCCTTTTCTGTTCTGCCTGCCCTTATCTTTTATCTTCCTGCCCCCAAGTTGGCCCTTTTCATGCTTAACTGTGTAACAGGTAAATATTTTGCTTGCAAAGTGTCGGTGGCTCCCAACCAGATAATGGACAGCTGGGTGTTTACCTAATCTCCTGCCATCTGAAACCAGAGTACTGTAAACAGGATTTGTTACAAACTCTGTTTCTACATGCTACAAACTCCTGCCTGCAATTCGTGGAAATCACCCAGCTGAGTAAAAAGAACCAGAAGAGCAGCCTAAAAAGAAAACATAGCACTGTCCCTGGTATCCCCGAGGAGAGGCATATATCAAGCATGTAGTATAACAAATGTAATTCAGTATATGAAATAATGACAGAAAAAGATCCAAATGGCACAGAGAGCTGCTGGGAGGACGTTCCCACTGTGGCATTTTCTAATAGGTACTGCTAGGGCACTGCTGTGAAGATGCTTGCAGCATCATTTTAATAATTTCTTTTAAATCGTTTTCGTATTTCCAGATAGGCTTTCCAGTTTTAGCTCAAGGCAGCTTACAGTATTAGAATTCCGGAATAAGTCCCTTGCCCAGAGAGCTTACAATCTAAAGATGGTTACCTGAGGAGGTGGAGAGTAAAGGTCACAAGGTATGTCAGTGGGAGAAGCAGGACTTGAAGCTTGCAGTTCTAATGGGTACTGACAGGGCACTGCTGTGGGGAAGCTCACATCACTGAAGTCCCGGCTAGTGTAGACAGAACACCGCCGTGAGATGCAGCCTGGTGTAGGTGTACATGCGTGTGCTGTGTGAATGTTTGTACGCGTGTCACAGCGAGTCTCTTTCAGCAGTAACGCATGGAACAATTATTGATGTAATCTTGGCCTGGGATAGAGGAGCTGCTCTGCGACACTGACCACAGTGTAATCAAATCTTCATAGGAGAAAAATAGTCAAAACAATCCACCTGAAAAAAATATTTAACTTAAAAAAAGGGAATTACACTCAAATGAGAAAAGTAGAAAGGAAAAGATAGAGCCAAGAGGGAAAATGCCTGAAGGCAGCATGAACTTTCTGTAAAAACACCAGAGGCTTAGAGTAAATTATAGTTATACCACCAGTCAAACAAAGAACTTGGGAACATTTCATGATGTCTGGTTTCCATCTCTGGATCAGAAATTTGCACAATGGCAGGGCAGCATAAAATGCTTATTCAAGCTGAGCCCGCTGGCTCGGTGGCACTGTTGTACACTGCCATGCCAAGGATGTGGGTATGATTCCCAGCGTGTGTCTTTTATTCCCTGGGCCAGCAAGGGATGTGATTGCTGGAGAGGCACCGCTCACAACATCTAGGGAGAGGGAGTCTAAGCCATTGCTCAAAGGTGACAGCTAGTGGCCAGACTTATGACCCATACTAGCTCGGTTATAGTGACAGCCATGGGGTGGAGTCCCCCACCTAGGACTGTTGCTGCGATGACTGGCTTCAGTGAGATGAGAGCGGAGGAATATAAAATCCGTGGGTATTTGTGATTGAAGGCTCAAGGCACTGTGGCTCAGGAGAGGCTGGCTTCAATTAAGCTGGACACCCCAAAAGAGTAGGAGGATCCTGATGAGCTGAAACTGAGAAGCAGTATAATTTGGAAGGTTTAAATTTCTGGTTAAGAACATAAAAAATTGCCATACTAGGTCAGACCAAGGGTCCATCAAGCCCAACATCCTGTTTCCATTGTCCAACAGTAGCCAATCCAGGCCATAAGAACCTGGCAAATACACAAACATTAAGTAGATCCCATGCTACTGATGCCAGTAATAGTAGTGGCTATTCCCTAAATCTACTTAATTAATAGCAATTAATGGATTTCTCCTCCAAGAACTTATCCAAACATTTTTTAAACCCAGGTAGAATAACTGCACTAACCACATCCTCTGGAAACAAATTCCAGAGTTTAATTGTGCATTGAGTGAAAAGAATTTTCTCCGATTAGTTTTAAATGTGCTACTTGTTAACTTCATAGAGTGCCCCCTAGTCCTTCTATTATTCAAAAGAGTAAATAACTGATTCATATTTATCCGTACTAGACCTCTCATGATTTTAAAGCACTCTATCTTAACCCCATTTAGCCGTTTCTTCTCCAAGCTGAACAGCCCTAATCTCTTTAGCCTTTCCTCATAGGGGAGCTGTTCCATCCCCTTTATCATTTTGGTCACCCTGTTCTGTACCTTCTCCAGTGCAAATATATCTTTTTTGAGATGCGGCGACCAGAATTGTACACAATACTCAAGGTACGGTCTCACCATAGAGTGATACAGAGGCTTTATGACATTTTCCATTTTATTCACCATTCCCTTCCTAGTAATTCCTAACATTCTGTTTGCTTTTTTGACACTGAGCCGATGATTTCAATGTATTATCCACTAAGATGCCTAGATCTTGTTCATGAGTGATAGCTCTTAATATGGAACCTAGCATCGTGTAACTACAGCATGGGTTATTTTTCCCTATATGCATCACCTTGCACTTGTCCACATTAAATTTCGTCTGCCATTTGGATGCCCAATCTTCCAGTCTCACAAGGTCTTCCTGCAATTTATCACAATCTGCTTGTGATTTAACTACTCTGAATAATTTTGTATCATCTGCAAATTTGATTACCTCAATCATTGTATTCCTTTCCAGATCATTTATAAATATATTGAAAAGCACCAGTCCAAGTACAGATCCCTGAGACACTCCTTTTCCAATTAGAAAATTGACCATTTAATTCTACTCTCTGTTTCCTGTCTTTTAACCAGCTTGTAATCCATGAAAGGACATCGCCTCCTATCCCATGACTTTTTAGTTTTCTTAGAAGCCTCTCATGAGGGACTTTGTCAAATGCCTTCTGAAAATCCAAATATACATCTACCGGTTCACCTTGATCCACATGTTTATTAACCCCCTTCAAAAAAATGAAGCAGATTTGTTAGGCAAGTCTTCCCTTGGGTAAATCCATGCTGACTGTGTTCCATTAAACCATGTTTTTCAATATGTTCTGTGATTTTGATCTATAGAATAGTTTCCACTAATTTTCCCTGCACTGAAGTCAGGCTCACTGGTCTGTAGTTTCCTGGATCGCCCCTGGAGCCCTTTTAAAATATTGGGGTTACAATGGCCACCCTTCAGTCTTCAGATACAATGGATGATTTTAATGATAGGTTACAAATTTTAACTAATAGATCTGCAATTTCATTTTTAAATTCCTGCAGTACCTTGGGGATGCATACCATCCAGTCCAGGTTATTTGCTACTCTTTAGTTTGTTAATCTGGCCTATTGAATCTTCCAGGTTCACAGTGATTTGGTTCAGTTCATCTGACTCATCACCCCTGAAAACCATCTCTGGAACCAGTATCTCCCCAACATCCTCATTAGTAAACACAGAAGCAAAGAATTAATTTAGTCTTTCTGCAATGGCCTTATCTTCCCTAACAGCCCCTTTAACCCCTTGGTTAATACCTTCCTTCTGAAAAATAAACACTCAGGGCCAGATTTTAAAATGTATGCGTGGGTGTAGATTTGTGCGTGCAACCCGGCGCACACAAATCTTCACCTGATTTTATAACATGCGCGCACAGCCGCACACATGTTATAAAATCCAGGGTCGGCGCGCGCAAGGGGGTGCATACTTGTGCACCTTGCGCGCGCCGAGCCCAAGGGGAGCCCCGATGGCTTTCTCGATTCCCTCCAAGGCCGCTCCGAAATTGGACTGGCCTTGGCGGGAACTTTTTTTTGGATCCCCCCCACCTTTCCCTCCCTTCTCCTATCTAACCCACCCCCAGCCCTACCTAAATCCCCCCCTACCTTATTTGATGGCGTTACGCCTGCCTCTGGCAGGTGTAACTTGAGGGCACTGGCCAGCTGCTGTGCTGGAGGACTTGAAACCACCCCTGGCCCGCCATCATGCCCCTGGCCCGACCCACCATCATGCCCCCCAGCCCCGCCCCCGATTTTTGCATTTCCTGGGGCTTGCGTGCGCAGCCGAGCCTATGCAAAATAGGGTCAGCGTGCGCAGGGGCAGATTTTCTCGGGTTACGCACGAACCTCCAGCACAGCTGCTGTGCCGGAGGACTTGGAACCGCTCCCGGCCCCGCCCCCGGCCTGCTGTCACGCTCTGGCCTCACCCCCAGACCGCTGTCACGCCCCTGGACCCGCCCACGATTTTCACGCATCCCGGGGCTTGCACGCACTGCCAAGCCTATGCAAAATAGGCTCGGCGCGCGCAGGGGCAGATTTTCTCGGGTTACGCACGTATGTTACGCGTGTAGCCTTTGAAAATCTGCCCCACTGTGTAAGCAATGTTAAAATAATGCATAAAGGTAGGGCATGGCTACTTAAAAGATCCAGGGCTTGGGCCCATAAACTGACCATGCTACCCCAAGGTTATGATAATTAAACTAGTGTTTCCCAACCCACTCCCGGAGGCACACCGAACTAGTCAGATTTTTAGGATAAACATAATTAATATGCATGAGATAGATTTGGATGCATTGTAGACCCAATGTATACAAATCTATCTCATGCATATTCATTGTAGCAATCCTGAAAACCCGACTGGTTAGGTGTGCCTCCGGGAGAGGGTTGGAAATCACTGAATTAAACAACTCAACAATCACAATCAGCTTTCCTCCCATCACTACCCAAGAACAATCCTGTAAAAACAAAACTGGATTTGACAAAGGTTTCTAAAATAGTGTAGTGTGGAACAAATGATAAGGGACAGTTATTTACATTCCTGGGAACTTTTGATTTCTGGTCAGTCTGAGATTGCTGTGGATTGGGGGAGGCTATGTGCATGCGCATACCAGTAGCACTATGCACACAAACTTTCTCATACACACACACACACTAACGTACTCGCATGTTCACTCCCATTCTCTTTTTCATACACATACATGCTCATTCTCACAAACACTTACTCTCATTCCTCTCATTTACCTCTCATTTACCCTCCAAATAGACTCTCATGCAAGTACACACTCACTCAGATCTCCTCCTCTGCCACACACACACATTCATTTCAGTTACAGAAAACTGAATACCCTCCACTGCTAAATACTGTGGGGCAGATTTTCAAAGGGTTACGCGCGTAAGATACGTGCACAACCCCCGAAAAGCTGCCCCTTCCACCCCTTTCCACCCCCTATGCAAGATAGGCTCGGCGGCGCACAAGCCCCGGGGCGCGCGTAAGTCCCAGGGCTTTCCTATGGGGGGTGTCGGGGCCGGCGCATCATCGGGGGGGCGTTCCGGGGGTGGGGCCGCGGAAGTGGTTTGGGCCCAGGGGCATTCCGGGGGGGTGGCCACGGCCTCCGGACCAGCCCCTGGACTGGAACATGGCGCGCCGGCAGCTGGCCGGCGCGCGCAAGTTACACCTGCCTCAGGCTTGTAAAATAAATGTATGGGGGGAATTAGTTAGAGCTGGGGGGTGGGTTAGATAGGAGAAGGGAGGGGAAGGTGGGGAGGGGGGCGGAAGGAAAGTTCCCTCTGAGGCCGCTCCGAAATCGGAGCGGCCTCAGAGGGAACGGAGGATGGGTACTAAAGGAACTCAAAAATGAAATTTCTGACCTATTAGTTAAAATTTGTAACCTATCATTAAAATCATCCATTGTACCTGAAGACTGGAGGGTGGCCAATGTAACCCCAATATTTAAAAAAGGCTCCAGGGGTGATCCGGGTAACTATAGACCAGTGAGCCTAACTTCAGTGCCGGGAAAAATAGTGGAAACTATCCTCAAGATCAAAATTGTAGAGCATATAGAAAGACATGATTTAATGGGACACAGTCAACATGGATTTACCCAAGGGAAGTCTTGCCTAACAAACCTGCTTCATTTTTTTGAAGGGGTTAATAAACATGTGGATAAAGGTGAACTGGTAGATGTAGTGTATTTGGATTTTCAGAAGGCGTTTGACAAAGTCCCTCATGAGAGGCT
Source organism: Rhinatrema bivittatum (assembly GCF_901001135.1). Lineage (NCBI taxonomy): Eukaryota > Metazoa > Chordata > Amphibia > Gymnophiona > Rhinatrematidae > Rhinatrema > Rhinatrema bivittatum. The sequence goes on along the minus strand of NC_042618.1, from coordinate 163,740,808 downwards.
TCTACGAAAACTAAAAAGTCATGGGATAGGAGGCGATGTCCTTTCGTGGATTACAAACTGGTTAAAAGACAGGAAACAGAGAGTAGGACTAAATGGTCAATTTTCTCAGTGGAAAAGGGTAAACAGTGGAGTGCCTCAGGGATCTGTACTTGGTCCGGTGCTTTTCAATATATATATCAATGATCTGGAAAGGAATACAATGAGTGACGTTATCAAATTTGCAGATGATACAAAATTATTCAGAGTAGTTAAATCACAAGCAGACTGTGATACATTACAGGAGGACCTTGCAAGACTGGAAGATTGGGCATCCAAATGGCAGATGAAATTTAATGTGGACAAGTGCAAGGTGTTGCATATAGGGAAAAATAACCCTAGCTGTAGTTACACGATGTTAGGTTCCATATTAGGAGCTACCACCCAAGAAAGAGATCTAGGCGTCATAGTAGATAATACATTGAAATCGTCAGCTCAGTGTGCTGCAGCAGTCAAAAAAGCAAATAAAATGTTAGGAATTATTAGGAAGGGAATGGTTAATAAAACGGAAAATGTCATAATGCCTCTATATCGCTCCATGGTGAGACCACACCTTGAATACTGTGTACAATTCTGGTCGCCGTATCTCAAAAAAGATATAGTTGCAATGGAGAAGGTACAGAGAAGGGCAACCAAAATGATAAAGGGGATGGAACAGCTCCCCTATGAGGAAAGGCTGAAGAGGTTAGGGCTGTTCAGCTTGGAGAAGAGACGGCTGAGGGGGGATATCATAGAGGTCTTTAAGATCATGAGAGGTCTTGAACGAGTAGATGTGACTCGGTTATTTACACTTTCGAATAATAGAAGGACTAGGGGGCATTCCATGAAGTTAGCAAGTAGCACATTTAAGACTAATCGGAGAAAATTCTTTTTCACTCAACGCACAATAAATCTCTGGAATTTGTTGCCAGAGGATGTGGTTAGTGCAGTTAGTGTAGCTGGGTTCAAAAAAGGTTTGGATAAGTTCTTGGAAGAGAAGTCCATTAACTGCTATTAATCAAGTTTACTTAGGGAATAGTCACTGCTATTAATTGCATCAGTAGCATGGGATCTTCTAGGTGTTTGGGTAATTGCCAGGTTCTTGTGGCCTGGTTTGGCCTCTGTTGGAAACAGGATGCTGGGCTTGATGGACCCTTGGTCTGACCCAGCATGGCAATTTCTTATGTTCTTATGTTCTTATGGCTGCTTGGCTCGGTGTGCGCAGGCTGCCAATTTTGCGCAGCCTTGCGCTCCGACCCTGTATTTTATAACATGCGCGCGGTTGCACGAACAAATCTACTCCCACGCGCACCTTTTAAAATCTACCCCTTTGTGAAATAACACAAACTCTTGCAATAATAAAAAAAAAAAAGACACCTAGAACCTTGCCATGCCAAATCATAATAGCACTAAATCTCAGAGCTCAAGCAGCAGCAACCTTATCTATGACAAGGCAACAATGCAAATATACTGTTTGCAGTTCACAGTTGTACAGGAGTACAGCTACCTTGTACTGTCAGAACGATATTATTAGGAGAGTTACCTGGCACTATAAAACATTTTCATGATACAGCGAAATTTATGCATCTGGCTCCAGCAGTGGCATGTAAATGCATCTTGTTTAACTGGATAGGTGAATCATTGCCGACGATCAATTTGTGGCAATACAGAATGTCTCAGGTCATGCAGCTTCAATGGATGGATATAAAAATGAATAACCATAAAATAACTATCCTTTATGTAATAATATGGAAGTGTTTCTTTCAGCAGCTGCAACCAGAATTGAGGAATAATGTGATGGCTTTGGGATACTCCACAAACTGGGAAATATCTTGGACTCAGAGTAGTAGCTCGGGTAGTTTATATGGGATTGTCTTGAAGTCTGACTGATAGTAGTGGTAACCAAATAAGATGATATTAACCCACTGCTCCTCGATTATTGCATATCCGTGGTTATAGGAGATGGTTGGTGACTGCCTGTGTCTGTGTGTAGGCTGAGTGGGTGTGACTGCTGTTGTATGAGGTATAAGTGGGGAAGAGGGATGTTTGCTGGTATGAGCAGTATCAGCAGTTCATAGAAAAAGAATTGGCATATGTAAATATACATGTATTAGAAATGGCATTTAGGGAAGCAGTTGTTCTACACATGCTTGGCTGGCGTCACAATTACTCAGTCTGATAAGATATAGTAAGAGGTATCCACGTATGTGTATCAGGATCCTTAGATCCTGATACACAAGTCACAAGACTTGCCAAAAGTCCAGCGGGGGTCCAGGAGCGACCTCCTGCACGCCGGCCGTCAGATGCCAATAATCAAAATGGCGCCGATCGCCTTTGCCCTCACTATGTCACCCATAGTGAGGGCAATAGGATGGCGATTTTGAGTCTCAAAATGGCGCTGATTGCCTTTGCCCTCACTATGTGTGACATGAGTATTGGCATCTGACAGTCGGCATGCAGGAGGTCGCTCCTGGACCCCCGCTGGACTTTTGGCAAGTCTTGTGAGGGTCAGGAGGCCCCCCCAAGCTGTCCAAAAGTCCCTGTGGGTCCAACGGGGGTCCCGGAGCGACCTGCCGTCCGATGCCAGGACTCAAAATGGCGCCAATAGCCTTTGCCCATACTATGTCACAGGGGCTACCGGTGCCATTGGTCAGCCCCTGTCACATGGTAGGAGCACAAGATGGCGCCAATGGCCATGTGACAGGGGCTGACCAATGGCACCGGTAGCCCCTGTGACAAAGGCTATCGGCGTCGTGATGAAACCAGCACCGAGGGTGTGAGTGAGTTCCCGGACCTCCCTGCTGGACCAGCAGGGAGTTTTGGTAAGTCTTGGGGGAGTCAGGAGGGTGGGGGGTTGTAGTTAATTTTAATTTTAGCTGGGACAGGAATTTAACTCGCCATAGTAACGTATTGACAGATCGACAACTTATGGAATTCTCCATACTTCCGCATGAAACGGAATTGACCACCCACGAATACGTATCACAAATGCAATGAAAACATTTTGGCTGCATATCCCTAATAGCAAGTAGAAAGCATAACAGTGTATTTGTTTTATACCATATATACTGGGCGACTGCACCTCATAACTCAGTTCACAACTTCACAGTCCATAATATTTACATTTTTTCCCTGTGGTCTTTGACATTTGTCCATTCGTTATAGATTCTGTCAAGATCTATATTTCCGGCATCTAGTTGATAGCTCTTCACACGCATGATCATATCCAAATGCTCCATCTGTAACCGATTCCGCGATTTGGTTTTCGTAGCTTTCATTAAACTGAAGCCACATTCACAGTCTACACTGGATGCCATGAATGTTCCTCCAATATCCATCAACACAGCGAGGTCTTTGAATTGTTCATTTTGAGTTTCAAACGACAACATAGCTGACAAATTTGAAACAACTTTGTCTTTGATTTTCTCAGCAACAACGAATTTGAAGTCGTTGTATTTATCAACTACTGTTAACGCCTCAGGCAGAAACTCTTTATATTGAGCACAAAGTGATTTTATGTTATCAATTCTGAAATCGAAGTCATAATTGCCAAGTGACCCAATATCAAATGCAGCCCATGCCTGTTCTTCCTCTTCCGGAAACCTTTCATCCAGATGGACACACAAGAGATTGATAAATGTGATCAGCGAGCTTGTGTCGACTACACTATTGGTTAGTACCTGTAATAGTGCTTTAACACTTTGACTCCATCTAGGTGAGCGTGTTAGATATTGACTTCTGATCTTGTTCAGTTTGCCTCGAGCTAGATGGTGAGCTTCTAGAGTTGTTAAACCCTCCTTCTTCTGAAGAAGAGTCAATGAAGCCAAATCTGATAGAACATCATTCAAAATTTCCAGAGCTACCCTAAACTCAGAAGTGCTCAGCTTCTTGAAACAGTATTTGGCAATTGGGTCTTTTCCCCGCTCTTCCTTGAAATATTGTAACAAAACAGCATAGTTTCAAACTATAGCTTGCACAACAAAATGCCTCGACAGCCATCACACTGCATTTAAAGGTCTGAATGCCACTGAATCATGCTCTGAGGCGTCAACGATTTCTTGAAATTTAACTCTTTTTGAAATAGATCTACTAAACATCCAGTACACAGTTCTGATAAAAGTTTCAATGTCTTGCATCAGTTTGACTCCTTTCCATGTATCAGTTATTTCTAAATCTTCACCATGTGCTACAAAGTGTTGTTGAGTTAGGTGTGGGATTTCTTTTTTCATCTGTACTGCTACTCCATTTTTTCTTCCTAACATAATAGAGGCACCATCTGATGTAAACATAACCATCTTCCTTAAATCAAGCTTATTTGCTGTATAAAAGTATTTGATGGACCCAAAAAGCAAATCGGAAGCCGATCCAGTTGGCTGTGATACAGTAAAGACAATGAGAATCGGACGATCAGAAGAAGCCCTTTATTTCAATGCCCGACTCTGGCCGAGTTTCGCTCATAGAGCTGCCTCAGGGGCAACTAAAATTGAACAAATAAATATAAAACCTTAAAACAACACAATTAAATAATTCAAAACAATAAGGACATAAAATACATGTATAGATGTACGTACTTAAATCATAAAATAAAATACATGTATAGGTGTTCAGATAAAAATTAAAATAACACAATTAAATAATTAGAAATATAAAATACATGTATTAATGTGTGAATACAAACAAAAAGTGCTTGATACATGTATAGCTATATAAACTCATGGAATCCAAACAGATTAAAATTGCATTTGGACATCAACATGGTGTAGACAGAAAACAAAGAATGAATGATTCAATAGAACTGGAGAGGCTGACTTTCTATGAATGTAATTCTTAATCAGACTCCACTATATCCTCTGATTTTATTTTATGATTTAAGTACGTACATCTATACATGTATTTTATGTCCTTATTGTTTTGAATTATTTAATTGTGTTGTTTTAAGGTTTTATATTTATTTGTTCAATTTTAGTTGCCCCTGAGGCAACTCTATGAGCGAAACTCGGCCAGAGTCGGGCATTGAAATAAAGGGCTTCTTCTGATCGTCCGATTCTCATTGTCTTAAAAGTATTTGATGGCAGATATGATTAAAGCAGCATCGCAATGTTCTAATTGCAAAATGCCACCAAACAATACTTTGTAATCCAAAGCATTGCTAGGCCGATACTTAAAGTAAAGTATTAAGTAGGGATGTGAATCGTTTTTGAACGATTAAAATTATCGTCAGATAATTTTAAAATCGTCCAAAATCGTTAGAGTGCACGATACAATACAAATGCCCCCGATTTATCGTCAGGGGCATTTGTATTGTATCGTTAAATAGGGCGCGGGAAAACCGGCACACCAAAAAAACCCTAAAACCCACCCCGAACCTTTAAAACAAATCCCCCACCCTCCCGAACCCCCCCAAAATGTTTTAAATTACCTGGGGTCCAGTGGGAGGGTCCCGACGCAATCTCCAGCTCTCTGGCCACTGCTGCGTTGAGAAATGGCGCCGTGGCCCTTTGCCCTTATCATGTGACAGGGCAAAGGTAGCGCCGGCGCCATTTTGGTTCCTGACTCCCGACGTCATGCGTGCAGGAGATCGCCCCCGGACCCCCGCTGGACCCCCAGGGACTTTTGGCCAGCTTGGGGGGGTCTCCTGACCCCCACAAGACTTGCCAAAAGTCCAGCGGGGGTCCGGGAGCGACCTCCTGCACGCGGGCCGTATTGCCAATCTTCAAAATGGCGCCGCGCTACCTTTGCCCTCACTATGTCATACGGGGACGGTCGCCCATATGACATAGTGAGGGCAAAGGTAGCGCCGGCGCCATTTTGAAGATTGGCAATACGGCCCCGTATTGCAAATGGCGCCGGTGCTACCTTTGCCCTCACTATGTCATACGGGAACGGTTGCCCGTATGACATAGTGAGGGCAAAGGTAGCACCGGCGCCATTTTGAAGATTGGCAATACGGCCCGCGTGCAGGAGGTGGTTCCCGGACCCCCGCTGGACTTTTGGCAAGTCTTGTGGGGGTCAGAAGGCCCCCCCAAGCTGGCCAAAAGTCCCTGGGGGTCCAGCGGGGGTCCGGGAGCGATCTCCTGTACTCGTGATGTCAGGTGACAGGAACCAAAATGGCGCCGGCGCTACCTTTGCCCTGTCATATGGTAAGGGCAAAGGGCCACCGGTGCCATTTCTTTTAACGCAGCCATGGCCTGAGAGCGGGAGATCACGCTGAGACCCCCCCACTGGACCCCAGGTAATTTAAAACATTTTGGGGGGCTTCGGGAGGGTGGGGGATTTATTTTAAAGGGTCAGGGTGGGTTTTAGGGTGCCAGTTTTCCCGCCCTCCCCCGATTTACGATTTTTTACGATTTAAAAAAAACAAAAACCATGACGATCAGATTTCCCTCCCCCCCCCAGCCAAAATCGATTGTTAAGATGATCGATCACCTGATTCACATCCCTACTGACAACATGCACTACTCACAAGTAGGAGGACCTATTGCCGAGGCACTGGAGGGATATCCGGAGGGGCCTTTTATAGGTGTGGGAAACAAAAATCAGACAACTCCCTTCTCTGGGAATAGTTATTTATTAGCGAGCATAATTCAGTGAAATCATTATAAAAGATCTTTACATGACCACTTGCAAATGGGGTGACATACATATAGTAGGCACACCCCCACAGAATCTCAACAAGGAATTTATACTCTTTTTGCTAGCTGAAGCCCTGGTTTTACGTCCCCTTTTTGACCACACTGATAAGCACTTTCTTGCTTGTTCCACTCCTTTTAGTTATCTCTTCCTTTGCAACTGGGAGGGGCCCCTTACCTCCATCCCCTGATGCTTATCAGTGCCTGGCAGATCTTTGTATACCCAGTTTCTAAATGGCATGGCTACAATATCTTATCTTGTAAGAAGCTAATTTGCACAGAAGCAGAACTTTAAAGGGAGAAGGGAGGGTTAATTCTAACCTCATGCCTTCACTTTATGCGTTGTCAAGAAGAGGCCCCTAACTGCTCTCCAGGCATATTCTGGGCAAAGGCATCTAGAAAGGGAAGTTTTCTTTAGCAATGAATGTTTAAAGGTCATTTTAAAGAAAAAGATTTTTAATATCTGGCTCAATTACTGAGATGGCAACATTTAAAGTCATTTCTCACATAGGCCTGAAGGATGATGTCATCAAAGGGTACCTCCAGGTCTTTCCTGCCGCGGGCTCTTTAAATCTGATGCAGTCGGGTGCGCACGTGCTAGGAGGAGCGGGTTCAAGCGGTGTCAGCGGCGTCTTGCCACGTGATTTGTCGGCCGCGTCCTGCTGCGTTGAGACGCAATGTCCCACCGTGGTGTAGGGAGAGGCGGCCTGGCAGCGTCAGGGAGCATTGTAGTGGACCCAGCCTGTGGGGTAAGTGCAGTAGTTCGCAGGAGTTGCCAGCAGACCACCAAACGCTACAGACATTTCTATGCTTTTCTACAAGCACAATGGGCCTTGTGCAATCAGCATCTTGTGCAATCAGCATCTTGAATTAAATGTCATATAACTGATTTCACAGTTTTACCTGCAGTGCAGTCTGCTTGTGCCAAGGTTCAGCCTGCTGTGCAGTCTTCTCTCCACCAGGAGTCCTCAACGAGCCTTGCTCACTACCTTGTTAGTTACCTCATCACTGATTCTACTATGCCCAAGCCTTCTTAACCAAGTCTGCTCAGTGCCTCTTCATTGAGTCACCTTGGCTTTCTGACCTGGTCATTCTTACTTCACTATTCTACCTTGCTAAGCCTTATGGCCTCCGCGCCTTCTCCCTTGCCTAGCCTTGTGGCCTCCAGGCCTTCTGCCTTGCTTTGTGGCTTCCAGGCCTTCTGCCTTGCTTTGTGGCTCTGTGGCATCTCTTGGCCCTTTGACTTGTTTTGTGCCCTTCCATTGCTGCTGGCCTTGTTCTGCGGCTTTTCAGGCCTTCCTGCCATGCTTTGTGCCCTCCTGGGTTGTTTTTTTTTTTCTCAATTCTTTATTTTTCAAGTTTTTTCAAAACTTATTACCAGGAAAACTCCTTACAGAAAATTCAATGTCATTACAGAAAAAACCAATAAAGTCTATCAAGTTATACATATTTCATCATATATATCATTGACATTTAAATTATAAGAAATACTTTGAGCAATTAGGAGGCAGAAGGAGCAAATTTTGTCAAAGAAATTACATTTAATTTCCAGTAATACAAATGGCACGACTTGGGATCCGCATCTTTTTTTTTCTCTTTTCACACCAGTCCTGTTGGAGCTTCAATAGGGACTTTTCCCAGCTAGGAATGTTTTCAATTGATCTGGTTCAAGAAAAATATAATTCGTATTTTGATACCTGATGCAAGCTTTGCAGGGATATTTCAAAGTAAATCTGGCCCCTATTTTAAGGGCCTCAGGCCGCATCAAGGGGAATTCCTCCCTGCGTGTCTGTGTACTTTTAATCACGTCTGGAAGAATCCAAATAGGAGACCCATAAAAGGAAAGTTGTCGATTTCTGAAGAATAATCTCATGACATGATTGCACTCCGAAAGAAATGCAAATGACACCAACAAAGGTTTCCTTTGATCTACCTCCTGCTCAGAAGACATTTCCAACATTTCAGTAAGATTCAAAACAGAAGTTTGTTGTTCCATCTGGGTGGGTTGCTGTAAATAGAATGCTTTAACAACTACAGGTAAAGCAGACTCAGGAATTTTTACATTTTTCTTCATATAAAGTTTAAATAATTCCAACGGTGAAATAGTTTTAATCACAGGGAAATTAAGTATAGGCAAATTATGAGCTCTTAAGGCGTTTTCAACAGCTTCTAATCTTTTAGATGTTATACTCTCAGAGACAATTAACTTTTCTTGTTTAATTTCCACTGTATGAATTCTCTTTTCCAATTCTTCTGATTTACTCGTAAAGTTAGTTATTAAATTATTATTTATTACAGTCTGGTTTTGAATTTCCACTTTTGTTTTGGCTAATGTTTTCATCGAGCTTTCAATCACACTTAGCATATTCCAAATCCCTTCCAAAGATATAACATCAGGTCTCACTGTAGGGGAAGTATCCGAAATCACTCGAAGCTGTCTTATTCCCTCATCTCCAACATTTCCCCCGCTCAGCCCTGCACCTTGAGCTGATATTATATCGGCTGTTTCTTGTTCCCGCGGTGTTGAAGTCCTCAGGGGATCCTCTAGACCCACAAGATGTTCCTCTCTCCCCTCTTCTGAGGTCTCCTCACATCGGGATTCGAAACCTCCGTCTCTGGCCATCATCATGGCCGCTCCAGCTTCCACCACAGCCGGGCAAGAGATCGCGATATTTTGGGGTTGAGCAGGTTTTCGTGGCGATCCAGGGCTCAGAGTGGTATCTAAGGTCAGAGGGGGCCGGCGCTTGCTCCTGCGTCGTTCCCCCAGCGACCTGGCTCTCCGGATTCAAAGATGCAGCCCCCGCGAAAAAGCCGGGGATAGTGGGCTGTCGAGGGTCAGCTACTGGTGAGTTGATGTTCTCACCCCTTAGCCGCCCTTTTTCTTTTGGTATGCGGCATGGCTTACAAGGGAATACAGATATAATTCCAAAATTAGACAGTCTTTCTCTCTGGCGTTTCAAGCTGATTCACGCTGCCGCGGCCAACTTGCCTCCGCCCTCCTGAGTTTTTTATGACTTACCTTATAGCCTCAGGGCTTACTAGGATTACCTTGCTCAGTATGTGTGTCCTGTTGGACTTTTTTTATTCCCTGTTACCTGCCTAGACTAGTCCCTTCCTGTCCTTGTCTAGTCCAGTCTTGTCCTGTCCTTGCCCAGTCCTTGTCCTGCCTAGTCCAGTGCAGTCCCTTGTCTATTCCCCAGGCCTTGCCCTTGTCCTTTGCTTCAGATCCAGATCCAACTTGTGCTCGATATCCAGTCCTCAGCCAGTCCCTGTATCCAGCTCTCAGCCAGTCCCTGTATCCAGTCCTCAGCCAGTCCCTGTATCCAGCTTTCAGCCAGTCCCTGTATCCAGCTTTCAGCCAGTCCCTGTATCCAGCTTTCAGCCAGTCCCTGTATCCAGCCCTCAGCCAGTCCCTGTATCCAGCTCTCAGCCAGTCCCTGTATCCAGCTCTCAGCCAGTCCCTGTATCCAGTCCTCAGCCAGTCCCTGTATCCAGCTTTCAGCCAGTCCCTGTATCCAGCCCTCAGCCAGTCCCTGTATCCAGCTCTCAGCCAGTCCCTGTATCCAGCTCTCAGCCAGTCCCTGTATCCAGTCCTCAGCCAGTCCCTGTATCCAGCCCTCAGCCAGTCCCTGTATCCAGCTCTCAGCCAGTCCCTGTATCCAGCTCTCAGCCAGTCCCTGTATCCAGTCCTCCAGCCAGTCCCTGTATCCAGTCCTCAGCCAGTCCCTGTATCCAGTCCTCAGCCAGTCCCTGTATCCAGTCCTCAGCCAGTCCCTGTATCCAGCTCTCAGCCAGTCCCTGTATCCAGTCCTCAGGCCAGTCCCTGTATCCAGTCCTCAGCCAGTCCCTGTATCCAGTCCTCAGCCAGTCCCTGTATCCAGCTCTCAGCCAGTCCCTGTATCCAGTCCTCAGCCAGTCCCTGTATCCAGTCCTCAGCCAGTCCCTGTATCCAGCCCTCAGCCAGTCCCTGTATCCAGTCCTCAGCCAGTCCCTGTATCCAGCTCTCAGCCAGTCCCTGTATCCAGTCCTCAGCCAGTCCCTGTATCCAGCCCTCAGCCAGTCCCTGTATCCAGTCCTCAGCCAGTCCCTGTATCCAGTCCTCAGCCAGTCCCTGTATCCAGCCCTCAGCCAGTCCCTGTATCCAGTCCTCAGCCAGTCCCTGTATCCAGTCCTCAGCCAGTCCCTGTATCCAGTCCTCAGCCAGTCCCTGTATCCAGTCCTCAGCCAGTCCCTGTATCCAGCCCTCAGCCAGTCCCTGTATCCAGTCCTCAGCCAGTCCCTGTATCCAGCTCTCAGCCAGTCCCTGTATCCAGCTCTCAGCCAGTCCCTGTATCCAGTCCTCAGCCAGTCCCTGTATCCAGTCCTCAGCCAGTCCCTGTATCCAGCTCTCAGCCAGTCCCTGTATCCAGTCCTCAGCCAGTCCCTGTATCCAGTCCTCAGCCAGTCCCTGTATCCAGCTCTCAGCCAGTCCCTGTATCCAGTCCTCAGCCAGTCCCTGTATCCAGTCCTCAGCCAGTCCCTGTATCCAGCTCTCAGCCAGTCCCTGTATCCAGCTCTCAGCCAGTCCCTGTATCCAGTCCTCAGCCAGTCCCTGTATCCAGCCCTCAGCCAGTCCCTGTATCCAGCTCTCAGCCAGTCCCTGTATCCAGTCCTCAGCCAGTCCCTGTATCCAGTCCTCAGCCAGTCCCTGTATCCAGTCCTCAGCCAGTCCCTGTATCCAGTCCTCAGCCAGTCCCTGTATCCAGCTCTCAGCCAGTCCCTGTATCCAGCCCTCAGCCAGTCCCTGTATCCAGCTTTCAGCCAGTCCCTGTATCCAGCTCTCAGCCAGTCCCTGTATCCAGCTCTCAGCCAGTCCCTGTATCCAGTCCTCAGCCAGTCCCTGTATCCAGCTCTCAGCCAGTCCCTGTATCCAGTCCTCAGCCAGTCCCTGTATCCAGTCCTCAGCAGTCCCTGTATCCAGTCCTCAGCCAGTCCCTGTATCCAGCTCTCAGCCAGTCCCTGTATCCAGCTTTCAGCCAGTCCCTGTATCCAGTCCTCAGCCAGTCCCTGTATCCAGCTCTCAGCCAGTCCCTGTATCCAGCTTTCAGCCAGTCCCTGTATCCAGTCCTCAGCCAGTCCCTGTATCCAGCCCTCAGCCAGTCCCTGTATCCAGCTCTCAGCCAGTCCCTGTATCCAGCCCTCAGCCAGTCCCTGTATCCAGCCCTCAGCCAGTCCCTGTATCCAGTCCTCAGCCAGTCCCTGTATCCAGTCCTCAGCCAGTCCCTGTATCCAGCTCTCAGCCAGTCCCTGTATCCAGTCCTCAGCCAGTCCCTGTATCCAGCTCTCAGCCAGTCCCTGTATCCAGTCCTCAGCCAGTCCCTGTATCCAGCCCTCAGCCAGTCCCTGTATCCAGTCCTCAGCCAGTCCCTGTATCCAGTCCTCAGCCAGTCCCTGTATCCAGCTCTCAGCCAGTCCCTGTATCCAGTCCTCAGCCAGTCCCTGTATCCAGCTCTCAGCCAGTCCCTGTATCCAGCCCTCAGCCAGTCCCTGTATCCAGTCCTCAGCCAGTCCCTGTATCCAGTCCTCAGCCAGTCCCTGTATCCAGCTCTCAGCCAGTCCCTGTATCCAGTCCTCAGCCAGTCCCTGTATCCAGCCCTCAGCCAGTCCCTGTATCCAGTCCTCAGCCAGTCCCTGTATCCAGTCCTCAGCCAGTCCCTGTATCCAGCCCTCAGCCAGTCCCTGTATCCAGTCCTCAGCCAGTCCCTGTATCCAGTCCTCAGCCAGTCCCTGTATCCAGCTCTCAGCCAGTCCCTGTATCCAGCCCTCAGCCAGTCCCTGTATCCAGCTCTCAGCCAGTCCCTGTATCCAGTCCTCAGCCAGTCCCTGTATCCAGCCCTCAGCCAGTCCCTGTATCCAGTCCTCAGCCAGTCCCTGTATCCAGTCCTCAGCCAGTCCCTGTATCCAGCTCTCAGCCAGTCCCTGTATCCAGTCCTCAGCCAGTCCCTGTATCCAGCTCTCAGCCAGTCCCTGTATCCAGCCCTCAGCCAGTCCCTGTATCCAGTCCTCAGCCAGTCCCTGTATCCAGTCCTCAGCCAGTCCCTGTATCCAGCTCTCAGCCAGTCCCTGTATCCAGTCCTCAGCCAGTCCCTGTATCCAGCCCTCAGCCAGTCCCTGTATCCAGTCCTCAGCCAGTCCCTGTATCCAGTCCTCAGCCAGTCCCTGTATCCAGTCCTCAGCCAGTCCCTGTATCCAGTCCTCAGCCAGTCCCTGTATCCAGCTCTCAGCCAGTCCCTGTATCCAGCTCTCAGCCAGTCCCTGTATCCAGTCCTCAGCCAGTCCCTGTATCCAGCTCTCAGCCAGTCCCTGTATCCAGTCCTCAGCCAGTCCCTGTATCCAGTCCTCAGCCAGTCCCTGTATCCAGCTCTCAGCCAGTCCCTGTATCCAGCCCTCAGCCAGTCCCTGTATCCAGTCCTCAGCCAGTCCCTGTATCCAGCTCTCAGCCAGTCCCTGTATCCAGTCCTCAGCCAGTCCCTGTATCCAGTCCTCAGCCAGTCCCTGTATCCAGCTCTCAGCCAGTCCCTGTATCCAGTCCTCAGCCAGTCCCTGTATCCAGTCCTCAGCCAGTCCCTGTATCCAGCTCTCAGCCAGTCCCTGTATCCAGTCCTCAGCCAGTCCCTGTATCCAGCCCTCAGCCAGTCCCTGTATCCAGCTCTCAGCCAGTCCCTGTATCCAGCTCTCAGCCAGTCCCTGTATCCAGTCCTCAGCCAGTCCCTGTATCCAGCTCTCAGCCAGTCCCTGTATCCAGTCCTCAGCCAGTCCCTGTATCCAGCTCTCAGCCAGTCCCTGTATTCAGTCCTCAGCCAGTCCCTGTATCCAGCTCTCAGCCAGTCCCTGTATCCAGTCCTCAGCCAGTCCCTGTATCCAGCTCTCAGCCAGTCCCTGTATCCAGCTTTCAGCCTGTGCCTGCCCCCAGCTTCCAGCCTGTGCCTGTCTTGCCGTATCCAGCCTGCTCTGCCTGGTCCAGCTTACACCTGACCTCAGCTCCCAGCCTGTACTCAGCTCTTAGTCCGTGCCACAGAAGACAAGCCCTACCGGTTTCCCAGAACCCAAGGGCTCAATCTGTGGGGCAGGGGGTTGTTAGGGAGAAGACCAGCTCCAGTCCTGTCCTGCAGCCCTGTACTGTCTTTGCGTAGGTGCTGCCTGACCTCAGCCTGCCAGTCTATGACAACTGATGGTTCTCTGGTTCACAGTTTGGCACTATGTCCTTCCATTTTCCGATTTTTGGGATTCAGTTTTTAAATTTCTTGACAACATTGTTTCTTGTAAACCTTCATTCACTGGTAAAAGCTTGATACTTGGCTCTTCAGAGTGAGCTGCGGATTTGTCACAGAGTTATCCTTTGTGGTAGTGAAATATTGTATTATGTTATTCTGGCTTAACACCAAGCCTCCTATCATTTCACTATGGTGACAGCATATATTAAACTGGATGCAATCAGAAAGAATTAATGTGATATACACCTCCAGAAATTACATTATGGCTTGGAAATGGTTTTATTTATTGTTACCACCATTGGCTAAAATGAAACTGGAAAAGTTGCAATACTCAGTTGTCTGGTCACACTAAATTCTACTTCCATTGTTTACTGGAGTACCAGATTTTTTCTGTTTATTGTTTGTAGTTTGAATGTATGGTTGTGAGTCTTGTGCAGTTTATGTGGGGCTTCTACAGCAGCCTGTGATTTTCTTCTTCATTTATTGGAAAAGAGATGTGATATTACATTTATAGGAAGTATGCTATGTTCTTTTTACATGTTATCTATGTATTCAATCTCATGGTTATTGTTATTATAATTTTTCTTATCTAATATGACATTTTCAGAGATAAACTTATAAAAAAAAGAAAACAGAACAAGCCAGACTATTATAGACCCCTGTACAGAAACTATACATTTGCAGAATCCCTCACTTTAGCCACACATACCAACCACAGAGAGATCAACAAACATTAAAATCAAGAAAAATACAACATCAATCATAATAGCAAAAGCATATTAATAAAAAGAATAAATATTTCAAATCGGCTGATGAATAAAATATCCCACAATTAAAACCTCATTAAAAAGTTTATAAATTTCCCAAAACACCAATATATTTCAAAACAGCAGACTGTTATGACCAGAGGGAATGTGAACTCTTGGACCGATGGGAGGTTGTAGATAACCTTAGGAGATGGCCCCTCAGGTTCCCCCATGGGGTGGCGAGGCAGAACAAAAGTTGAGACTGACTGGTTCTTTGATGCCAAAGACTTGGATGGTCACGGAGAGGACGGAGAGGCGTGAGGTCGGAGCAAGGGACAGTTGGATCTTCACCACTGGAGACCTGCGGTCCCCCCAGGAGGAGCCCATAGGGACCCGGGCCGCTGGGACTTAGCTTGACCTTTGAGAGGTCGAAGAGGCATGAGGACGGTGCAAGGGCCAGCTGGATCTTCGCCACTGGAAGCCCACGGTCCCTCCGGAAGGAGCCCATAGGGACCCGGGCCGCTGGGACTTAGGTGGGCCCTTGGAGGTGGATGGTCCGAGAGAAGTCCGAGGTTGAGTACCAGGGGATCGCCGCTTGCCTGTCCGAAGTCACACACCGAGGGATCACCACTTGCCAGTCCGAAGTCAAACACCGAGGAATCACCGAGAAGAAGCAGGAACCAGGAACCGAAGCACCAGGAGACTCACCGGAGCGAGCAGACTCAAGCAAACAAGTTGCCAAGTCGAAGAGTGAGCGGAGGAAGCCTCCTTTTATACTTCCCCTGGACTTCGTCCATTAGGAACAGCTGCAAGCAATAATGAGGACGAGGCCCCTTTAAATCAGCAAGGGGGGGCACGGCCTTGCGCCTAAGGGTGGCCATATTGGATCCCGAACGCCCTGCAGAACGGCCCGATGTTTCGAGGGGAGGCCTGGGCGCCTCCCCCGCCGGCGATCACCGCGGGGAGGTGCGGTGAGGCGCGGGGGCAGACAGCTGGGATTCCCCGGGGCTACTGTGACAGCCCGAGCCGCGGCTCAAGTACGGGTTCACGGCCGTGGGTGGCTGCGAAACACAACAGTACCCCCCCTTTAGGGCGCCTGCCAGGAGGCCTGGGTTTGGACGGATGGTCCCGATGGAACTGAGCAAGAAGGTCTTAAATTGAGTAGAATCACTTGCATTTTGTTTCCTCCAGAATTTTTATCTTGTTTGACTCAATGCCCCTTTTCACATAGGGGCAGATTTTTAAAAAATGCGCGTTCACGTACTTTTGTTGGCGCACCAGTCGCAAACAAAAGTACACTGGATTTGCAACTAAAATCCAGGATCGGCGCGCGCAAGGCTGCCGATTTTGGGCAGCCGGCGCGCGCCGAGCCGCGCAGCCTGCCTCCATTCCCTCCGAGGCCGCTCCGAAATCGGAGCGGCCTCGGAGGGAACTCTCTTTCGCCCTCCCCTCACTTCCTCTACCTAACCCACCCCCCGGCCCTATCTAAACCCCCCCCCTACCTTTGTCCACGGATTTACGCCTCCCGGAGGGAGAAGTAAATCCATGCGCGCCAGCGGGCCGCTGGCGCGCCAAGACACAACCCAGGGGCAGTTCCGGAGGGCGCGGCCATGCCCCCGGAATACCCCGGGCCGAAACCACGCCCCCGGGCCCGCCTCCGAAACACTGCTTCCCGCCCCCAAAACGCCGCGTCGATCGGCCCCGCCCCCAACATGCCCCGACAAAAAACCCCGGGACTTACGCGAGTCCCGGGGCTCTGCGCGTGCCGGCAGGCCTATGGAAAATAGGCGCGCCAGCGCGCAAGGCCCTGCTCGCGTAAATCTGGGCGGATTTACGCGAGCAGGGCTTTTAAAATCCGCCCCATAGAGTGCCACCCTTTCACAAATTTGATACATCCTATCATTTCAATACAATTTCTACCCTGGTATCACAGTGTCCCACTGGTTATCCTCCTTCCACCAGGTCTCTGAGATGCCACTTATATCTATCTCTTCATCCAGTGCTATACACTAACTCTACCATCTTATTTTTTAGACTTCTAGCATTTGTATACAGACATTTCAAAGTATGCTTCAGGTGACAAAGGTAATTTGGAATCTTTCTGCTCTTTACTTAAAGATACCTGGTCCAGTTTGGCATTTATTGCAACCTCTCTACTGGGATACCCTAATTTCCCTGTTCTCTTAATATCCTTCAAAGCTACATCATTCCGAGTCATGCGCTTCTGAGTGACTGTCAGCTTTCCCCCATCATCTAGTTTAAAAGCTGCGCTATCTCCTTTGTAAAGGTTAGTGCCAGCAGCCTGATTCCACTCTGGTTAAGGTGGAGCCCATATTTTAGGCAAAGTCCTCCCCCCCTTCCCTAAAACAATGCCCAATTCCAAACAAACCTAAACCCTCTTCTCTGCAGCATCGTCTCATCCACGCATTGAAATTAATAAAGATTAACATATCTCCTGCTTTCCATATCTGGGATTTTTTTTATTTCCAGTCACCTGGAGATTGTTGTGGATTGGGAGAAAGGGAGGCATACACACTTTATCCGCTCTCTCTATTTCACACACAGACACACAGACACATAGACACACACTCGTACCTCTCTCACCCCCCCTCTCATATACACACTCATGCTCACATGATCTCACACATATATGCTCTCAAACACACACATACTGACACACACACACACACACACACTGGCTTTGACATACATCCTCCCTCTCTCACATACATAGCTCTCTCTCACACGCACACACGCTCATACACAGCTCTCACAAATATACCCTTTTCCACACACAGGCAGTCACGCATACCCTCTCACTCTCACACACACTCACATACACAGGCTCTGTCTCACACACATGAACTCTCTCTCCTTCATTCACACACACACACACACATGTTTTCATACACACACACACAGTCTCTCAGGATCTCATGTACACACACTCACACCTACACTCAGACACATGTATACACACACACACACAGGCTCTCTTTCTCTCATACACTCATCCCCAGCAGTCTTGCATCTCAGCCCCCTCTCCCCTTCTAGTCTCCCCAGTACCCAGCAGTCTTATTCCCCAGCTCTCTCTTCCCTCCCATACATCTCAGATCCCAGCAGTCTTCCTCCTCAGCCCCCTCAGCCCTTCACCCATCTCATACCACCCACCACCCAAACATTTTACTCCCCAGCCCCCTCTATCCACCCAGACCTCCTAGTCCGCAGCAGTCTTGTGCCCCACCTCCTCTTTCCCCCAATACTTTCTGTTACTGCTCATGCTCACACTGAACCTTTTTCTAAACTCAAATTGCGTGCCTGCACCATGAACCTAAAAGAAACGGCTGTACAGACAACACACAACCTCCTAGCACTTACCCTCAGATCCATAAAGGTGCAAATGATAGCTCAAAAAGATCCTGTCCCAGTCCCACATTCCCTGCTGGCCTGCGTTTCAGTCAGGGATGGAGTAGAAGATGGGACCTTGCTTCCAGTCGAAGCAAGGTCCCCACTGGTGGGATCTGGGGAATTGTGTTTACTTTCTGAAATGTTAACGGAGATGTTGCTATTGTCATGTTTTTCTGTATGTTTACTTTCTGAGTATAATCTTCAATACATTATAAATTATAAAAAGAACAAAGCAAGGTCCTGCCTTCTGCCCTGTGCTGTGCTGTTGCTTGTCAATCATCTTGCTAAGGCACCTGAACTGCTGCTTACCTGCCTCCATGTTTGGCGCTGTCAGTGAGACCGCCCATGTATGCTCCTCAGACCAGAAGCCTCCTTCTTATTGGCCCCTCTGTTAAGCTGCTATAATCAGGGGTGCAGCCTGCTGGACAACCATTGGCAGCTGTTTCCTGACTGGGCACAGATTGGCGCAGCTGAACAAAAAAAAAAAAAAATCAAGGGCCATATTTTAACCCTCTAAATGGCACTCCCCTTCTGGCTGTCACCAGAGGCAGACCACAGCTACTAGGTACGCCACTGTGTGTGTGCATTTTGCAATAACAATTTCCTGAGTACGTATGTCACCATATATCTCTCTGTAGTAAACAACTCCTCGAGTATGTGTGTTACCGTACATCTCTCTCTTTCTCTCTCTCTGCAGTAACAGCTCCTTGAGATTGTGTGTCACTGTACATCTGTCTCTCTCTCTACAGAAACAGCTCCTTGAGTATATGTGTCACCGTACCTCTCTCTCTCTCTCTCTAGTAACAGCTCCTTGAGTATGTGTGTCACTGTACATCTCTCTCTCTCTCTACAGTAACAGCTCCTTGAGTATGTGTGTCACTGTACATCTCTATCTCTCCCAAAGTAACAGCTCCTTGAGAATATGTGTCACTGTACATCTCTCTCTCTCTCTACAGTAACAGCTCCTTGAGTATGTGTGTCACCATACCTCTCTCTCTCTGCAGTAACAGCTCTTTTAGTATGTGTGTCACCGTACATCTCTCTCTCTCTCTCGTCAGTAACAGCTCCTTGAGTCTGTGTGTCACCTTACATCTCTCTCTCTGCAGTAACAGCTCCTTTAGTATGTGTGTCACCATATATCTCTCTCTCTCTCCACAGTAACAGCTCCTTGTGTATGTGTGTCACACTATCTCTCTCTCTGCAGTAACAGCTCTTTTAGTATTTGTGTCACCATACAACTCTCTCTCTCTCTACAATCACAGCTCCTTGAGTATGTATGTCAACATACCTCTCTCTCTCTGCCGTAAAAGCTCTTTTAGTATGTGTGTCACCATACATCTCTCTCTACAGTAACAGCTCCTTGAGTATGTGTTTCACCGTACCTCTCTCTCTCTGCAGTAACAGCTCTTTTAGTATTTGTGTCATCATACATCTCTCTCTCTCTCTACAGTAACAGCTCCTTGAGTATGTGTGTCACCGTACATCTCTCTCTCTCTGCAGTAACAGCTCTTTTAGTATATGTGTCACCATACATCTCTCTCTCTCTCTCTCTCTCTCTCAGTAACAGCTCCTTGAGTATGTGTGTCACTGTACATCTCTCTCTCTCTTCAGTAACAGCTCCTTGAGTATGTGTTTCACCGTACCTCTCTCTCTCTGCAGTAACAGCTCTTTTAGTATGTGTGTGATCATACATCTCTCTCTCTGCAGTAACAGTTCCTTGAGTATGTGTGTCACCATACATCTCTCTCTCTCTGCAGTAACAGCTCCTTGAGTATGTGTGTCATCATACATCTCTCTGCAGTAACAACTCCTTGAGTATGTGTGTCATCATATCTCTCTCTCTCTTTGCAATAACAGTGTTAGGATTTGTGAGTATGTGGGCCCTTGGCTGAGGTAAGAGATGGCACTGTCCACGGGGAGGAGCTCCATGAGCCTCACCGTCGGGAGGCGAGGTCTCAGTTGTGATGTGCACAGGACAACAGGTGGTGGAGAGAGAGAGTAGAGATGAAGGGCTGAGGTAGCCAGAGAGAGTGACCCCAGGTGGTGGAGCCATGGAACGTCAGCTCAGGCGCTGACGTCAGGACAGGCTAGAAAGTCCTTAATCTTTATGAAAAGAAGTAGAGTACCACGGCCCATGGAGCGGGGAGCATGGCAGAGACACACACAGAGACTGAGGTGTACCAAGACTGTGACGTGGGGTATTCCCACAAAGGAGTCCTCTTGTAGTGAAGAGTCGGCAGTGGTCCGCCGAGCGGGGTACACTGTAGAGGGTTCCTCTTGTAGCAGGGGTATGGCAATGGTCCGCAGAGTGGGGTACACTGAGGAGGATTCCTCTGTAGCAATAGTACGGCAATGGTCCGCAGAGTGGGGTACACCGTAGAGGATTCCTCTTGTAGCAGTGGTATGGCAATGGTCCGCAGAGTGGGGTACACTGAGGAGGATTCCTCTGTAGCAATAGCACGGCAATGGTCCTCAGAGCGGGGTACACCATAGAGGATTCCTCTTGTAGCAGTGGTATGGCAATGGTCCGCAAAGTGGGGTACACCGACGAGGGTTCCTCTGTAGCAATAGCACGGCAATGGTCCACAGAGCGGGGTACACCATAGAGGATTCCTCTTGTAGCAGTGGTATGGCAATGGTCCGCAGAGTGGGGTACACCGAAGTGGGTTCCTCTGTACCAATAGCATGATAGTGGTCCTCAGAGTGGGGTACACCGAAGAGGGTTCCTCTTGTAGTAGTAGTATGGCAATGGTCTGCAGAGCGGGGTATGCTGAAGAGGATTCTTCTTGTAGCAATAGTATGGCAACGATCCGCAGAGCGGATTACTCACAGGAGTAGGGTGATAGTTCCAGAGAAAGCCCCGGGGAACGGAGCAGGCAGCGATCCTAGGAAGAAAGCCCTCCATGGAGCGGATAGCCAGAGACAAGAGGGGCCCCCGAGGAGTGGGTACCTGGAGTGTCTCACACCAGGAAGTAGGAACTGGAATAAGAGTCGTAGCGAAGAGGATTCAGCAATGAGGGAACTTGTTGCCAAGTCGGCTTAAGAGTCCTTGAGAACTGACGTCATCCGAGGGGGACGCCTCCGAGGTTCCCGCCATGACGTGCATAAAGACTGGGCTGGTAGCACGCGTGTGCCCCTAAGGAACTCCGGGGTCAAGATGGCAGTCGGCAGCGTCCAAGCTGTCCCGGAAGGCCCGGGAACCAGAGCGTGCAGGCTGGCAATAGCTGGCTGAGGCTGCGAGTCGGCCCAACGGAGTCAGAGTAGTCAAGCAAGAGGTGAGCAACAACGGTCGCAGCCATCTGCGACCGACAGGCGTAATAAACAGCTCCTTCAGTATGTGTGTCACCATACATCTCTTTGCAGTAACAGCTCCTTGAGTATGTATGTTACCATACATCTCTCTGTACTAATAGCTCCTTGAGTATGTATGTCACCATACATCTCTCTGTGCTAACAGCTCCTTGAATATGTGTATCACCATACATCTCTCTGCAGTAACAGCTCCTTGAGTGTGTTGCCGTACGTGTCTCTCTCTCTCTCTCTCTCTGCAGTGGCAGTTCCCTGAGAATGTGCGTCTGCACATATCCCTATCTCTCTGTGTAGTAGCAGGCTCCTGTTGACACAGACTGTGCATGTTAGGATGAGTGAATTAATAGAGCACTGAAACCACATGAGTGCTGTGAAAGGTCAGCTATAACCAGCAGCAGGAAATCATCTATTTGCTCTATGCATTTGTGGCTTTCACTCTAAAGAAGAACTTGACATTTCTCTGACTGAGAAGCCTTTTCATGATTCTTATCTTTTGCTGGCATTCATCCCTGTACGTAGGACTTAAGACTCAGCTAGTCTGTCCAATTCCATTCCTGGTACAATGCCTTCAACCTCAGTTGATTCCTGGCTTTCTTCTCAGTTCTTCACAAGTACGGATTTTCTGTGCTTATCCCAGACTTTCTTGAATTATGTTAGTGTTTTTTGCCTTCCCCACCCTTTCACTGAATAAATATTTTTTGAGGTTGCTCCTGAGTTTATTTTTTGGAGCCTCACATCCTGATAATATTTTAGAGCATTTTTTGCTTCTGAAAAGCTTTTGCTTCTTGTGCATTATCTGTACCTTTGAGGTACAGAATGTGGAGGAGTAGCCTAGTGATTAGAGCAGCGTTTCCCAACCCTATCCTGGAGGTGCACCTAGCCAGTTGGGTTTCCATGCTTGCCACAATGAATATGCATGAGATAGATTTGCATACCTTGGATCTCCAATGTTTGTAAATCTATCTCATATTTATTCATTATACACATCCTTCAAAACCCTGCTGGTTAAGTGTGCCTCCAGGAGAGAGCTGAGAAACGCTGGATTACAGCAGCAAGATTAAATTCAGGGAAGCCAGTGTGCAAATCCCAGTGATGTTCTTGGTGACCTTGGACAAGTCACTTCACTCTCCATTGCCTCAGACACAAAACTTAGCACCTCATTTACTAAGTTTTTTTTCCCCCATAGACCCAAATTGGGAGAAAAGCCTTAGTAAATTAGGTCCTTAGATTGTATGCCCTCTGGGGATAGGGAAAAACCTACAATGCCTGAATGTAATCTGTTTAAAGTGACTGACCAGTCACGAAAGGTGAAATATAAATTAAAAATATAGTGTATATATAGCATGGTCATAGTCACAATAAAAATATATATATATATCTGAATGTTTCTATCATATCTCTCCTATTTATTTTGTATCTTCTGATGGCTTTTGAGTCACTTTCTCTGATTTGCACTCACCCGTGTTCTTAGCAGGGGAGAAGTAATATGATTTATCTTTAATTCTTTGCTAGAAGTTATCTCTAATGATCTGATATTAGAATGCTGCAGATTGGCATGGCTGATAACTGTAAAAATCATTGCCTTCATTTTTTAAAGTAAAGGTTTCCCTGCAGACTTTCGAGTCATAAACCAGTCTGCCCCAGTTCCCAGCATCTAAGCCAGCCTCTGTGCACAGGACTGGCTGCTGGGATAAGGCTCAGCTTTGCCTCACATTGCTCCTGCTGTAGCCCTTCTGGTTAGTGCCTTCTTAATCTATCTTCGGGCCCTAGGGCCAGAAGACTGAGGGGCACCCTCCTACACTGAGGAGTGGATAGGGGAGATCCCCTCCTCTGACACTGACAACAGAGCCATTGCTACCTGTTTGACTGCTAAACCCTTCTCCCTATCCCCTGTGAATTCTATTTTCCAACCACATTCTCATTGAATTTCTTACATGTATACTGGATGATCAACAAAATAAAATTACAAAACAAACAAAAATCTGTCCTACGGTATGAGCATCCAAACATTGCTTTCAGGGGGGGCCCTGATACGTTGTGGTTAGAGTAAGCCTGTCAGATTACTGGTGGGCAAATCCAGTACCAAGAGTGAACAAGCATTGGGGGGTAGGGTGGAAGAGAGTCCTCCAGTGGACTGTCCCCAAGGGAAACTGCTTCAGCATTTATTTATTTACATTTATCTATAGGAGTCTGCTCTCAAAAGATACCGAAAAACACATTCTTCAAATGTTGTTACTACAAAATCTGTTGGGCCCAATACAAAAGCCTCAGGGGCTGGCAGGTATGGCCTTGAATACAAGAAAATGTATTATGCACCAGAAAAAGGTCAAATCAGCCAACGAAATCCAGCTGCTATCAACAAGTAAATCCTGTGTGGGAGAAATGTCCAGGTCAGGGACTTTGAATTGGATCTCAAAGATATTTTACACAAATGAGTATTAATATTCTCTAGCAGGCAATACAAGTTTCCAGCCTTGGCTTTCTTTCTGGCTTGATCTTCTGCCTCAGCATATCTCTTATCTTTTTTTTCACATTCTCTATTTTCTGTTCCCTTTTTAGTTCTCTGTTGTCCTTTTTTTCTGTTTCTTTTCTCTCATTCCCTTCTTTAGAACTTTCTCTTCCTACCTGCTCTCTTTTCTCTATTCTTCATTTTTTTCTCCTCTGTTCTCTCCTCCATTATGTTCCTGGATTTCTGCCCCAAATTCAAAATCCTCTCTCTCTCATGTCATGCCCTCCTTCTCTTCCACATCAGGGGCCCTTTTCCCTCTATCTCTAACCAATAGCCAGTTCTCTTTCTCTCTCCCTTCATTCTCAATTTTTTTCTCTCTTACCCTCCGCACTGTCTAAGGTACTCTCATCCTCAGACCCCTGTCCTCCCTCTCTCTCCTTCTCCCTGACCATCACCCCCAGTCCTTTCTCCTTTCGTCTCTGGTCTTTTCTCTCATTCTCCCCATAGCCTTCCCACCCATCTTGAATCCTCTCTTTCACCCCCATCCCAGGTTTTATCTTCTCTCTCCTCAGCCCAGAAAGCTCTTCCCAGGACACCTCACACCTGACAGACTCTCTCCATATCCCCTCCATGCCTGGAAGCCTATCCCTAGGTCTCCATCTCGAAAGCTCTCACCACATTCTCCTCCCTCTGATTCTCTCAATGATTTCCCCCTCGTCCAATGATCTTTCTCTGAGCCCCTCCTTTCTGCACAATGAGCCCCAAGTCACCCTCCCCTCTTCCCTTCCTCATCTTGACACCGTCCCTGCCGGGCCCCAGAATACCAGCCGAGCAGCTGCTTGTGCTCTGAAGAATGTGAGTATGCAGCGCCCAAACTCCCGTGTTCCTCTCAAAGTCTCGCGGGAATAAGGCAGAAGTTCGGGAGTGCCTGCTCACACTCTGAGAGCCGGAAACCAATGCGCTACTGTTCTGCAGCAGCAAGATGAGGAGGGGGGTTTGGGTGATCTAGCTGGGACCCCCTACTTAGAGACCACCTGTCTCCAAATGTATGGGAGAGGAAGGGGGAAATGACCTTCCCCCTTCCCAGAGAAGCAACAGGCACATGTAGTTTTTCTACAGGAAATTTCACAAAAAAATGGAGCTGTAGTTAAAGTTTTCATGTAATTGGCCTTGCAAAGCAAATTTTGTAGGTAGATGTTCTGTGTGCTAATACTTAATGAGCTGCATTGCATCATTTTTAATTTCAGCAGCTCATTAACTACAAATTTAGAAACAATTTTGTAAGTGTATAACTGCGTGTGAAATTTTATTATCTGTGAAGCAGAAACATTTTGCAAAATCCGCTTCCTTATTATCGCCCAGATTAGTCCAGACAATTTGAGGTTTTCTCCCCTAGGAGCAGATGGAGACAGAGAAGAAAAGCTTTACTGTTCTGTTGGTACATAAGACAATGTGCCACCTGCAGTTGCTCAGTATTCTCTGTCTCCAGCAGATGGCAGAGGTGCAAAACCTGCAGTTGGAGGCCAAATTGCTCCCAGGGTTGTTAGGTCCTGGATTGGGACCATTCCCATGGCAGAGTAGGAGTGAGCAGGGGGTTAGTGACCTTTGTTTGGCTGATGTTCTGTCCTGGAGAGGGGTCTGATAGCCAGTGGTTCTGGCTCCCTCCCTTTCTCTCACGTCCCTCTGACTGACTACATCCTTTGAGCCCTTCCACAGAGTCTTCTACTCAGGAAAGTATTTTATTTCTTTCTGTGCTGTTTTGAGTTGTTTTTGGGGTTGGCATCCCTTTAAAGTTTATTAAAAAAAAAAAAAAAAAGACAAGGGACCTGGAATGCCATCAGAGGAAGTGGCAAGAGGACTCTGAGATTAGATTAGAGGGGAGACAGAATGAGGTCCTATCTGTGGAGCAGGTGGGTTGAGAACCACGGTAGATTGCCAAGGGGAGAGGGCTAAAGTCTTACAGAGGTTGGTGAATTTGCTGAGTATTTTGCCACATGGCTCCAGGAAAATGGCCGCTCCTTCTATGGGACCAGATTTATGGTGAAACAGACACCTTGTTCTGTTATAATTAAGGCCTGGGTGCATCCTTAGCTAGCTAAGTACAGTATAGGTTAGAGCAGCGGTTCTCATCCGGTTTGTCATGACTCACCAGTGTGTCGTCAAGCACACGCAGGTGTGTCACCACACTTCCCAGTCCTCCGCTGCTCCCCCTGACCCAGCATGATGCAAACTCTTCCTCCACCCGGGTGGAACGTGGCAGGAGAGCTGGAAGAGGCACTTAGTGGCACTCGCAGCTTGGTCTCTTTTTTCTGCCCCTCCCCGCAGCCTGGAAGAGGAAGTGATGTGCAGCGGCCACATGTTTAGGTACAAGTGCATGCAGCATTGGCCCGGGGTGAAAAGAGGAGCAACATCAGCCCCTGCGGTAGATGGGACTCCTTTCACGAGGCCACGAGGATTAGAAGAGGAGGAGGCTGCTGTTGCCACCAGTTGCTCTTCAGTGGTGGGAGAGAGTGAGTGAGTGAGCATATGTGCTTGAGACCTTGAGTGCGTGCGTGTGTGTGTGTGTGTGTGTGTGTGTGTGAGACAGTATGTATGTAAACGTGTGATTGAGAGTCTGTATGTGTAAGTGAGAGAGAGCATGTGTGTGTGTAATTGAGAGCCTGTTTGTGTGTGAGAGAGAGAGAGCACAATGTGTGTGTGATTGAAAATCTGTGTGAAAGAGAGCATGTGTTTGTCTGTGTGTGATTGAGAGCCTTTGTGTTTGACAGACACAGCATGAATGTGTGATTCAGAGCCTTTGTATGTGAGAAAAAGAACTGGCTTGTTCCGTTTTCCTAATAGGAGGGGTATTGGTGTCTTAAGGCCTGGTGTAATATTTTCAGTGTTGCTTTTTCTTAGGTAAGGTGGTTACTGTTTGAGTGCTGGAAGCTGGTGCTGTTCTGATATGTGAGGTTTACTACTTATGTAATTTCTGTTCAGAGAGAGAGTACTTCTCTTTCCCTTGTGTCATTCTTAACAATAAAAGTAATACTGAGCCTTTTTCTAAATTTCCACTGTGGATTTTAATGAGCAGTGTGTCACACATGTGAGCATTGTCCGTTAGGTGTGTCACGATGGGAAAAAGGTTGAGAAACATTGGGTTAGAGAATGGGGGGGGGGGTGTTTACAATTTAAGTGCAGCCCCTCCCTTTGAGGTTGCTGGAGTGACCCCCCCCCCCCCCCCGGGAAGGATTCTTAAGCAGCTCTCTATGGAGAGACTGGGGGCAGACCTTTATGGTTTGCTAGCAGTTAGGAGGTAGTGAGGAGCTTTCCTTGTGTTGTTTTTCTCAGTCCCAATCAGAGGACACATCCTGCCTGGGGATCTTGATCAGGGTCGGGAGGTTGTTCCTTCCAGTTCACTCACTGGCTGCTTGAGATTTTCCTTCTGGGTTGTTTTTTCGGGTTTTGACCAATTTTCTTGGTAGGATCCTTGTGAGACCCTGGGTATCATCTGGGCTCAGGGCAGGGGGAACCCTGTATCTGGGGCTGTCCAGGTTAGGAAAGACCTGCCCTTCCATACCCGCAGCGAAGAAGGAGGAGATGGTGACCTGCTGCAAGGAGGAACTGTTGCGCACAGGGGTGGACCCTTGTCCTGGAGCAGTGAAGAACGGCTCCCTGGTAGGGACCAGGAATCACCTGCCCCCAGGGGGCAGAGCACTGGAGGAGACAGAGGCTAGGATGAGCTTCACCACTGGAAGCCCACGATTCCCCAGTGTGGAGCCCATAGGGACCTGGGCCGCTTGGACTTAGGTGGGCCTCGCAGGGTCTCCTGGAGAGGTAGTAGACAGGCGTGCCCACGGACAACAAGGGAGCCCGGTCAGACTCGAGACTGTGGTTCAGATGGAGCAAGGAGGACCAGAACACGTAGGCGATGACAAGGCAAGGGACAGAGCCAGAATCAGGAGACGTGGTCAATCAGGCAGAGGTCAGAATCCGAGGGTCAGTCCGAGGAGAGGTCAGCAAAGCAGAGGTCAGGTTCCAGAGGTCAGAGGAGGTCACAAGGCAGGCAGAGGTCAGGATGCAGGCAGCAGACAGGAAGGTCGAGGAACAGGCTAAGGTCAGTACCAGAGAGACAGTCCGAGGGTACTACCTAGGAGACGAACAGAGAGACGCAGGAACAGAGGGACACTGGAACAGTAGGATGCAGAAACAAGGCTGGAACAGTAGGATCCTGGAACAAGACTGGAATGAGAATGGACCAAGACTTAGAACGCAGAGACAATCTAGCACACCATACAGTGCCGACCTGATTGCCAAGGCAAGGAAGTGCAGGCAGGAACTTCCTTAAGTAGTTCCTTCAATCAGGGCGCGTTGTGGAGCTAGGACCCACCTCTGGCCCTACAAGAGGCTGGGCGGTCCGCGCGCACGTAGGGGCGTGGCCAATGCCACGGGAGACGCCGAACTCCGGCGTGAGGCCTGGTGCGCAGTGGAAGGCCCGGCGACTGCTGCCGTGGGACACTGAGGCCTGGAAGCGCTCGTGGCTGCCACTGGGGAGGCCGACCCGGGACCCATAGAGGAGCCAGAGAGGTGAGCAGGCCCGTGCACGGGCTGGATGCAGATGGGGCGCGCAACAGGAACTAAGTGTTGAATTGTGGTGCAAGAGATAGAGATTTAGGGGTAGATTTTCTAAAGTTGGGCGAGCGCGTACTTTTGTTCGCACACCGGGCGCGAACAAGAGTACACGGGATTTCAATAGATACGCGCGTAGCCACGCGTATCCATTAAAATCCTGGATCGGCGCGCGCAAGGCTGCCGATTTTGGGCAGCCTGCGCGCGCCGAGCCGCGCAACCTGCCTCCATTCCCTCCGAGGCCGCTCCGAAATCGGAGCGGCCTCGGAGGGAACTTTCTTTCGCCCTCCCTTCACCTTCCCCTCCCTTCCCCTACCTAACCCACCCCCCCGGCCCTATTTAACCCCCCCCCCCACCTTTATCCATAGATTTACGCCTGCCGGAGGCAGATGTAAATCCACACGCGCCAGCAGGCTGCTGGCGCACCAAGACCCAAACCGGGGGCTGTTCCAGAGGGCGCAGCCACGCCCCCGGAATGCCCCGGGCCAAAACCATGCCTGCGGTCCCGCCCCCGAAACGTCGCGTCATGCGCGACACGCCCCCAAAACACCACTGTCACTCTGGGCACGCCCCCGACACGCCCCCCGACACGCCCCTTCATGCAAGCCCCGGGACTTACATGCGTCCCAGGGCGTACCCCTTTGAAAATCTACCCCTTAGGTTTGAGATCCAGGAGGAAAATGTTTTGGCTGTCCCTTCCTTCCTGCACTAGAGCAAGGCAAGCTGCCTGTTTCCAGGGGATCCCTCCCATCTGCGATCGAGAGAAAAGAGAGAGAGAGAAACAGAGAAATAGAAGATCACTGAACTGTGAGTAAGAGCAAAGTAAAGATCACTGATGATCCCCATCTGAAGTCTTCACCCCCTGTGGGGAGAAAGGATTTTCCTGTCTGTTCCAAGGATTGTATTTGCCATTTTTACCAGCTTGGAAGTGGTTTTCCGCCCATCTAAAGGATACCCTGCCCATCTGGAAACTCCACTTATCTCAGTCCTGGAGGATGGATGCTTCTTAGAACTGGTCTGGAGAGTCATGCACAGATAGAGAGAATGGACTGTCAGGGAAAAGAGAGATATTTCTGGTGCAGAGCATTCTTTTAACATTGTCACTTCACAACTTAATTGCCCATCACTACAGATTTTTATTTGGACCCTAACCCAGTGACTTCAGCGTGGTTTTTTTTTTTTTTTGGCTCACTTCTGCACACACATTGTGAAAGAGTGACACAACTCCCCAGGGGTAAAGAGAAATGTGCCTCCAAATCAACCTTAGCACTCTGGGCCCTGGAAGAGATAATTCCCCCCCATAGAAAAAGGATACAGATCCTGGGGGAAAGAGACCATGAAATAGCTAGCCTGAGGTTCCAGCCCTGAAGAATAACAACTATTTTTATTGCCCCACTGGAGTTGAATCTGCTCCCGGCGGTGGGGTTACACAAGCATTAGGGCTGTATTTGACCTGTGTAGGTGGCTGGGGGGGGCCCTGCTCGGGAGCTCAGAGTATCACTGTGGAGGCAATGAAATCAACAGGCAGGAAGTAGCAGTCCCAGACTTTTGAGGCAGTTTGTACTGGGGATCAGGGCCACACGTCTTCCTCTCCTGTGGTGGCCATTTTGTCTTCCTCTCTTACGGTGCAGGGAACCGTGAGGGAGGGTGCTGCTGATACCCCTCAGCTATCGCCTATAGCAGAAATGTTACATGCTTCCTGGAGCAATTCTGGGGAGCCTTTTGAGGTTCAGTTCAAGATATGGATTCAGACTCTGAGGAATTATTTTCTCCACAGTTTGTGTTGCTAATACATAAGGCTTTCTTAGCAAGGAGATGGTCTAGTGCCAAAGGACCTCCCCCAAGAGGGACCCTTCAGAAGGGATCTGTGCCACCATCTTGGGCTCAGAAGATGAAACGAGATCCAGAACTGGATCTGGATTTCGATTTGGTAGCA
The DNA here is from genome assembly GCF_901001135.1 of Rhinatrema bivittatum. Lineage (NCBI taxonomy): Eukaryota > Metazoa > Chordata > Amphibia > Gymnophiona > Rhinatrematidae > Rhinatrema > Rhinatrema bivittatum. The sequence continues at coordinate 163,710,455 of NC_042618.1, read as the reverse complement.
TTAGAGGAAGGTACGGAGGAGACTCCTTTAGATGATCTCCCTGGGGATCAGATCAAGGATCCCTTGGAGGAAAGGGAAATTCCAGTGGCAGAAGGGGATGTCTCAAAGGCGGTCTGTCTCTTTAGAAGGGAAAGGTTGCACAGTATGATTTCTCAAGTCCTGATAGAGCTTGTGATAAAGGAGGTTGTGGCAGAAATGGACCATGAGGGAGAGGATCACTTTATGGAGGGGTTTAGATGTCCCGCTAAGACCCTTCTCTTCCATTGGACAGTTAAGGCCCTGATATTTAAGGAGTGAGATTCTCTAGAAGCCAGTTTGAAGGTGGACAGGGCCATGCCTAAACTGCATTCTCTGCTGGAGGATGCTTTGGAATTTTTAAGTTGCTCAAGGCAAATGCTTTGGTTTTGGCTGTTACTAAAAAGACAACTATCCTGGTAGAAACATAGAAACATAGAAATGACTGCAGAAGAAGACCAAACGGCCCATCCAGTCTGCCCAGCAAGCTTTTCGCACTCTACGGAATTCTCAGGACCAGAAGATGGAACTTCACCTCAAGAAAATGTTTGATATTTCAACGCTGCCAATCTGAGAGCAGATTATACTAGTTTCATGGCCCAAGCCTGCTTACGTTGAGTTCAACAGATTTTGGTGGGAGACTTTTAAGAGACCCTGTTGGAGAAGGAGGCTGAGCACCTGGACTCTGGGTTGGCCTTTATAGTGGATGACTTCTTTGATTTGCTTCACATGTTGGCTCAGAATATGGATTAGAGGTGTTGGCCAGGAGGTTTCTCTGGGTGGTTTAATGGAACACAGCCAGCATGGATTTACTCAAGGGAACTCTTGCCTCACAAATCTGCTATTTTTTTGAAGGAGTGAATAAACATGTGGACAAAGGTGAACCGGTAATTGTAGTATATTTGGATTTTCAGAAGGCTTTTGATAAAGTCCCTCATGAGAGGCTTCTAAGAAAACTAAAAAGTCATGAGATAGGGGGCAAGGTCCTTTTGTTAAAAGACAGGAAAAGAGAGTAGGATTAAATGGTCAGTGGTGTGCCTCAGGGATCTGTACTTGGACTGTTGCTTTTCAATATATTTATAAATGATCTGGAAAGGGATACGACGAGTGAGTTGATCAAATTTGCATATGACACAAAATTATTGAGAGTAGTTAAATCACATGCAGATTATAATAAATTGCAGGAGGACCTTGCAAGACTGGAAGATTGGGCATCCAAATGGCAGATGAAATTTAATGTGGACAAGGTGATGCATACAGAGAAAAATAGTGAATTTCCATTTTAGAAGCTACCACCCAGAAAAAAAGATCTAGGTGTCATAGTGGATAATACATTGAAATCATCGGCTCAGTGTGCTGCAGCAGTCAAAAAAGCAAACAGAATGTTTGGAATTATTGGGAAGAGAATGGTGAATAAAACAGAAAATGTCGTAATGCCTCTGTATCGTTCCATGACAAGACCACATCTTGAGAACTGTGTGAAATTCTGGGTGCCGCATCTCAAAAAAGGTTTTGCACTAGAGAAGGTACAGAGAAGGGTGACCAAAATGATAAAGGGGATGGAATGTCTCCCCTATGAGGAAGGGCTGTTCAGCTTGGAGAAGAGAAGGCTGAGCGAGGATATGATAGAGGTTTATAAAATCATGAGAGCATTAGAACAGGTAAATGTGAATTGTTTATTTACTCTTTTGGATCATAGAAGGACTAGCGGGCACACCATGAGTTGGCAAGTAGCACATTTAAAAAATCAAAGAAAATTCATTTTCACTCAACCCATAATTAAGCTCTGGAATTTGTTGCTAGAGGATATGGTTAAATATGTTAGCTTATATAGGTTTAAAAAAGGTTTGGACAGGTTCCTGGATGAAAAGTCTATAAACTGCTATCAATCAAGTTGACTTAGGAAATAGCCATCGTTATTACCGGCACTAGTAGCATGGGATCTTTTTAATGTTTGGGTATTTGTATCCTGGATTGGTCACTGTTGGAAATAGGAGGTTCACAGCCTAGTGAACTTCCTAGGCCTATGCTGACAACTGATGAACATGCCCTAGGCTGGGACAAGGTTGGATCTTCACCTATATCAGCCCTGTTCTCTGTGGGTTCAGCCCTTGGGTTCCAGGGGCTGGCAGGACATAGGAGAGAGTCTCACAGGGTGGTCGGGGAAAGAGAGTCCAGAGCTGGGCCAAGATCAGAACAGCAGTGGTCAGGCTATATTAGAGTCAGGCCAAGGGTCAGGGCTGGCAGCAAGCAAGGAGTAGTCGAAGTCCGAAGCAGAGGTTAGTGGTAGACGACAGGCAAGACAGTAGTCCCGGTTCATAGCAGAGGTCAATACCAGGCAGGCAGGCGAGGGACTGGGACGAAGCAAGGTTGGAAGTATGGCAGGGCAGGACAGACTGGAGAGAACAAGGTAAATTGTATGAAGCAGGGCAGGCTGGACAAGGCAGGATCAGGAATGCTGGATCAAGGCAGGATCAGGAACGCTGGAGCAACACACACTGCAATAAGCAGGAGAACCTGTTGCTGAGGCAATGTACTGCTGCAGAAACCACACTTAAATAGTCTGGCAGGGCTGACGTCATCGGGAAGCAGCAAGAGAGAATTCTTGTGGAGGGGCCCAGATAAGTATGCGCACGCCTAAGGGGCCTGGCAACAACAGTGTTGCAATGGCGGCGTGTGCCATGAGAACTTGGTCAGCGTACTGGAGCAGCATAGAGCCCACAAGACCTCATTCAATCCTCAAACCGCTCCAGATTCTGCAGAACTCAGCAGGCAAAGTCCTGACAGGAACAAAGAGAAATGAACACATAACGCCCATATTGATTTCACTTCATTGGCTCCCAATTAAAGCACGTATTGAACACAAATCAATGACCATCATACATAAAATTCTGAACAATGAACATCAAGGACTAAATAGCTTAAACATAACCCCCCAGAATCCTCAAAGAAACCTACGTTCAAACAACTCAGGACGCTTAAATATACCTCCCATCAGAGATGCACATTTGACAACAACCAGAGAAAGAGCCTTTTCCATTGCCTCCCCTAAAATTTGGAACTTCCTACCAAAAGATCTGAGAACCCAATCCAATCTCAAAACTTTCAAAAAAGACCTAAAAACATGGCTGTTTCACAAATTCTACATTGACATTCATAGTTCTGAACATCCTAACTCCCAATCGAACTCTCATCCAAAAACCTCAAAATAACTTGCCTCCAACCAGAACCAAACAAACCCTCCTCCTCCCTCATATTGATACCTTCTGGACTAAAAATGTTTACCCTCTGTTTAAGATGCACCTTGTTATACTTTTGCACAATTGTTAAGAGAGTTACAATTTAAACTTTGTAAACCATTATAATGGCTTCACCGAATGACGGTATATAAAACTCAACAAACAAACAAACAAATAAATAAATAACTACGACTACTTCAGGGTGAGTGCTGCCGGTCACAGGATGACCCTGAGGCTGCCAAATGTTACAGTTAGCATCTCATATAGTTGAAGTGGAGAACGTGCAAGTAGATTTTCTCAACAGGCACACTCTGGACCTAGGAGAGTGAGAGTTGTTGCAAGAAGCGCTGTCACTCATAAAGACTGCTTGAGGGTTCCCCAGTTGGATTTGATGGTGACAAGTCTAAATACCACATTTCTCCCCGTCGTGACCTGAAGACATTCTGCTTTATATTTTCTCTCCTTGGCTTCTGGTAGGCAGGATCGTCAGGTGCATAGAAAAACTTCAGGGCAGAATGATACTTGAGGCTCCGTAATGGCTCAGGCGACCATTGTTTGCGAGAGAGGGTCCCTTAAGTCTATGTCATATTCCTGATCTGCTGCATCAGGAACCAATTTTCTTGGAGCAAGTGGATCACTTTTGTCTTTTGCAGCCTGCCTTTTGAGAGGAGAAGGTTGAGAGCTGGTCAGTGGAGAAGGTTATTACAACCTTGCTTCAAGTTAGAAAGCCCTCAACTTCTTCAGTGTACATACAGGTTTGGAAGGCATTTGAGTCCTGGTGTCAGGAGGCGGGAATTGCTCCGCTTCAGGCTCCAATTCAGCAGATCCTTTCTTTTCTACAGAGGGGTTTACAGAAAGGTCTAGCCCTGAGCTCTTTTAAGGTGCAGGCTGCAGTTTTGACCTGTTACAGAGGAAAAGTGTACAGGGCTTCACTGGCTTTGCATCTGGATATAGTGAGATTTCTCAAAGGAGTACCGCATTTGCATCCTCCGATTCGTTGAGTGGTTCTGCCATGGAATCTTAATTGGTTCTGATGACATTGCAAAGCCCCCTTTGAATCATTGAGAAGGGCATCTTTGAAGGATCTTTCTCTGAAGAGGGTCTTTTGGTAGCTATTTGCTCAGTGAAGCATATTTCAGAGCTACAGGCTTTGTCGTGCAGGGATTCCTTCCTTTGGTTTTTGGAGGATGGGGCTTCTATTAGAACAGTACTATCTTTTTTTTTTTTTTTTACTGAAGGTGCTTTCTTCATTCCATTTGAGTCAATCCATGGAATTGCCTGCTTTTAGGAAGTTGAACTCTTTTTCTCCTCATGCCAGAGAGATTCATGTTTTGGATGTGCTTTTAAATACCCCAGAAGAGCCCCTCTTCTGGGGTATTTAAAAGTCACAAATGGCTTTGGCAGGTCGCATCATCTGCTTGTTTTGGATGTTTTGCATGTTGTTTTGCATGTTTTGGATGTTTTGGATGTTTTGCATGTTTTGGATGTGCTTTTAAATACCCCAGAAGAGCCCCTCTTCTGGGGTATTTAAAAGTCACAAATGGCTTTGGCAGGTCGCATCATCTGCTTGTGTTATTCAGTGGTCGCAACAAGTGTGGGGGAAGCATCAAAGGCATCTATTGCCAAATGGAATAAGGAAGCAATAACCTCTGCCTTCATTTACAAAGAGTACAGGTCCTGGTAGGCCTTTGGGTTCATTCCACTAGGGCACAAGCTGCATCTCGGGCTGAATGTCTGTTGTTGCTGCAGGAAAATCTGCAAGGCAGCAACTTGGTCATCTTTGCACACTTTTGCTGAGCATTATAGGCTGGATATATGGGCTCCAGACTCAGCCGTGTTTGGTGAGAATGTGTTACAAGCAGGTCTTTCAGGTTCCCACCCAGTTTAGGGAAGCTTTGGTACATCCCAATCATCTGGACTGATCTGGAGGACAATAAAAAAGGAAAAACTGGTTCTTACCTGCTAATTTTCTTCCCTGGAGTCCCACAGATCAGTCCAGAATTCCACATTGAATTTCTGATGATTGTTTTGTTTTGGGGTTCAAATTCATCTTGTTGGAGAGGGTTCTCCAATTAGAATTGTGCTTACTGATAATTTATCTTTATTTATTTATTTTAAAATATTTATTAATCACTTTACAGATTTCAACAAATTACCCAAAGCAATGTACAAAATTAAAACATCAAATTACAACACATAAAAACTAAACAAAATTAAAATATAATTCTATAACATAAAACTGGTGTTTGTGTCTTTCTCTGCTCCCTGTAGCTTCTCTGTATCCGGTCTCTGCTTTCTGTAGATGTCCTTGTAGCTGTCACTTCTCCTAGTCTCTGATCCCTGTATCTCGTCTCTGCCCCACATTGCTGTTCTCATGAGGCTCTCTCTTTTTCTCTCCCTGTTGTTGGTCATTGGTGCTGTCTCTCTGTTCCCTGTAGTTGTCTCTGATCCCTGTAATTGTTGGTGCGCTCTCTCTTTCTCTGCTCCCTTGTCTGTCTCTGTATCTGATCTCTGCTCCCTGTACCTGGTCTCTATGGCTCTCTTTCTGCTCCTTGTAGATGTCTCTGTATCTGGTCCCTGCTCCCTGTAGCTGCTCTCTGAGGATCTCTCTCTCTCTCTCTGGGTGGTCTCTCTGCTCCTTCTAGCTGGTCTCTGGACCTCTCTCCCCCTGTGGGTGGTCTCTCTGTTCCCTGTAGCTGGTTTCTGGGTCTTTCTCCCCCTGTGGGTGGTCTCTCTGCTCCTTCTAGCTGGTCTCTGGACTTCTCTCTGTCTCTCTGTAGCTGGTCTCAGTATCTGGTCTCTGTAGCTGATCTCTCCCTCCCTCTGTAGCTGGTCTCTCTGCTCCCTGCATTTGGTCACTGGGAGTCTCTCTGCTCCCTATAATTGTCTCTGAATTTGGTCTCTGCTCTCTGTAACTGGTCTCTGGCGCTTGCTCTCTCTGCTCCCTGTATCTAGTCACTAGTACAGTCTCTCTGCTCCCTGTAGCTGTCTCTATATTTGGTCTGTTCACTGGGGATCTTTCTCTTCCTATAGTTGTCTCTATGACTCTGCTCCTTATAGCTGATCTCTGGAGCTGTCTCTATTCTTTGTTGCTGTCTCTGTATCTGGTCTCTGCTCCTTGTAGCTGGTTTCTGAGGCACTCTCCCTCTGCTCCCTACAGCTGTCTCTGTATCTGGTCTCTTCTCCCCATAGCTATTTCTGAATCTGGTCTCTGCTCCTTGTAACTGCTCTCTGTCCCCTGTAGCTGAGTCTCTCTCGCTTTCTGTAGCTGGTTTTTGGGTCTCACTGTGTCACCCCCTGTAAGTTGTCTCTGTATCTGTCTTTCTGCTCCTTGTAGCTGGTCTTTAGGTATATTTTCTCTCTGCTGTCTCTAGCTGGTCTCTCTCTCTCTCCCTGTAGCTGGTCACTGGGACTTTCTCTCTGCTCCTTGTAGCTGTCTGTATCTGGCCTCTCTGTGTAGCTGGTCTCAAGGTGCTCTTTCTCTCTCCCTATAGCTGGTCACTGGCGCTGTCTCTCTGCTCTCTGCAGCTGGCCTCTAGGTCTCTTTCTCCCTGTAGCTGGTCTCAAGGTGCTCTCTTTCTCTCTCTCCCTCCCTGTAGCTTGTCACTGGCACTGTCTCTTTGCTCCATGTGTATGTCTGTATCTGGCCTCTGCTCCCTGTAGTTGGTCTTTTTTTTTCTCTGTAGCTGGTCTCAAGGCGCTGTCTCTCTGCTCCCTGTAGCTGGTCTCTGGGACTTTCTCTCTGTTGGACTCTGCTCTCTGTCTGTAGCTGGTCTCAAGGTGCTCTCTGCTCCCTGTAGCTGGTCTCTGGGACTTTCTCTCTGTTGGACTCTGCTCTCTGTCTGTAGCTGGTCTCAAGGTGCTCTCTCTCTCTCACTCTCTCTCTCCCTATAGCTTGTCACTGGCACTGTCTCTTTGCTCCATGTGTCTGTATCTGGCCTCAGCTCCCTGTAGTTGGTCTTTTTTTTTCTCTGTAGCTGGTCTCAAGGCCTGTCTCTCTGCTCCCTGTAGCTGGTTTCTGTATTTGGTCTCTGGGGGCTCTCTCTCTCTCTCTCTCTGTCGCTCTCTGGCCCCTGCAGTTGCTACCGCTGCAGATAGGGGCAGCCGGGAGCCTCTCTGGCCGGAGCGCTGCTCTCGCTCCCCGCTCACTGCCGTGGAGTTTTGCTCCGGATCGTACGCGGTTCTGAATCGCTCTTGGTCCGGGGGCTCCTGAGCTGCGCTCGGCGGCTCTTTCCTTTGATCTTTCAATCGCCTTTGCAGCAGGAGGATGCGCCCTGGGGAGAGCCGGACTGCCGCTGGGACTCGTCCTCTGCCAGGTACCCTTCCTGCCCTTTGCTCTCTGCGCTGCCTGTTTGTGTAGGGAGGGATCTAGGCTAAGAGCAGCTCAGGGGAAAAAAAAAACAACCACCTGATTGTACGGAGGGCCGCTTTGTGGGTGTTGAGGGGTTGTAGGATCTCTGTGTGTGTGTGTGTGTGTGGGGGGGGGGGGGGGGGTGTCTGAGGTGGTGCAGTTGCACTGTGCTCTGCTGCTTCCCTTCCCATAAACTGTCACGGTCCTTCCCGCGGATTCAGCAGTTTTGTGTCCTGTGGGGGGGGGGGGGGGGGGGGCAGGTGGGCGGCTAGCACTGCTGCAGCTGTACCTGTAGGGCTTGGGGCAGGAGGGCGACCCGTTTCTTCGCTTTTCTCCGGGCTGTGATGACCTTGGCGCTGCCGGCTTATAGGGGGACAAGTGAGGGCGAGAAGAAGTCCCTGCAGATTGGTGTTGACTTTCCTTTTCCTCACCCACTCCAGTGTTAGGGGAAGTTTCTGTGGAGGTAAAGTTTATTTGGGAAGGGGTCCCCGGTGCCGCTGCCCTAGACTTGCACCACAGCGCTCCACATTTTGAATATATTCTCTCAAGAATCTTTTCATTACTTTGTAGCAAGTCTGGCATCATTTATTAGTGTGGGAATAACCTTGGGGGTCCATATTCAGCGGCATTTAGCCGGATAACTTGTGAGTTGGCTGGCTAAGTGCGGATTTTTAAAAATATTTCTGCCACTTATCTGTCTAAAATTTGGCTGGATAAGTGGCAGAAATAGTCAAAAGTCCGCATTTAGCCGGATAACTCATAAATTTAACCGGATTACAAAGGGACGTTCTGGAGTGGTTAAGTTAGCTTGATAATTTATCCGGCTAATGTTGGTTGTACTATCGAGTAGTCCTAAATTTAGCCGGATAAAGTTATCTAACTAACTTTAAGATCATTGGGTATATTAAATCGTGTGGCTGTGCCGCTGAATACCCTGCAAAAGTTAGCCTGATACGTTTATCTGGTTAACTTTGCAAGGGGCCGAATATTGCCTCCACCCCCTTGTTATGCAGTTTCTTCTTGCATAACAATAATAATTATACTACTACTTATAACAAAGTTAAAGTGATTATCCTTCTCGGATCCCAGAGTTAGTTAGGATGGGGGCTCTTGATTCCTGTGGAAAGAAGCTTGGACACTCTGTCCTGCCCCTCGGGAATGGGGAGTGGGCACTGCATTCACCTATCTTGAATCTCCGAGGAGGGGGAGGTTGCAGATCTTATCAGAGGGTGCGCCGAGAGGAGGTGATTAAGAAGGGGTGGGGGGAAGGGGGGTTGGGCTGCAGTGCCCACCCCCCTCTCAAACCCCTTCCAGCCTCTAGCAGTTACGGTTTAGGGACACCCACAGAGCCGGGGTGGCATCCTTGCCAGTTAGATGAAAGAACCTGCGATCGATCCATCTCCCAGTTCTAGGAGATGGCTTTGCCCAGGCTGACTCTGTGATGTGTGAAGAGGTGCTGCTGCCCTGCGTGTGTGTGTGTGTGTGTGTGTGTGTGTGTGTGTGTGTGTGTGTGTGTGTTACACCTGCCGTCTGACAGTGCCATCAGGTGCTCCCTAGGATGCAGTGGCTGACAGTTTCCACACCTTTCAGAGGTTTTTATACTGGCATAGCGATAGTGGCTGGTTTGTTTGCAAATCCTCTCTTAATAATTCCTAACTTTTTATTGCTTTATTGACCAACACTGCACGCCAAGTTGGTACTTGTTTTTTTTTTTTTTTTCATTATTTTTAATTGTATTCAATTTTTAACACAAAAATAAATACTGCTCAAGAAACTAAGCAAATTAGGACAGGTCCCCCTCGTAAACCGTAGGAAAAACAACAACAAATAGGCAATCAGACTGGTGCTTTTACCAAGCTGTCCACAAAGACTCCGCGATCTTTGCTGAGCGATAATAATGAGCCACCCTAGAGCCCGAGGTTTGGGCTGTTCTCCTCCATCTGTATTACTCTCCACTTACCTGTGCTGAAACTCATCCTCCACTTTATCGCCCCTCATTCAGTTTTTATGAGATCTGTATGCAGCTCTTCGTAGAAACATGAAATGTGACGGTAGAGGAAGATTATAACAAATGCTTTGCTGTAGAGCATTTTGTGAATGGACGATTTGTAAATGTGATTTCTCTTTTTATTTTTTGGGCAAATACTGCCCACTACCAGATCTCCGACTTTACCTTAATATCCCAACTACCAAGTATCCCCTGTGCGTATCCACTTCTTTCTTCAATCAATCCTCTTTTGCCTCCACCACCTCTGGTGAGAGGCCGTTCCATGCACCGAAAACTTTCTCCTTGTTACTGCTGAGTTTACCCCTTCTGACTCCCATACCATGATCTCTTGTTCCAGAACCTTCTTTTCGCTGAAACATGTTTTTCTTGTGCATTAGTCATACCTTTGAGGAATTCAAATATCCATCTATCCCCTCTGACTCTCTCTCCTCTGCTCTAATCCAGTGTTTCTCAGATTTTATGGTCACACCCCTTTTTTTCCCCGCTGTAATAATTTTGTTTGTTTAAGATAACACATTCATAAAATATTTTATCTGTCCACATAATAAATAAGGAGAACATTTTATTTTAGCAATTTATATTTTGCTTTTTTGCTTTTTAACAAAGTTATTGCAAGGCAGATGAAAATGTGCTAACAGAAAATACAATTATTACCCACACAAATCAGATGTGTACCCTGCCCTCCATTCCTCTCACTCCATCCCCATATCCTTTTCTCCCTCCTCTTCCTCCTCTGTCCCCCATCTACATTTGATCCCTTTTCCATCCCCCTCGCGGTCTTTTACTTATCTCCAATCCCCTTTGCTTCCCCTCCTCGCTGTGCCAGCTGGTACCACAAGTAGTTTCCAGACTCGGGTTTGGGCTGGGCTGATCTCATGGTCATTTAGGTTTCAGCACACAACAGCAGGTTTCCTGGTGATTTGGGCTCCCCTCATCCAAGCTTCTCAGTGGCCAGTGGGATGTGCTTTGCTGGGCGACCTCTCCCTGGTATCGTGGTTGGTGATGGGATGGACTCCACCAGCTGACCCTGTCAGCACCTCCTGCCTGACCCGGCCTTGCCCTGCCTATGTCTCTCCCCACCCCCAGATCTGGGGCTCTCTCCTTCTGCCTGCTTGGCTGAAATTTGGCAGGAATGCTCCCATGTCAAAAAAAAGAACCCACCTACCAAATTTTATCCAGATTGGTGCAAGGAGAAAGTCCCTGATCCATGAGTATAGACAGATGCAGTGACACAAGAGGCACTCACAAACATGTCTAAAAAGTGGTAAAACTAACTTTTTGAAAATTAGAGCACAATGCACTTCAATTAAAGTTATGTTACATGAAAACATTTGCAACTCCCCCTGTGATACAACGAAAGGCTTTCCGGAAGAGCCCCTCCTCCCAATCTGAGAATATGTAGCAGTCTGCATGGAGGTGCCCCTCATCAATGCAGTAAATATTTAGCAGCCTTTGGAGGTATTTTTCAGTTTTGTAAAGTGGTATATACGGTAAATCTACGAATTGTAGATAGGAGGGTATTTGTGGTATAAGTTTGGTTGGTTGTTGTATAATTTTGTCTATTAGGTTGTTTATTATTATTTTATTTTAATGCTGTTGGATTTTATGTTTCTATTTAAACTGTGCACGAGGAGGTCAGAGTAAGTAGCTCACACACATATAGAGGAAGCACAACGGAAATGATGTGTGGCAAACAATGTACACCGGTCAATACTTATTAACAGCAAGCTTTTTAATTGTGAATATGGTCACATAAGTGGGACATGTTTATAGCAAAACAATGAAAGAGAGTATGAGAACAGGAACCCCTGTTACGTCCCTTGGTTAACACGCTTAACAAGTGGGATATTAAGAACAGTAAATGAAATGAAAATGAAAACGAAAGCACTGCTCTGAGGTTTATGATTTGAAGTCCTTGAGTCTCATCTCAGAGGGTTTGGTGCAGAAGGAGTTGGGAGGCTTTTCTGGACCGCGTCTGCGCTGTCGCTCTCCTTTTGGAGATCTGACCTCCAGGACTGGACACAATTTTCTGAACTGAGGACTCGCCGATGATTTGCACGGAGGAGGCAGCGGCATCTCGTTTCTGTTTCTCCCCGTGCGCCCAGTATCCCTCTGGGCCTTGCCGCTGCCTGGTGCATGCTGTCTGATCTGTAATCATTCTGTATAGTCTTCAGACGTTGCCACCTCACTCCTTACTCCCTTTGCCAGAATCTTTTGGAACTTATTGAACGGGACTGATCCCAACACAGATCCTTGCAGGACACCACCTTTCTCCATTGTGAAGAATAACCATTTAGTCCCTCTTTGTAGTTCCTTAAATTTCAACAAGTGTTTGATCTATTAAGGGGACTTTTTTCCCTCTTATCCAAGAACAGCTTTGTTTTATTAAGTCTTTGGCACTAATATTCTGCTTCTCCCCTCTTTTATATTTTTTTTTCCTCCTATGCATCTACTCGTCCTCCTCACTACCATCTCCACCTTCCCTCCTATTCTCACCCGCTTGGTCTTCTCTAACATCCCCCGGGGTCTGTTTGCTTTCCTCCTCCTCCTTCAAGGCTCTGACTTTCCCTCCCTTGCATCCTTCTGCTTGTCTCGTCTCCATCCCTGGGCCCCTCTGCTCATCTCTCCCTGTCCTAAACCCCCTTCTCCTGTTTGGCCCATCTCCTCTTGCTTCCATGTGCTGGATCATGTCGGTGTTGTGCGGTCACTGGAAACATTGCGTGATCCGCTGGTTACTCTAAATATGTAAAGGCTGCATGGGTCCAGCAGTGCCTCCCTATTTACATTTCACAGTACCCCAGTATAGAACCCTACACCTGCTTCTCATTGCTCATCGGCCTTTGGGCTGATCTGTGTGCGGATCTACCTCTGGCCAGCTTTACGTGAACATCCGTGGTGAGTACGTTTTGAAAGAATGCTATCACCAGAACATGCTTTGCTTAAAACAGATATTATTCAGTACACCACATTACTGATACAGGCATATTTGCATCATCAAACCGATCTGACTCCACTATCTAATCGCTCCATAGAGGGATCTTGTGCTGGCCGCATAGCTTCAAGAATGACGATACCGACAGCTTTGTTTCAAAAATCTATAAACTTTGGGGGTGGGAGGGAGGAATCATGATAGTGGGGGATTGCTGGTGGTGGGTGGAGGAGCAGAGTGTGGTTGGTGGTGAGGGACATTGGTCAAGAGGTGCAGGGGTTGGGCATAAGGAGGTGCGGGGGGGGGGTAGGGAGGTGAGGGGGTCAGGAGGTGCAGAGGGTGGTTGGCAGTGGGAGGTGCTGGAGTCAGGAGGACAAGAAGGTGGAGGGGTAAGGAGGTGCTGTGGGTGAGTTTGGGGGAGCTGGCGGTGGGCAAGCAGGGTCAGAAGGTGCAGGGGTGGTTTGTGGTGGTGGGATCAGAAGGTGCAGTGGATGCTGATGGGGGGATCGGGGAGGGGTGGGGGCTGGTGGGGATTAGGTGAGGAGCTGCAGGGGAAGCTGGTGGTGGGGAAGCAGGGTCGGGGCTTCCGGGGGAAGTTGGCGGTGGGATCAGGAAGTGCAAGATGGCTATTGGGAAACTTGGGGGGGGGGGGGAATCAGGGGGTGCTGGGGTGGTTGGTGGTGTTGGAGGATCAAGGGGATCGGGGGTGTGGGATCAGGAGATGTAGGGAGTGATTGGCATGGGGAGATCAGGCAGTGCATGGGGATAGTTGGTGTTGGGAGGCAGGATCAGGCCATGCAGAGGGTTGGTTGGCGGTGGGAGGGATCACGAGGTGCGGAGGCTGGTAAGGGGATTGAGGGATTAGTGAGTACAGAGGGCTGGTGGGGGGCGAGGCAGGCTGAGTCATTTACAGGCCGATACAGTAAGGAGCGGTAGGAAGAGCTGCGTTAGTGCCGGCCGCACCCGCGGTTGCCACACGCACAGTCCGGCTCACCTACCGCTCGATACTGTATTTAAATAGCTTGCAAATGCAAGCCACGTCCAAGAAGCGTCCGTGAAGTGTTAGGCCCGCGCAACCCATTTTACTGTATAGAGCGTTATTCGGTATCCTGGGTGCGCTGGCCTAACGCTTCACGGACACGCTGGTATCTGTCATTTCAAATGTCATTTGAATTGACAGATACCAGGAAGTGGATGGTTCTCCTACGCTCGGGATTGCCAGTCCTCTCTCCCCTCCTCCCGAAGCAAGGCGCAGGGAGGAGGGGAGAGAGGACTGGTGAAATGACATGTAAAGTGTAAAGTGTAAAGCAACGAAGTGACTTACTTTTCTTGCAGCCCTCCTCCGGAGACGGACCGCGGCTCCCCTGCCTCCTGGGGCCCCGCCGGCGAAGATGGATGCCTGCACGGGTGAAAGTGGCCCCTGTGCGTGCAATTTAGCTGCTCAAGACGTGACGCTCAAGATGTGACGTCACATGCCGTGACGCCAAACGTCATGACGTCACGCCTTGAGCGGCCCAATTGCACGCACAGGGGCCGCTTTCGCCCGTGCAGGCATCCATCTTCGCCGGCAGCTGCCTCCGGGAGGCAGGGGAGCCGCGGTCCGTCTCCGCCGATGTCCGTCTCCGGAGGAGGGCTGCAAGAAAAGTAAGTCGCTTCGTTGCTACTTCGTTGCTACATTTTTTTTTTTTTTCGCTTTTTCGCTTTTTTCCGCTTTCGTTGCTTCGGGAGGAGGGGAGAGAGAGGACTGGGGCTGCCCCTGAGACCAGCACCCATGGATGCGGCCAGGGCAGGTGAGCGGGGGTTTGGGGGAAAGTTTGCCGCCTACCCTGCCTCTAACGCAGGGGTAAGGATAGGCAGTAAGTTAGCAGGGTAAACGCGCGGCAAAACTGCAGGTTAAGAAAGCGATAGTCGGGGCGCGCGTTACTGTATGGGAGGGAATAGCTAATCCGATCGTTTACATCTGATATACATGCCGTGGGCGGAAGGGGTTACCCGGGGATTTAAAGAGGCGGTAAGGATGGGTTAAAGGGGATAGTGAATCGCGGGTTGGACTAACGCGGCCGAAAAGCGAGTAGAAAGCGGGTTAGAAGCAGGGTAACCGCGGCCGCACTTTACTGTATTGACCTGTTTATGAGCTTGGTGCTCAGTGTGGTATAAGGCGATTTCATTCATGCAGGTCCTCAGAGCGGCGCAGAACCTCCCTCTTACCTCTGTCTGTGCAGGTAGAGAAGAGATATTGTAATTCTCCTGTGACCTGGATTGAAAGGGGGGGGGGGGGAACATTTAGGATGGACAGAGCTGAAGATGGTGCATTTCATGGAAATGGAGCGGAATCTTCTGCTGCCTGTGCTGCTCTCTGCGGGGATCCAATCAGGTTACTGAAATAATTAAATAAGAGTTTCCATTGTAACTTTCCAATTGGAAGGGAAGGCTCCTGGCTGTCCCCTTTTCCCTTACTTGCTACACTTTATTGGCGCTTTGCCCTTGTGCTTTGGGACAGTGCCCTGGAAAGAAACAGGCAAAGATTAACTGTGAGGTTGCAGTGCGCAGTGTGAGGTCCTTCCGTTTTTCCCGCCTGCTTCCAGCTTTTCTCCCCATATTACTTGCTTTTCTCTTTCTTTTTTTCTCTCTGCAAACCCCCTCCATTCCCATTTCCCTCCCCCCTCCCCCTGTTCCCTCTCCTCATCTCTCCCTTTTCTCACAGTAAAATTCTCTTCAAAAGTTTGAAAAGCTCTGAGTTAAAAGTCAAATTCCCTTTTTCACATTTTCTTTCAAAGGGAAGCAGAAGAGAGAGAGAGCACACAGTGGAAGGAAATGATCTTTAAATATTTGAATCTTCCTGTATATCTCCTAAGAAAAATACTAGAGTAATGAGCACCTTCTCCCTGCCCCTTATATCCTGCACCTGCCCCATTGCTTTGGAGCCTTGTAACCTACAGATGTGATCTGTGCAGGTGCTGACCTGAAGCAGAAGCTTCACTTGATACCGATTCCAGTTAGAATAAAAAACAAGCTTCTCATTGGGAGATCTTTCTGCCTAGAAAGTTATGTGATTCACTGACTTTATATAATCATAAAAAGAATCCAGTCAAAATAAATACATCAGAAAAAGCTGGTATCCATCCCCAAAGCATTATGTGTATGTGTGTGTGTGTGTGTGTGTGTGTGTGTGCGCGCGTGCATGCTAATGAATGCCCTTTGAACCATAGTAGCATAGCCTAGTGGTTAGAGCAGCAGACTGTGAACCAGGGTAAGCACAGGTTTCCTTAGGCACAAACTTAGGGCCTGATTTACTAAAGCCTTTCTCCCGTTCTGCGTCTATGGGAAAAATTCTTAGTAAATAAGGCCTTACGTTTGTATCTGAGGCTGAGTGAAGTGACTTGCTCAAGGTTACAAGGAGCATCAGTGGGAAGATTTGATGATGTACTTTCCTTCCCTCGACCTGACTCCCCCCCACTTTGCCTCAGTGAGTAATCGTCTGTGCGCTGTTCACAGTATGTTTGCTTGCCCTGAGGTACAGGCAATAATGAGACATTGTTTTCAATATTTAATCGCTGTGCAGTTTGGCTAGTTAGCTGGATAAACTTATCCGACTAATTAGCGGTGTATATCTTTATCCATTTAGAATTTAGTCAGATAAGTGCCCACATTTTCATTTAGCCTGATAACTATCTGGCTAAATGCTTTTGAATTTGGATCGCAGCATTTTTATGTGGGTAAATAGGAGTTTGTCTGTAAAAATGTCTGATTTTGGCCTCCTTAATAAAAAGCCAGGCCTTAATAAGTCAGCGAGATAAAAGATAACATAGCTTCCTTAGGAGTGTTATTCCATAAAGTCTGAGATCTTGTGTTTACCAGTCTCCTGTTCTGATCCTGAGCAGGGTCTCAGAAGAAACACTAGAAAATTCAGGGCCTCTCTGTATACAGCTCCAGCCACGCCCCTTCCTCAGTAAGCCTGCAGGGAACAGGAGTAGAGGAACGCGTCTAGAGTGGACACTGTAAGCAGCATCTGGGAAGAAGCTAGTGGGGGGCTGCATCACACAACTCAGTCTGCAGCTGTGAGTCCAGGACTTGGTACTCACTCAGCTGAGGGTAGAGTGAAGGTGCGCTAGTCAGGGAGTTGTGACTTTAGGAAGTGGAAGCGAAGATGTTTCTAGGGTCAGGGGAGAAGAAGGGGAAGTATGCTAGAGTCATTTCTGGAGGGGGAAAAAGTGATGGTGGTGAGTGGGAGTAAGAGATAGAAAGTAAGCATTAGTGGAGGGGGTGTAAGAGAGAAAGCTGATATGCATCATTCCATTCCTTCCCCTACCCCAATGGGGAAAACTAAAAGAAGGTATTGTAAGGGTAACAAACCTTTTTGTTAGGAAAGTAAACAAAGATAAGAGGAAAAAGAGGCCACAGGTTTTGTAAGGAAGTGGTTGAGAAATTAGGGCAACAATGTTAGCATTCATGAATTACAAAAGATTGCAGAAACAGGAAGACAGGCAAAACATTTTTTTTTTCCAAGGGCTACGTGCCAGTTCAGAGCACAGGTACATTTTATTTATTTAAATACGTTTATAACTTGTATACATCCTGTAGTTCGTAGCAGGTTATAATAAACATGCATAGTTGTTTCCCTCAGTTTCACCAGATATTCTTCCCTGTGTTCATATCCCAAAAAGAGACAAAAAAAATCAAGAAAGCAAAAAGTTAGGCGGAAGAAAGGATTGCCAGAGGTAAAGCAAGGTGACAAAATATTTTTCAGATATATCAGAGAAAGGTCCGAAGTGGTATTCTGAAATTGAAAGGTGATAAAGATCAATGTGTGGAGAGAGTCGAAGAAATGGCCGAAATAGTAAACAAATACTTCAGTTCGGTGTTCACTATAGAAGACCCTAGAGAAGGACCATCGCTAGTTGACAAGACTGTGGATGGGGGTGGAGCAGACGAAACTCCGATTACAGAAGAGAATGTATGGGAAGAGCTAGGAAAACTGAAAGTGGACAAGGCCATGGGGCCAGATGAAGTACATCCCAGAATACTGAGAGAGCTCAGAGATGTGCTGGCGGGTCCGTTGAAGGACCTGTTCAATAGATCCCTGGAAACGGGAGTGGTGCCGCAAGATTGGAGAAGACCGGTGGTGATCCCACTTCACAAGACTGGGAGCAGAGAGAGGCTGGAAACTACAGGCCGGTTAGCCTCACCTTAGTAGTGGGAAAATGAATGGAGACTCTGCTGAAGGAAAGGATAGTGAACTATCTGCAATCCGGTGGTTGCTTGATCCAAGGTAGCATGGATTCACCAGGGGAAGGTCCTGTCAGACAAATCTGATTGAATTTTTTGATTGGATGACTAGAGAGTTGGATCAGGGAAGATCGCTCAATGTGATTAACTTGGATTTTAGTAAAGCTTTTGATATAGTCCAATGTAGGAGACTCGTGAACAAAATGAGAAGCTTGGGAGCGGGTGCCAAGGCAGTAGCGTGGATTGCAAACTGGTTGACTGACAGGAAACAGTGTTTAATAATAAGTGGAACCTACTCTGAAGAAAGAACGGTGTTAAATGAAGTGCCACAGGGATTGGTTTTGGGACCGGTTCAATATCTTTGTGAGCAACCTAGCAGAAGGGATAGAAGATAAAGTTTGCCTATTTGCGGACGATACTAAGATTTACAACACTAGGGGTCATGAAATGAAACTCTAGGGGGAACGACTCAGAACCAGTTTCAGGAAATAATTTCTTCACGGACAGGGTGGTGAATGCCTGGAATGCCCTTCCAGAGGAGGTGGTGAAGATGAAAACAGTGAAGAAATTAAAAGTAGCATGGGATAAACACTGTGGATCCCTAAAGGCTAGAGGTTGGAAATAAAGAAAAGAGTGCATGGGGGTAACTGGGGGTAACTTGCTGGTGTGGCAATTACTACTCTTAACAAATAAGCCTTGATACTGTTAATGCAACTCCATCATTGCTTTCTGCTTCAACAGCAATGGGAATAGGGGAATTGGATTTAGATAACAACCAACGAGGGCCTTGACTTTTACAATTTGGGGAACAAATAAGCATGGGGGTAACTTGCTGATGCGGCACTTACTACCCTGTGGGGCCGATTTTAAATTTTGCGCATGCAGGGTACATTTGTGCGCGCTACTTTGCGTGTACAAATATACACCCGATTTTATAACATGCGTGCGCTGCCGCGCGCATGTTATAAAATCCGGGGTCGGCGCAATGCAAGGGGGTGCACACTTGTGCACCTTGCGTGCGCCGAGCCCTAGGGGAGGCCCGATGGCTTTCCCCGTTCCCTCCAAGGCCACTCCGAAATTGGAGCGGCCTTGGAGGGAACTTTTTTTTTGGTTCCCCCCCCACCTTTCCCTTCCTTCCCCTATCTAACCCACCCCCCAGCCCTACCTAAATCCCCCCCTACCTTGTTTCGTAGAGTTACGCCTGCCAACTTGCTTGTGCCGGCTCGCTGCCAGCACGCCAGGCCCCGACACAGGCTGCTGTGTCGAGGCACTCGGCCACGCCCCCGGACCACCCCCAGACCGCCGCCACGCCCCCGGACCGTCCATTTTTCGAAGCCCCGGGACATACACGCGTCCCGGGGCTAGTGCACGCCGCCAAGCCTATTCAAAATAGGCTCGGCGCGTGCAGAGGTAGGTTTTCGGGGGTCACGCGCGTATCTTACGTATCTTACGCGCGTAACCCTTTGAAAATCTACCCCTTAATCATTAAGCCTGATACGTTTGATGCAACTTTCAACATTGCTCTCTGCTTCCCCAGCAATGGTTAAGGGAAATTGGATTCAGTCAGCATCTGAGGACCCTGACCTTTACAGTTTGGGAAACTGTTAAGCATGGGGGTAACCTGCACAGTGCAGCAGTTACTACCATAAGCTTGCAGGGCAGACTGGGTGGATCATTTGGTCCTTTTCTGCCGTCATTTCTATGTTTATGTGTTTCTATGTTCAAACGTTTATTACAAGACATCAAACGCAGCTGGTCTGGAAGCTCCATATTTCAGGAGCGGCTCTGGAAAAAGCTCTCTCTCTCTGGTTATGCCAAGCTTTGCTACCTGCTTGAATTGCCTTGTGGTCTCCCTAAAACAAATATGTTTCAGGTGCTACTTCCACTCCCCCCTCCCTTTGTCCTCGCTTTTGCACGAAGAAGGGATTTGGTGAAGAAGGCTGCTGCCTGGGCAGGGAAGTGGAGGAGAAAAGAGAACTGATGTTCGGTCCCTGGGGAAAGAGAGAGGGGATACAGCCTGCCTCCTGGGAGAAGTCAGGTGATAGAGAGAACCCCTGGGGGGGAGAGGCAGAGAGCAGAGTAGTGTGAGGGGGGGTTGTATGTGTTAGGGGCACGAGCCCCTGTCATCATTCTTTTGTGCGTGTGTGTGTGTGTGTGTGTGTGGGGGGGGGGGGGTTTCTAATGTTTGGGCCTCTAATCACCCTCATCATTGTGCATTTCTGTGTGGGAGGCAGGTCTAACGTTGGAGCTGCTGAGCCTCCATTATCATGAGAAGGGGGTGTCGTGTTATGGTCCAAAATGTCTAGACAAAAGTAGAAAAAGAAAGCCTTTTCCTTTTTGGTTTAGGGATTCAAATATGTCAGCTTTTGGAATGTGAATACGCAGCATCTGATATCTTTGTGTTTTGCCCAGCACAGGAGGCGATGCATTTATCTTTCTATTTCTCCAGTTTCATACTGCATGCAGTCTTTGGCTTCTCAGGGGTTTCCATTTCAGTTTTTGTTTGCATGGTTCTGTTTATAGTTTGAGGTCACTTACTCTGTATTTGATGAGGGTCTGTCCATGTTCTGTCTGTGTGATCAAGGTGAGGCATTTTGCTAGTGTGTTGTTTCTGTATAGTGATTTATAGCAGTGTGGCTTGTTCTGATTTCCCAGTAAGAGACATATTGGTGTTCTAGGGTTGGGTGTAATATTTGCAGTGCTAAAGCAATATATTAAATGAGAGTCAAAAACATTGCAAAATATATTACAAACATATATACATTTGTTTATTGTTCCTGCATCATAGAAAAATACAAAATCTAAAATCACACTCCACATTCACTCCCTAAAAACATTGGTATTCACAAATAATATTTGTCAACAGATACAAAGAAAATCTTGCTTCAAAGACTAATATCCTATATAGACCATTCACAAAGTACAATTACTGCAACACAAATATGTATTCACATTTTCTTATAACTCCAAAACGGATCTTACATTCATCTTTAATTCTGCATTGTGTATATAATAGCTAATGCCTTATAAACTTCACTCCATACAAATGTACTTTCAAATATCTGACAGTGTTCATAAACCCTCACTATCCCTTCGTATGCCTATCTTTTTATCTATTTCTCTCTCTTATTCCTTGAAAACCACTTCTCATGTGCTAAAATAATGATATCCACAACCCTCAAGTATATGGTGAAATTCGCATTCACAATGGTGTAAAATAATGTTCACGTTGCCACCATACATTTGAGGGATGTGGATAAGTGTGGATTGGAAAGTGAACAGCATTGGGAATGTGGACAACATCGTGAGTGGGGGATGTGGATATCATTATTTTAGCACATGAGAAGTGGTTTTCAAGGAATAAGAGAGAGAAATAGATAAAAAGATAGGCATACGAATATCATCACACTCACGATGTTGTCCACATTCCCAATGCTGTTCACTTTCCAATGTTTCCTACAAGGGGGCCCTCGTTTCACCCACTCGGCTTCGAGGGGAGGGGAAACGTATATCTCTTATTGTTTACTCAAACCAAATATAAGGCCATGTTCTCACAACTGACCTCGAATATTCAACCATTAAACTTCCATATCGTAAATCTCCACGTAGCAAATGACCAACTGATATTGTAATTACCATCCCGCCTGAAAGATTTTCACCCTCAGCGTCCCAAAAAAACCCCGACACCATCCAAAAATTCCGGCGCCGCAATGCTGACATTTCATAGGCTGTGTGGTTAATTGCAAGAGACAGAGCCCTGAGTTGTTGCGTCTTCCCATCCCACCACCACGGAGGTCCCTGCATATGAGTTACCAGCATCATTTTTTCCAGAAAAAAAAAAAATCACTATCAGGCAACACTACCTGAAAAAACTAAGTAGTTAGGAGAGTAAACACACAAATGGAAGAAAAAATAGCTAATATGGTAAAATAGGGACAAGACTCTTTTTTTAGATATGTTAACGACAGGCGAAAGTAAAAAAGTGGGATCGTAAAGCACTGAGGTGAAGGGAAGGAATACATAGAGGCAGAAAAGGAGAAAGCAGAGTTTCATAACAAATATTTCTGATTAGTGTTGAATGAGGAAGGATTTGGAGTAGGACCACAGAAAACTGCCACAAATAGAACTGGACATAAGGTCGACTTCATACATGTCTCAGAAGACTGTTTGTGATGAGCTAGCAAAACTAAAGGTATATAAAGCAACGGGGCCAGACAGAAAACATCCAGGGGTATTAGGGGGAAGTTCTGGCAGCTCTGCTGGCTGACCTTTTCAGGGCTTCTTTAGAACTGGGAAATGGGCGGATGTGGTTCCTCTTCACAAAAGTGGAAGTAAGGAGGAGGCTGAGAACTGCAAGCAAGTTAGTTTGACCTCTCTGGCGAGCTAATCAATGGACTCACTGCTAAAACAGAGGTTAGGGCAGTTTCTAGAATCCAGTGGTTTATAGGATCTGAGACAGCAGGATTTTTACCAGAGATAGGTCTTGTCAGGTGAATCTAATCTTTGACTGGGTCACTAGAGGGTTAGGTAAGGGGAAAGCACTAGATGTAGTGTACTTATATTTCAGTAAGTCCTTTTACATGGTTCTGTATAGATGACTTATCAACAAGCCAAGCGTGCTAGGTATGTTTTCTAAAGTCTCTGACTGGGTTAGAAACTGGTTGAGTGGGAGGAAGCAGAGTTCACTCCAAGAAAAGAGCTGTTACCAATAGTGTGGACACAGGGATCAGTCCTCAGTATGGTTCTGTTCAACATTTTTCTAAGCAATATTACAGACGAGCTGTCAGGTAATGTTTGCCTTTTTTGTGGACGATGCCAAAATGTGCAACAGGGTAGAAGACATCCTGGAAGACGTGGAAAACATGAGGAGGGAGCTAGAGCGTGAGGAATGGTCTAGAATTTGGCAGCTAAGATTTAATACTAAAAAATGCAGGATCATGCATTTTGGATATAAAATCTTAAGGGAGCAATAAAGTACAAGGGGTGTGATCATATCTGATGATCTTAAAGTGGCCAGACAGGTAGATAAGGCAAGAACAAACACCAGAAGGACACTTGGGTACTTAAGGAGAGGAATAGCCTGCAGAAAAAGAAGGTGATATTGCCTCTGTATAAGTCTGTGGTGAGATCTCATTTGGAGTACTGTGTACAGTGCCGGAGACTCAAAAGGATGTAAACCAGATGGAGTCGTTCCGGGGGGTCAGCTACTGAAATGGTAAACAGCTTCATCTTCATCATCATCATCAAGCATATTGGGACAGACAAAGATCTAGACATGTATAGTCTAGAGCAGTGTTTCTCAATTACCAATCTGTGGACTGGCACCTATGATTAAAGGAGGGCGAGGAGGAAGCAAACCCTGCTCCTCAGCTGTACACACACTGCACTGCATCCTGTACCACAAACCTTTCTTTGCTCTCCCGCCAGGGACTTGTGGGGTATTTTTTTTCCAGTTGGGGCCATTCCTTACACGGCCATCTCTGGGGGAAGAGCAGCTGCAATTGAATGTTAATGGGCTGGTGTGAGACCGAATTAGGGTCTGCTCTGTTCCCAGGGCCGCTTCCTGCATAGACGCCAAGAGAAGGCGGCCACCAAAGGGCCTGAAAACCGAGCAGATACTTTCATGCAGGCTCATTAACATTCGGCTGCTGTTGCTCCCCTCCTAGAGATCAGGCCTTGGGATTGGCTGTAATTGGGAAAATAATGTACACAGGGTGCGATATTAATTGTACTAGTGTTGTTGGCTAGCAGAGGGAGGTGCTTTTATCTTTTTTTTTTTTAATGAGAAGCTGGTGGCTGAAGGGGGCGTGGAGGGAGCTTAAGAAAGAAAGATTTTTTTTTTCAAATGACCAACTTGTGGCTGGGGAAAAGAGAGAGAGCGAGAGGGAAAATATTTTTTTTTTATCACTGATCAATTGATGGCTGGCTTGGAGGGATTAGGGAGAACTTTTATTTATTTTTGGAGGACAATACTGTTGGCAAACTGGGAGAGGGCAGGGCGGAAGAGAGGGCTCATTTAAAATAAGAACAATTAAAAAAAACAAACAAAAAAACAATTTTCTTAAATTAGCAAGCTATTTTCTTAAAATGACACAGACCAGTTGTAGGTGGGAGGGAATATCCCATGCCTCCCTCCCTGCTCTTTAATTTTCTGGGGGACCCTGCCTCTCCCCACTCGTTCCTCAGTGCTGCAACCAGTCCAAGTAACTTAAAGAAAGTAGGTAGCCCTCCCTGGCTTGCAAAGGTTGAGAAAACATACCCTAGAGGAAAGAAGGAAAAGGAGAAATATTGTTAGGGTCATTTACAGTAAATACCTCCAAGGATTAAATGCACAACAGGCAGGGCTCTTACAATGAGGGATCAAGGGATGAAGGTGAAAAGGGCTAAAATCAGGCATAATCTAAGGAAATGTATCTGGCCTCAGCTCCTGATGTCCTAGCTTAGGAACCTATACAGATAGTTAAACATAAGAACATAAGAAAATGCCATACTGGGTCAGACCAAGGGTCCATCAAGCCCAGCATCCTGTTTCCAACAGTGGCCAATCCAGGCCATAAGAACCTGGCAAGTACCCAAAAACTAAGTCTATTCCATGTTACCATTGCTAATGGCAGTGGCTATTCTCTAAGTGAACTTAATAGCAGGTAATGGACTTCTCCTCCAAGAACTTATCCAGTTCTTTTTTTAAACACAGCTACACTAACTGCACTAACCACATCCTCTGGCAACAAATTCCAGAGTTTAATTGTGCGTTGAGTAAAAAAGAACTTTTTCCGATTAGTTTTAAATGTGCCACATGCTAACTTCATGGAGTGCCCCCTAGTCTTTCTACTATCCGAAGGAGTAAATAACCGATTCACATCTACTCATTCTAGACCTCTCATGATTTTAAACACCTCTATCATATCCCCCCTCAGTCGTCTCTTCTCCAAGCTGAAAAGTCCTAACCTCTTTAGTCTTTCCACATAGGGGAGCTGTTCCATTCCCCTTATCATTTTGGTAGCCCTTCTCTGTACCTTCTCCATCGCAGTTATATCTTTTTTGAGATGCGGCGACCAGAATTGTACACAGTATTCAAGGTGCCGTCTCAAAGCTCTTCCTTTTGTAGTTTCCAAAGTCAGAGAGAACTGACAGCCGCACAGACAGTGGAACTGACGCAGCTGTGATGAGAAACTCCCAGAGCTCAGTCGCAGGTAGATGACTGCAGCCGAAGAGAACTCTGAGCCCGCCCGCAGATAGCAGAAACCAGCAGTGGCGAGCGAGGAAGCAAGGTGAAAAGAGCAATGCTTCTGGAGTCTGTGAAGGAGTTCTGGAGAGCTGCAAGCAAATCAGGAGCCAGTTCCAAAATGAACTTCAGCAGGAAGTAAGGACTCCCAGGAACAAAAGACCAATAGGAAGAGGCAAGAGAACATAGACAGAAGGGGGGGGGGGAGGGGGCAAACAGGAACAGTTATTGTTTTTATTATGTTTTAATGGTGTACACCGCTTCGACCAGGTCTGGCACCTGATTTCGCCGTTTAAAAGAATCTTGAAATAAATAATTAAATAAGCCCATCAGAAGCGCAGCAACATTTAAACAATAACCAATAAGGAGGTTTAGCTCTACAAGATGCAGAGAATCTGAGCTGAATGACGTCACAAATGACAGCAGGCGGCAGCACAGTAAAGGAACATATATTCGTAGATACGTTTAAATTGTACTGCAAAGGCAGAACAGAAATATTTCTTTTTATGGAGAGGGAGATGGATGCATGGAATGGCCTTCCAGTGGGGATGATGGAGACGGGAACGGTGTTGAAGTTAAAAAAAAAGCTTAGGACAAGCACAGAGGATCTCTGAGGGAAAGGATGGGATTAAAAAGCGAGGCAGGCAGTGTGGACAGGTAGACTGCATGGGCCATGTGGTCTTTATCTGCCGTCATGTTCAATGTTTCTATGTAACCAAACAGGAATTCTTTAGAAAGTCAGAAAAAAGCACTTTTAAAGGAGAGAGAGTGAGCCATCATATAATTTACCTGCAATTATGCAGGTGAGATGCACTTATCTTGAAGCATCACTCCACTCTTGGTGTGGAATAGCGAGTAACTAAATCCAAGTCGAAAAAGTAAGGGATTGAAAACATTTTTTCCACTTCACAGCCACTAATATTCCAGCTGCCACCCACATCTACATGAATGATTTATTCTTTCGGGAATACACTCCTGTCACTGGTAAGCCCCAACAGGAATACTCAAGGTGTAAAAAAGCAAATGTGATCCTTTCTCTGACCTCCTGTAATACTGTACTATCACATGTGAGCGAAATTATCCTCTGGACCACACTCTCCACAACACTGGCTTAGACTAAAACATCTGTTTTAACTTTGGCCCGTTTCATCGCTGTGAAATAGCAGCACATAATTAATTTATAAGCGTTTTCCATCGTTAGTGCACACCTGGCCAATTCCTGCGCTGCGTTCCAGTTTTCTCCAGAAAGGGACACATTTGGTTCACTTTCCCATTTTTCTTTTTTGACAACAGTACGGAGCTGCCATTTCTGTTTTGAAAAGAAGTTGATAAATTGAGGAAACCAGTCCTTTGGCTGAGGCTTTTATGATTTCCTTGTTTGTTGTCATGCTGGTGTGTCACCATTTGTAACACACAGATAACAAACCTTTTCTTTAAAAGTAAACCTTTAATAGCATACCATGAGCTCAGTGTTTGATTTAGGATTTATTTTTCTAAATTCTCCCTTTGTCTAGATGTCCATCAGGTTTAGTGAGTACAGCAATATGGAGATAGTACAGTAACATAAGAACATAAGAAACGCCATGCTGGGTCAGGCCAAGGTCCATCGAGCCCAATATCCTGTCCCTGACAGTGACCAGTCTGGATCATAAATATCCGGCAGGTCCCAAAAAAAGTAGGTCTATTTCTTGTTACTCACTCCCAAGAAAATCAATAGGCTTTTGTGAAGACAATATATGGAGAGTGTACAGTGGCAGTATAACGAGGGCAGTGCCATAGAGACAGGGCAGTAGCAGTACAGAGAGTGCAGCAGTATAACAGGGGAAATGCTATGTACAACAGCAGAATAGCAAGGGTGGCAGTGTAGAGAGACTAGCAGGATAGGACAGAAGCAGTACAGAGAAAGCAGTAGTATAACAAGTGCAGCACTACAGGGACATTACAGACAATAATAATTTAGCAAGGGCAGCAGTATAGTGAAAGCAGTGTTGCAGAAGGAGCAGCATACGAAAGAGAGCAACTTAATTTAATATTTAAATGAATAAAGTGCTCTACTTAAGAGAGAGTCCCTCCTCGGTCTCTGCAGTTTCCAGAATACTGGGCTCACTCCTTAATCCAGGGGTCCCCAAACTGTGGCTTTAAGGGCTCAATGTGGCCTTTGCCTGAATTTCATCTGGCCCCCGGCAGTAGCAGAAGGAATTTGATCCGGCCGAAGCAGCGACTACAGAAACTTGATCTGGCCTGCAGTGGCAACAGTGGGAATGCATTCTGCTGCTATCACCATGTGTTGGCATGTCAGAGTGGCATGGGTGGGACAGGCTGGTGCAAGACCATCACTGATTGGCTGCATTGTGCATTGCCGGCGTTAGTGCTGCTTGTGCAGGTGGAGCCACTTGGGCCGAAGACTGGGAGAGAGGTTTTTGGCTGCTGAGGAGGGCAGTGCAGTGCAACGACAAACCTTTTCCGTAGGAAAAAAATCAGCAGAACCAGGGGTCACGATTTGAAGCTCCAGGGAGGAAGATTCAGAACCAATGTTAGGAAGTATTTCTTCACGGAGAGGGTGGTGGATGCCTGGAATGCCCTTCCGGAGGATGTGGTGAAGACCAGAACTGTGAAGGACTTCAAAGGGGCGTGGGATAAACACTGTGGATCCATAAAGTCAAGAGGCCGCCAATGAAGAGTGGGTGACTCGCCAGAATGATGGCTAATGCCTGGAGACAATACCCTTATTCAATAAACGTACTCATGCTTACTGTGACTCCAACATCATTCTAGCTTCAACAGCAAGAGGAAATGTGGAATAAAGGATCTGCACTCACAAAGGGGGGAGTAGCTGGCTTGTTACGGCGGTTACTACCCCAAACCAAATAAGCCTGTTACTTCAATTTCTATGCAAATACAGCATAGTTCTCTGCTTCAACGGCAGGGGAGAAGAAAAAACTGATACTACACACATCCAGCAGAGCTCTCTGCTTCAACGGCAGGGGAGAAGAAAAAAGGGTTCGCACTCACAAAGCGGGGAGTAGCTGGCTTGTTACGGCGGTTACTACCCCAAACCAAATGTGCCTGATACTGTTGAAGCAGAGAGCCATGCTGCATATCCAGCATGGCTCTCTGCTTCAACAGCATGGGAGAAGAATAAACTGATACTTCAAGCATATCCAGCATAGCTCCCTGCTTCAACGGCAGGGGAGAAGAAAAATAACCAATAAGGGCTGTATAACATAGTCTGGGTAAAACAAATGGGCATGGGTGTAGCTTGCTTATTGCGGCGGTTACTACCCCTACTACCCCTAACTTATCAGCTAGATATTCACTTGGATGCAGCTCCATCACTGCTTTCTACATTAATGGTGGGGGTGGAAGGGAAATAGAACCAAGAGCTAAGAGAAACAGATAAGTATGAGAGAAAAAAGTGTGTGAAGCTTGCTGGGCAGACTGGATGGGCCATTTGGTCTTCTTCTGCCGTCATTTCTATGTTTCTATGTTTCTATAAGCCAAAGCAAGGATGGCGCTGGCAGTACTGAGCTGTGCATTCTTTGGGGCTGCCAGGGAAATCCAGGAAAGGATGGTGGTTACTGGTGCTTTCGACTTGCTTCCATCTCTTTGGAGCTGGGGAGAGGGGGCATCGACATCATCTCCCAAGCATGCAGGCTTTGTAGGAGGGCAGAATAGTCCATTAATATAATCGGGATACCAAATCAGAGTGTATCTTCCCTGGATTAGGGTCTCCAGAGGGGGTTGTTTTGCTCATACCATGAATCTGGCATGTTGCAAGAGAGAGGAGTGAGAATGGATTGGGGAAAGGACTGGGAAAGAATGCAAGGAAGGAGTGTGAGTGAGAGTGCACCATACACACACAAACATTCCATTCTGCCATCCATCCCTTCATGAGAGTGCACTATACACACACAAACATTCCATTCTACCATCCATCCACCCTACATGAGAGTGCACCATACACACACAAACATTCCATACTGCCATCCATCCACCCTCCATGAGAGTGCACCATACACACACAAACATTCCATTCTGCCATCCATCCCTTCATGAGAGTGCACCATACACACACAAACATTCCATCCTGCCATCCATCCCTTCATGAGAGTGCACCATACACACACAAACATTCCATCCTGCCATCCATCCCTCCATGAGAGTGCACCATACACACACAAACATTCCATTCTACCATCCATCCACCCTACATGAGAGTGCACCATACACACACAAACATTCCATTCTACCATCCATCCACCCTACATGAGAGTGCACCATACACACACAAACATTCCATCTTGCCATCCATCCACCCTACATGAGAGTGCACCATACACACACAAACATTCCATCCTGCCATCCACCCACCCTCCATGAGAGTGCACCAAACACACTCAAACATTCCATCCTGCCATCCATCCACCCTACATGAGAGTGCACCATACACACACAAACATTCCATCCTACCATCCATCCACCCTCCATGAGAGTGCACCATACACACACAAACATTCCATCCTACCATCCATTCACCCTACATGAGAGTGCACCATACACACACAAACATTCCATCCTGCCATCCATCCACCCTCCATGAGAGTGCACCATACACACACAAACATTCCATCCTGCCATCCATCCACCCTCCATGAGAGTGCACCACACACACACAAACATTCCATCCTGCCATCCATCCATCCTCCATGAGAGTGCACCACACACACACACAAACATTCCATCCTGCCATCCATCCACCCTCCATGAGAGTGCACCATACACACACAAACATTCCATCCTGCCATCCATCCACCCTCCTCCCGCTTCTTCTCTAGGCAAGCATATATTAGGGAAGGGAGAGCAGCAGGGAGGCAAAATTGCTAATTTAGGAGAAATCTAGAAATATTGTTATGATGCTGTATATGCCACACCCTTACTGCTACAATTTATCACTTCTAATGCACTTTACAAAAATATAGAAGAGACAATCCCTTCTCAGTAGAGCTTACAATTTAATCAAGACAAACATACAAGGCAAAAGAGACTTTGGGAATTTCATTTATTCAGAGCGTGGTTAAAATCAGTTAATCAGGGTTTAGGTTTAAAAGCAGCCTCAAAAACGTGGATTTTTAGATTGGATTTGAACAAGGCAAGAGAGAGTATGACCAGGGCCGGTGGAAGCACTAGGCAAACTAAGCGGCTGCCTAGAGCACCAACGTTTTGTGGGCGATGCAGGGATGTCATCTCCTCCTTCCCTGGGCCCCTGAAGAGAAAGTGGTGTAGTGGGTCCGTGCAGTGGAAGGCGGAGATGCTACCTCCATTGGGAGCATGAGCCTGTTGAAGCACCTGGCAGGCACAGTGGTGAGGAGCAGGAGGCCTATCAGTAGGCCCGCCAGTAGTCAGACAGAGGAGAAGCAGCTGGGCTGTCATCAAGAGGAGCAGGAGCCAAGAGGAGAAGCAGTGGTGCCATGCAAGGTTAGAGGGATGAGGAGCAGGAGCAGCAGCAGCCGCTGTCCCCGCACAATCAAGAGCATGAAAAGCAGCAGGCCACAGGCCAGATGTTGCATTGGAGGTGGATTCTTGGGCTGAGGTGGAGTTGGCGCAACCCGTAAGCAAGGGCCCACGGGTCCCCACTGTCGGCAGGTGGAGTGGGCTGAAGCTAGAGGCCACTGGAGCTTCACCTATACTAGCCCTTGTTCCCCTCAGGTAGAGCCTTTGGGTGCTGGGGCCGGCAGGACTTAGGCGGGCCTCAAGGTAATACAAAGTCTGTAGGTGGTTCAGCCCAGAGACAGCTGCCAGCAGATGGCATAGTTCTACCCAGGACGGGTTGCAGAACGAAAACCCAAGCACCTTGGAATTGGAACAGACAAGAGGTGCTTGAGCACAAAGGGGCAGAAGCCCAAAGAGTCCACGTCCCAAGGGTAGAGTCCAGAGTAGAAGGACTTAAGCTGAGGCTGGTAATCAAGGAGACTGAGCAAGTAATATGGAACTCAGAGTCTATGACAAGGTCAGACGTAGCGTTGGTCAGGGCACGGAGAAGGCAGGCGTAGTTAGGCGTAGCAATGGTCAATGCACAGAGAAGGTAATGTAGTCAGACAGGCAGTAGTCAGGCTTGGAGAGAGGCAACGTGGTCAGGCAGGCAGAAGTCAGGCTTGGAGAGAAGCAACGTGGTCAGGCAGGCAGAGGTCAGGCTTGGAGAGAGGCAACGTGGTCGGTCAGGCTTGGAGAGAAGCAACGTGGTCAGGCAGGCAGAGGTCAGGCTTGGAGAGAGGCAACGTGGTCAGGCAGGCAGAGGTCAGGCTTGGAGAGAGGCAACGTGGTCAGGCAGGCAGAGGTCAGGCTTGGAGAGAGGCAGCGTGGTTTGGCAGGCAGAGGTCAGGCTTGGAGAGAGGCAGCGTGGTCAGGCAAAGCAGAGGTTGATACCAGGAATCAGTCAGCACAAGGAAACAACACGAACACAGGAACTGGAACTGGGAGCACAGGAACAGGAACGAAGACACAGCGAAGCAACGAGCACTTGGAACCAAGGACAAGTGAACCAAGGAGACCTGTTGCAAAGGCAATGCTACCGTGGAAAACCAGGGAATTTATACTTGACAGGAGATGACGTCAGTATCCAGGGACTGCAGCCTGGTTCCTGGCGCGGGTCCTTTACAGGTCTCGATGAGACGCATGTACGCCTAGAGGGAGGCGCTGCGCTACTGGAGACTCAGTTTCCTATTCCACGCCCCACGCCCTCCCGGTGGGAGGGCGTGGGGTGCAAAACTAGGCCCGAGGTACTGGCAAGGGCGTCCCGGCTGGAGGGCCTGGGGCGCACAGCTAGGCCAAAGGTGCTGGCAAGGGCGTCCCAGCTGGAGGGCCCGGGACATGAAGCAGAGTCAGAGGTACTGACGGAGGTCCGCGGACGGAGGTCCGCAGTCGGAGCCGGCAGGCAGCTACCGCCATGGAAGCAACGCTGGGTCCCGCAAGCTGCGCAGAGAGGTAAGAAGGCTGCGCCGTGGGGTTACCGTGGGCGGTGAGCGTAACACCAGAAGGAATAGGAAACAATATTGGCAGCCCCTGTGACCTGGAGCAGGGGGCACAGCATCAGCAGCTTCTGCACGAGTAAAAACGAACAAGAGTCGTATGGGCCGCAGGGGTGGAAGGGGACCGAGGTTGCTGATGCTGCATATGCTTTGGGAATGAGTGAATGAGCATGTGTGTCTGTAATTGAAAACATGTTTGGAGACAGCGTATGTGTAGGTGTGATTGAAAGTGTGCATGCGTGACTAAAAACATGTGAGGAGAAGGCATGTGTGTATGTGCGTGTGTGAGAGAGAGAGAAGAGGAAGTTTGTGTGCAACAACACCTCCCCATCACTGCTAATCTCAGGGTATCTGGAAATCCAAAGTTCCCAGTTGTGATTAGTTTTATCCTTATTAGTTTTAATTATTGGGTGTTACTTGATGTGTCTGCTGTATTGAAATATATTTATTCTTTTTCTTAGCATTATTTTGCTATTTTGATTGATATATATTTCTTGATGTTACTGTTTGATATTTTATGAGGAATGGTTTTTCCATTGTTGCATGGCATACAGTCTGGCTTCTTGAGGTTTCTAGTTCAGTTTTTGTCTGCACATTTTTATTTATACTTTATGGTCTGTTTATTCTGTATTTGGTGAGGGGTATGTCTGTGTTCTGCATGTGTGACTGAGGTGAGGTATTCTGCTAGCATGTTGTTTTTCTGTAGGGATCTATAACAGCCTGGCTTTTTCTGTTTTCATAATAGGAGATGTATTGGTGTTGTTAGGGTCTGGTGTAATAGTTGCAGTATTGCTTTTTATTACTGTTTAAGTGATGGCATTTAGTGCCGTTTTGGTACAGGAGGTTTATTAGATTGTGTGTAGGGAATCCCCCAATATTTACTTCTTTTTTGAGGTTATAATGCACAAGATAGTTTGGGTGAGTGAGACCCTGCCGCTATTATGTTGGATATGTTTGGGAAATCTTTGGATGTTTTACACTGTAGTACTACTTAAAGACCATTGGATGGCAGTTTGGATGTGTGAGCACTGTAGTGTAGTCTGATAATGTGCGTTGGGGAAAATAATATTTTCCCTTAAAGGTTTGGATTTCTATGATTGGATGATAACTGTTTTAGCAGGATATATAAAGATGGGAACTTTTGGTGAGTTTTTGCCTTTTTGGTCCTACCATTTCTAGGTAGCTAGGCTGAAGAAAAGGGACCTGTTCCAGATAAGTGATGTGCTAGAGTAGCCAGCCTAAGGGCTGTTATAAATGCAATTTTTTAAAACTGTATGTGTGGAGAGGGTGGTGTGTGTGTGAGGAGGGGGTGGGGATTGTGACTGATGCAGGATGAGGGCATGCCTGGCTGTAAGGTTCGCTTAGGGCACCTAATATCCTTGCACTGGCCCTGAGAATTTCATTCTAACTCAGGAAGACTAGTCTAAGGATATGGTGCAACCAGGTGGAAAATGAGCTGGGAGTTGGCAGAAGAGGAGAAAGGCAGGCATAGATAGGAGTGACTTACCTGATCAGTGGAGTTCATGAGGAGGGGAGAGGTAGTAAGGAGCTGTAATGAAGGCTTTTGTAGGTGAATAAGAAGAGCTTGAACTGTATGCAGAAACAGATAGGGAGCCAATGTAGTGACTTGAGAAGGGGGGGGGGGGGGGGTTAAATGGGTGTAGTGGTTTTGGTGAGCGATAAGTTGCACATCTGAATTTTGACTAAATTGTAGTGAAGACAGATGGCTCGCTGGGAGACCCATGAGGGTCAGGTTGCAATAATCTAAGCTTGAGGTATTGAGAAAATGGATAAGGG
The DNA here is from genome assembly GCF_901001135.1 of Rhinatrema bivittatum. Taxonomy (NCBI): domain Eukaryota; kingdom Metazoa; phylum Chordata; class Amphibia; order Gymnophiona; family Rhinatrematidae; genus Rhinatrema; species Rhinatrema bivittatum. Next base: position 163,676,640 of record NC_042618.1, on the reverse strand, counting down.
TTCCGGTAGTTGTCTAGAAAGAAAGGGATAGAGTTTGGTGATGTTATAGAAAAAGAAATGACACATTTTAGCAGTGTTTTGAGTATGTGCAGAGAAGGGGAGAGAGACGTTGAAGATAATCCCAAGACATAAGCACCAACTGTGAGGGTGCTTGAGCACCCCAATATTGTCTCCCGCACTCCTATGAATTGGGAAACGAGAGCTCCATGCTGCAGGCGAAGCACACAAGAGCTTCTGTCTTCCTGCTCCTGCTCCTATCTCCCCCTGCAGCCTATTGGCTGGCTGTAGAATGTCTGACCAATAAGGTGCAGAGTACTAGAGAGCAGCAGCAGTATAGGACAGACTGTCTTCCTGAGGTGCAGTGGAGATGGAGAGGGCTACTGACAGAGGGTTTGGCAAAGGGAAAGAGGGACAGAGGAAGTATGATGGGTGCAGAGAGGGTCTGACAGAACTGTCTGGACATGGGGAGGGAATACTGGCTAGGAAAGGAACTGTGAGGGGAAGTGGGGTCGATAGAGCTGTGATAGAGGAAGAAGAATAGACAGGCTGTGAGGGTAAGAGGGGCCTGGAGAGTGCAGCAAGAAGGGAAAGGAGCTGAGAGAAGGGGATTCAGACTGGGAGAAAGGATATAGGTTGTGATTATAAGAACTGAGATGAGAGGTTAGGTGAAGGGAAAAAAAGAGGGAGAGAGAGGTGAAAAAAATTGGGAACGGAGCCGTATGGTCAGAGGAGGGGGTCTGAGAGAGGAGGTAAACCGAGAGAAGGTTAGTGAGAAGAGCAGGATTCATGGTGGAGGGAAGAGGCATGAAGGGGTAAGGAGAAGGATTGAAGTGACAGGAGGGAATGAGACTAGGAGAAGGTGAGAAAAGATAATGAGCTGTGGCTAGATAGAAAAAGCTGGCAGATAGGAAAAGATATACATATGGAAGAAAAATAACACAAATGATAAAGAGATGAGAGGAAGACCAGAAAGGAAATGAGAAGACAGAAGGAAACTAAGAGAAAGCCAAGAGCAAGCAGAGAAAATTGAAACTATAGACACAAAGGTTGGGAAATAATTTTAAATTTGAAGGTTTATGTGCTAGCTAGGATGGACCAGGGTGTCCATTTCTTCCAGCCCTGCAGTCACGGGGGTAAATATTGTATTTTCCTGGAAGGATGGGGAATGGGAAGAAGCCTGTGGTGGTAAGCAATGATTGGGTTGAAAGTCTCACTTAAAAATTGCTTCCCCTTGACAGCTCCAGTAATGAGAGGGGATGGGGATCAAGGCTTAACAAACATAATTCCCCTGTTATATCCCATAGGATACAGCAATTATCCCTGGGGCTTCCAAGCAGAGGATAGGAAGCACCACAGGCAGCTATGGCCCTAGAACTGGGGTTGCCGACTCCTGATCTGCCAAGGCTGAGCATATGCATGTGGTGGAGTGTCTTGTGTGCAGCCCGGGATCTGAGTTCCAGGAGAAGTGCTGCAAGGGATGGGAAGGAAGAAGCAGTTCCAGGAAAAAAGAATCGTGTCTGGGTTCAGGGAGGGCAGAGCCTGTGGAGGGAGAGGAAACGACAAATTGCGAGGTGAGCTGAGCCTGTCAATGAAGGGAAGTCTAATGTGCTGAGAAGGGGTGGGGAGCAGCGTAAGGGATAAGTGAAGTGAATTAAGCCTGCAGAGAAAGGATCTGGCTAAGGAGAGAGTGGATAGATGGGAACAAGAACTGGGAGGGGAACAAAGAAGGATGGGTCGAGGGGAAATGGGAAGCAGAGCAAGCTGAAGGGAGTATGGAGTGGAGTAGGCAGAGGGGTTAAATCCTCAGACCCCAAATACAAAAGTCAAAGTATTCCCATGCAGGAGAAGGAAAATTTAAAAAGTGCAGAATGATTAAGGAGGGGATGAGGGAATAGAGGATAAAATGGGACAAAGAGGAGAAGAGATTAGAAGAAAAAAAGGACTTGAGAGAGAGTGGTGGGGGACAGGCAAGGGTGGGGGGAAGAGACTGCGGTGTGGATGGGCTGTAGGAGGTGGGGAAGGAAACTGGTGCAGATGAGCTGGGGTTGGGGTAGAAGATTGACTGATGGGACTTTGAGTGTTTCCTTCGCTTTTGTTTTGACCACATGAGTCTTTCCCATGTCTGGACATTTAAATGTAACGCCTGTGCCAAGAGGCCACCTGCCCAGCTCTGGGGACTGTTGGATGTACTCACCCAGGGTGGGGTATACTGTCTCTCAGGGGGCAGGCTGGGGACAGGATCTCCTGTTAGGCCAAACTGGCTGAAGACACCTCCAAAGAAATTCCACAAGTCTCTTGTGCTTAAAAAAAACAAAAACAAATTTATTATAACACACAAAAATAACAATAGCCAAAGCATCAGTTTTGAATCACAGTCCATTCTCTTATTCACATAGCTTATCATCTTGTTCAAATCACAAAAAAAACAGGTGCTATAGCCTTACTCATTCTTCAAAGGTTTTCTTTGGGCTGTAGATTACTCCCTGAGTTTTCAGAAATCCTAGTTCACCTTCCCTGTTGTCAATAATGCACACAAGGCCCAGTTCACCTTTACACAACTTCTGATGCATACAAGGCCCAATTCACCTTTACACAACTTCTGATTTTGCTCACTTTTTTTTTCCACAGAAGGCCCACACTCCTCACTCCTCTTACCTCTGTCTCTTTCTTTCTCACTTATGAACCCATGGTGGGTCCTGGATCATTGTCTTTTTATGACATAGAAATCTCAAATTGTTACTCACTGTTTAGAAGCTGTTAGGATTTCAGATACTTCTCTTCTGGATGAGCTATGAAGACTGCACCCCCTGGTCTGATGCAGCATAGTGCTAGTCTCAGCTCTGTGAAGAAATAGCCAGCTGCAGCCTCTCCCCTAGGGCCAACCAACCCCCCTCCAACACAGTTCTTCAGAGAAATCTCCAAGTTCAAAACCTCTTCTTTTTCTTTCAGTAATCCTTCACTTCTACAGTACTTCTCTAAATCCAAGAGAGCAGATGATACTCTCAGATGATCTTTCCCACTTGTATACTTCTAAGAGTGCTTCTGGGTAAAGCACTAGATGTTCTCCCTTCTCTCTTGAGGCCTGGACTCTCCAGACATTCACACACCTTGAGCTCCTTCCTTAGAGACCGCCCCTTTCACAGGCCATACACACAGATTTAGACCAGACACAAAACTTCAACCATTGGTCCAACTTCAAACTTACCACTCTCACACAATTCACACACCCCTTGGGGCTATTCTAAAACATTATCTGAAATTTTCCCAGTTCAGGAAATAGGATACACTTTTAACCTTTATTTAAAAAATAGAGGAAAGGCTACCTCAAAGTGTCCTCCCACCAAAATCCTGTGCCCAGGCTTGCCCAGACCACAACCTTCCCAATTGATAACCCTGCACTTTTGCACTTTTGCACTTTCAAACACTGTACAGAATAAAACTATGTAAACATGTAGCCCTTTAAAAATACCAGACTAGGGCACATTTGGAGCCACCATTGCCACATAAATATAACCTGTCAGTCACACCCACGACCCACTGTGTTTAATTATTTCTTTTTTTGCTGGGGTGGTGCCATAATTTGTGGTAAGTTCAGCGCTCCCAATGATTTTCAAAAGTTGATTCCTACTTCCCAAGTTTATGGGCTAAAGGGACTGGAAGGATGACTGTGTTATCCACAAAAATAGAGAAAGGGGGAAGAGAGGAAGTGGGCTTGGTAGTAAGATGGCAGTAAAGGAGAATCCATTAAAGTTCATGCTAAAAGTGCAATGGAAAAGGTAAGAAGAGAACCAAGACAAGATGGAGTCCTGAATTCTAAATGAGGACAGAGTATCAAGGTATAGGTGGTGATCAACAGCCTGGAAATTCCTGAAGATGTTAGTCGTGACTTGATGAGACTGTGGGGGAAGGTGGTTTTGTGTGAAAGCAATCAAATTATGATTTGAGAGGGGAAGAACTGAGGTGGAGAAGTCTGAGAGCAACAGTTGAAGGAAAGGACTAGGTCAAGGTAATGGCCATGCTTGTAAGTAGAAGCAGTAGAGCAGAATTGGAGATCAAACGAGGAGATTAAGGCAAGGAGTTATGAGGCATAAAAGTCAGAGGAGTCATCAGCATGGAAGTTAAAGTCCCCCAGAGTAAGGGAAAGGAAAGATGGTTCAAGGAAGAAGGAAGGCCAGGAATCAAAGCTGGTAAGAAAAGAAAAGGAGGATTTATCAGGGGGTCAATAACTGACAGCTACTCGGAGAAGTAGCTGTCATTTTTCCTCAAAGGGAAAAAATGGTTGGATTGAGGTGGAAGAAGGGATTGAAACCTACAAGAAGGGGAGAGCAGCAATCCAACATCACCAAGGCATACTGTGCGAGGTGTATGGGAGAAAAGATAAACTCTATGAGAGAGCAGCAAGTGAAGCCCAGTCCCTGGGGGAAAGCCAAGATTTAGTCAAGGCAAGAAGATAAGAGATAAAGAGGTCATGAATGTAGGCAAGCTTCTTGGAAACAGAGTAGGCATTCCACAGAGAGCACAAGAAAGGAAGAGAAGAGGAAGGGAGGAAAATAGGGATATGACTGGAAGAATAATGTTTGATATGCACAGATGTGGCGAAAGTTGCCTTGGAGGGCCAGTATTAGGATTGATAACTCCAGCTAAGGGTGAGAGAATATGGAGAAAAAGGTGAGGATGTGACAACGCAACAAGGATGAGATACTCTTAGGGAGAGTGGAAATGGCTAGATAAAAGGAAGGAAACTTTGAAGCTCAAGAGCAGTAGACAGGGCAGAAAGCAGAATGGCTGGTGCAGTAAAGAATGTACAGTAGACATAGTGTTAATAGTCGTTTGCAGCAGGGAATAAAATTAGAGAGGATTGACATCAGGAAGAGTCGATATAGTGGAGTCATAGAAAATAAAGAAAGGGAAAAAATCTACTGACATGAGATAGTGCCATGGTGTGCACATCCTGGCCAGCTGATGAAAGCCCAAGGCGCTTGTCCTCTGAGGCAGCTGAGAAAAGTACGCAGATATGCTGCAACCTGCCCAATACCTAGCTGGCTACTCAAAGAGTGCTGGGGGGAGCAGCTAAGGCCCAAGAGAGGTAGTGGTGAGTTATTTATTTTATTTTATTTATTTAAAATATTTATTACCCATCTTTCCATAGTTCAAGGCGGGGTTCAAAAGAACATGCATAAAAATCAAAAGAAAGTGCAAAGATAAAACATATAATTACAATTAGGCAGGCAACAAAACAGGAATTACCAAAGCAGCAAGGTACAGCCATTTTCAAAAGATGCATTTTGAAGGCACTTCTAAAGGACTTGGTGTCTTTCAGACTTCTTAAATATGCTGGGAGAGAATTCCAGAGGTTTGGAGTGGCAGTTGAAAAAGCCCTCTCCCTTGTTTCATCGAGGTGGGCAAGCTTCACAGAAGGTATATCAAGGAGAACTTGATCGGAGGATCACAAAGACTGAGACAAAGCGTAAAGCTTCAGAGTTGAGGAAATTTATGGAGAGGTGACATTATTTAGTAAACCGTGTACAGTGATAGCCAGATTGTACTGGATGCGATGGGAAACTGGAAGCCAATGAAGAGATTGTAAAACAGGTGTAATATGTTCTTGAATGGGTGTATTGGTTAAGAGACTAGCAGCAGAATCTTGCAAAATTTGAAGTGGCCTTACAGTGTAAGACCAGATAACAATGAATTGCAGTAATCTACGCTTGAAAGCATGAAAAACTGGAGAACCATTCTGAAATCAGTAGGGCTTCAGGAGAGGTTTTATATGTCTGAGCAAGCAGAGTTTGAGATGTAGGGCATGAGATAAGGTTTTAACGTAGACATGAAGAGAAAGAGAGAGCTCTCTCAAAACAGCAAGATTGCACACCATGTCAGAAATAGATATTCTGATACCAATTTCTGAGGGTGAAAAAATAAACAGATGAAATGTTAAGTAATAATTAATCCTCATATAGTGTGTATGTATGATTGTATTGAGTGAGGATAGTAGCCCTTTAATTTCGAATTATTTGGGTTTTCTTGAAGAAATAGATATTCGACAGTTATTGACTGTAATTACAAAAGGGAAGGAGGAGGATGGAAACTGAAAGAGAATTAGAATTTCAGTCTTGTTAAGTTTAAGCGAGGGCTTACTGGAACGAAGCAAACCTTGAATTGAGGACATACAAAATGAAAAATTGAATATCGACCGCCTATAGTCTGTAGTGTACCCCCAAGGCTAGCAAGAAAGCGGTCCCTCTGCGCCAACACATTATGCCTACATTATTAAAATATTGGCTCCCAATTGCTTGGAGGATAAAATTCAAAATTATTATGCTAGTCTATAAGGGTATAAATAGGTAGGCTCCCTCTAGCTTTAATGCTGTTTTAAAATTGTATCAACTGGCAAGGGCATTAAGATCAGCCCCATAGGTTTTATTAAACGTATCATCTTTCAAACTTGTAAGGTTAGATGACTCAAGAAAGTGATTTTTTATGTGCTGGATCCTTTTACTGTGGAATAACTTGCCTCAGGGTCTAAAAGGGGAACCAGCTATGATGAAATTTAGAAAATGTTAAAAGTGGCTTTTTTCTAGCAAGCATATAACTTGTAAGAGCCCTGACAGGAATATAACATGGCAGATGTAGTTAATTGTTTTTACATATCTTATCATTGCTTTTAAATTTTATTTTATGACATTTTTAAATTTATTATGTTTTAATGTTTTTTATGGGATCTGGAATATTTATTGATTTCATGTATTTTATCTGAATTCAATGCTGTTTTATGATTTGATGATCATTATGGGTTTTCCTATGTAAACTGCTTAGAAATGTTGATAAGTGGTATACAATATTTTTTATTAAAATAAATAGATGTTAAATAGAGCAGCAAACAAAGCTGAGCCTTGGGGTACACCAGATAACAGAGGACACCATGGTGAATGATGGGAGCTGACTATAACTTGCTGTGTGTGGTGAGAAAGATAGGATTGAAACCATCTGCATAGCAGAGAAGAAATGGAGATCGGTGTGTGTAAAACGCCCTTTATTTGAAAATAGCCAGACTCTGGCCGGGTTTCGCTCTATGGTCTAGAGCTGCCTCAGAGCTCCCACTCCATGCTCTTTGAGCAGCCGTTCAGAGACTGGGTAGGTTGCAGCCCATCTATATACTTCTCCCAGCTGCCTTGGTGATTGACTCCGGATGTCCCCACAGCCTACCTTGGGCCTGAGCTGTTTCCACCCTGCATTCCTCAAGCTGCTGGCCAGGTACTGCAGAGGTTTCAGGCTTCTCTTTATTTCCTATGGCTCCACTGCATTTTTCTCTTCCTGATGCTAAGCCTCTCCAGTCTTATTCCCTGCTGTAAACCACTACTAACACCTAGTCCATCTTCCCCATCCCTTCATTTTTTACCTCACTTGACAGTTTGTCATTTGCACTGTCTTGAACTTCAACGTTTTCTTCCTCTCATCCAGTCATCTCCAATCTCCCTGACAGCATCTCATCTTTATTGCTGTTGTCACACCTTCTCTTCTATGTATTCTCCTGCTCCTCCTTCTACTGTCAGCTGGGGATATTAATTCTAATCCTGGACTTGAAGACAACTTTCACCCTATCAATGCATATCAAACTATTACTCCTCCAGTCAACACTATTCCCCTTCTCTCTCAATCTCTTCCTTTCTTGTGCACCCTGTGGAGTGCCCACTCTGTTTTCAAGAAGCTTGACTATATTCATGACCTCTTTATTTCTCATACCCTTCATCTCCTTGCCTTGACTGAGAACTGGCTGTTCCCTGAGAACTCTGCTTCAGTTGCTGCTCTCTGTCATGGAGGTTATCTGTTTTTCCATACACCCAGTACAGTAGGCTGCGTTGGATTGCTGTTCTCCCCCTCCTTTAGGTTTCAAACCCTTCTTCCACCTCAATCCTACTGCTTTTCTTCCTTTGAGATTTATTTCCTCTGTAATTTATCAACCCCCTGAAAAATCTCCTCCTTCCTCATATACTTTGATTCTTTACTTTTCTTCTTTCTTGACCCTTCTTCCCCTTCCCTTATTACTGGCAAATTTAACCTCCATGTTGATGAACTCTCTGACTTTTATGTTTCAAAACTCCTTGCCTTAATCTCCTCATTTGATCTCCACTCTACTGCCCCTGCTCACAAGTATGGCCATTGCCATGTCCTAGACTTTCCTCTAACTACTGTCTCAAACTTCTTCACTTCAGTTCTTCTTCTCATGCCATCATCTGATAACTTTAACACTAAACCATCCTCCCCTAATAGATGGGAGAGTGAATTTTCCACAGCAGAGAAGAGACAAAGGGGCAGACCTCCTGTCTGCTCTTGTCTCTTATGACCCACTAGACCTGCCCCAAACTCCACCCCATTTCTGCCAGTCATCATCAACAACTTCAGCAATTTCCAGGCTGTCAACCTTTGTATCCTCTCCACTACTGTTTCATCTCTGCTTTCTTCCACTATATTGTCTAAGTCAACTGATGAAGCAGTTTCTTCTTACAACGCTATACATTCCTCTGATTTAGACACTGTTGCCCCTCCTCTTACTCATCCTGTAAAGTGCACCAAACCGTAGCCTTGGCTCTCCCCTAGAATTTGTTTGCTCTGCAGAACAACTCTGGCTAAAATCTCATTCCTATGCAGACTTCATAACATTTCAAATTCATGTTGACCTCCTTCCAGTGTGCTGTTAGACTTGCCAAGCAAGACTACTATGTCCATCTAACAATTTCTCATGCTTCTAACCCTTGCCGTTTCTTTGTCACACTCAGTTCCCTCAGATTTCCTTTACCTGCTTTCCCTCTTCACTCTCTGCCCAGACTATGGCTGACTACTTCCATGACAAGATTAACAAAATTAGTCTTGAGTTTTCAACCAGGTCATCTCTACTTCCCTTTCCCCTACTTCTTTCTTGTACCCTTTCCCTGGCCTCCGCTACTCTCCTCCTTTTCTGAAGCCATGGTGGAGGAAACTGCCCATCTTCTCTCCTCCTCCAAATTCACTAGTTCTGACCCCATTCCTTCCCAGCTCCTCAGCTCTATTTCTATTGCAGCCATCCCTTCCACCTGTCACATCCTCCATCTGTCATTTTCCACTGCTATGTTCCTGCTGCTTTCAAACGTGTTGTGATCACACCACTCCTCAAAAAACACTCACTGGACTCTACTTGTCCTGCCCAACTCCCTGCACCCTTTTGCTTCCAAATTATTTGAATATGCTGTTCACTGCCGATGTCTTGTCTCAAGCCATTCTTGATCCACTCTAATCTGGTTTTTGCCCTCTACATTTAACAGAAACAGCCCTTGCCAAAGTCTTCAATGACCTGTTTATGGCTAAAACCAAATGGGCGGATTTTAAAAGCCCTGCTCGCGTAAATCCACCCGGAGCAGGGCCCTCGCACGCCGGCGCGCCTATTTTGCATAGGCCACCGGCGCGCGCAGAGCCCCAGGACGCGCGTAAGTCCCGGTGTTTTTTGAAGGGGGCGTGTTGGGGGTGGGGCCGAACGACGCGGCGTTTTGGGGGCGTGGTTGAGGCCTCCGGACCAGCTCCCGGGTCGGATGACGGCGCGCCAGCAGTCTGCTGGCGCACATAGATTTACATCTGCTTCTCGCAGGCGTAAATCTAGGGACAAAGGTAAGGGGGGGTTTAGATAGGGCCGGGGGGGTGGGTTAGGTAGGGGAAGGGAGGGGAAGGTGAGGGGAGGGAACGGAGGCAGGCTGCGAGGCTCGGCGCACCCAGGCTGCCCAAAATCGGCAGCTTTGCGCACGCCGATCCAGAATTTTATAAGATACGCGCGGCTATGCGCGTATCTTATAAAATCCTGCGTACTTTTGTTTGCGCCTGCTGCGCGAACAAAAGTACGCGATCGCGCTTTTAAAAAAAATCTACCCCAAAGTTCTTTACTCATTTGTTATCCTTGTTGACTTAACTGCTGCTTTTGACACTGTTGATCACCACTTACTCCTTGATACTCTGTTCTCACTTAGATTTCGGGACTCTGTCCTGTCTTCACTCTCTTCATATCTCTCCTATTGTACTTTTAGTATTTCCTCTGACAGATCCTTCTCTACTGCCATCCCATCATCAATTGGTATGCCTCCGGGTTCTATCTCGGGCCCTCTTTTCTTCTCTCTGTATACTAATTCTTATTGTGCTCTGATTTCCTCTCATGGCTTTCAGTACCATCTTTAAGCTGCTGAGTCTCAGATTTACCTCTCTACACCAAAAATGTATTCAGGAATCCAGTCTCATATCTGACCCTACTTGTTTGACTTCTCACCACCTTAAACTTGGCCAAGACAGAGCTCTTTATATTTCTACCTAAGCCCACTTCCTTTCTTTTTGCTTTCTCTATTTCTGTGGATAGCACTGTAATCCCCCAAGTCCCCTCAGCCCATAACCTTGGAGTCATCTTCAACTTCTTTCTGTCTTTCTCCCTGCATATCCAAAACACTGCTAAAATGTGCCATTTCTTTCTCTTATCATCTCCCACTTATACTATTGCAACCTGCTTCTCACAGGTTTCCCAGTGAGCCATTTCGCTCCACTACAATCTATTCAAAATTCAGCTGTGCGACTTATCTTTCGCCAAAGTCACTACACCCATATAACTCCTCTTCTGAAGGCACTATTTATTTCCAAAGGTTTATTAGTCACCAATTGAACTGGCCCAAGGCAATGTACAAAACAACAGTTATAAAATTCAACAGATATTTTGAAGACAAGACAAAAAACAATGGGGTAGATTTTATAAATGTACGCGCGGGCGTACTTTTGTTCGTGCACCAGGCGCAAACAAAAGTACGCTGGATTTTATAAGATACGTGCATAGCCGCGCGTATCTTATAAAATCCGGGGTCAGCCCGCGCAAGGGGGTGCACATTTGTGCAACCTGCACGTGCTGAGCCCAGCGCGTGCTGCCTGTTCCCTCCGCCTCCCCTCACCTTCCCCTCCCTTCCCCTACCTAACCCACCCCCCGGCCCTATCTAAACTCCCCTACCTTTGTTGGCAGATTTACGTCTGCGGAAAGCAGGCGTAAATCTGTGCGCGCCAGCAGGCTGCTGGCTCGCCATCACCCGACCCGGGGGCTGGTCCGGAGGCTTCGACCACGCCCCCGGGCCAGCCCCCGAAATGCCATGTGACTCACGGCCCGCCCCGAAAACGCCGCGTCACTCGCGGCATGCCCCTGACACGCCCCTCCATGCAAGCCCCGGGACTTATGCGCATCCCGGGGCTTGCGCGCGCAGGGGGGGTTTGGGGTAGGTTTTCGGGGGGTACGCACGTACCCCTTTGAAAATCTACCCCAATGTCTGGACAGACTTTCTAATCATAGTGGAAAATAATGACAACTGAGAGAGAGCTGATTCTAAGAATATAAGAACATGCCATACTGCATCAGACCATCAAGCCCAGCATCCTGTTTCCAACAGTGGCCAATCCAGGCCATAAGACCCTGGCAAGTACCCAAAAACCAAGTCTATTCCATGCTACTGTTGCTAGTAATAGCAGTGGCTATTTTTGAAGTCAACTTAATAGCAGGTAATGGATTTCTCCTCCAAGAACTTATCCAATCCTTTTTTAAACACAGCTACACTAAAAAAAAACAAAAAAACAAAACCACAGCTACACTAACTGCACTAACCACATCCTCTGGCAACAAATCCCAGAGTTTAATTGTGTGTTGAGTGAAAAATAACTTTCTCCGATTAGTTTTAAATGTGCCACATGCTAACTTCATGGAGTGCCCCCTAGTCCTTCTGTTATCTGAAAGAGTAAATAACATTAACCCGTTCTAGACCTCTCATGATTTTACAAACCTCTATCATATCCCCCCTCAGCCGTCTCTTCTCCAAGCTGAAAAGTCCTAACCTCTTTAGTCTTTCCTCATAGGGGAGCTGTTCCATCCCCTTTATCATTTTGGTTGCCCTTCTCTGTACCTTCTCCATCGCAATTATATCTTTTTTGAGATGCAGCGACCAGAATTGTACACAGTATTCAAGGTGTGGTCTCACCATGGAGCGATACAGAGGCATTATGACATTTTCCGTTTTACGCACCATTCCCTTCCTAATAATTCCCAACATTCTGTTTGCAAAGAGAGACAATGGCAGCAGTGGGATTTGAACCCACACCCCCAAAGAAACTGAAGCCTAAATCCAGCACCTTAGACCATTCGGTCATGCTACCCAGAAGATTCTAATGCAGATTCATAGGAAATTAATGATAACTGAACATCTATAACCACTTTAAATATAGCTTTACCATTACTGAAAAAGAGATTGCTCACAGATAAGCCTGTTGAAGCAAAATTTCTTAAGTAGAGACTTAAAAGGTTTTGAGCAGGTGGAAAGACGTAACTCCAAATCATAGGCGCAGCTACAGAGAATGTCCTCTCATGTCTCAATAAGGTGAGCATGTCGAACAGATGGGACATCAAGTGACCCATGCTGATGGGAATGATAACAAACCCAAAAGCCTGTGTACCAAACAGGTACATTTTAATGTAATCCAGTAATAAATGGGTAGCCAGTGGAACTCACATAACACATCCTGATATGACTAGCCACCGCTTTCTGGAGAGTCTGCAGGGCCCTCAGAGTGCAGTCAGGTAATCCCAAATAGTTGGAGTTACAATAGTCCAACAGAGGTAGAATAAGTGCCTGCACTACCCATCTAAAATCTGAGCTGCTCAACAGAGGTTTCAAACCCCGTAAAAGACTGAGTTTTAAAAAAAAAAAACATTCTTGATCACCACTCTGAGGACGAAAAGATAGATTGTTATTAATCAGAAATGCCAGACGTCTTACCTGTGACGCAGCAGGAAGCTTATTTGTCCATACTATAAGAAGAGGAGGAACTGAGTGTTAGGCCGAGCGTTGGAGGATTATCAGTTTGGTCTTAGAAAGATTTAATGATAATTTATTATGGCTGAGCCATTGTCGAAGAGCAGACAGACAAATGGTAATATCTTCAGCAGTCTCAGTCCAAGAAGAATGCATCAGAATGAAAAACTGAATGCACTACATTGGCTCCCTATTTATTCCCGCATACAGTTCAAGCTCCTCTTACTCACCTACAAGAGCCTTCACTCTGCAGCTTCTGATTTCCTCTCCTCTCTTATTTCCCTCTATACCCCTCCTCGTGCACTCCGGTCATCAGGGAAGCTACTCCTATCTATACCCTTCTCCTCTACCGCCAGTTCTCTACTCTGTGCTTTCCACCTGGCTGCATCATATGCTTGGAATAGACTGCTTGAGCTGCGTCATGCTCCCTGTCTTGCCTTATTTAAAGCCCGTATAAAAACCTACATTTTTGAGGCTGCTTTTAAATCTTAACCCCTGACTGTCCCTGTTACAGCCTTGTTAACTTTTAACCATTTTCTTAATAAGTTAAATTCCCAAAATCTCTTTTACCCTGTGCGTTTTTTTAAGCTCTGCTGAGCAGATCTTATATGATCGTTGTACAGTGCTGCATACATCAAGTAATGCCATAGAAGCATTTAGTAGTAGTAGTAGTAGAAAATATGACATTTGTAGAAGGGTTCTGTGGGGGTCTGGAATACTCATGCGTGCCATCATCTTGTTTGTTGGTCCTTTAAATGGTATCACAACCTACTAAGGCTCCAGAAAAATGAGTAAAGCCAATTACATTTTGGGTCGCTGCTTCTTAGCACTCGATTTTCTGTGTACTGAAAGAATAAAATACTTCTATTAGCTTCAGCAGTCACACAGCCATTCATAAACAAACGGTCAGAGTAATCTGAGACGCATGCAGAGGAGAAGGCCCCAGCTAAACCTGGACAAGCTCATCCAGTCCCGTCTGAGCATGGTGGGAATCATTCTGTGTTTCTTCTCAGAATCTCAGCTCAGCATCTGCTTCGTCACCCATACTTTGATTAATAGTCTCACTGAAATAGGAATTAGAAAAGAATAACTTTTGACAAAAGTAAGAGGAATGAGGAAATATTTCTCATGGCTAAAAAAAGCAGATGCCGTAGAAGAAGCTCAGAATAGGGTTATAATAGGAAAAGAAAAGTCGTGGGATAGAGTGGTTATGCTTACGGAGAGGTCATCAGACTTCTTCCCTTCCCTTTCTCATCCTTGCACACATGAAGTTCCTCTCTGCCCTCTGCTTCCATCTTAACTTCAGGTCCTTATCGTATCTTTAGTGCTTAGAAAGCCACGGGAGCATCACATGATTACGGATTCAGTACTGATATGCACCCAACAGAAGGGTCAGGTACATTACAGGTAGAAAGCACATTCTTTTATTAGTATTATTTTCTATTTGCATTTAATATGCTGTACATCAAGCACTAACTTAATTAAGAAAAGAAGAAAAAAAAATTTCAAAGAAACAATACTAGTCTTGGTTATCACAAATTGAACAGCCAGGCAAAGAAAAATGTAATATTTTGAAAGTCCCCAACAATGAAATACCTTGGAATCAGGGTAATAAGGAAATGCCAAAAAAGAAAACTAACATCATAAGAATATAAGATGTGCCATGCTGGGTTAGAGCAAGGTCCACTAAGTCCAGTATCCTGTCTCCATCATTGGCCACTTCCGTCCATGAATAACCACCAGATCTATTTCTTCTTACTTCCAGGGATAAGTGATGGTTTCTCCAAATCAACTTGGCTTATAACTTTCCATTCGTTGAACTATAGCAAAGCTGTATACTTGATGTCATCCTGCATACATACATTACACATTGAACTGTTCCTCTCCTCTCCCCCTCTCCTCCCCCCCCCCTTGTGTTTCCAATATGCCTCACAGAATTGTGCCTGTAGCATTTCTGTGTCTGCTATGGGGTCGAAATCAAACATGGAGCCCGCCTCCTCTCATCCCGACCCCCCCCCCTCAACCGTCCACCACATACAATAGTAATCATATAGCAAACCTCGGTTAAACTGAAAACAGGAACCAAGTCATAAAAGTGGAACCATCCACTTAGGAATCTTGTCCGAAATCTATAGTGTGTGAATCTTCTTGCGGTCCTCCCCGATGGTGTCAACTTTTTCCTTTATCCTGGTCAGACGCACTGTCCCCAGAGTTCCTGTGGAGACGTTTTCCTCCATTGCGGACCCTCTGCCATCTCGGAGTATCCATAGGAGCTGAAGATGTTGGGCCGCCTGACGGTGCCATTTTCACGTAGTGACCTGATGCTTTCAAGATGGCCGCCGCTTCCGCTACATTTGTGGCTTTAGTGGTAGTGCCATCAATAGTGATCGCGATGCCAAAAGGGAACAGCCAGCGATATCTAAAGTTCTCTTTTCTGAGCACTGTTGTAATCTCCTTGAATTCCAGCCTCTTTTTTAAGGTTAGGGGGAGAGATCCGTGTAGACTTGTATATTATGAGACTCCCATTCCCACGACAATTTCTGTCGTGCAATTTGGTAGATTTTTTCTTTAATGGGATATCTCGTGAAGCACACTATGATGTCCCTGGGTTTGCCGTTGATCCGAGGTCCCAAAGATCTGTGTGCTCACTCCAATTCAATATCTGGAATGGATGGTGGTTCAATGTTATTGTCCTTTTGTTGTAAGAAAAAAGCACAGAGCCTTTGAATTGTTGTCCCACAGACTGCAAGGGTCTCCGTGTCTGGTATCCCTCTAAACCTTAAATTGTTGCGCAGGCCCCTGTTTTCCAGGTCTTCAAGTTTTGCAAGCAGGTCTTCTGAATCATGCGACACAGAATTTACTGTAAATTTTTTGTAAAGTTTCCAGCTTTTCTGATTGCGCATCTAAGCGCATATCACAATCATCTACTCTCCTCCCAATGTCAGCCATATCTTCTTTTAGTTGTTCTATGGAGGACAAGAGTTCCTTTTTATTGTCCTTCATCTCTTTCCTTGGGGCTCCAAACCATCGTCGAAATTCGTTGCGCGTTGGGAGGTCGAGTGCCTACGCTGCCGTTCCTCCCGCCTCGTGGTCTCCCTCGGGAGTCTGCTCATGCAAGTCCGAGGCTGCAGGCGTGCTATCCGGCCCTTCTTCCGTTTCGGCGAATTTGGAGAACGCGAATTGTTTGAAATCGGGTCCTTTTGAGCGTGGTTTCAGCGGGTGCTGGGCTCGGGACGATCGGGAGCTCTTGGTCACACGGCCATCTTGCTCCGCGGCAAGAGCGCCCCCCTTGGCTTATAACTTTATGGACATTTCCTTCAGAAATTTGTCCAAACGTCTTTTAAACCTTCTTCACAAGAGTGGGAACAGAGAGGAGGCTGGTAACTACAGACCGGTTAGCCTCACTTCAGTGGTGGGAAAAGTAATGGAGTCACTGTTGAAAGAGAGAATAGTGAACTATCTACAGTCGGGAGAATTGATGGACCAGAGGCAGCATGGATTCACCAGAGGAAGATCCTGTCAGACAAATCTGATTGACTTTTTTGACTGGGTAACCAAGGAATTGGATCGAGGAAGAGCGCTCGATATCATATACTTGGATTTCAGCAAAGCTTTTTTTTTTTTTTTTTAATTTTTTATTTATGCATTTTAAACATTATTACAAGAAACTCTTGCATTGTAATTTGTTAAGGACATAAACCAAGAAAATGTCATACAATCTTAAACCAAAAATTAAACAATTTCAATTGAAATTTAAACATTTATGTCCCTAAAATAATAAAGGAAATACTGGGAGAGCATGTAATTTAGGAGCATCCAACGGAGAAAAAAAAAAAATATTCAAGCAAATATGACATTCTGAAATCTAACCGTCTTATACATTGCTATCACCTCCTAGGGGTTGTTGAGGGGGAATATGTGAGTTGAGAAAGGACCTCAACTGCAAAGGTTCCATAAATACATACATTTGTTGTTGATATTGCATGCAACATTTACATGGAAAACAGAGTTTAAACTTAGCTCCAAGTTTTACTACCTCCTCTCTCATATTCAGGAATTGCTTCCTTCTTAATTGAGTTTGTTTAACAAGGTCGGGGTAGCACCATATTCTTTGACCAAAAAATAATACATGACTATTTCTAAAGTAATTTTTAAATATATTATTCCTGTCCATTAACAGGGCAAAAGTAACCAAAAGGGGTCTTCTCAAAGCAATCGCCAGATCTTGTGACGAATCCAATATTGTAGACAAGTCTGGTAACACTTGCTCGTCATGACCTGCTTCTCTTCCTTCTTTGGGATATAAGTAATACGCTCTCGTTACCACTGGTTTTAATTCCTCTGGAATTTTCAAAACTTGGGCAACGTAAAATTTAAATAAATCCAGTGGTGTAACATTTTTAATGACAGGAAAATTTAGGAAGCGCAGGTTATGAACACGAATATTGTTCTCAAGCTTCTCTAATCTTCTATTCACCTCATTATGAGTCAAAACCACAGCAGAATGAACTTTTTCAATTTCAGACATTCGACTCTCCATTTTATTCAAATTTTGTTTCTGTAGGTCAATTTCAGAAGCATTTAAGTTCACCTGATGTTTTACTTCAATTACTTCTTTAGTAAGCCCCAATATGGCTTTTTCAAGCGATTGTAGTGCTCCCCAAATCATTGTTAATGATATTTCTTCTGGAGGTTTGTTCAACTTTAACAGTTTCGGTGCCTCCTGCAACCTCACTGCCCCTCCTCCACCCGTGGCAAGACTAGCATTTTCCTCCAGTTCTACGGATCTCAACCTTTCAGAGAGGTTTTGTCCCGCGGCTTTCTCAGCCTCCTGGGACCTTACCTTTCTCTGAGGCTCTTGGATGGTAAGTCCTTCCTTCATCTCGGGTTTCCCCGATCTCCCCGCTTTTCCCTCACCGATTACCTCGGTCGGTTCAGCGGCCATCTTACTTTCCTCTCTTTCTTCCATATGAGCTGGTGGCGCGGGTCTCGTCGGCGAACCGGGACTCAGCGATGTCTCGGTCAGGGAGAAGCCTTCCTGCTCCAAGGAAAGCTCCCCAGCAACCTGGTCTCCCGGGATTGACGGTGGTATCGCGGAGAAAAAAGTTCCGATATGGGGTTGAGTTGTTTGAAGAGGTGTAGATGTCGCTTCTACACCTCTAACCCGTGCCTTCCGCTTCGTATGAGGCATTTGAAAGCAGAAATGGAGTGCTAAACGAGGAAATCAATAGCGGAGGTATGGAGCTTCTTTCAACGCGTCTAATCAGAACGCCATCTTGGAAAGCTCCCCTCAGCAAAGCTTTTGATACGGTTCCGCACAGGAGACTGGTGAATAAAACGAGAAGCTTGGGAGTGAGTGCCGAGGTGGTGACCTGGATTGCAAATTGGTTGACGGACAGAAGACAATGTGTGATGGTAAATGGAACCTTCTCTGAAGAGAGAGCGGTTTTAAGTGGTGTACCGCAAGGATCGGTGTTAGGACCGGTCCTGTTCAATATCTTTGTGAGCGACATTGCGGACGGGATAGAAGGTAAGGTTTGTCTTTTTGCGGATGACACTAAGATCTGCAACAGAGTGGACACGCCGGAAGGAGTGGAGAGAATGAGACGGGATCTAAGGAAACTGGAAGAGTGGTCGAAGATATGGCAGCTGAGATTCAATGCCAAGAAGTGCAAAGTCATGCATATGGGGAGTGGAAATCCGAATGAACTGTATTCGATGGGGGGGGAAAGGCTGATGTGCACGGAGCAGGAGAAGGACCTTGGGGTGATGGTGTCTAATGATCTGAAGTCGGCGAAACAATGCGACAAGGCGATAGCTAAAACCAGAAGAATGTTGGGCTGCATAGAGAGAGGAATATCGAGTAAGAAAAGGGAAGTGATTATTCCCTTGTACAGGTCCTTGGTGAGGCCTCACCTGGAGTACTGTGTTCAGTTCTGGAGACCGTATCTTCAAAAAGACAAAGACAAGATGGAGGCGGTACAGAGAAGGGCAACCAGGAAGGTGGAGGATCTTCATCGGATGACGTACGAGGAGAGATTGAAGAATCTAAATATGTACACCCTGGAGGAAAGGAGGAGCAGAGGTGATATGATACAGACTTTCAGATACTTGAAAGGTGTTAATGATCAAAAGACAACGACAAACCTTTTCCATAGGAAAAAAATCAGCAGAACCAGGGGTCACGATTTGAAGCTCCAGGGAGGAAGATTCAGAACCAATGTCAGGAAGTATTTCTTCACGGAGAGGGTGGTGGATGCCTGGAATGCCCTTCCGGAGGATGTGGTGAAGACCAGAACTGTGAAGGACTTCAAAGGGGCGTGGGATAAACACTGTGGATCCATAAAGTCAAGATGCTGCCAATGAAGAGTGGGTGACTCGCCAGAATGATGGCTACTGCCTGGAGTCAATACCCTTATTAAATAAACATACACATGCTTACTGTGACTCCAACATCGCTCTAAGCTTCAACAACAAGAGGAAATGTGGAAAAAAGGATTTGCACTCACAAAGAGGGGAGTAGCTGGCTTGTTACGGCGGTTACTACCCCAAATCAAAAAAGCCTGATACTTCACGTTCAATGCATATACAGCATAGTTCTCTGATTCAACGGCAGGGGAGAAGAAAAACTGATACTTCACCCATCCAGCAGAGCTCTCTGCTTCAACGGCAGGGGAGAAGAAAAGAGGGTTCGCACTCACAAAGCGGGGAGTAGCTGGCTTGTTACGGCGGTTACTACCCCAAACCAAATGTGCCTGATACTTCACTTTCGATGCACATCCAGCATGGCTCTCTGCTTCAACAGCATGGGAGAAGACTGATACTTCACGCATATCCAGCATAGCTCCCTGCTTCAATGGCAGGGGAGAAGAAAAACAACCAATAAGGGCTGTATAACATAGTCTGGGTAAAACAAATAAGCATGGGTGTAGCTTGCTTATTGCGGCGGCTACTACCCCTAACGAATCAAGCTAGATATTTCACTTGGATGCAGCTCCATCACTGCTCTCTACATTAAAGGTGGGGGTGGAAGGGAAATAGAACCAAGAGCTAAGAGAAACAGATAAGTATGAGAGAAAAAATGTGTGAAGCTTGCTGGGCAGACTGGATGGGCCATTTGGTCTTCTTCTGCCGTCATTTCTATGTTTCTATGTTTCTATATGTTAGTTGACTTAACCACATCCTCTGGCAACAGATGCCATAACTTGATTTTGCGCTGAATGAAAAAATATTTCCTACCATTTCTTTTTAATTCTGCTAGTTGTTAGTTTTATGGAGTATCCTCTAGACCTGTTACTACTTGAAACTATTCCCTATTTACCTGTTCCCCCCAGAATTTTATTAACTTCTATCATATCCCCTCTCAGTAATCTCTTCTCCAAGCTCTAGCTTGGAGAAGAGATTACTGAGAGGGGATATGATAGAAGTACTACTACTACTACTACTATTATTTCTCTTTACTACGCAGCACTGTACAGACACACATTAGAGACAGTCCTACTCCAAGGAGCTTACAGTATAGTTAAGACAAACCTATATGACAAACAAGAATCTGGAAGAAGCATACTGTAGAGGAGTACTTAGAATTTAAAAGCAGTTTCAAAAAGGAGAGTTTTTAACGTGGATTTGAATACAACTGGATAGGAAGCAACCTGTTTAGTCTTTCTTCATAAGTTTCTCTTTATCATTTTTGTTGCTCTGCTCTGTATATTTTCTAGTTCATCTTTGTCTTTTTTGAAATGGGGGTGAATAGAACTGCACACAGTACTAAGATATGGTTGCACTATGGATTGATACAGAGACATGATATTCTTCGTTTTCTTTGCCATTCTTCTCCAAATAATTCCTAACATGCGGCTTTTTTTTTTTTTTTTTTTTTATTGCTACTGCACACAGAGCTAAGAATTTTAAACTATTGTCCACAAAGACTCTGAGGTCAAATATCATTTTCCTTATTAAGTTTGTTTGCTTGGATTGGTTTATATTTATTTTATTTATGTGGCACCCCTACCGGTGGCCACTAGATGTCACTATGTCCCTGCATAAAGGTCATCATTTATGAGCCTTCCATCCCTCTCAGCCTTCACAACATGGAAGGTCTGGATTGGTTGCCTGCTCTTTTCCACTCTCGGGTGAGGCCTCCCTGCCTCATCAGGAACTTTATATTTTTGAGAGGTTCCTTTCTGTGCACACCCTGCCAGAGGGGTGTCAAGTTTTTAGTTGCTGTGAGATAGATTTTTGCCTGATTCCCTTTGGGGCAAAGGGGCTCTCATTTCAGAGACCTGAAGACCTTTTAGGCCTTCTATACCCTAGATGTGGCAAACACCAGTGACAGATCTTCCGAGTGAGATTCCTGACGTTTTTTCAGAAGGGACTCCTGCTTAAACTTTGCACCCTTTGAAGAAGGTTTCCGGACACAAAGGACAATGGCTAAAGGCCTGTGAGCTTTAATATATACCTTAGATAACGATACCCAGTGATAGTAAAGCAGCAGCCACCGAGGGCTTTTTCAGACAGCAAGATTTCGGATTTTGTTGTGGGGAGTTTTTTGACTCACCCTCTCCCACAGGTTTCCAGGGCTGGCATAGCCTGGTTCCCACATTCTCAAACTTTTCCTGCTAGAGAAGTCAGCAGTATTAACATGGAGGAGAAGGACCAAGATTCTGGGAGCTCCCCTGTGGATCTCCACCCCATGGGACCAGGACAGGCTGCGTAATTGCGAAACAAAAATGGACTCAGGTAGGACTTTTCTGTGTTTGAGGGGACCCCTCCACTAGGATTCCCATTTGTCCAATGGGAAAGTTTTTGTGCACTTTAAAATCACTGTGGGATACCTAAGAGATAAAGGACAACTACCAAGAAGAGGAAAAAACATATTTGTACATTAGTCTGCTGTAATTTTACCTTTTTTGAAAAATGGACTTTAATTGAATTATTATAGAATCAGTAAAGATTTAATTTAACGCCCAGTGCCTTGTCCTGCCTGGTTTGTCTCAGCATCTCACACCCTGGGGTGCAGCAGCTAACACAACACAGGGAGAAACCCACCACTGTCTGGGCCATAAGCAACAGCTTCCTCCTACAAAAAGAATCCACCCTTGGGAGAAAGAGAGTAAAGACATGGGCGAAAGAGTGTCGTGTATAGGAGGAGAACTGGTGGGAACAGTGTGCTCTTGGGATTAAAACCCCCACTAAGGCTTACATTTAGTTAGTTTTTTGATGTTTTCATTACAACTGGATACCAAACTATCCCAAAAACCTTTAAGGATTTTCAAGGGGCTTGGGAAACCTTGTTTATATTACCCCAAAAAATTTTAAGTAATTGATATATAGGAATTGGCTTACTGAGGGGCCAATGCAATAAATTTGCATAGAAAGTGGGCGCTGAACAGTGAGAGCCCGCTTTCTTAATGCACCCCAGGTGCCCCCAAGGGGGGCGCCAAGCAATGTTTAAATTAGGAGGTCGCGTTAGTAAGGGGGCGCTAGGGTTGCTTGTGCGCCCCTAGCACCTCCTTGCTAACCAAACCCGATCAGCGTCAGCGGTCCGCCGGTTAGGAAAATCAATGCCGGTTAGGAAAACCACTAGGCTATTTCTCCTCCGGGGAGGAGGAATAGCCTAGTGGTTAGAGCAGTGGACCAGGAGACCAGGGTTCGAGTCCTGCTGTTGCTCCTTGTGACCTTGGGCAAGTCACTTTACCCTCCATTGCCTCAGGTACAAAAACTTAGGGGCGGATTTTAAAAGGAGCGCGAATAGCCTACTTTTGTTTGCTGCTCCAGGCGCAAACAAAAGTACGCTGGATTTTAGTAGATACGCGCGGAGCCGCGCGTATCTGCTAAAAACCTGGATCGGCGCGCGCAAGGCTATGGATTTTGTATAGCCGGCGCGCGCCGAGCCGCGCAGCCTACCCCCGTTCCCTCCAAGGCCGCTCCGAAATCGGAGCGGCCTCGGAGGGAACTTTCCTTTGCCCTCCCCTCACCTTCCCCTCCCTTCCCCTACCTAACCCACCTGCCCGGCCCTGTCTAAACCCCCCCCCTTACCTTTGTCGGGGGATTTACGCCTCCCGGAGGGAGGCGTAAATCCCCGCGCGTCAGCGGGCCTCCTACGCGCCGGGACGCGACCTGGGGGCGGGTCCGGAGGGTGCGGCCACACCCCCGGGCCGCCCCGGGCCGTAGCCACGCCCCCGGGCCCGCCCCCGGAACGCTCCAGACACGCCCCGAAAACGCCGCGCGGTTCGGGCCCGCCCCCCCGACACGCCCCCCCCCGAAAACCCCGGGACTTACGCGAGTCCCGGGGCTCTGCGCGCGCCGGTAGGCCTATGTAAAATAGGCTTACCGGCGCGCAGGGCCCTGCTCGCGTAAATCCGCCCGGTTTTGGGCGGATTTACGCGAGCAGGGCTCTTAAAATCCGCCCCTTAGATTGTAAGTCCTCTGGGGATAGAGAAATACCTACAGTACCTGAATGAATGTAAACCGGTGTGATATCTCAATTGAGATTGAATATCGGTATATAAAAATAATAAATAAATAAAATGCCGATTTTATCGGCATCGGTTTTTCTAAACGCCGCACAGCTGCGGGGTTCAGAAAACAGACGCTTGTCATTCGAGCGTCTGTTTCCTGCACCCGACTGCCAGTGGTTTTATTTTTTTTTCTTTTCTTTAACTTTATTTGTTTTTCCTCCTACTTAATATTGCTTTTCTGTACGAGGCAGTACAGAAAAGCAGTTTTTTCTGCTTTTCTGTACTGGTTTAAGGAGCGCTCAGCAATTAACGCCTGCTCCAGGCAGGCGTTAATTGCTGAGCACTAAATGTGCGTCCTAGACGCACATTGGGCCGGATTTTCAAAAGGTTATGCGTGCTGGGCCTATTTTCAAAAAGCCCGGCAACGCGCATAAAGGGGCGGTCTGGGGGCGGGGTGGGGGCGAGGCCAGAGGCTCCCGGCACAGGGACCATTTGCTGCTGTGCCGGGGATTGCGTGCAGACTGACTGCCGGGGCTGAAGTAAGTTTTGAAAAAAAAGAAAAACCAAGGAAAAGGTAGGGGGGAAAGGGCGGGGGAGGTAGGGGAAGGGAAAGTGGGGTGGGGGAGTTAGAGAAGTACCCTCCAAGGCCTGGGAGGGAACGGGGAAGACAGTGCAGCTTGGTGTGGGCTCGGCACGCGCAAGGTACACAATTGTGCACCCCCTTGTGCGTGCCTACCCCAATTTTATAACATGGACACACTTGCGCATGTTTATAAATCTACCGCATTGTTATTTTTGCATCTGGAGTGAATGCTAATAGCCTCAATATACATTTGCATGTGATTAGCGCTATTAGACTCACTCCTTGTCCGAATTGTTGAAACCGGGTATACAGTGCTCTCAGCTGAGCACACTGTATTGCATCGGCCCCTAAGGGGTAGATTTTCAAAAAGCGCACCTTCGCGTACTTTTGTTGGCGCATCAGGCGCAAACAAAAGTATGCTGGATTTTAGTAGATATGCGCGTAGCCGCGCATATCTACTAAAATCCTGGATCAGCGCGCACAAGGCTGCCGATTTCATGTAGCCGGCGCGCGCCGAGCCGCGCAGCCTGCCACCGTTCCCTCCACGGCCACTCCGAAATCGGAGCGGCCTCGGAGGGAACTTGCTTTCGCCCTCCCCTCACCTTCCCCTCCCTTCCTCTATCTAACCCACCCCCCCCCTACCTTTGTCAGGGGATTTACGCCTCCCGGAGGGAGAAGTAAATCCCCACGCGCCAGCGGGCCTCTAGCGCGCCGAGACGGGACCTGGGGGCGGTTCTGGAGGGCGTGGCCATGCCCCCGGACCGCCCCAGGCCGAAACCACGTCCCCGGGCCCGCCCCCTAAACGCCGCGTCCCGCCCCCAAAACGCCACGCTGATTTGACACGCCCCCGACACGCCCCCCTTGAAAAATCCCGGGACTTACGCGAGTCCCGGGGCTCTGCGCGCGCCGGTAGGCCTATGGAACATAGGCGCACCGGCGCGCAAGGCCCTGCTCGCGTAAATCCGGGCGGATTTACGCGAGCAGGGCTCTTAAAATCCGCCCTTAAGTGTGTGGTGTG
Organism: Rhinatrema bivittatum; assembly: GCF_901001135.1. NCBI lineage: Eukaryota > Metazoa > Chordata > Amphibia > Gymnophiona > Rhinatrematidae > Rhinatrema > Rhinatrema bivittatum. Next base: position 163,651,731 of record NC_042618.1, on the reverse strand, counting down.
AATGAGGTATGAATGGTTGTGTTGTCTTTGTCTTGTCATACTATTGTGGTAGCATTTGGTGTTTGCTAAGAAAAAAATGGCTGTGTATCTCAAGTTTACTATATTTTTATTCATTAACTATTGATCTTTGGATTTTGTACTGTAATTCTATCTTGATAAATACAAATTAAAAAAAATATATATATTTTATCCTTCTCACATGTGTTGCTTTTTAGATTTAAAGAAATCTTAGAGCCAAGAGTTTACAAACAGATGAGAAGGGTGTTGGGGTGATTATGGATTATGTGACTAGATTGTAAGCTCCCTGGGGTTGGGATTGTCTTTTATGTGTATTTATACAGCACTGCAAGCATCTAGTAGTGCTTTAGAAATAAGTCATGGTAGGAGTTTTTATTATTTATTTATTTATTTATTTATTTATTTATTTATTTAACTGATTTTAACCCACACAATCCAGTGTAATTGGCGGGTTACAATAGAACATACTTAGTCATAGTACAGAATTTAAAAACATCATCACAAGACACATCAACACATACGCAACAAATCAAATCATAACTGAGTAATATACATGATTAAAACTCTAAATGATACAAATAGATAAAAATCATAAAAAAAACATTTAAAAAATCCTAAAACTTAACACAATAAAAAAAATCACTCAACAAATATATGAAACTTAATAGACTTGCCAGTACTGCTAAATAATGATCTCATCACCTTCAGTAACAACTAACTTATTGCTGCATGATGTAAGCAAATGCCTCATTAAAATAGAAAGTGTTTACTTGCTTTCTAAATGTAGAATAGCACTTTATCAAGCGGCTCTCATCAGGTAAAGTATCCAACAGGTTGGCCCTGCTACATAGAAGGTTCTTTCTATTGTCTCATCCAACCAAACTTGTGAAACGAAGGTACATCTAACAAATTACGTCCTAAAAATCTTAGAAATCTCTGTGACCAGTATATTTTCAATAGTACACTCACACATGATAGTGATTAATTAATTAATTCATGCATGAAATACTAAAATTACAATCTTAAATTGTATTCTGCACTGGGAGCCAATGTAGTGAGTGGCATGTAAGAGAGATATGATCTGATAGCCTTGAACCAGCGAGAAGCCTTACTGCAGAGTTTTGAACTGCCTGTAGACATTTTAGCATGTACTGGGGTAGTCCCACATATAGCACATTGCAATAATCTAATCTTGACAAGACAAGAGACTGTATAATCATCCAAAAATCATTATGTGATAAAAATGGCTATCACATAATGATTTTCGGATGATGGGAACTAGTAATTGAAAAGTAGGTCAAAGATAAGAGTGACTTGCGTGATGAGCAGCGGAGGGGTTTAAAGAGAGATAAGAGAGTAGTGAAGAGCTGCAGAACCAAGGCTCTTGTAGGTGGGTAAAAGAAGCTTAAACTGTATGTGGGAATGCATAGAGAGCCAATGTAGTGACATGAGAAGAGGGGTTATATGGGTGTAGTTACATTGATGGAATTTTGGATAGATTGTAGTGGAGAGAGATGGTTCACTGAGAGATGTGTGAAGAGCAGGTTGCAGTTTATTTCTGTGAATGGATATGAAACTTCTGTTTTTAGACAGTTGACAGAAATTCCCTTCTTCATTTTGATAGTTACCATCCACAGTTTTTTTGCTTACGAAGAGAACTTTATGATTTCAAAGTTCAGGCCTTAGATATTACACACCGTCTTTCCAGGGCCGGTGCAAGGGTATTGGGCGCCCTAGGCGACCCTTGTGCTGCCGCCCCCCCTCCCCCCCACCGGTTTTGGTGCCAACTGTGTGCTTCTCAGGGTGCCGAGCCGTAGGGGGCGCCGGAGCAGCCACGTGATGCCGCAAGCGGGGGCTATCCCGCTCGCGGCAAAGAGAAATAGAAACAGGCGGCGCTGAAACAGGTAGGGGGCGCGACACTGTGTGCTTCTCAGGGCCGCGAGCAGCCCTGAGAAGCACACAGTCTCTATTTCTGTTTGCCGTGAGCGGGATAGGCCCCGCTTGCGGCACCACGTGGCTGCTCTTCGGCGCCCCCTATGGCTCGGTGCTCTAGGCGACTATCGAAGTTCACCTAATGGACGCGCTGGCCCTGCATCCTTCATACAGAGGCTGCCCAATGTCAGTTATTAGGAAAACATATAAAAGGACTTTCTACATTATTCATGATTGTGTAAGAAACCTGCTTCTACATATAGGATGGTGTGTGTGCTGCTACACTAAGATCATTGATATTATTAAGTCACATTGGTCTATTTTACAGTGGCATTTGGTATTTTAGAAACACTCTTTATTTGCATATAAATGTGCCCAAAATGTGTGTGATTTATTGGTTTCTTTTTTTTATTCCTCCTATGCAGGAAACTGTCTACTATTCAGACAGACATGCATATCATCCCTGTGGGGCCTGTTCCATATGTGGACTCTCTTTTACATTGACATCCTTTTCTTAGCTTTCAGACAGGCAAAAAAAATATCCACTGAAATCTTGAACCACTTGTGAATTCTGTTCTGTTATTTATATTATTATGTGTCGGTGTGCCCTCCTGTATTATTGAACTCCAGTGTGGTGGTATTAAAATGTTAGGTTCCAATGCTCCTCTCACCCGGTGCTGGAGTATAGTAAAACATCTATTGAATATGTTTTTTGTCTTTATAACTTGATGTTGATCCTTGTGGAGGTGGTATTAATGCTTGTTTATTACATGTTGAGCAAAAAAAAAAATTGATTTATCGCCTAAATACAATTGCACCAAATGGTCTTAACACTAAGATTGAATAGGGGATATTTTTGTAAAGTTTCTTTCGATTCTCTTTAATTGTCTCTACTATCAGGCCGATGCCATACTGTGTGCTCAGGCTAGTGCACAGGTTAACCCGCGGTTGGACATGCGTTTTGGACGCATGTCCATAATCCCTTATGCAATAAGGGGATTAGCATGTCAAAAACACGCATCCAAACCAGCATGTAGCTAATAGCACTCATCACATGTAAATGCCATGTTGATGAGGCTATTAGCTAGTACCCCCTTATGTAAAAAAAAAAAAAAGTGTGCCCGACATGCACATTTTTATCCTCAAAAATTAACACCAGTTCCGGAGCTGGCATTAAGTCTTGAGGAGTCCCAAAAGTTTACTGAAAAGTGGAAAATACTGCTTAATATCAGCACAATATTAAGTCAGAGGAACCACAGAAAAGCAGCAACATGAAAAAAAAAAAGCGTTACCAGCGGTCAGGTTAAGAAAACGGACGCTCGAGGCCCCTGGCACGGATGGATAAACAGGGGGGGGGGGCTCACGGCAACTCCTTCCTCTCTCCTCCAGAGTCCCCGTTGATACGCTGCTCCACCACAGAATTTAAAGGGCCTATGGTCGCACATTGATGACGTCAGAGGCCAGTCCTTCAAGCAGCAAGGGTTCAAGATGAAAATCAGCTGGGTCACCTCAGCAGCAAAGGTCCCTGGTATGGATGAATAAACGGGAGGGGGGGGAGGGCTCATGGCGACTCCTTCCTCTCCCAAAGAGTCCCTGTTTTAAGGGCTTTTAAAAATTCTTTTGTGGTAGAGATGAGTCGAATGGATTCAGGCAATGCATTCCACAGGATGGGGCCGGCTACTGAAAAGGCTCGTTTATGTGTTAGGTCTAGTCTTGCAGTTTTGATAGTAGGCGTTTTTCTAAATTCTTTATTTTAATTTTCTCCATTAATTATAACAAGCAAAATATTTCCTAATACAAAGTATCCAACATTATCAAATCAATTCTAAATTTTTTACCCTTATAATCAAAGTACAGTAATATCTTAAAGAAAAATAGTAAACTGTTGGGAAAGAAAATCAATACGAGCGAAAAACGAGGTAAATATGATATCATCATTTATAAAAGGCAAATAGAGATAACAACCAATTCTATTTCATCGCTCTCAAACATTTTCTGCACTTTGGGGGGTGTGAATCGAGGAATGCCTGTAGTGCCACTACGTCAAAGAAAACATACTTTTGTTCTTTATACCACACTTCACATTTGCATGGATATCTCAAAAGAAATCTGGCTCCCCTAGCAATGGTGCCAGATTTCAATTTGAGAAACTCCTGTCTCCTTATTTGTGTAGCCCTAGACAGATCTGGATATATCCAGATCTGTTGGCCATGGTAATTTAACAATCTATTGCGTAAGAATAAACGCAAAATTGTATCTCTTTCTTGAGGAAACATAAAGGAGACAAACAGAGTTTCTCTCGATGTTATCACAGTATCCAAAGTTGTTTCCAAAACATCAGATAAATCAATGGATTGCCCTGGCTGCCCTTCTCTTACAGTGGATTTTTTCAAGATGTAATAACTCTTAACCAGAGCAGGAATAGCCTGTTCTGATATTTTTAATATATGTAAAAGATATTCTTTAAACATGTCCTTAGGAGAAATCATTCTCAAATATGGGAAATTCAATATTCTTATATTTGAATATCTAAAATTATTTTCCATAGATTCCAATTTCCTCATATTTAAGGTCTCGCTTTTAACCAAATTATTTTGAATAGTTTCAATCTTACTCAATCGTTGTTCTTGTTGTTCTAATTTGTCCTGATGTACTGTAACTATTTTATCTACTTCTACTATTTTTTTCTGAGCTTCTAAATGTGTATTAGTCAACTTTAATATTGCGGTCTCTAAAGACTTAATTGCAGCCCAGATCACATCCATTGTTATTACTGATGAAGGTGGGGTTAGAATTATATTCTCTTCAGGCTTTCCCCTCTCACCTCCCCCAGCATCAATGTTTCCCATCCCCAGTCCTTCTTCAAGTGATTTCATATTGGAAGATTTTAAATGACCAGATTCTTGTAGGACTAATGGTGGGGTTGGGACATCGGGAGCTCCGGGGCTCAACGAGATGGCTTTGGCCAAAGAAGCAGATTCTCGCTCCAAGTCCACTTCTAATGCGGCCCTGTCCACCGGATTATCAGTTGTTGTAGACAGAAAGAAGGATGGAATGTGGGATTGAACTTGGCCCGGTACAGGGGAGGATGTTAGGACCTCCCTTATACGAGCCTTCCTTTTAGTATGCGGCATTCCAATTTAACCTCCAGCAATAACCCACTTCTCCTGTGTACTTATATCTCTTTTATTGCTTTTAAGTCCAACAGTTACTAATGGGGGCCAAGAGAGAGAGATTGAACCGATTTTACTCACGTTTGTTGACTCCCAGCAGTAAATTCCAAATTCAAGCAAAAATTAATCAAACGTGCACTTGGAGTAGGCTAAGTCGCGCGCCCCTTTGGCGCGCGTGTCGTTGTCTGCGCGCCTCAGGGGGGGGCTGGTTTTAACTTTACCGGTCCCTCCCCTCGATGATGTCAGCGGCGCGACAGTTCGGAAAGAAACGCAGGGCACCACGCTAGCAGGCTTCTCAGGTAAAGGTAATAGTTAAGAGGTATTCCAAGGTAGAAACCGGGGTACTTTCTTCTTTCTCCATCAGTTCCTCTCTCTCTCTCGCCCCTGATAGTAGGCATTTCTAATAGGCATTTGTACAGAGAACGTAATTGCCATGAAGGTTTGTATAGTCTTAAAGCAGAACAGAGCCACACAGTAAATGGGTTATAAATTAGGTTGTGAATTATGGACACAGTTTTATATTGGATGCAATAAGAGATTGGTAGCTAGTGTAAATATTGAAGGGGTGGAGTAATATGTTCGCGATGGAAGGTATTGGTTAATAAGCGGGCAGCGGTTTTCTTTTGTATTTCTTTGGGAAGGGACTTTCATATATAATAGCACACAAATATCTAATAGATTTCCCAATTTTATGCTGAGTTGTACTCACCAGACACCACCATTAAAAAAGAAGATATGTGAATTACCTTAACGATATATCACTATCCTGTTTACTTGAGGAGGCAAGGGAACATTTAAATGCCAAGATTAGAGAAGAGGAGGTGTTAGAGGTGATAGTGGAGCTAAAGGTAGGGAAGGCACCGGAGCTTGATGGATACACGGCCAGGTTTTATAAATCCTGCAAACAGGTCCTGGTTAAGCCCCTCATAGCAATGTTTAATTTTTTGAGAGAAGGAGGCCAGTTGCTGCAGGGAGAAACAGTGGCTGGAATCATTGTCATTGCTAAAGGGGGGGGGGGGGGGGGGGGGTGGCGAGCTGAAGATCCTCGCTAAGATATTAGCAAAGAGGTTGGGCCTAGTGGCTCCTCTTCTTATATATGGGGATCAATCGGTTTTGTCCCTGGTAGACTAGGCACTGACAATGTATGTAGGGTGTTAAATATAATGTGGTGGGTTCAGCATCAGCATATCCCTGCTATATTGTTGGCAGTAGATGCTGAGAAAGCACTCGACAGGGTACATTGGTCTTACCTGTTTCACGTACTCTATTGGTTGGGTTTAGGGTTGGGATTTCTGACCTGGGTTAAGGCTTTATATCATTACCCAAAAGCGAGTATATGGGTTACTGGAGGATATTCGGACTTTTTTGAGGTGAAGCGAGGCACTAGGCAGGGGTGTCCACTTTCCCCCTTGTTAGTTGCTCTCTCGCTGGAGCCCTTTGCTGCCCAGATCAGGTCCAATGACAGAATTGTGGGAGTTCAAATTGGGGAGTACTCCTATAAGATGTCCCTATTTGCGGATGATTTACTGTTTAAAATCACTGATCCCGAGATATCGTTTCCTATATTGCTGGGAGAAATGAGGAATTATGGGAGGGTCTCAGGATTTAAGGTGAACGAAGATAAATCTGAAATTTTAAATCTGAGTTAGGGAATATAGCTATAGCTGACCCTTCAAGTGGGCAGGCGGGAGTGCTAAATACTTAGGGGTGGGGTTGGGTGCGGATTTGGTGAGGTTATTTGATCTCAATTATGGTCCTTTATTGAAGGGTATACTTGCTGACTTGGGACAAATGGGACAGATTACAGTTCTCCTGACTGGTAGAGTCCATGTTATTAAAATGAACATTCTGCCCATGTTCTGTTACTTCTTTCAGACACTTCCGATAGCTATATCACCCGGGCTCCTTCGAGGCTGGCAGCAAAAACGTTTCGATTTATTTGGAATAGAAGACCACCAAGAGTGGTGAGAATAGTGCTCTAGCGGTCTAAGCATCAGGGGAGCTTGGGGGTCCATAATTTTGCCCTTTATTATGCCTCTTCTCAGCTGCGAGAAACTTTTGAATGGCATAGTCAGTCTGCACACAAATTGTGGACTGTGATGGAGCAGAAATTTGTGGGATTACCTTCAATGGAATATTTAGTCTGGTCACATAATAGCAATAACGCACTCTTGTTGCGTGCCTTGACTTTTTCCCGGGTCATGCTTGGGAGCAGTATAGAAAACAACTAGTAGGGGATCATTTGCTTTGGTCCCGCTCATCTTTTTTACTTAACTCATTGTTTCATCTGGGTTAGAGAAATCAACTATAAATTTATGGAGAAGAAAAGGGATTGTTTGGCTGGAACAGTTATGTGTACTCTTTGAAGTGTTATCTCAATTATACCCACTTACAGAAAAGGACAGATTTGCCTTCCTGCAACTGTATTCTTTTGTTCATTCGCAACGGGTACTGTCGGCCCTGCGAAGGAATAAATCCCAGTTCGAAGTATACTGCTCTAAAGCAGCTACAGTGCATACAGCTATTTCTAAAATATATGCGTTACTGATGGAAGAGGTTGCTATAAAACCTAAACATGTATTAGCATGGGAAAAGGATATTCATTTGCACCTTGAGCTTTTTGATTGGGAACTGTGTTATCTAGTGACTGCGAAGAGTCTGGTTTCCTCAGGAGTAATAGAGACTTGTTGTAAATTATTATATCGCTGCTACCTGACCCTGGTTAGATTGGCTAGAATGTTTCCGGGAGTGACTGACAGGTGCTGGCGCCAGTGTGGGGAACAAGGCCACTTCTATCATATCTGGTGGGAATGCCCAAAAGTGATTGATTACTGGTCCTTGGTGTTAGACTTCATTTCTGAGGTTATGGGATGTAGGATTGAATGAAATCCCAGATTATTACTACTCTTTATAGATCTTGATGAAGTGGATGAGAAATGTTGCCGCTTGATTCATTTTATAATTGTAGCAGCAAGATGTGAATTGGCTGCTTGGTGGCATAAACCGGGAAACCCTCAAAAACAATGTTCAATTCAGACTAGCTACTTTATATACTACGTATAGATTGACTGCTCAGATTCATGACACTCTCCCTAGATTCCATAAAAAATGGGGATCATATATTAGATGGCAAGAGGGTCAGAACTCGCATTGAGTTATTCGAGAAGAAATGGGGAGTCAAGTCACACATATGTAGTCTACTCTTTTCATATCACAACTGAGAAGTACTTTAGGGGCTAGTTGGGGGGAGAAGGGCATGGTGGGGGGAGTTCTGCTAGATGGAAGGGGTTCAATAAAGACAAAGATACAGAGCTGAGATGTTATGTCACATATCTTTATTAGATATTGTTAGCTTTCAGTTTGGGGAGAATGCAATGTATTTGTATTGTTTATGTTGCGGATGTGTTTTGAATTGTTATGCCTTGAATTTGTTAATAAATAGTAAATTACAAAAAAATAAAATCAGTTCTGGCTCCCCTGAAGAACTGGAGTAGAGCCTTTAGCAGCACAAATCATTTCTGGGGCCCGCAGCCCCTGGAAGAAGCAGAACAGAGAGTGTTGAATCTGTTTTTCCTGAGTTATGGGAAGCCACATGGCCTTGATTTTTGTGCGATTTGCCTGAACAATTGAGGAGGCGGTGAGAGAGAATGGCCAAGGCTGAAGAGACAGGAGGTGAATTCCTGTCATCCCAATTGCTTTTGCCATGACAGGTGTGTTGGTTTCCTGAGTCCCATCATCTCTGCCCCTGGTGACCACTCTGGAGAAGAGGAAAGGGCATGAGATTGAGGGGGATGCAGAGGGAGGAAAGAGTGAGTGAGGGGATCATAGGGAGGTAAAGGCAAGTAAGTGAGAGGACTGGGAGGGGAAGGAATGAGCAAGTAGATCAGAGAGTCTGTGGGTTGTGTGGAGGATAGAGGGGAGAGAGTGAGTCAGGAGATCGAAGTTTCTGCAGGATGTGAGAGAGAGGATTGTAGGGACTCTGGTGTGAGTGAGATAATCAGAATAGGAGGGGCAGTCTAGGAGTGTGGCAAGCAGAGGATTGGGGAAAGAGTGATTGAAGGGAGGGTCTAGACGCAGGTGATGAGAAGAGCATCCTAGAGGGTCCACCGTAATATGAAAACATATACTAAAATAGCATAAACCTTCACCTCTGTGTCTATACAGCAGAACATATATATAGAAAAATAGAAAAGAGACAGCTTGGATCTAGAAGAATCCAAACTGTACAACTAATAATCTCCCATCACATCAGCCCTCTGGCTCTAATAATTCGTTGGAGGAAATTAAAAATAAATACAAAAGAAAGGAAAATGTAGACTTATTGGAAAAAAAAAAGCAAAAGCATTAAAGTTAACGTCATCACACAGTCATAATTAATAAAAAATATAGCTCTTCAGCCTGTGTTGACTGGCCAAAAAAAAAAAGCATTGTTGCTCATACGACACATGGCAGCATCCAAAATACCTCCCCATCTCCAAGAAATCTGAACTATTGTCACTGCATTATTAATCCAAACTCCAGGAAAACAGTAGAATATCGATCATTCAAAAGAAAAAGGGAGGAAACCTTTCAATAAGACTGAAATATAGACATCCATATTGTCCATTATGGTACAATAAGCCATAAAAAAAATCATAAAGTCCCCATATTAGACATATTCAAGGAAAAAAAAAGTTCTGCAATATCACAAAGCTACATATGCAGTTTAAAAGAGAATAAAAGAGAGAGAAGAGATGCACAAATGCATAGTAGCCAACAACAAGAGTTGGGTGCTATAAAAAAAAAAAGTGCATCCGGTCTTCACACCGTATAGGCCAACCATAACTCAAGTATATAGCAAAGACTTACTATAGAAAGTCATAAGGATTCCAGATATTGCTGTGCTTGCTCTTTAGAATGTTTGCCATCTGCTCGTATTTTTGCAGGGAATTGAAAAACAAATTTCACTCCTTTTTGATACAGAGCTGTACAGATTGGCACCATTTTGCAACAATCCTCTGAGACTTTTGCAGAAAAATCACAGAAGAGAAGCAATTTAGCTCCTTCATGCTCCAAGGAATTATTGCGTTTTCGGTAGGCTCTCATAATTTTGACCTTGTCGGCATAATTCAAAATATGCGCATTGACAGGTCTAGGTCTCAAATCTTCTTCTCTGCATATCCCAATGTGATGTGCCCGTTCGACCACAATAGGCTCAATTTCAAGAGAGAGTCCCAAGGCCTCAGGCAGCCATACTTGAAAAAACTGTAAAAGATCTTATTCTTTGATTCTGAGAGACCAATAACACGGATTCCATCGCGCTCTATTCTCTTGGTCTTCAATCTTTTCCTGTAAAGCCACATTCTCTTTTTTAAGGTTAGCCAACTGTGCAGTGAGCTGATCCACCGTTAATTATTGTGCAACTACTCTGCTATCGAACTCTGAAATCTTTATAGTTGGCCACTCACTTTCTCTGTCATTTCTTCCATCACCGAGTGTAACTTGTTAATTTGATCAGTCAGAGCAGCGGAGACATTTTTTGACATATCTCAAATAATATCTTCTTTCAATTTCTCCAGAGAGTGTTCAGGGGCAGTCGCCATTTTGGATTCAACCAACGCAGTTTTCTCACCATCTTTCCCTATTTCTCTAGTATCACAAGAAGTTCATGTCGACATTCCAGACTATCCCATTTGTAGCACAACTATCTAGGCAAGGGCTGCACCAAAATTCGGCCCATGCAAGTCACCAAAACAATGCAATAGATGAAGGAGAAATGTGGACCCTTGCGGAGCTCTTCGTATCTGCGATGGCTCAGCTAGAAGACATAGCGGACGTTGGGGGTGTGATGGGAATGGAGGACCAGGATCTCCAGGGCAAAGAAGAAGTGGAGGTGGAGTAGGGTAAAGAAAGGCCCACAGTCTCTATACCATCATTTTACGCCAGTGATCCTCCATGCCCAGCAATTCTCAAACCCCAGACATCCTTCACCCACCAGTGCTCATCAAGTGAAAAATGGCTGTAGGGGTTGAGCACTGGTGAGGGATGAGGATGAAGGAACACAAGGATCAAGAGGAAGAGTATGTTTATGTATGTGTGCTTGTTTGGAAGAGAAAGGGAGTTCACACTTGGCTCTGGTTCCACCCCCTTGCACAGATCACACCTGGCCCATCTCTTCCCCCCTTCTCCATCTTTTGCCTACAAATTACCGTAAGCCCTGGTAAATATATAGTTATGCTCAAAGGCAAGCAATTTTAACATCCTCGCTTCCCAAGCAGACAAACAGGGAGAAACTTTACCAACCCAGAGAGCCAGTATCACCCGTTTAGCAATAACTCCCGCTCTTTCTAAAAATAGGGTTTGAGGTTTAGAAAATGTCCTATGGGAAACGGTATAAAGGCCAAATAATCAAAAATGAAGGCCCCCAGGAAGAGGAATCTCCAGTATATTAGAGCATCTGTTAGCTATTGCACATCAAAAAGCTTGAATCTGTACACAGTGCCAAAAGCTATGCATATAATCATTATCTGCAATGGCACATTTCTCACATATTGGGTCTGGACAGAATTTAGCTTTAAATGCAGTGGCTGCCATATAAATTTAAACTGTGTCTCTCGTAATACAACATTTTCTGAGATTTCCGGGATATAGGGGAAATAATATTGAAAATCTTTGGTGGACATCTTTACCTCTGGCCAATGAGACCAGAGAGTTGATATTCGAGTAAAATCTGTAGATTCTTCTGAAAGAAATAAAGTTTTAGAAAAAATGTAGCATAGGAATGCTTCTGCTTCTTAGATACATGAAATATTGTATCCAAATTGCTAAAGTGGCCTAAGCTGGGATTTTTAAGAAGGAGAGAGGTGATGTAGTGTCAGAGTTGTAAAAAAGCAAAGAAATCATTGCATGCTAGGTGATATTTACATTGCAGATTGTGGAAACTACATAATGTGCCTGTTTTGCCTATAAACAAATGTCAGAGTTGGGTGAGCCCTCTCTGTTTCTACATTTTAAACACCCCTTGTGACAGCCTCTGGGAGAAATCTAAATTGCCACAAATCTCTAAGAAAGCCGTATGATTGTTACTTTGGCCCAACAGTTTACAAAGTGAATTCCAAGCTTGCCGACAAGAAAGAACTTTCATAAAGGATTTTAAGTACTTCAGAAGAGCACCCCAGTCTAATTGTAATCCAGAGGAGAGAGAAAATCCACCCAACCATGCCCATAAGTGATCATTTGGGTAAAAGAAAGAGGAACCCATCAGCCACTCCTGAAGTATTCATAGCATATAAGTTAAGTTATAATGTCTGAGGTCAGGACACTTAAGCCCGCCTCGTGCCAGCGGTAATTGTAAAGAGCTTAAGGGTAGCCTGGCCCTCTTCCTCTGCCATAGAAACGTTTTGAAAGCTTTCTCAATCTCTTGGATATCTTTTTGGAGTAACCAGATGGGTAACTTTTGCAGTAAATAGAGCCACTTAGGGAGCTCAATCATTTTTAAGAGATGAATCCTTCCAGTAAGCAAAAGTGGTAAATTCATCCATTTACTGAGGTTGCTACGCATAGACTGGAGGAGTGGGTGTATATTTGCCTTATAAAAGGATTGTATATCGGCTGGGATATGAACCCCCAAATATTTCATTTCTGAATGGACCCATCGTAAAGGGAAGGTCCCCTCCCATGTCCGGTGTACAGTCCCAGTCACATCCAACACCTCCAACTTATCTTGATTAATTTTTAATCCCGCAAAAGTGCTGAATTGTGCTTGATATGCCAATACTTTAGATAGTGAGGTTTCAGGAGAGGTGAGAAAAATTAAAATATCATCAATAAATGCTGCAATTTTAAACGAGGTGCCTTCTACTTCAAGCCCCAGAATAGAATCATCTTCACAAAGAAGATCGATAGAAAGTAAGTATAAAAGCGGGGAGAGAGGGCACCCTTGTCGGATCCCCTCACAAATTGGAAAGGGAGCAGATTTGCCACCATTCGCTAAACGCTAGAATAAATGAGGTCGGGTTGTCATAAAAGAGAGAAATATTGGTCAGAATATTGCCACTGAAGCCAAAGCTACCTAACACCGAAAATAAGTAGGACCATGAAACTCTATCAAAGGCTTTTTTAGAATCAAAACTGATAGCTATGGCCAGGATTCCCCTTTTCTCACAAAAGTTCATTTCCAAAATTAATTTAATAATGTGGGTCCCAGCCATCCTGCCTTTAAGATATCCAATTTGATGAGAAGAAATAATGGTAGGAAGGATGAGATTCAGCCTATCGGTAAGAACCTTTGCAAAGATTTTCAAATCACAGTTAAGCAGTAAAATCGGCCTATAAGGCGCTGGAAGAGAGGGATCCTTGCCCTGTTTAGGTAGGACTGTGATGGGTGCAGCATTAACGACTTTCGGAAACTGATCATGGCATAAAGCATCATGAAAAAGAGCCTCTTTCAAGATTTTATAATAATCGTAGGAAAACCCATCTGGTTCTGAGTCTTTACAGGGTTTGCTAGTCGAAATAACATTGAGAATTTCAAAGGTCTGTAAAGGTCTATTAAGAAATTCGAGTTGGGTTTCTGAAACATGAGGCAAGTGGAGTTCCTGGAAAAAAGAACCCTCATCTTGAACACCTCCTGTCCTGTCCTCAGTATAAAGATCTCATTAAGGGGATGGAACAGCTTCCCTATGAGAAAAGACTAAAGAGGTTAGGGCTGTTCAGCTTGGAGAAGAGACGGCTGAGGGGGAAATGATAGAGTTCTTTAAAATCATGAGAGGTCTAGAACGAATAAATGGGAATCGGTTATTTACTCTTTTGGATAATAGAAGGACTAGGGTGCACTTCATGAAGAGAGCATGTAGCACATTTAAAACTAATCGGAGAAAATTCTTTTTCACTCAGGGGCGGATTTTCAGAGCCCTGCTCGCCTAAATCTGCCCAAAACCGGGCGGATTTAGGCGAGCAGGGCCCTGCGCGCCGGTAAGCCTATTTTACATAGGCCTACCGGCGTGCGCAGAGCCCCGGGACTCGCGTAAGTCCCGGGGTTTTCGGAGGGGGCGTGTCGGGGGGCGTGTCGGGGGCGGGCCCGAACCGCGTGGCATTTTCGGGGCGTGTCGGGAGCGTTCCGGGGGCGGGCCCAGGGGCGTGGCTACGGCCCGTGGCTGCGCCCTCCGGACCCGCCCCCAGGTCGCGTCCCGGCGCGCAGGAGGCCCGCTGATGCGCGGGGATTTACGCCTCCCTCTGGGAGGCGTAAATCCGACAAAGGTAAGGGGGGGGCTTAGACAGGGCCGGGTGGGTGGGTTAGGTAGGGGAAGGGAGGGGAAGGTGAGGGGAGGGCAAAAGGAACTTCCCTCCGAGGCTGCTCCGATTTCGGAGCGGCCTCGGAGGGAACGGGGGTAGGCTGCGCGGCTCGGCGCGCGCCGGCTATACAAAATCGATAGCCTTGCGCGCGCCGATCCAGGTTTTTAGCAGATACGCGCGGCTCCGCGCGTATCTACTAAAATCCAGCGTACATTTGTTTGCGCCTGGAGCGCAAACAAAAGTAGGCCTATTCGCGGATTATGAAAATCCGCCCCTCAATGCACAATTAAACTCTGGAATTTGTTGCCAGGGGATGTGGTTAGTGGCAGTTAGTGTAGCTGGGTTAAAAAAGGTTTGGATAAGCTCTTGGAGGAGAAGTCCATTACCTGCTATTAATAGAGTTGACTTAGAAAATAACCACTGCTGTTACTAGCATCAGTATCATGGGATATACTTAGTTTTTGGGTACTTGCCAGGTACTTGTAGCCTGGATTGGCCACTGTTGGAAACAGGATGCTGGGCTTGATGGACCCTTGGTCTGACCCAGTATGGCAATTTCTTATGTTCTTAAAACTCAAGAAGGGTATCACAAATAACCGAACTTTAATAGCACAGGCACTTTGAGGGGTCTTTAGCTTCTCAATAAATGTCTTCCCTTTCAAAACTTGAACAGTGTTAGCGAGAAGTTTATCCGCCTTGTTACCAAAGTGGAAAAAACAATGCCCTGAGAATTGCAACATTCGTTGTGCCCATTGGAGAAGACACATAGGGGTAGATTTTCAACCTGCACATGGGTGTACATGTGCGTGCACTACCTGGTGCACACACATGTACGCCCGATTTTATAACATGTGTGTGCAGGCGCATGCATGTTATAAAATCGGGGGTAGGCGTGCGCAAGGGGGTGCACAGTTGTGCACCTTGCATGTGCCGAGCCCGCGCCAAGCCGCACTGCCTTCTCCCGTTCCCTCCCAGGCCACTCCAAAATTGGAGCGGCCTCGGAAGGAACTTCCCTACTCCCTCACCCCCCTTCCCTTCCCCTACCACCCCCACCCTTTCCCCCTACCTTTTTCTTTGTTTTTCTTTTATTTGCACGCACTGGCCAACTGTGTACAATTCTGGTCGCCGCATCTCAAAAAAGATATAATTGCGATGGAGAAGGTACAGAGAAGGGCTACCAAAATGATAAGGGGAATGGAACAACTCCCCTATGAGGAAAGACTAAAGAGGTTAGGACTTTTCAGCTTGGAGAAGAGACGACTGAGGGGGGATATGATAGAGGTGTTTAAAATCATGAGAGGTCTAGAACGGGTAGATGTGAATCGGTTATTTACTCTTTCGGATAGTAGAAGGACTAGGGGACACTCCATGAAGTTAGCATGGGGCACATTTAAAACTAATCGGAGAAAGTTCTTTTTTACTCAACGCACAATTAAACTCTGGAATTTGTTGCCAGAGAATGTGGTTCGTGCAGTTAGTATAGCTGTGTTTAAAAAAGGATTGGATAAGTTCTTGGAGGAGAAGTCCATTACCTGCTATTAAGTTCACTTAGAGAATAGCCACTAACATTAGCAATGGTTACATGGAATAGACTTAGTTTTTGGGTACTTGCCAGGTTCTTGTGGCCTGGATTGGCCACTGTTGGAAACAGGATGCTGGGCTTGATGGACCCTTGGTCTGACCCAGTATGGCATTTTCTTATGTTCTTATGTTCTTATGCTGGTGCGCGATCCCCAGCACAGCGGCTGTGCGGAGGCCTCTGGCCATACCCCCTCCCTGTCCCCTCCCCGCCCCTTTTTGCAAGCCCCGGGACTTACATGTGCCCCGGGGCTTTATGCGCGTTGCCAGGCCTTTTGAAAATAGGCCCGGCGCGCGTAACCCTTTGAAAATCCGACCCATATTCAGGCCGTCAAGGGTAGAGAAATATTCAGATTTAGATGGTACAGACAAATCCCGTATCATTTGGTCTTTAGTTAACTTCAGTTTGTCCTCTAAATCCAAAATCATTTTGTTTAATTTTGCATTCCTTCCCTTCAAGAACGCAAAAAAATCTCCCCTGAGGACCGCTTTACTGGTCTCCTAAAAGAGCGCTGGAACATCTTCATGGCCGCATTTTGAAATCCACATTCTTCCCATTTTGTTTTAAGAAATCCTTGGAACTCTTTATTATTGCGAAGGAAAGAAGGGAACTTCCAAAGTGCAGCCTTTTCTTCGACATCAGTAAGATGAAAATCCACCCAAAGAGGGGCATGATCAGAAACAGTCATAGGTCCGATCTCTGCTTGGAGGATACAGGAGAAAAAATCACGAGAACCTAAAATATAGTCAATCCTAGAGAGAGATGTGTGTGCTTTGGAAATATGTGTAAAATCTTTTAAATCGGATTAAGGATTCTCCAGTAACCTAGGACCTGTAGACTATCACAGAGATAAGTGATGCCTTTCTGTTGAGAAACATCCTTCTTGACCTTGTGAGAGGGCAGCCTAGTGAGGGTCGTGTACACAGTTAAAGTGCCCTATTAGGAAAGCCAGCCCTTTTTATTTAAAAGCAAAAGGTGGGCTACATTTTCAAAAAAACCTTGATCATGCTCATTAGGACAATAGAGATTACAGACAGTAACATCTCTTCCCTTGAGATTCCCTACTAAGAACAAAAATCGTCCCCCTGGATCCTTAATTTCCTGATGGACTTGGAATGGAGAGTTTTTGTGAAAAAGAATTGCTACCACTGCCTTCTTACCCAGCACCATAGAATAGGAGCCCACCCAATCCCGCTTCAGTTTTTTGTTTTCAAGTGAGTCTCCTGAATACAGGCAGTGTCTGCCTTATGTCATTTTAATGCTTGCAGTATCTTAGCTCATTTAATAGGTGATCCTAATCCATTAACATTGAAAGATACCAGTCGAACACGGTCACCCATGCTCCCAAAGAAATCTTATGAGTAGGAAAAGATAAAGCCAACTCTGAGAACCATGGGCCCCCCAGCCTAGACCCCCAGCTGTATAATAGCCCCTTCGGAACTCATTGGTGATAAAAAAAACAAACCACAAAAAGAAACCCACCATAAGAATATCCTCGGAAATATTCCCAAAGAAGAAGAATGTTTGCCTGGAAGAGGCTGTATCCCTTAAAGTCCTGTCTATCCTCCATCCCACCAGCCCATTCCCTCCCCCCAAAACTCAACTATCTCTTGCCGACAGAAACACTGAGCGATCTGGGCCATGCTTTCAATATGTGTGAGAACCATCCCACCAAAAGAAAATTTGCAAAGCTAGAAGAACCTGAAAAAGAAGAAAAGGTCAATACCCCCCAAAATAGAACCAAGAGTGTTAATGGTAAAAGAAACATCAAAACACTCTTACAAATGAAACCACCAATATGAAGTAGTCGCTTCTGGAACACAAAGGCTGGTCCCATTCTAGAAGTTGCCTCCGGTGCAGCTCTCTCCCACATTGGTGATCTGTTGAGGAGATTCTGCAATGAAACCAAGATCCCGGGCATATCACAAACTGCATCATGACCTTCATCCTTCGATACAGCTTGCAGGAGAAGCAAGAGTGCCACCGGGAAGACGTCCGGGAGTCGACCTACTCAGCACCACAATAGAGTAGTGGGTCTCAAGAGTCCAGAGTATCCAAAGGAAGCTGTAGATCCGGAAGAGGGCCACTAGTGCTTCGAATTGCTGAGCTGTGGTGACAGGTCGGCCACGTAGTCCACATTACATTATCTGCCGAACAACACGTTGCTTCAGCAGGACTTCAGGACATCCAGATCTTGCAGAATTTGGATGCTTGGGCCTCGTACTGATCAAATTTTCCAAATTTTATTTGTAGCTCAAAAAAAAACCCTGAACCTGAATGGGCCAGCCCACATATATGTCAGAACCCCATGCAAAGGATCAGAGCAAGTTATGTTAAGCCATCCAAAATGCTTTAGCTTGTTGAGTGTCATCGAAAAGGTGAGTGGTATTTAAGTGCCATACCTTCAATCTTGCCGGGAACTGTAGCATAAATTCCCCCATCACCAAAGCAGTACAGATAGGGGAGAAGGCTTTGTGTCACTGGGACACTTGTGATGAGTAGTCTTGAAACAGACGAATGGGCCCCCCTTTATATTTAATATCGCGATGTATTCGATATGACTGCATAAGCTCCTGTTTATGGGACCATTTGAAGATCCTAGCTATGACAATCCTAGGTCTTATGTCACCTTCTTTCTTGCCGCCCAGTCTGTGAGCCCTTTCTATTTTGAGGTTAGCTGAAAGGGAAGAGAGTTCTAATACCTCCAGCAGCCAGTTTTCGAGGAAGCTCGCCAGGTTACTGTCCAGGATAGCTTCAGGAGGTCCTAAAATTCTGATGTTATTCCAACCAGACCTGTTTCTCTAGATCTTCCAGCTTCTCTGCTTGAACTACTAGTTGTTTTTCAAACTTAGAGATATGCCCAGCCGTGGTTGTCGCGTCGTCGTCTAAGCTAGTGATTCTTCCTTCCACCATCTCCAGATGCGGCTATAGTTCAGCCAGAGAATTTTTAAGATCGGCTATGCGTGCAGAGATATTATTTAATTTAATACCTAAAGCAGCAACAATTGCAGCAGTAACTTCTCCGTTAGTGACTCAAGAGAAGCGAGCAGTAATGAGGTTTCCCGAGAATCTCCTCCCTCCGTGGCCATTTTCTCAGAAGCAGGCTTTGATTTCTCTCTCTTTCTTTCCCCCTTTAAGGGGCATTGTTCCTGGCGATTTATGCATGTACTTGTCAATTGACATATATTCTTCAAGAACTATGAAAAAATATGCAGGCTGGGGGTTGGGATAGTTCAAGTAGTACTGGGTAAAGGAGGGATGGTGCTCAGAGCTCAGGAATCCACATCTTCCTCAGCTCAGCACATCACGTGACCCATATAGTTATGTTTAATAAAACCTTAATTTTGTTAAATGTCTTTCAGTTGTTGATTAAACTGTGTTTGTCACCTTTATATACTGATATGCTTGTGGTAGCTGTTATATTAGTCAATTTCATGCACTTATTAAAGACAGAAATGACACATTTAGTAGTGTTTTGGAAGGATTGCTTCAATTTGATCCTTCACCCTGCCTGACCTCCATTTACCAAGTATTAAGTGGTGAAACCCCCCTCCCCCCTCTGGGTAACTTTCCTCTCATTACTCCATTTTGTGGGTGAGAGGGAGGACAGTGTTTGGTAGGACTTTCATGCGGGTAAACCCCCTTATGAACATTGATACAGGTTGCTCTGAGCTGTGTACCAGCAGAGTTGTGACAGGAACAGGAAGTAAAGGGTGAGTATAGGGGGACCAATCTGAGGCCTGGGGATCTGACCTCATCAGGAATATTGATAATCAGTCAGCTAAGTAGCTGTCTGTGTAGCTTACTGTGCAAGAGCTCTGTGCCTGGTTTCCAGCCTGAGAATAGTCTGTTACTTTCAGTTAATGGTCTGGTAGAAGCGGGAAAGCATTCTGCGTCTTGATGCGCAACAGATGCCCATTGATGTGAGGGTGGGAACGAAGCTGAGTCTGGCTGACAGTTGTCACCTTTCAAATGTGAAGCATTTCTCACAGAACATCTGAGGTCAGGCAGGGTGAAGGATCAAATTGAAGCAATTGATGATTAAATAATTGTTTCCTATTCCTTTTGGCTGCTAATTTAAAATTTGTTGTTTAACATTCAAAGCTCTACATAATATGGGCCCTGTTTATTTAGGGAAGCTATTGAGGCTATGCTCTTTCAAGAGTTTAGTGCTCTGCAAATTAAGACCTATTATCAATTTATCATTGCCTTCATTGGCAGTATATCACCTGGGGCCTTTTCATATACAGTGCCTGCACTTTGGAACTCTCTTCCAAAAGATCAGGTTAACAGATACAATTATTTTATGCTCTGGTGAGCAGTTGACTGAAATGGGACTATTTTAATGTTTTGATTTATGTTGTCTACTGGATTGGTTATTTGTTGTCTCTTACATGTGGAATTTATTTGTGATTTTGCATTTTATGAGTTAGATAATTTGTTTTTGCTTATATATTCGTTTTAGCTGTATGTGTAGGGTGGGTTGAGTGATTTGTCTAACGTCAAAGTTTTTTTATGTGCTTCTATTATGACATCGTTTCGATGATTTTACATTATGTTATTATTTTTATAGGTTTTTTTGTATTTTATGATTTTGTTTTTTAAATTAAATTTTTATTGAAGCAATCTTAGACTATCAATATCACACATATGTTCAGAATACAACATCAGTACAACTTTACTATTCTTCTACCACAAACTCCATCCTCATTGTTTTTTATTTAAATGAAAACCTCTCCCTCCCCCCCCCCACACTCCTTCTCCCAGTAAAAGTTCTAAGATCTACATCTTTCAAAGGGCTTCCAAATACCATGTTTCCCCAAAAATAAGACATCCCCCGAAAATAAGACCTAGTAGAGGTTTTGCCGAATTGCTAAATATAAGACCTCCCCCGAAAGTAAGACCTAGCAAAGTTTTTATTTGGGAGCATGCCCGTCGCACAGAACACCAGAGCATGTAGCTGTGATTCTTTTTACCCTGCCGCCGTTGCCCCCTAGCTTCACCGTTCATTGCAGAGCAGCTGCATGCAGGACATGAAGTCCTCCAACTCTGATGTTCCTTTCCGCGGCCATCCCTTGTAAACAGGGGCGGATTGACCTATCGGGGGATCGGGCTTCCCCCGGTGGGCCGGTCCCTCCTGTCACGTGATTATTTATTTATTTTTTAAAATTACTGTATAAAGTTTCCAGCCAAAGTATTAGGGGGCGCCGCGAACAGTGGTATCCCGAGGGCAGCCAATGCCCCTGGGCGCAGGGAGGCTCATGCGGCCGTCAGTGACACACATGTAGCAGGCAGATCGGCAGGGCCGTGGTGGAGCTCACGTCACCACGGCCTGAAGAAAAAGATCGTGTTCAAATGCGCTGATGCTCCTCCTCCTTCCTGCCTGCGCAGCCCCGGAAGTAAACGTTGCCGGAGCCGCATGGGCAGGAAGGAGGAGGAGCATCAGCACGTGCAGAAGAGGAGAAGCACTTACGGGCCGCCGCGAATCATTGCAGCGGCCCGAGAAGAGGAAGAGGCCCCGGCAGCAGGGCCGCTGTGGCCCGAGAAGAGGAAGAGGCCCCGGCAGCAGGGCCGCTGTGGCCCGAGAAGAGGAAGAGGCCCGGCAGCAGGGCCGCTGTGGCCCGAGAAGAGGAAGAGGCCCGGCAGCAGGGCCGCTGTGGCTCGAGAAGAGGAAGAGGCCTGGTAGCAGGGCCGCTGCAGAGCCCATCCTGCGGCGACCCGCAAAGAGGAGGCCCAGAGGTGAGAGAGAGGCTGAGGGTCTGTAGAGTGTGTGTGTGTGTGTGTGCATGAGATGAGTTGAGAGACTGTGTGTGGGAGTGAGGACCTGAATGTTTGCAGAGACAGCATGT
Source organism: Rhinatrema bivittatum (assembly GCF_901001135.1). Lineage (NCBI taxonomy): Eukaryota > Metazoa > Chordata > Amphibia > Gymnophiona > Rhinatrematidae > Rhinatrema > Rhinatrema bivittatum. Next base: position 163,629,907 of record NC_042618.1, on the reverse strand, counting down.
AAGAGCCTCTGTGTGTGTGAGAGAGACAGCATGTGACAGTGAGAGCCTGTGCTTGAGCAAGACAGCATGTGGGAGTGAGAGTGTCATCACAAACCAGCATAACCAGACAACTATTCAGAATATAATAAATGTTCATTTTTTTGTTCAACAATATATGTGAATTCTTCTTCATGGAAAAATAAGACATCCCCTGAAAATAAGGCCTAGTGCATCTTTGGTAGCAAAAATTAATATAAGACACTGTCTTATTTTCGGGGAAACAGGGTATGTGAAAAGATGGCAAGTCTATTTTTCCTGATTGTTCCATCTTGTATATATCATCCAAATTTTATGAACCTTTAACATCTCTGGAGCCAGTGGTTTCCTCCAGTGGGCCTCAACTGAGCATTTCGCAGCAATGAGTACTTGACCCATTAGTATATTCACTTGTCTTGGCACCTCCTCCATGGCCATATTGAAAAGAAAAAACTTGGGATCCCAAGGCAAATTATGGTTCATCAATGTTCTTATAAATTTCTGAATGTCTCTCCAGAAAGGAGAGATCACTGAACAATACCACCATATATGCTCCATAGTCCCTTCTTCTCCACAGCCTCTCCAGCATCTATCAGACACATTCTTATACATTTTATGCAATCTGGCAGGAGTGAGATACCATCTGTAGTATATCTGTAGGATATCTTAAGTTATTTCCAGCTAAATGCAGAGATAAAGAAGACTTAGTCACATTTATGCATATGTCTTCCCACTCATCCACTTTCAAACTTAGCTGTAACTCCTTTTCCCATTCTGTTTCATGATATAACTTATTCATAAGTCTCAAAATGAACAATTTGTACAATTTGGAAATCAACCCTTTAGAATGTACAGGTTTAGAGCATATTACATCCCACCCCATTTTCTCTCTTCCCAACCATGCGTTCCCTATTCCAAGTTCTAAGAAATGTCATATTTGAAAGTATGCAAATAAATCTACATTTGGGAGGGAGAATTTCTCCTACAAGCCAGCAAAACTCACCATCTCTCCTTTGACAAAACTTTGACCCAGACAAGCTAATGCCAAAATCTCTCATTTTTGAAAGACCCTCATTTCTACCCTGGGTAAAAACCCTTTATTATACTGTATGGGCAGGGAATACCCCCCTACCCACAAAGAGACCAAATGAGAGGAGTATCTATCTCAGATTCAAAATTGCTCCAGGAATTCTATTCTTCCTTCCACCCGTGGGTAGGCCTGTATTGGGATCTTGCCCAGCTGCCTCTGTTCTATTGTCACCCATTGCTCAATCATCCTTCTTTGCTGCCATTCTACCAATGCCCACAATTGGAAAGCAGAATAATATCTCTCCAGGTGAGGCACTCCCAAGCCCCTTATCCCTTTAGGCGAATACAAAGTGTCTCTTTGCATCCTGAGAGGTCTTTGTCTCCAAATGTACTTCAGTCATTTCTTTTGAATCCTCGTAAGCACAATTCTGGGAATCTCTATGGGAAGGGTTTGAAATAGATAGCACAGCCTCACCAAAGCATTAATCTTTAGCACCGCTATTCTTCCTAATCAAGATATTGACTCCTTAGACCACCTAATTTCCTCAACAAACGAAAATAATTCACTTCAAATAATTTATGCTTATTTACTACTATATATACTCCCAAATATTTTATAGTGCTGTGTGCCCATTGAAATGGGAAGTGGCTCTCAATTACAGTCCTCTCATGGGATGGGATATTAATATACAGTATCTCCGACAGTAAAATTTACTTTGAACCCTGCTACCTTATCGTATTGCTCCAATTTCCCCATCAGAGCTTGCACAGAATCTTTAGGCTTAGAGAGAGAAAACAGGACATCATCTGCATATAGCGATATGTGCAGTTCACCAGCCCTGCTTGAATTCTTGCTATATCCTGCTTTCTCTAATATGTGTGGTAAATTGTTCCATAGCTAGTGCAAATAGTAAGGGAGAGAAAGGGCAGCCCTACCGCGTAGCAAAGATACCAAATATCTCCCATTTACACGTAATTGAATCTCTGGTTCCTTTTACATTCTTTTAACCTGGTTGCAAAAATTATTCCCTAGTCCTGCCTTCTTCAAAACAGCCCACATAAATGACCAGACCTTTTCAGTGTCTGTCATCAACAGCAAGGCTGGGTTCTTTTCCTGTTGTGCGACCCAGATAAGATTGCGAGCCCTATGGATATTATCAGCAGTATGTCTCCCCAGGATAAACCCCGATTGGTCACTGTGAACCAAGACAGTAATAACCCCTGATAGCCTGGTAGCTAAAATGTTTGACCTAAGCTTTATATCTACATTTAATAAGTTATTGGTCTATATGAACCACAATTTGTCTTATCTTTCCTTTCTTTAGAGAGTACCACTGTCCCAGCTACTTTCATAGAGGGGCAAGATCATTTCCTGTTAGGGGGACGTTAAACATCTCCCGCAGTGGTCCTGCTATCACACCCCCAAACCTCTTAAAAAGCCAGCCATAAGCCCATTAATTCCTGGTGTCTTATCAGGCTTCAACGATTTAATTGCTTGCAAAATTTCATGGCCAAATAGAAAGTTGCCTCATCGCTTGTGACAGAGAGTTTTAAAGTGACAGCAGCATGATCTGACACCAGGATGGGTAAAATATTTGCTTCAGCAAACTCTGGCAGAAGAGACTTAAATATCAAGAAAAAAATCTATTCGAGAATTTGTATGATGGGGAAAGGAAAAAAGTGTAATCTTTGCCAGTGGTATGTAACAAATACCAAGGGTCAACCAAACCCAGCTCTCTTTGCATGTTTTGGATAATGTGTAAAGACTTTGTTAATACTGGTCAATATTTGGGCTGCCTATCTAGAACTAAGTCATGAGGCTGGTTGGAATCTCCCCCTAAAATAGTGGGTTTATCCACAAATCCTAACAAACATTGTGCAATATCTTTAAAAAAAACTCAGAAGAATCTGTATTGGGTGCATAAATATTGAGAAACAAAAGGTGCTGCCCAGCTGTTGAAATAACTGTTATAGCTTATCTATTTATGTCAGACATTTGTGATAATACCTGTGCTGCTAATGACTTTGTAAATAAAATTGTAACTCCATTCTTCTTCTCACATGCAGCTGCATATATACATTCTCCAACCCATTCCCTATAAAGCTTTGTCAACTGTTTGCTGTCTAAATGTGTCTCTTGGAGAAAAACCACATTAGCTCCTTTTTTTTTTTTAATATAATGTAAAAATGTTTTCATCTTGATTGGATGATTTAAACCATGGACATGCTGAAGGAACTAAAAAAATGAAATTTCAGACCTATTAGTAAAAATTTATAACCTATCATTAAAATCATCCATTGTACCTGAAGACTAGAGGGTAGCTAATGTAACCCCAATATTTAAAAAGGGATCCAGGGACGATCCGGGAAACTACAGACCGGTTAGCCTGACTTCAGTGCCAGGACAAATTGTGGAAAGTGTTCTAAATATCAAAATCACAGAACATATAGAAAGACATGGTTTAATGGAACAAAGTCAGCATGGCTTTACCCAAGGCAAGTCTTGCCTCACAAATCTGCTTCACTTTTTTGAAGGAGTTAATAAACATGTAGATAAAGGTGAACTGGTAGATGTAGGGGTAGATTTTAAGACGAGCGCGAATAGCCTACTTTTGTTTGCGCTCCAGGCGCAAACAAAAGTACGCTGGATTTTAGTAGATACGCGCGTAGTCGCGCGTATCGGCTAAAATCCTGGATCGGCGCGCGCAAGGCTATCGATTTCGTATAGCCTGCGCGCGCCGAGCCGCGCAGCCTACCCCCGTTCCCTCCTAGGCCGCTCCGAAATCGGAGCGGCCTAGAAGGGAACTTTCCTTTGCCCTCCCCTCACCTTCCCCTCCCTTCCCCTACCTAACCCACCCGCCCGGCCCTGTCTAAACCCCCATCCTACCTTTGTCGGGGGATTTACGCCTCCCAGAGGGAGGCGTAAATCCCGCGCGCGAGCGGGACTCCTGCGCGCCGGGCCGCGACCTGGGGGCGGGTACGGAGGGCGCGGCCACGCCCCCGGGCCGTAGCCACGCCCCCGTACCCGCCCCCAAAACGCTGCCGACACGCCCCCCGAAACGCCGCGACGACCGGGCCCGCCCCCGACACGCCCCCCTCCGAGAACCCCGGGACTACGCGAGTCCCGGGCTCTGCGCGCGCCGGGAGGCCTATGTAAAATAGGCTTCTCGGCGCGCAGGGCCCTGCTCGCGTAAATCCGCCCGGTTTTGGGCGGATTTACGCGAGCAGGGCTCTGAAAATCCGCCCCGTAATGTACTTGGATTTTCAGAAGGCGTTTGACAAAGTTCCTCATGAGAGGCTTCTAGGAAAAGTAAAAAGTCATGGGATAGGAGGCGATGTCCTTTCGTGGATTACAAACTGGCTAAAAGACAGGAAACAGAGAGTAGGATTAAGTGGACAATTTTCTCAGTGGAAGGGAGCGGGCAGTGGAGTGCCTCAGGGATCTGTATTGGGAACCGTACTTTTCAATATATTTATAAATGATCTGAAAAGAAATACAAAGAGTGAGGTAATCAAATTTGCAGATGATAAAAAATTGTTCAGAGTAGTTAAATCACAAGCAGATTGTGATAAATTGCAGGAAGCCCTTCTGAGACTGGAAAATTGGGCCTCGAAATGGCAGATGAAATTTAATGTGAATAAGTGCAAGGTGATGCATATAGGGAAAAATAACCCATGCTATAGTTACACAATGTTAGGTTCCATATTAGGAGCTACCACCCAAGAAAGAGATCTAGGCGTCAAAGTGGATAACACATTGAAATAATCAGTTCAGTGTGCTGCAGCAGTTAAAAAAGCAAACAAAATGTTGGGAATTATTAGAAAGGGAATGGTGAATAAAACGGAAAATGTCATAATGCCTTTGTATGAGACTGCACCTTGAATACTGTGTACAATTCTGGTCTCCGCATCTCAAAAAATATATAGTTGTGATGGTGAAGGTACAGAGAAGGGCGACCAAAATGATAAGGGGAATGGAACAGCTCCCCTATGAGGAAAGACTAAAGAGGTTAGGAGTTTTCAGCCTGGAGAAGAGACGGCTGAGGGGGGATATGATAGAGGTGTTTAAAATCATGAGAGGTCTAGAACAGGTAGATGTGAATCGATTATTTACTCTTTCAGATAAGAAAGACTAGGTTCACTCCATGAAGTTAGCATGTGGCACATTTAAAACTAATCGGAGAAAGTTCTTTTTCACTTAATGCACAATTAAACTCTGGAATTTGTTGCCAGAGGATGTGGTTAGTGTAGCTGTGTTTAAAAAAGGATTGGATAAGTTATTGGAGGAGAAGTCCATTACCTGCTATTAATTAAGTTGATTTAGAAAATAGCCACTGCTGTTACTAGCAAAGGTAACATGGAATAGACTTAGTGTTTGGGTACTTGCCAGGTTCTTATGGCCTGGATTGGCCACTGTTGGAAACAGGATACTGGGCTTGATGGACTCTTGGTCTGACCCAGTATGGCATGTTCTTATGTTCTTAAGCTAAAAACATTGAGAGACTTAAGTGAACCCATCTTTAGTTAGTACTGGAGTCTTTATTAAGGAAATGAAGCAAAGTGATTTATGTTGAAATGGGCCTTGACTTTTACGGTATGGGGTACTGATTCGCAGACATAAGGGAAAAAGCAGAGGACTGCTTCTATGGCCAAGTCCAAAAGAAAAGCTCCTCAACCAGTAAAAACATTGCTATGTTAATATATAAGACTTGGGGTAAACTGCACAGAGCAGCATTTACTACCCTTAATAGAAAACTGCTCGGCGCGACAGTTACTGCCACAAGAAACTTGCTGGGCAGACTGGATGGACCATTTGGTCTTTTTCTGCTGTCAATTTTATGTTACTATGTATGTATGTTGAATCTTCCATATTTTTCGGACAGCGAAACCAAAGCTATTTTGATTCAGTGTGTCATTAACTAGTGTATATGAGAAACATAACTCCTGTATATGAGAAAATAAACATCTAGCAGGCTGATTAATTTCCAAAATTGGGTGAGCTTGCAGTTTGGTAATATATGTATCAAATAGGTTTGCGGAAAAAAACACATTGAAGGATTCAATTGACTACACCTCTCTTCATTTGCTTATAAATGAAAGCTATGACCTCCATATCCATTTAATTCTCCTTTTTTCCCACTCCTCTCTTTCTTTCTCTTCTTTTCCTTTTTCACTTTTTTCTTTCTTCTCCTTTTTCCTTTCCTTCCCTCTTTCTTCCCTTTTGCTCCTTTCCTTTCGCTCCCTCATTTTTCTTTCCTCCTTAGCCTGTCTCCTCTCCTTCCTATCCCTTCTTTCTTTTCCTTTTTCCTTTCCCTTTTCTGCACCTTCTTCCCCTTTCCCCTGTCCTCTTTCCTTCTTCCCCTTCCCTTTTCTGCACCTTCTTCCCCTTTCCCCTGTCCTCTTTCCTTCTTCCCCTTCCCCTCTCCATTCCATTTCTCTTTCTCTTCTTCTTTTCCCTTTTCCCCTCCCTCTTTTCCTTCCCCTTTCCTTTTCCCTCTTTTTCTCTTCTCTTCCTTCTTCTCCTTTCCTCTCTCCTCTCCTTCCCTTCCCCTTCTCTACCTTCCTCTTCCTTCCCTTCTCTTTCCTTTCTTTTTCTCCTTCCCCTTTCCTTGCTCTTCCCCTCTCCCTTCCCAAAAAAGGGGCCCCCCTGATCAAATAACAGTATATATATATATATATATATATATATATATATAATATCCTGAAGCTTTGATTGCTCACCATTTATTGAATGTCATATTTGATATAAATGGGAATAGCTCAAAAGTAAAATAACATCATTGGGTCAACTATATAGGTGAGCATAACTCCTTAACTTTAATACAATGTGTCAATCTTCTTTTATAAGTGTGTCTTCCTTTCCTAAACCTTCATTTAAAAAAAAAAAAATTCTAAAAAATCTTAAGGTTTTGGAATATGCTGGCTAAGGTCCAGTCATTGATTAAAAATTCAAATGTTAAGTCACAAAGTTCTGTGCCTTATAAAATATGAGTTGCCACCTCATTGCCTCGGGCTCTGGAGCATACTTATCGTTTATCAGCGAGAACCGGCTATAAATTATCTTCCTAAAAGTATAATATAATTGCCAGTTCTGCTAGCAAGAAGTGAACGATTTATATATTTAATGAGGAACGTCTTTTCCTCGTTTTCTTTTCTTCTCCTCTCCCTTTACAAAAAAGGAAGGGAATGGAAAGAAGTTATCTGTAGTCACCGCAGAAGTTCTTTCCAACTAACTTTTCCTGTAATATTTCAAAAGAATATGGTTCTATTCACATTATCATCAAAGCAAGTTAGGTTTGATCCATATAACTCTTTTCTTTTATGAAGAAGGCCTCCAACATCGCCGGGTCATCGTAGGTTATAGTGACATTTTTATATGTCACCCGCATACATGCAGGATAAAGCAGACCATATCTAACTCCCATCTGCTTTAGTATTGGCCTCAAATTTAATAATTGTGTACATCTAATTGCAGCTGTCATGGTAAGAAGATTTTCCCCCCTTTTAGATCACTGGCATTTTGGCTTGGGTAGCACCCAATATTTCATATGCTGGTTTTGTATGACTGTGAAGACTATTGGCCTCGGAAATTTCACTTTAGGCAGTTGCCTTGAGGGAATGCAGTAAGCACGTTTGATTTCAAACGGCCACTCAAAATTCAACTGTAGCACTTGAGGCACTATTTCTTCCATAAAATGTACAATGTTTGCACCTTCTGCCCCCTCTTGAATCCCTAAGAGGCGTACATTATTGCAGTGGCCTCAACTAGCAAGGTCTTCTACAGTCATACGTAAAGACACAAGTTCAGAAGCCTGATGACACATTTTTCTGGCATTTCCCAACAGCCACTTGTAAGGCACTAAACTGATTTGCCAGCCGCTCAAGGTTGGTTAAATATCCTGGATAGCTTTGAATTGCCATTCCATAAGCCCTTTAATTCCCTGTAATTCTGCCAAAATCATGCCTCCCCCCCCCCTGACAGATTCTGCAGCTAACTTGTCTTTCTCCAGGGTGGGGGAATCTTGTTTGAGTCATTTGGCTCCTGAGGCAGTTCTGTAATTTGAGTCAACTTTTGTTCCTTTTGCCAACATGATAAGGAGCCAATCTGCAAAGTTTTACCTCTTCTGACAAATATATGGAGGTCATAGAACCATAAAGAGGGAGTAAGTAGTGCAGCAAAGTGCAGTCAGGCATCCATCTTATGCAGGCTCCCACATGCACCCCCCCCCCCCAGTGGAGCAAACTGTATTGCATCACCCGTCATCCAGATAACTTCGGTCCACAGAGGAGTACGGGTTGCAAAAAACAAAATTACTTAGATGTAGTCGACACATCAATTGTGGCAACCTTCAGCTTGAGGCTTCCCATTCAGCATGACTAATTCAGCCTGCTCATCGACAGAAAAAAGCAAGTTGCTTACCGTAATGGTGTTTTCCATAGTTAGCAGGATGAATTAGCCATGCATCCCTGCTCTCCTCCCTGGACAGCATTTACACAATTGATTCTACTTTCTCTCTGCTTGGATATAGACTGAGGAGACTTCTGGAATACTCAATCACGCGGCAACTACTGCACATGACCAATAGAGCTAAAGCTCTGAAAGCTTTGAGAGATAGCTCCACTTAGGGCCACCTGATGACATCATCCATTCAGCATGGCTAATTCATCCTGTTATCTATGGAAAACACCATTTACCGTAAGCAAACTTGCTTTTTTCCCTAAACAAGTAAAAGCTTATCTGCTTTTGGAATGTTGGAGTCATGAGTCATCAACAGCTGTGTATAGTGCTTGCTTTGTATGCTAATTTTTTTTTTAATTTTCATGAATTTCACTTTTCTTACAAAAAGAATTAAAGAAATCAGATACATAGATATAATACATCTCAAAATTTCAAGTATACAAAATAATATAAGAATATTGAAAAACAGTATGGGGCAGATTTTAAAAAAGTACGCGTGCGCATACTTTTGTTCACGCACCCGGTGCAAACAAGAGTACGCCGGATTTTAATAGATATGCGCGTAGCCGTGCATATCTTTTAAAATCCGGGGTCGGCGTGAGCAAGGCTGCGCAAAATCGGCAGCCTGCGCGTGCCAAGCCGTGCAGCCTGCCTCCATTCCCTCCGAGGCCGCTCCGAAATCGGAGCGGCCTCGGAGGGAACTTTCTTTCCGGCGCACCCCATTTTCCCCCCACCTTCCCCTCCCTTCCCCTACCTAACCCACCCCCCCCAGCCCTATCTAAAACCCCCCTACCTTTATTATAAAAGTTATGCCTGCCCGAGGCAGGCATAACTCGCGCACGCCGGCCAGCTGCCGGCGCGTGATTCCTCAGCCCGGGAGCAGTTTCGGAGGCCTCGGCCACACCCCCGAAACGCCCTGGGCCGGAACCACGCCCGCGGCCCAGCCCCCAGAACGCCCCCAATGACGTGCCGCCACGACACGCCCCTCCACATGCCACATGCCACGCCCCCCCAGGAAAGCCCCAGGACTTGCGTGCGCCGCCGAGCTTATGCAACATAGGCTTGGCGCGCACAGGGAATGGAAGGGGCAGCTTTTCAGGGGTTACGCGCGTATCTTACGCGTGTACCCCTTTGAAAATCTGCCCCTATTTATCCATGCACCACAATATAAGAAAATAAGGTAGCTGAACATAGAAATGAGCACATTAATCAGGCAAAATTGAAACAAACTTATTCAGTAATGGTGCCAGAGATTAGTGTGGCTATACTACTATGTCGACTCAGCAGTGGGATTTCTTTGGGCTTGACCATCCAAGAAACCTCTGAGTTGATTTATATCAAAGAAAACATATTTAACATTATTATATAACACACAACATTTGCAAAGATTTCGCAAATCAAATTTTGCACCTAGTTGTTGCACCTCTGATCTCAGAGACAAAAAGTCCTTCCTTCTGGACTGTGTGGCCTTTACTAAATCTGGAAATATCCAGACTTTCTGACTAAGAAAAAGAGATTGCCGATTGCGAAAAAATTGCTTAAGAATATTAATACGGTCCATTAAGAACGCAAAAGAAATAAGCGAGGCCTTCATTGGAGAACTTCCTCTTCTTGAGATAATTCTAGTATTCTTGAAACATCCAAAGAAACTGATCCTCTTGGCTCAGATAAATTCCTGTTATGATATTGAGGTGTTTGGTGGATTCTTAGGGGCAACAGTGATAGTATCTCTCATGGGGAGGAGCCCCGTAGGGAATTGTAGCACCAGGCTAGACTCAGATGCACAAACACAGAGAATATATCTTTATTATGCAGCTTGTATGGTTCACCAGAGGTGGAAGTAGAGAGTGGATTAGATAGCAACAGTCTGTAATCCTCGGCACTGGAGAACCGTTCCACAATGGTAGTATAAGGCCCCGATGCAGATATCCAATGAGGCACTGTAGGAGAGACAGACTGGCAGATGTTAGAACACACTTCCTTGTAGCTGAGTAGATAGAGTTCCCAATGAGCAGTAGAGAGAATAGGTAGCAACAGTCTGTGATCCTCGGCAGAGTAGACCCATTCCACAATGGTGATGTAGGGCCCGATGTAGGTGAACAGACTGAGAGAAGTAGTACTCACTCTCTGTAGCTGATAGGTGGAGTTCCAGCAGGTAGAAGAATTGGTAGCAGGCACCAGGATAGACACTCAGGCCCTCAAGGAGAGAGTACCTGGATTCAGGATAGGCACCTGGAAATAAGCAAAGGGCCCCCGAGGGGTGGGTACCCAAGTTAGTAGAACCCCAGAGGGTGTAGATAGCTTCCAGCAGCAGCAGAAGCAGGCAGAGAAGCTTCAGACCGGAACAAATCCAATCTGTTGCTAACTTAGCGAGAGTCAGCAAATGGGCAACCTTTTGTAGTAAGAAGCAGTGACATCACTCGTGGGGGATGCCCCCGAAGTTCGCGCCAACACTGCTACAAGACGTGAAGCGTGCAAGAGCGCGCGCCCTAGGAGACCTCAGGTCAACATGGCGGGACGCTGCACCAAAGCCGCTCTGGGGACGCCGGAGGGTGCGACAAGGAGATGCTATAGATGTCAATCTCCTGAGGCTGGTGGAGAAGGCTGAAATAGAGGTGAGGCATGTCGGGCGAAGCCGTCTGAGACCGACGGAAGCAACAATTCCCTTGATTTGCTTGAGATAAATAGTAAATCTTTGTAATAACAGGCATAGCTGCCTCTGGGAGTTTTAACACTTGTAGTAAATATCTCTTAAACAACGCAAGAGGTGATACCAAATTTACTACTGGAAAGTTTAATACTCTCAGGTTTAATGCTCTCATGGAATTCTCCAGATTTTCCAGTCTTTTATTATGGATAACGTCTGACTTAACCAAGTTCTGCTGTACATTTTCAACATGTGTAATACATTGTCCCATATCCTCCAACTTCAAATTATACGTTGTAAGCAAATTGGTATTTATCATCACTTGATTTTTAGTTTCAGACGTGATTTGTGATAAAGAAAGCAAAGACTTTTCGATTGACTTCAATACAGTCCACATACCTTGGAAATTCATCGAGTCAGGGCACTTTTCCAGGCCCAGAGGTTAATGTTAGCCAGGTCCTCTCTCCCACTGCTGCCTGCTCCCTCCTCCGATTCTTGTTCTGGTCTCTTATTCACAGCAGCTCTCACCGACAAGTGGTCCGCAAGATCACCTCTGCCCTCCACACCCTTCGGGATCATTGTTGCCAGAAACCGGGACTCCCCACTCTCTCCTGTGAGTACTTTCCGTTGCGAACTGCCTCATGTTCCCCAATTCCCCTCCGGGGTTGTCTCTATGTTCACCGGGCTCCCGGGATTCAAAAAATGGGGAGGAACTGGTTTAGTCGGCTCGCCATGGCTTAAGGTTGCATCATAGGCCTGGGAGGAGGGTGCTTGCTCCGGCTCACCTCCTCCAGCGGCCACCTCTCTCGGCGTCAGAACCACACTCCCAGCGAGGAAACCCTCGATGCAGGATTGGAAGGGATCTGGAACGGGGGAACTAGTCGTCATCCCGCGTAATTTTGTTTTCCTCTTTGTGTGGGGCATCACTGAAGCAATTTTACAAGGTAAAGAAAGCAGTATGAGGTAAACTGCATCAGAGGAATCTCCACCGCGTCCTCACTAGGCGGCCATCTTGGTTCAGCCTTTGTATGCTAGTTTTAATGGTAATGTTTTATTTTGAATGTGTGTATTTTTTATATGTTTTGAATTTTGTTTATTGTAACCTGCTTAGTATGACTGGCTTGTTATAAGAGGGAAATAAATGTCTTTAAATAAATAAATGCCTCTTCTAGGTTCACCATGGTTTGGTTCAGTTCATCTAAATCATTACCTTTGAAAACTAACTGCGGAACGGGTATATCTCCTATATCTTCATTAGTAAACACCAAATAATTAAATTAGTCTTTCCATGATGGCCTTCTCTTTTCTCTTCCTCAATCATCTAACGATCCAACCTATTCCCTTGCAGGCTTCCTGCTTTGGATATATTTTAAAAAGGTTTTATGAGTTTTTGCCTCTGTGGCCAACCTATTCAGCTGGATCCTTCTTCCAATTTCTGAAGGAAGTTTTTTGGCTAAAATTGCCTTTTTGACTTCACCTTTTAACGAAGCTGGCAGGCGTTTGGCCTTCCTTCCACTTTTCTTAATACATGGAATACATCTGGATTCTGCTTCTGGTGGTCCTTTTAAACAATGTTCTCGCCTGTTGAACACTCTTAATCTCTGTAGCTGCACCTTTCAGTTTTTTCTATCTTCCTCATTTTATTAAAGTCTCCCTTTTCAAAGTTTAGTTTTAGAGCTGTACATTTACTTATTGTTCCCCTTCCAGTCAGTAATTCAAATTGAATCATGTTATGATCATTATTGTCAAGTAGTCCCACCACCGTTACCTCTCTCATCAAATCTTGAGTTCCACTAAGAATTAGATCTAAAAAAACCCTCCCGTTTTCATCAGTTCCTGGACCAATTGCTCCATGAAGCAGTCATTTATCCCATCTCTAGCATGTCCTGATGTTACATTTACCCGGTCAATATTGGGATAATTGAAATCTCCCATTATTGCCAAATCAACTAGCTTCCCTTATTTCTCTTAGCGTTTTATCATCTGTCTTTATCATTTTGGCCTGGTGGATGATAGTATACTTCTGTCATTATACTCTTCCCCAATACACCTGGGATTTCTACCCATAAAGATTCTACAGTGCATTTAGTGTTATAACTCTGTACTTACCAACACGGCACGGAGCCGCCGACGTTCTTCACAGCAGGCGCTGCAGTCAGCTGTTTCCTTTCTTCACCGCAGCTGGAGCTACCCTTGGTGCTTCCTGCAGCGGCAGGAGCCGCTGCTGATGTTGGGGCCTGCTCCTCGGCCCTGCTTGGCTTCTCTGCTACTCACAGCAGCAGCATGGCCGCTCTCCACGGTGCTGATACTTCCTGCTTCCTGTCTCCTAGGGTGCGGGCCGCACCTCCTTCATAGATTTAAAGGGCCATGGCCGTAAATGCCATGGGTCCCACCTGGACTCCTCCCAGGGCGTCTCCTGATCTTCAGCCCTATATTAGGGCCCAGCTTCCAGTCTTTAGTTGCCTTCGCAAGGAGTTAGTTCCTTTCCAGGACTTCTCGTCTTCGCTCCTGCTGGTATTTCCTGTTCTTCGTGGGATCCCTCATTGTTCTTCATGTTCCTGGTCTCTTCTGGATTATCCCTTGTCTTCCTGATGTCTCATAGTCTTCCTGATGTTCCTTCCTGATACCTCATCTCCACTTCTGCTTCCTGGACCCTTGGTTCCTCATTGCTACCTTCTCTGGCGTGTCATGTCGGGTCTCGTCACCTTGTGGCATGGGCCTGCCTTCTCATTCGCAGCACTAGTCTCTGGAGGGTCATCTTCACTTGAAGCCAAGTCTCGTCTTGGACCCATGTTTCATGCCTAAAGCCAAGTCTCGTCTTGGCCCTCTACCCTTTGCTCGAAGCCAAGTCTCGTCTGGGTCCCTTACCCTGGAAATCGTCTCAGCCCTTGGATGTTCTGGTGGCTGCTCCGTCCATGCCTAAGACTCTGACTGAACCTGTGCCATTCCAGCGTGTTCCGCGACCAGCCACAGGCGGCTGCGTAGGGCACGCCTTGGTACAGGCTTCTACTGAATCTTCATCATGTTCCAGCTTCAGCTACCACATATTTGTCTGGAGTCTGCGACCAGCCCATGGGCTGTGGGCTGTGTAGGGCATGCTGCGTTGCAGCTTTAACCCAGTCCTTGACTTTGTTCCTGAACCTTGATCCTGAGTCTTCGTGCTGAAGCTTCTCATCTGAGTCTTCACATCCCAAGTCTCCTGTCTCAGTTTTCATGTTCCAGAGCCTTCATCTGCCCTCATCTCCTGTCCGGCCTGCTGCCATTGCCGTTCCCAGCGGCAGGTCCGAAAGGGCTTGAAGTAGTCGGAGGACCACTCAGATACCAACCAAGGGTGATTGGTCTCACTGAGATATGCAGGTCGCCAGGGGCCTGGGCTTGGCCTCGACCCAGACATGGATCTGGTCTCACCAGCCTCGGTGTTTCCCCGGAGCTCCTCTCTGGGTTCACCAAGGTCCAAGGGCACACATCTCCTATTCTCGTGCGGCAGCTGCTCATGGCATCTCTTGCTACATTTAGCCAAAGCCTGTGTGCACATAACAGTTTGCGAAGGCCTCTCAAGGCCTCTCTTCACATAACGTTTAGTCTCTTGCAAGATCTTTATCCTGTTGGACTCTATGCCATCCTGAACATAAAGTGCCACCCCACCTCCAAGTTGATCCACCTTATCTTTGCGGTATAATTTGTACCCTGGTATAGCACTGTCACATTGGTTATCCACTTTCTACCAGGTCTCTGAGATGCCAATGATGTCTACCTATTCATTCAGTGCTATACACTCTAACTCTCCCATCTTACTTCTTAGGCCTTCTGGCATTGTCATACAGACATTCCAAAGTATGTTTTTTGTTGGTATTAACAACCTGCTTATAAGCTGACAGGGATAATTTGGAATCTTTTAAATCAGTTTGTTCTTTACTTATAGGCACATGGACTACTTTTGGGTTTGTTTGTTTTTCAGACCCTCTCTTTTGGGATGCCCAACCTCTCCTGTTTCATTAGTATCCTTCGAAGATACCTTTTTCTGAACCATGCACTGCTGAATGACCGTCTGCTTTCCACTTTATTCTAGTTTAAAAGATGCTCTATCTCCATTTTAAAGGTTAGCATCAGCAGCTTGGTTTCACCTTGGTTAAGGTGGAGTCCGTTCTTTTGGAAAAGACTTTCTCCTTCCCCAAAAGGTTGGCCAGTTCCTTACAAAACTGAAACTCTCTTCCCTGCACCATTGTCTCATCCATGAATTGAGACTCTGGAGCTCTGCCTGTCTCTGGGAACCTCTGCATGGAACAGGGAGCTTGTCAGAGACTATGACTCTGGAGGTTCTGGATTTCAACTTTCTACCTAAAAGCCTAAATTTGGCTTCCAGAACATCTTTAAGAACATAAGAACATAAGAAAATGCCATACTGGGTCAGACCAAGGGTACATCAAGCCCAGCATCCTGTTTCCAACAGTGGCCAATCCAGGCCATAAGAACCCGGCAAGTACCCAAAAACTAAGTCTATTCCATGTTACTATTGCTATTGGCAGTGGCTATTCTCTAAGTGAACTTAATAGCAGGTAATGGACTTCTCCTCCAAGAACTTATCCAATCCTTTTTTAAACACACCTTCCGGCTCCTCCCCAGCACTATCTAAAATCCTATCTAAGTGAAGTGTGAGGTCCACCACCTTTGCACCAGGCAGGCAAGTTACTAGGCAATCCTCATGTCCACCAGCCACCCAGCTATCTACATTCCTACTAATTGAATCGCCAACTGTGATGGATGACCTAACTCTTCCCTCTTGGGCAGAAGCCCTGGGAGACTTGTCCTCTTTATGAAAGGACAGTGGATCACCTGGAGAGCAGGTCCTTGCTACAGGATCATTTTCTACTATACCAGGGTGATGCTGTCCGACCAAGAGACTTTCCTCCTCCAAGGTAGTATCAGGACTGCCAGACTAGAGTTGGGACTTGGCTACTATTCTCTGAATGTTTCATCTATATACCTTCTCACCAAGACATACAACTTCTCACCAACGAGTCAAAAAACATATATGTGGCACTTGATGCAAAAGATAAGAAGGTCCCCCTCTTGCTGCTGGACTACTACCTTCTTCTTAATTTTGTTCAGTTCTTAGTTAAGTTTAGGTTGCTAAGGGAATAGGAATGTATAAGTTAGAGTCCTTTAAATTTATTGGTATATTTCCTATTAATCCGGTAGTGATCTGCAAGGGGATAATTAAACTCTTGATAAGGGCTGGGGCAATCCTGTGTTTTAGATAAAAGCCTAATCGATTTTTAATCTGAAAGTGTCTCTTGTCTGTAAATCAAAGGATGAGCTGGGGTGGATGTGAGGGAGGGAAAAACCTATACTAGGTTTACTTACCTTAGGCTTGGTTTTTATTATAAGCACACATACTTCTTCCCCAAACTTTTTAAATCCTAAAATTTCCCAAAGCAATACTCACCATTCCTCTTCAGCCACCAGCAAGATGATCTTTTCCTTTCAATGCTCCCACAGTGTTGTACTCACGGCCCGCGTCCTGCTGGCCGTGCCTCCCAGCTCCATTCCCCGAGGCTAGAGGGCCCTCCTTGCTGCCGGTGGTACGCATGCCTTTGGAGAAAATTTAAAGGGCTCGCGGCGGGAAAATGCCGCTGGCCCCTTTTGCTTACGTCAGGGCTCTGCCCTTTATAACCAGGCAGCAGACGTCCTTCCTGCAACTTGGCAATGAGTCTCTTCCCTGCGCTCCTTGTGGGTTTGTCGCTTTGCTCCAGTTCCTGCTCCTGCCTTCCTGTACCTGCTTCCGCCTTCCAGTATCTGTTCCTGCCTTCCTCCACCTGTTCTGGACCCTTGCTCCTGTTACCCTTCGGACGGACCTCCCTGGCTTGACTCTCGGATCAGATTTCACCACGACTGCTCGCCGCCTGCCCCCGACCTTCGGACTGGACATCACCTCGCCTGCTCGCCACCTGCCTCAACCTTCGGACTGGACATCACCTCGCCTGCTCGCCGCCTGCCCTGACCTTTGGACAGGACCTCTCCTCATTTGCTCGCCACCTGCCTCAGACCTCTGAATCTGACCTTGTCCTGCCTACCGGCATCTCCCAGTGGCCCCTCCTAAGACCAGCCAGCCCCGGTATCCAAGGACTCAACCTGCAGGGGACAAGGGCTGGTACTGGCGAAGCTCCAGCTGGCCCCTGCTCACCTCAGGTCTTGCCTCCTAGCACTGGTGACCCATGGGGGCTCAACCCTCGCGGGTGGCGCCAACACCAACCTAGGCCAAGGGTCCACAACCGCCACCCAGGCGTAACACACAGGAAACACTAGAAAAGAACTTACCTAGCTCCCTGGTCTTCTTGTTTAATCAAAAGGCACACACACATTCATTAGAACAGAACTTACCTAGCTAACTGGCCTCTCTTTATATTTTTATATTTATTGTTTTAATTAGGCATACACACACATACACATACTGAAAGAAATGACTTTTCCTAGTACACACACTTGAAGTTAGTTTACCCTACAATTTCACCTCTACCCAAACTTTTAAGTTCCAGTATTGCCCAATTAGAGGTACTTATCAGTCCTTTTCAGCCACCAGCAAAATCTTTTTCTCCTCTCAATACTGCCTCCATCTTAGCCTATGATATCACTTCCTCCCGCTTTGTTTCTTTTTAAAACAATTTGTACCTCACCCTGAGCTAATTTAGATAAGGCAAAAAAAGAAGCATATTTAAATAAATAAATACTGTTTCAGAATTATTGCAAGAAACTGCAAAAGCTATTACCATTTTACTATTGCCAACAATATTTGAAGTGATTGGACAGCCTGTGAAAGGAAATGCATGACTTTATTATTATTATTTCAGTGTTCATAGTTATATCTGTGTGGGTTATCAGATATATTAGCTTAGAGGTGGAGCAAGCTGTTACGTTTGGCTAGCTGTGATAGCCGGGCTGTGACCAGCCGCACCCATGCCTGGGAACTCCGCCAAACTTCATCTCTTCACCGCAGCTATGGCTTCCATAGGCATGTAAGTGCATTGCACCCATTTCTAGGCCCTGCAGTGGGAATTTCACCCGGGGCGCGAAGTGATGTCAGCCTATTGGGGGATTTAAACCCCATCCACACTGCTCTCCTTGCCTTGCAATGGGTCGTCTGCATCTCACAGTACTAGTTGCTTTGCGTTCCTGTGTTCCTGCTCATTCCTGTATTCCTGTTTGCTCTTGTCCTCCTGCTGTTCTTGTGTTTCAGTTTGTTCCAGTGTTCCTGCTTGTTCCTTGCCCTTGCTTTGACCTTTGTTCTCTTCTGTGAGCCTTGTCTGGTGTTAGCTCCCTGTTCCTCCCAGTCTTGTCTTGGTGCTGTCAGACTCCTAGTTGCCTGACCTCAGATTGGACCTTGACTCTGCTTCGCTCTAAACCTGCCTCGACTTTGGATTGGACCTTGTTTCTGCTTTGCTATCAGCTGGTCTTGACTTTGAATTGCACCTCAACTTTGTCTCGACTTCGGCCTGCCTCCATCTCAGTCTAGCCTATAAGTCCTACCAGCTGCCAGAACATGCGTGCTCAAATCAAGGGGGAGGTGTTTGGTCAGGCAGAAGACCAAGTCTTGTGGCGAATCAGATACTGCCTGTTAAGGCCCATCTTTTGCTTGCAAGATAGGTTGTGCCAATTTAACAGCAGTCCAAGGGCTCACTAACTACCCAGCGTGACAGATTGCAAGGCCATGAGCCTCGCTGAGTCACCAGCTTCTGTAAGGTCTGGCTCTCCAAGTCCAGCAGCTCATGGCCTCGATGCAAACCTTGTGCCAATGTCTGGATGCTCCTCCATCCGGGAACACTACTGCTCACCCTTCTGTCAGTACTCAAATCCCTCTGGAGCAACAGCTTCCATCTGTAATGATGGGTATCTGTCTGTCACCATCTGCACTATGATAGAAACCGTAAAGACTGCATGGGGTTCTTGAACTAATGCCAGATTATCTTCCAGCTACAATCTGCAAGCTTCTTCTTGGACCATTCTAAAGTATCCTACATCATTTCCCTCCTCTCCAGACAAGCATTGGCCTGGGCATCTCCGCTATAGGAGCAAAACCACTCCATGCTGAACAACCTGGATGACTTCTTGCTGCATTTTCCATAGGGTTTTTGAGGAACTGGGCTACTCCTCTGCTGCAGTGACCAATCTCTTGTGCCTCCGCCAGGGCTCTCAAATTGTAGGTCATTATGCCATTCAGTTTTGGACTCTGGTAGCTGAGTTTTGCTGGAATGAAGAGAGCTTGATAGCCATGTTCTGGCAGGGTCTGGCCACCCAAATTAAAGACGAACTTCTGGGACGAGAGGTTCCTACCCCAATAGATACACCCAGATTGATATCCACTTCCAGGAAATATTCAGGGAGTGGGCTCACTCAGCCTAGTGGTTAGAGCAGTGGGCTACGAACCATGAGACCAGGGTTTGAGTCCCGCTGTCGCTCCTTGTGACCTTGGGCAAGTCACTTTACCCTCCATTGCCTCAGGTACAAACTTAGATTGTAAGCCCTCTGGGGATAGGGAAATACCTACAGTACCTGAATGTAAACCGATGTGCTATCTCAGATCGAATGTCGGTATATAAAAAAAAAAAAAATACAGCACCATGCCTGGCTCCCAGATTCCAGCGTCCATTACTGGTCCCAGACAAGGACTCCAACCTGACACCAATTCGAAAGGATCCTATGCAACTAGGTCGCTCATGACTTACAGAAGAGGAGAGGTGACAGCGACATCTTCAAAATTTGTGCATCTATTGTGCTGGCTCCAGACACCACATTAGTACCTGTCCCATAAAGCTGGAAAACTGCAGTGCTTAGGCATGGCTGGGGAGGCAGCCCCTAGGTATCTCCAGAAACACTCCCTCCTCTCAAATAATCTTGTCCATTCATCTTCAAACTGGCACTGATGCCTTCCTTGATTCAAGTGCCACAGGAAATGTCATTGAGGAAGCTCTGGTTCATTGGCATGGCATTTCTCTCCAACTACTTCTCTGGGCCTCTTCTCATCTCTTCTATCTATAGGGAACCGCTGCCCAGGAATATCACCACTATCACTCAGTCCATGAATCTCAAGGTGGAGCTCCTCGAAATGAGCAAATCTCATTCTATGTACTTTGACACTCAGTCAATCCGCTGGCCTTGGGTTTACTCTGGCTCCAGTGACATGGGCCAGTCATTAATTGGACTAAGAGAGACATCCAAATATGGAGTCCCTACTGCTTCCAACATTGCCTCAAATCGGTTAACCCACCTACCACCATAGCAGTATCAGACCTCGAAATACCTCAAGCATTTGTTACCTTCCAGGACATCTTTAGCAAAAAACAAGCGGAGAGCCTTGATCTCCAACTGAGAAAGATGCTGCCTTGTAATAGGGTATATCCATGCACAGTCCCAGAGACTCAGGCCATGACAATATACATCAAGGAAAACCCGGAACAGGGTTTTATCCATCCATCCTCATCACCTGCAGGTGCAGGGTTTTTCTTTGTCGCCAAAAAAGATGGGTCTCTGAGGCTCTGGACTGATTACCACAGGCTAAACTCCATTACTGTTATGAACAAATACCCATTACCTCTTATTTCTGAGCTCCTTGACCATCTCCAAGGGACCAAGATCTTCATCAAAATGAACCTTTGAAGAGCCTACAATTTGATAAGCATTAGACAAGGGGATGAATGGAAGACCACATTTAATACAAGGGATAAGAACATAAGAAATTGCCATGCTGGGTCAGACCAAGGGTCCATCAAGGGATGGACATTTGAATACCTAGTTATGCCATTCTGACTTTCCAATGCCTTCAAGCAACTCAAAGAGGTCTTTGAGTCAGCATGCGTCCTGCGGCAGCCAAATCCAGAACACCCCTTTTACCTGGAGGTGGATGCTTGTTCTATTGGAGCAGGAGCAGTTCTTTCCCAGGCAGCATCAAATGGCAAAGTGCACTTCTGCTCCTTCTTTTCCAGGAAGTTCTCACCGGCTGAAAAAACTACACCATTGGGGATCGGGAATGTCTGGCCATTAAACTTGCCCTTGAAAAATGGTGACATCTTTTGAAGGATGCTAAATACTCCTGCATCATGATAACAGATCACAAAAATCTTCATTATTTTTAGGAGGCCAAGAGACTCAATCCCCAACAAGCCTTGTGGTCATTATTCTTCGACTTCCACATAGTATTTCATCCTGCAGAGAAGAACAGCAGGGTGGATGCCCTGTCATGTTCATTTGACCCATGTGTCACCACTACTGAACCTGAGTTCATCCTGGATCCGGCTAAGGTTCTTGCTGCTACCACCTTCTCCAACCCAGTTGGCAAGAACGTGGTACCCACACATCTTTGAGAAAAGGTCCTCAGGTGGGGTCATGATTCCAAGCTGGGAAGACATCAAGGATTCTGGAAGATGATAAACTTAATTTCATGCACACGCTGGTGACATCATATGCACCAAGAAGTACAGGCGTATGTAGACTCTTGTTCCAATTGTGCCCGCAACAAACTGTACTGCCAGTATCCATGGGGCCTCCTCCAGGCCCTACCACTTCCAGATAAACCTTGGACTGACATATCTACCAATTTTATCACCAATTTGCCAGCATCAAAAGGATGTACAATCATTTTGGTTATTGTGGATCATTTTTGCAGGATGGCACACTTCATTCTCTTACCATCCTTGCCTTCAATCGCCCAGCTTGCACATCTCTTTTTCAAAGGAATCCTCTGTTTACTTGGCTTACTCAAGCAGATAGTGAGTGACCGAGGAATACAATTCACTTTAAAATTCTGGAGAGGTCTTTATAAGAAACTCAATGTCTCACTTGATTTCTCCTTGACATATCATCCCTAATCGAGTGGCTTAACAGAGAGAACCAATCAGACCTTGAAGATCTTTCTTTGGGCCTATGTTTTGGAACAGCAGAACGACTGGTCTCAACTGCTACCATGAGTGGAGTTCTGCTATAATAACCATACCCGTGAACTGTCAGGATTGTCACTTTTCTTCATCATCCATGGCAGACCCCCGAAAATACCACTTTCACTACTGCTAACCACTGCTTATCTGGTGGCTGACCTAATTCCAACCAATCTGCTGGAACTGTGGAAAAAGACTCATCAACTCTTCCTTAAGGCTGCAGAAACTTATTTTAAAAAGTGCCGATAAAAAGAGGCATCCTGCACCTCTGTTCCCTCCAGGAACCTTAGTTTGATTCAGTACATGGAACCTTCGTTTAAAGCTTCCTTCTACCAAATTCGCACCCCATTTCATTGGCCCATATCCCATATTGAGGCAAATCAGACCAGTGATGTCCCAACTAAAACTAACTACTACTTTGCATATCCACAATGCCTTCCATGTTTCGCTGTTGAGACCCATGGAAAAATAGGCGACTACCAGTTCCCACAGATGTTTTTTCAGACTCCGACACTGAATTTGAAGTTCAAAAAATCTTGGATGCTAAAAGAATAGGGGGAAAACTCCATTCTTTAATACCTGAAGAAAACATAAGGGAACCAGCCAAAAATGCCCAAGCTCCTCAGTTGACCAAAAGGTTTCACACCCTGTTTCCCCATAAGCTCAAGCCAAAGGGCATAGGGTGGGGGGGGGGGGGTAGAAGTGGGGGGTACTATTAACGTTTGGCTGGCTGTGGTAGCTGGACTGCAACCAATCGCAGTCATTCCTGGAAACGCTGCCAAACTCCATCTCTTCACCGCAGCTGTGGCTTCTATAGGTGCACACATGCACTGTGCTCATTTCTAGGACCCGTGGTGAGAATCTCATCTGGAGTGTGAAGTGATGATGTCAGCCCATTGGGGGATTTAAACCCCGCCGCACTGCTCTCCTTGCCTTGCAATGGGTCTCCTCATCTCGCAGTACTAGTTGCTCTGCATTCCAACTTGTTTCTGTGTTCCTGTTTGCTCCTGTCCTCCTGCTGTTCTTGTGTTCCAGTTTGCTTCAGTGTTCCTGGTTGTTTCTTGCCCTCACTCCATCCTTGGTTCTCTTCTGTGAGCCTTGTTTTGTCTGGTGCCTGCTCCTTGTTCCTCCCTGTTTTGTCTTGGTCATTTTCTGATTCTTAGTTGCCTGACCTTGGATTAGACCTTGACTGTGCTTCACTGTCAGCCTGCTCTGACCTCGGATTACATCTTGACTTTGCTTTGCTCTCAGCCTGTCCTGACCTCGGATTGGCCCTTGTACTGGCCTTGAGTTCTGATTGGACCTTGTTTCTGTTTCGCTCTCAATTGGCCTTGACTTCTGATTGGACCTCAACTCCATCTTATCTTTGGCCTGCCTCGATCCCAGTCCAGCTTATAAATCCTGCTGGCTGCCAGAATATATGGGCTCAACCCAAGGGAGAAGTGGTTGGTCAGGCGGAAGACCAAATCTTGTGCAAATCAGCTTGTTGGCTGTGCCAACTTAACAGTGGTCCAAAGGCTCACTAACTATAATGCCTTTAGGAATGCTGGACCTTTGGTGCTGTGGTGTGATTGGTGCAGCATAATGAGCAAGTTTGCTAGGCCCACACTAACAGCTGGTAAATGAGTCCTGTGGTGGGACTGGCTGAAGCGTCGCCTATACAAGCTGCCTCTCCCTCAGGTTGAGCCCTTGGGTTCTGGCAGCCAGTAGGTCTTAGGTGGGTCCCTAGGGCGATTGAACGAACACGAATCCAAGGATAGACTATTGCGGAGGTGGACCCTTAGCCCGAGGTGGAGTTGATGCTACCCGTGGGGAAGCCCCCATGGGTCCCCACCGTCGGGGGCGGAGCAGAACGGGAAGTGGAGGCTGACTGGAGCTTCGCCAATACCAGCCCTCATTCCCTGCAGCTTGAGCCCTTGGGTACCGGGGCCGGCTGGTCTTAGGCATGCCTCCGCATGATTGATCCGGTGGAGGATGCTCGAGGCAGGGAACCAGGAAGCAGTGGAGACACAGAGTCCAATGGAGCTGGGTTCAAGACAGGGCCTGGAACCAGAAGCCCGGACAGGCTGAAGCAGGCTAGGAGTCAGGAACATGTTAAGTCCGGGCTTGTAAGTAGGAAAAAGCCTAAGAAGGCCAAGTCCAAATAGTCAGATGGAGGCAAAGTCAGGTACAAGCTGGAATCAGGGCAGGTGACTGGAGACAAGGTCAGGTACAAACAGGAGTCAGGGCAGGCAGCTGGAGACAAGGTCAGGTACAAGCTGGAGTCAGGGCAGGCGGCTGGAGACAAGGTCAGGTACAAGCTGGAGTCAGGGCAGGTGACTGGAGACAAGCGGGTCGATACAGTAAGGCCGCGTTAGAAAGAGTGCGGCAGTGCCGGGCGCACCCTCGTTTGCCCCACGCACTGTTCTGATCACATACCGCTCGATACTCTATTTAAATTGCTTGCAAATGCAAGCCGCGTATGCAAAGCGTTAGGCGAAGCGTTAGGCCCGCGCAACCCATTTTACTGTATATGCGCTTAATACAGCGCCTATACAGTATCCTGGGTGCGCTGGTACCTGTCATTTCAAATGACATTTGAAATGACAGGCACCAGGAAGTGGATCCCAACTTTAACCTAGGAAAACCTAAAAACCGAAAATCCCCTCCTCCCGAAGCGGCTCGACATGTGCCAACTTACCTTTTGTTGCTTTTCAGCCCCTTCCCTTCTCTGCCGCCCTCCGGAGGGGGCAGCCGGCAGTGAAAGCGGCTCGCAGCGGTCCCACCCGCGCAGGTCCCGGTTCTCCTGGCTTGGCAACAGCAGTACTACAGCTAGGGCTCCATCCGGCTTGCAGCGTTCCTCCCCCCCCCCCCCCCCCCCCCACGCAGGTCCCGGGTCTCCTGGCTCGGCAACAGCAGTACAACAGCTAGGGCTCCATCCGGCTTGCAGCGTTCCTCCCCCCCCCCCCTCGCGCAGGTCCCGGTTCTCCTGGCTCGGCGTGAAGTGTCCTCTCCGGCACGAGCGAAGCGAAGCGTTCTTTTACGTTGGCCAGAGCGCCCGTCGATTTGGGCGCTCCGGCCAATGAAAGCACATAGACGGGCACGCGTGACGCACGCCGTGACGTCACGCGTGCCTGTCTATGTGCTTTCATTGGCCGGAGCGCCCAAATCGACGGGCGCTCCGGCCAACGAAAGAACGCTTCGCTTCGCTCGTGCCGGAGAGGACACTTTACGCCGAGCCAGGAGAACCGGGACCTGCGCGGGGGGGGGGGGGGGGGGGAGGAACGCTGCAAGCCGGATGGAGCCCTAGCTGTTGTACTGCTGTTGCCAAGCCAGGAGAACCGGGACCTGTGTGGGGGGGACCGCTGCGATCCGCTTTCGCCACCGGCTGCCCCCTCCAGAGGGCGGCAGAGAAGGGAAGGGGCTGAAAAGCAACAAAAGGTAAGAAAACAACAGAAAGTAATGTCGAGTCACTTCGGGAGGAGGGGATTTTAGGTTTTTAGAGGTTTCCTTTTGGGGGAAAGTTTGCCGTCTACCATTACCCCTGCCTCTAACGCAGGGGTAAGGGTAGGCGGTAAGTTAGCAGGTTAAACGCGGGGCAAAATGGCAGGGTAAAATAGCGATAGTCGGGGCGCGTTACTGTATGGGAGGGAATAGCTAATTCGATCGTTTACATCTGATATACATGCCGCGTGCGGAAGAGGTTACCCGGGGATTTAAAGAGGCGGTAAGAGTAGGTTAAAGAGGATAGTGTATCGCAGGAAGGGCTAACGCAGCCGGAAAGTGAGTAGAAAGCGGGTTAGGAGCGGGGTAACCGCGGCCCCACTTTACTGTATCGAGCTGAAGGTCAGGTACAAGCAGGAGTCAAAGCCAGGGAATCCATCCAAGGCGTGGTCAGGACAAGCAAAGGTCAAGCCAAATAATCCATCCAAAGGGTAATCTGGAAACAGGAAGCTGGAACTGAGGCACAGGAATGCAGGACTGAAACTAGGATGGGTACAGGAACAGGAACACAAACACGCAGCAACTAAGCACACAACTGGAAGCGTGGAGACCTGTTGCCAAAGCAAAGACTGGATGGCAGAGTCTGCCTTAAGTAGCAGAGCCCAGCGACGTCATCATCCAGGGCTGCAGAGAGGTTTCCCGCCATGGCCACTTTAAAGTCGGGGAAGGCATGCATGCGCCTAAGGCAGACAGACTGAGACTACATGGTGGCGGTGTCTCCCCTCGACACACGTGGAGAGACCCAACTGGGACCGGAGGAGGCCATGGAGCTGCCGGAGGAACCTGGGAGCGTAGCAGGAGTGCGAGTGGGTAGGCAACTGCCTACAGCTGCCAAAGAGGAAGGGTCAGGTCCAGGACCCAGGCGTCGGCGGTGAGTAGAGCCGGCCGCGGGCCTGCTGCGGCCAGGATACGCAACATAGGCAAAGGCAGGTCAGAGGCAGGCAGCAGACAGCAGAAAAGACAGGCCAGAGGTCGGGGCAAGCAGCAACAGCAAATAGGTCCAAAGCAAGGGTCAAGTCCAGGCAGCATTCAAGGATAGTCAAAGTCAAGAGCCGAGGTTGAAATCCAAGATGTCAGGCTGAGGGAAGACAAGACAAGATTAGGCAAGACCGAACTAAAGTAATAACAGGGGCACGTAGAATAAGGAGGCCAAAGACTGACTAAGGCAAGGGCTAGGCATGGCGAGGACTCAGGGTGAAGCAGGCAGCAGGAACATGGAGACACAGGACCACAGGAACACAAAAACAAGGCAACACACACTGGCCAACAAGGCATGTCTGGAGACCTGTTACTGAGGCGTCAGTAGATCCTCAGGGGAAGCCTTAAATAGGCTGGACCACTGGAGTCATCAAAGAGCGCCACCAGAATATCTCCCACCGCAGGCCCTTTAAATCTTTATAAGCATTGCTTGTGCGTGTGTAAGAAGGCCCCACAGAGGATTGAGAAGATGGCAGCGTCCAGGTACCACGTGCCATTCTCAGTGGTGTCCTACTGGCAGTGTCCCTGCCGCGGAGACAGGGCACTGATATCTAAGGTAGGAAAGATGGCTCTTGGTGTTGTCCTTCAAGCCGCAGACTGTTAACACTAACCACTCACCATGACACAAGCTTGGTTATTTAGTCAGAGAGCAGGTCAGGTGATCAGGGTTTATTTAGTATTATACAAACTGTTAGATCTGTTTTTCCCACAGACTTCCGGTCAATGTTTATTCACAACCAAACCACATTATTATTATGATAATCTATGATCAATCAAATAAATACTTCAACCCGGAGACATCACAAACCATCTACCAACCAAAGAGATGCTCCAACCCAAAACATCACAGACTTCAGCTCCCAATAAAAGACCTGTTCCAACCAGAGACATTTGTTTATTTTATTGGATTTCTAAACCTTATAACCACATAATGCACTAGGTAACATACAACCCAAACATCTACAATAAAACCATAAATAAGCATTAATAACAATAAATCATACATAAAATATCTATATCTATAATGAGTTATAGTAACAACAATAGACATAAATGTTAAACCCCCCACAAACTGCATCATTAGCAATAAACAAATGCATAAAAATATCCATAACCATAATATACTACAGACACAACAAAACAGGCACATCACAGATGTGAGCTTCTAACCAAGAGTGCCTCAAAGTAATACACATTGGGAAAAGTAATCCAAACTTTTTCTGCATGATAAAAGGCTTCAGAGTGGCCATTTCTGCTCAGGAAAGCTTTTGGAGTCTTTGTGGACAATTCTGTAAAAACACTAGCTTGATTGTCTATTTGCTGTTATTTTTGATACAGTGTATTGAGAATGTGTCTTAATTTGCTTAATTTCTTGATCAATATTTCTTTTGGTTTTTGTGCTACAAGTTCAATAAAAATTCTCAAAAAAGCTCTAGCTTGGTGTGCAGCACTAGTCAATAGGCAATAGAAAGTTAGGAATTAAGAGAGGGTATATGAACAAATTGGATATCATCACTATGCCGGTATATAAATTCCTGAAAGTTGAGAAAACTATCAATCACTACATTCTATAATGTGAGTACTAGGTAGCACCTGATGAAACTGTCAAATGGCAGGTGTTTCACACACAGAGCAGTACGTCGTCACATAACACAGAGTCAGCCTGTGCAAGTCATTGCCAGTGCCTCAGGAGGCTGCGGAGGGAAATCCTATAACTGGGAACAGAAAGAGATCAGACACATTTATGAGAGATGGATCAGTCTCAGGTTATTTAAAATAATAGACAAGGATGTCACCCTGGGTCAGTGTCCCTACACCATAACTGTTGTAATGAGCTCATACTCGGGCTGATACAGTACAGTGCACTCCAGCAGAGCGCACTGTTAACCCGTGTTTGGACGCGCGTTTTCGAAGCGCTAGCTTTACCCCTTATTCAGTATGGGGTAATAGCGCATCGAAAACGCGCGTCCAACCCCCCCCCCCCCCCCCCCCCCCCCGAAACTAATAGCGCCCGCAACATGCAAATGCATGTTGATGGCCCTATTAGTTATTCCCGCGCGATTCACTAAGTAAAATGTGCAGCCAAGCCGCACATTTTACTTTCAGAAATTAGCGCCTACCCAAAGGTAGGCGTTAATTTCTGCCGGCATCAGGAAAGTGTACAGAAAAGAGGTAAAAACTGCTTTTCTGTACACCCTCTGACTTAATATCATGGCGATATTAAGTTGGAGGTTCCAAAGTAAAAAATAATTTAAAAAAAAAAAAAAAAAGTAAAATCGGCCCGCGGCTCGCAGGTTGAAAACTGGACGCTCAATTTTGCTGGCATCCGGTTTCCGAACCCGTGGCTGTCAGTGGATTTGAGAACCGACACCGGCAAAATTGAGCGTCGGCTGTCAAACTTGCTGACAGCCGCCGCTCCTGTCAAAAAAGAGGCGCTAGGGACGCGCTAGTGTCCCTAGCGCTTCTTTTTACCGCGGGCCCTAATTTTAATTTTATTTTTTTTTTGTGAATCGCGCGCACAGGAGAGTGGCCTGTGTGCTCGCCCGCTCTCCTGCGAACTTTACTGTATCGGCCTGACTGTGTGGTATGGATTTGTGAGGTGTGGCATGATGTGGGCTGTAAGCTCAGGCTATCTAATATGGATGCGTGGACTGTGGTGTAGTGCTTTAGTGAGCTCAGTCTTTGTGATATGGACATGGGTAGGGTGTGATGCTGTGTGATATGGATTAGTGGGATGTGGGGTATCGAAATATCCCACAGAGTACAGAACTTGGATATTTTACCATTCCTGTTGCTGGGCACTGACATGCAGGAACCTCTGCTTGATAGTGGGGTGCATTTTCAGCCACAATCCAGTTAGCAAAGTTAGCCAGATAAACTGACCTGGCTAGCTTTGGCGGGATATTCAGTGGCGCGAGTGTACTGCTGAACATCCCCAGCTATCTTTAAGATGTCTGCTGGATAAGTTTATGGCTGTGTTAGCTGGATGATGTTGAAAAAGTGGCATTATCCAGCTAACTTATCAAGATAGTTAACTCCATCCCGAAAAGCCACGCTCCACCCCCGAGTTAGCTGGATAACTTTTTTTTATCTATCTGACTAAAACGTATCTAGCTAACTCAGAGCCAGTTAGAGCGGAAGATTTTCAAATCCCACCCCATTTGTTCAGCTAAATCCAAACTTAGCTGGACAAATGGTGATAATATCGACCTCAATAGGTTCTGTTCAATTGCTGTCATAAAATGTTCTCTTGCCACAATCTTCTACTGCGGCGTTTTGGTCTGCACAGGAGTTTCTCTGAGGTGCCAAGGGCTGAGAAGCTGTTCCTGTCCAGAGGTTTTGGTGTGACGAGGTCTCCTGGGGCTCTCCTGATGTGGTACTTCAGTCCTGTGGAGGGATGTGCCGGCTCTTTCTTCACAGTATCCTGCTGGTACTCGTCTTTTTCTGCCAGGTATTTTCTGCTCTGTGGGACTCTTGCTCTTTTTCTGTTCAGACTTGAAGCTTTTATATTTGAGGCTCCCTATTTAGCTTTTTGTAGGAACAGCTTCCCTGCAGTGCTTGAATTGTAGTCAGGAACTGTCCCACCTCGTTCCAGGAGCAAGACCCACAGACTGACAGGATTCTAGCTACCCACAAGGGATCTGATGATGCCTAATGCAGCCTTTGTCATATGTAGCCGAGGCTTCCTCAGGTACCTCATTCTGGATCCGACTTACAGAATGCCTTTCTATGTTCCTATAGGGCCCCTCAGCCCAGATCATGGATTCTCTCTTTGAGAAATGGAAACAGTATGAAGATGAGTGTCAAAAAAACATGTCCCGGGATCCAGCTTCAACAGGTGAAAGTCCAGCAATAAGCACAGATATGTATATGAACATACAGACATATGTCAATGTATACACACATATAAATACATGTTCTCTGTACATGCCCACATGAAGATAAATGTACAAACATACACAAATACATATCCAGTACATATAGATACATGTAGAAAAACATGCATGTACAGACATGTTCAGTGCATGTACAATCTCAGATCCATGTATAAACACATACATACACAGATACATGTCTACCAAACACACATGTCCAGTGTCCACACATATAGATATACATCCAAACATACATGTGCACATATAGGTACATGTCCAATATGCTCATGCACCAGATGCATGTCCAACATAAATGTGCACCTGCAGATAGATGCATGTTATTCATGTTCCACTTTCTTTCTTCATGTCTCTATAGAACTGGTCTGTAATCGCACATTTGATAATTTCGCCTGCTGGCCTGATGCACTTCCTAACATGACCGTGAGTGTGTCCTGTCCCTCGTTCCTGCCCTGGTATATGAAAGGTAACAGAATTCTAGTCTGTCAGTACAGGAGACAAGAACAGGCTAAGGGCCATGACATATGATGTGAGGGTCCAAGTCCTGCCAGGACTTGTACCTCCCCTTCACCTAACACGCCTGCTTTCTCTCTCTCTCTGTGCATCTGCTCCTCGCAGTGCAGAATAGACATGCTTACAAGAGGTGTGGACATGATGGTCAGTGGCTTCCCAAGCTCAATGGACAAGACAAGAGAGATGCCACAGAATGCGAAATGAATACTGACGAACTCCAAGCCCAGGTTAGATTCAGTGATGGCCTCCTTGTAATTGTTAGTTTTAGCCCAAGTGTTGCAACATGCATTTTGAGGACACATTTTTCAGGATTTATATTCCTATGCAACTATTTCATTCTCCGAGGACAAGCAGGATGGTAGTCCTCACACATAGGTGACATCATCAGATGGAGCCCCGATGCGGAAAACGTATATCAAAGTTTCTAGAACTTTGACCAGGCACACTGAGCATGCCCAGCATGCCCTATATCACGTGTCCATGAGGGGTCCCTCTCCAGTCTCTCTTTTTCAATGGAGCTGTAAGCCTTGTGGTGTGAATGAGCTCACTCTGCCGTCATCACTGTTACTGTTACTGTTACTGTTACTTGGGCTATTTTTGGCCTTGTGGAAAACTTTGGTTTTTCTCGCATTTTTCAAGTTTTTTTCTCTCTGTTCTGTCACCGGGTCCCTTTCGGTGCTCTCCCATAGCGTCTCCTAGTCAGGGTTTTTGATGATTTGGGTAAGTTTCCTTTCACAGTCAATTCCCCGTGGAGACAGTGCATCGGTGCTCACTGGTTATCACCACCCTGCCATCATCGGCTTCAGTTTTTGCCCCTTTTCTTTCATCCGTCATGGACACGTCTGGTTTTGGCGATGCCCCCGTGCCCGAGGACCAAGTCCATCACAGATCCACATGAGATAGGTGTACTCTGCCTGGGGGTATCGCATGACATCTGGGGTTGCCACTTATGCACCCAGATGACCCCGAAGGGATGTTGCTTTCAACTTGACAAGATGGAGAAGTTCTTTGGGTCGAAGAAGTCAGCGCCATCGGCATCATTGGCATTGAATGACCAAGGAGCTGCATTGATGGAAATCGAGCCATCAACATCAATGATGCTGGCGGACAGGGGTGCCAGAGATAGACAATGGTTCATCTCCTCCAGGTCGAGGAAGTCGGATTCCTTGTCATCAGTCTCGGCACCAGGGGAAGACCGGGCCAAGCATCAAGGGAAGCCAAAGAAACATCAGCACCAGTCCTCATCGATGCACGGTGCCAGGCACAGGGATGCACCGGCTTTTGCCACAATGCCCCCGAAGTGACCCCACAGCAAGGAGTGCTGCAGGTCCATGATGGTCTCCATTGGTCCTGATGCCAGTCACCAATCCACCTTGAGGGTCTGAAGAGGTTTCTGGCCACCCCTCCCTCCTCCCAGTCAGTGTTGGCATCGGCAGCGTTTGAGGAGGAGCGGGATTGCCGAGACCAGCTAGTGGTAGACCGGATGCTACAGGGCTTCGGTCCTGTGGCATCGACCACATCGGACCCGGTGCCACCCATCCTCGTACTGCTTCTGGAGAAGCTCAATGTGCATTACCGACCCAGCTGGCGCCAGTTCCTGGGGCAGCATCGGTTGCCCGGTGGGGCACTGAGGCCTCCCCCTACCGATATGGTGGTCATTGCTTGTTCCTCTGAGGAGGTAGCTCCACTGAGGCCGGCAGAGATGCTGAGGCCTGCTGCCCCTTTCTAGTTCTACAGGTGCCTGCACTTCTGGACGAAGGCTGAGCACCTACGAACCCATCCCCTGTGGTTTACAGTGAGGATGAGGAACCCTATGACCCCTGGAGGGGAGTCCTCTGAAGGCACCAAGGATCTCCCTTCAAAACATTTTCCTCCAGAGAAGCGAAGGAAGTCTCTGCCTGAGGACTTAACAGTCACAGGTTTTGTAAGGGTGATGATGGAAGCCATCCCATTTCAGTTATTGATGGAGGAGGATGCCAGGCACAAAATGCTTGAGATCCTGCAGTTCGTGGAGCTAAGGAGATCGTGGCAGTCTCGGTACATGAGATCTTTAAGGAGTTGCTGCTAAGGATATAGGAACACCCCCTCACAGTGCCTCCTATTAATTAGAAGGCGGACAGGGTCTACCTCGTCCAGAAGGCTGCTGGATTCAATAAGCGTCAGCTGCCCCACCAGTCAGTGGTGGTCAAATCTGCCCCAAGCACTCTCAGATTCATTCCTTGGTGCCCCCAGGGAAGGACCATAGAGTGATGGATGTTCTTGGGAGGAAGGTGTTTCAAGGCGCCATGCTTATTGCCAGTATTGCTGCCTCACGGGACATCCGGAAGCAAGAGGTAGCCAAGCAGCTGCATCAACAGCAGCAGGACACCCTCATGTTGCTGATGCACAAGGGCCTGGAAACATGAGGTCCGTGCAACCTACAATGCTGTTGAGACAGCATCGATAGTGTCTGCAGCGGGAATCGGTGCCTGCAGAATGGCATGGCTGTGGGCCTTGTATCTCCGACCAGAGGTATAGGAACAACTTGCTGATATGCAATAGGGTGAGGGATGCTGTGGCCAAGCTTCGAGACCACTATGAAACCCTCTAACAACTCTCTGCTGATACTCAGGACCCGTTCTCCTTTTCTAGGAGGCTGGCAAGACCAGGGCCAAGGAAGTCTTTCTTTCACCAAAGAAAGTACTATCCTCTGCCCCCTCACTCCTGTCAATATCATTAGGGCTCCCACGGCTGTCCTAGGCAGCAGAAAGTCCCCAAGCCCCACCCAGCTCCTCAGTCAACTCTGGGGATGGGGTTGTGATGGGACGATGGACCCTCTTGTCGGGGAAGGCTACGGCTCTTTGTGAACCAGTGGGCCCAGTATAACCTTGTGCCAGTGGGTTCTGTCCATTGTCCATCAGGGGTACCAAATGAACCTATTGGGTGTCTCTCCAAATTGCCCTCTGTACCCGTTTTGGGGACCTGTCGAACATCAAGAGCTCTCCAGAGCTCACCAGAGCAGTAGAGCCTGTACCACCAGGGCAAAGAGGACAGGGATTCTACTCCAGGTACTTCCTGATTCCAAAGAGAACAGGAGGATTTCGTCCCATCCTAGACCTAAGGGCCTTGAGAAAATTTCTAAGAAAAGAAAAGTTCAAGATGGTTTCCCTGGGCATCTTGATCTCCCTTTTGCAAAAAAGGGGCTGGCTATGCTCCCTCGACCTACACTCATATTGAGATCTTCCACAGTCACAGGACAAATCTTCGATTTGTTTTTGGAAAACAGCACTTCCAGTATCGGGTGTTGCTGTTTGGGCTCGTGTCAGCCCATGGGTCTTCACAAAATGCCTGGCTGTGGTGGCAGCACAGCTCCGCAGGCTGGGAGTGCATGTTTCTGGACAATTGGCTGGTCAAGAACACATCCCAGGCAGGAGCCATTAGGTCCATGTGCTTGACCATCCGGGTATTGGAATCACTAGGGTTCGTTTTCAACTATCCAAAGTCCCATCTCAGCCTGTCACTTCACTTGGACTTCATAGGATCCCTGCTAGACACAGCTCAGGCCAAGGCCTTCCTGTCTCACCAGAGGGCTGTCACCTTGACAACCATTGCAGCAGAGATCCAACAGAGCCAGCAGCAGTCAGCCTGGCACGTGTTGAGGTTGTTAGGCTATATGGCTGAAACTGCCCATGTTACTCCCTTGGCACGTTTACACATGTGCAGAGTCCAATGGACCCTGAGGTCGCAGTGGTGCAAGGCCACTCAGAGCCTCCAGGAGTACATCCGAGTCACCCCATCTCTCCAGGACTCTTTGTCCTGGTGGCGGGTACTTTCAAATCTGGAATGGGGGATCTTGTTTCAAAGTCCCGCTACCCAAATTGTCCTAACTACGGATGCTTCCACCCTGAGGTGGAGAGCTCATGTAGATGGACTCAGAACTTAGGGTCTCTGGTCCGCCTAGGAATGCTTTTGTCAAATCAACTTCCTGGAGCTTCGGGAAATCAGATATGCGCTATGACCTTTCAGAGGTTGGCTGTCCAACAAATTTGTCCTGATCTACACCAACAGCCAAGTAGCTATGTGGTATATCAACAAGCAGGGGGCATGGGGACATACCTCCTGTATCAGGAAGCAGTCCAAATCTAGTCGTGGGCCTTGTCCCAAGGAATGGTGCTCAGCACCATGTACCTGGCTAGGATGGAGAACGTGGTTGCGGACAGGCTGAGTTGAGCCTTCAGACCCCATGACAGGGTGGTCTTGAGTACACACCCTAAGTTCCTGCCTAAGGTGGTGATGGATTTCCATCTTAACCAGTCAATCATCCTGCCAATGTTATGCGCAGGCAGGACTACATCATGGAGGGATCATGTAAAGACTCATTCTGTCAGAGCCATGGCAGCATCAGTGGCTCACTTGTGAGCAGTTCACATGGAGATCTGCAAGGCTGCGACGTGGAATTCTCTCCACACATTCACATCTCATTATTGTCTGGATAGGGATGGCTGACGCGACAGTAGTTTCGGCCAGTCTAACCTTCGGAACCTGTTTGAGGTGTAGAACCCAACTCTCCCTCCTAGGGCCCGTTGTTTGGGTTCAGGCTATCTCCCCCTCTGTTACCAACAGCACTGGTGTTGATGTGCTCGTTGGCACCTAGTTTGGTGTCTGTTGGTCCCCTTTTGTATTGGGGAGCAGCCTGTAGCTAGGGATTCACCCATATGTGAGGGCTACCATCCTGCTTGTCCTCGGAGAAAACAGAGTTACTTACCTGTAACAGGTGTTCTCCGTGGACAGCAGGATATTAGTCCTCACGAAAGCTGCCCACCACCCCACGGAGTTGGGTTTGTCCTAGTTTTTATTTTAATCATAATTCTATATTACAAGACTGGAGAGGGACCCCACGTGGACGCATGGTAAAGGGCATGCTGTGCATGTTCAGTGTGCCTAGTCAAAGTTCTAGAAACTTTGATATGTTTTCTGCATTGGGACTCCATCTGATGATGTCATCCATGTGTGAGGACTAACATCTTGCTGTCCTCGGAGAACACCTGTTACAGGTAAGCAACTCTTCTTTCTTAGGAGTGCCTGGGCACTTGCACAAAGCTGCAGGGAAGTTTACCTGTTTCCACCCCAAATAATTACCCAGGGAAACAAGGGCAGATGTTGGCTCATCCAAAACTTGGCCCCTCAGCAGCATGTACAGATTATAGTCCCTCCAGTTAGGGCAATTCATCCCTCCCTGACCCTTGGTTTCATTAAGGTTGTAAGTGGTAATCTTGCTTTGTGTGGTCCCCATATATAAGCCCTAACTATACGATTAATGCGGGAAAGGTCTGCTTTTGTCAACCAAAGTGGTAGTTGTTGTAAGACGTATATCCATCTAGGCAGTTCCACCATCTTCAATAAGCATACCTTTCCCGTCAAAGACAGGGGCAAGGTCATCCATAATCTTAATTTCTGTTCCATCTTTGTAAGTAAGGGTCCTATATTTGCTCCGTACAAGGCCTGAACGTCTTTTAGCAGACGTACCCCTAAATATCGCATGTCCGAGTCTACCCACCTCAGTGGAAACTGACCCACCCAGTTTGATTGCACTCTCCCGCCCAGGGCCATGGCTTCAGATTTGTCAGTGTTAATCTTTAACCCTGCAAAGGTACCAAAATCATGCTGATGTTGAAGCACACATGGTAAAGACACCTGGGGATCAGTTAAAAATACCAGTATGTCATCTGCAAATGCAGAAACTGTAAAATCATGGCAACCCGTCTTAAACCCAGTTATCCTCGGATCCGCCTCTATCTTCCGTAATAGCGGATCTATTGACAACATATACAATAGTGGGGATAGTGGGCAGCCCTGCCTCGTACCTCTATATAGACGAAAGTCTTCAGAGACATGCCCATTCGCACATATCGCTGAATGCGGTTCAGTATATAGCATGGCGATAGACTCTACTATGTCACCTTTTAAGCCATACCGGGCCATGACTGAGAAAAGATAGGGCCAAGAGACCCTATTGAAGGCCTTTTCCGAATCGAAGCCCACCACTATAGCCTCCCTTCCCCGTCTCTGACATGTGTCCATGGCAATGAGTATCTTAGTCATGTTTGCACTAATAGTCCTCCCCTTAACAAATCCTGCCTGTTTGGCCATAATGATCGAGGGTACGCTTAGACGATCCGCCATAATTTTGGCAAATAATTTTGCCTCAAAGTTTAATAACAAAATTGGCCTACAAGAGGAAGGAACTGACAAATCTTTTCCCGGTTTTTCTAGCACAGTAATGAACGCTTTCGTCACCCCCAAACAGGGCCCCTAATGCTTGGTGTAGCAAGACTTTGTAATATTCGGCACTTAGTCCATCAGGACCCGGTGCCTTATTTCTCTTACTCCCCTTTATGACTGCCATAAGTTCTGCCAACGTAATAGGTGCATTCAAGCACTCCAACTGTTCTGCTGTAACCTGGGGTAAAGAGATATCACTGAAGAATTCATCCTCCTCTCTAGTACCACCTGTTCTGTCATCTGTATAAAGTGCCTCATAAAAAGACCTAAATTTCGCACACACTTCAGAGCTGGATGTGATAGGAAGACCCTGCTCGTTTCTCAATTTGTCAATATAGGTTTTGCCCCTTTGCATCCGTACTAAATTAGCTAATAATCTCCCAGTCTTATTTCCATATTGAAAGAATTTATTCGCTCCTTTATGTATCAATTTTTGCGCTCTTGTGTGTAACATCGTATTTAACATGGTCAAGAGGTCATTGTACACCTTCTGGTTCCCCTCAGTCTTATGTTGCGCTAAATTATGTTTCGCAATTCCTAATCTCTGTTCTAAGAGTATGATGTTTTTATGCATAGCTTTGGATTGAGCTATCTGATAAGACGTTATAGCCCCCCTTAGAACTGCCTTGCTTGCTTCCCAGAATAGACTTGGGTCGTCTAAGTGCTCCCTGTTGTTGGTCTCATATTCATGCCACTGTTTTCTGAGGTATTCCTGAAATTTGATATCATCAGCTAACTGTGACGGGAATCTCCATATTCTAGTTGCCTTAAGCTTATCCTACATAAGATCCAACCATACCATAGCATGGTCAGAAACCGCTACGTTCCCAATGCACGCTTGCTGAGCTTTAGGAAACAATGTCTCTGACACCAGAATATAATCTATCCTGGACATACTGGCATGGGCCCTCGATACATGGGTATAATCCCGTTCAGTGGGATGCAGAGTGCGCCATATGTCTAGGAGGTGAAGTTCTGTGCATAGATATTCTATACCCCTATCCTTCAAGGACTTGCTATGGGGACGCGTTTGGGATCTGTCTAAGCTATTCTCATGTACACAGTTAAAATCCCCCATAAGTATTAACGGACCAGTCTGAATAGGGATCAACCTTCCCACTAGGCTTTGAAAAAATGGATGAGAATACTCATTCGGCACATATGTGGCACCTATAGTCATTTCCTTTCCTCGCAACTTCCCTATGAGTATTAAGATTCTACCAGTATCATCAGTGATTTGCTGCGTGAGCTCAAAACGGACATTTTTATGTACTAGAATAACCAGTCCAGCTTTGCGACCCACTGCAGAAGCAAAAAAACATTGCCCTACCCAACTTCTTTTTAATTTTTGACTTTTAAGATCTGAGAGGTGTGTTTCTTGTAACGCCACAATTTCAGCCTTTTGTCTATTCAAGGTACTCAACACTTTCTGACGCTTAATAAGTGTAGTCAGTCCCCCTACGTTCCACATGTAAAAATGTATCTTACCCATCCCCCATGTGAACGCCTCGCATATTTTCCTGTGGACTCTGCCATAGTGAGACTGAAGGCCTCCCAGCCATGACCTCCAGTCCTCCCTCCTCTTGAATCAAGTATACCCAGGAAAGTCTCCATCTTATACTTACTTTTCCAGCTAGTAGAAAGAGCACCCCTCTCCCAACAATATTAGTAAACCCTACCCTCCTCCTCGAAATGTCCCTCCTTCCTTCCCCTACCCGCTCCCCCCATCCCCTACTGTACATCCACTATTCCCCATATCCCCACAAACCCTTATTAACAACCATAGAACAATGGCCCCTCGAAATCGGGGCATGAGGTCAGTGACTATGCGTTCGGGTGTTGCCTCCCGCAGCCCTTTTAGGGGCTGTGGGAGGCAACACCCTGAAGGGGCTTGGGAGAACCTATGGTTCTCCCAAGCCCCTTCATTAAACTTCTGAGCTGATATTAATATGAAACATTAAACTTTAGAAAAGTAAGATCTCACATCCCACAGTCTCTCCGCAGCTAACCATACGTATTATGGATACTGCGTGTTATTCGTGACTGCAATGATCCGGTGATTCTCAGTCCCTTCAACGCTGTCCGCCCAAATTTGCCATCCACTCCGCAGCTTTATCCGGTCCCTCGAATGTGAATACATTTCCGTCTCTCCAAACTTTCAGTGTTGCGGGAAATAACAGAGAAAATCTAATAATTTTGTTATATAAGTCTTGGCATGTAGATGAAAAAAGCTTCCTTTTTGCAGCAACCGCTGCAGAAAAGTCCTGAAAAATAATTATCTTCTGATCCTGATAATTGAGTTCTCTCTGCTTCTGAAAGCTTCGAAATCATTGTCTTTTGGGTCCAGTCTAAGAATCTTGCAATTACTAGTCGGGGCCTACGTTCTGTATCACGTCTTGGCCCTAGCCTCTGTGCTCTTTCAATTGACAATTTGCTGGCTAGCTCCGGGATTTGAAGTGCTTGTGGTAGCCATCCCTCCAACATCCCTTTCAACTCTCCCTCACCTTGGTCTCAGGAAGACCAAGGAATTTTAAGTTGTTTCTTCTAGCTTGATTCTCCAGGTCTTCCACCTTATTCACCGCCGCTTGCATTTCGGTTTCAAGGGTATTCACTCGAGCGGTGAGCGCCTGTGCGTCCTCTTCTGCTGCCGCGATCCGTCCTTTTCCAATATCTAATCTTTTCCCAATATCTCCCATGGCTTCTTTAAGAAGTTGAAAATTTTCCGAAATACCTTCAAATTTGGGCTCGAGCCCCTTTAGCATCGCTTCCATGAGCCGGGATATCGTTAGGTCGTCAAGGCCCGTACCTTCTGGTCCACCGCGTGTGTCGGCCATTTTAGGTTCTGACTCTCTACTCTTAGTTTTGTCTTTTTTTACCGGTTTTGCAGCCATCCTTAAATTCATTCTCTCAACGAATGCAATCCTCGGATATTCACAGGCTGCTCACTTATAAAATCGCCGACCAGGCAGCCAATTTAAGGGCTCTTTGTTTCGGTTTTCGGGGGGCAACACCAGGAGTCGTTCCAAGACTGAACCATCTGGCTCACTGCATCACATGACCCTCCACCTGACACTCCTTTACCTTTAAGATAATCATTGGTGGCCAGTAGGTGGGCCTGGGGTGCCCCCTAGCCCAGGCCTGGTGGGTGCTATTTTCCAAACAGGCACCAACTGGTGTTTGCCCCATCATGCGGCTCCGGGATGGGCGGGGGAGGTATCTAGTAAGACCCCCAGTTGACGTTTTGAAAACTTTTGGGGGGTGGGTCATGTTCGGCTGCATGGCCCTATAATTATACCATGGGAGCATTGGGACCTTGCATTAGGGACTCCGTGCTCCTGCGGTAAAATACTGTTTCTGCCAAAAGTGAGATAAAATATTGTGGCTGAGAAATTTCTAAACTGTGTTATTTTATTTACATAGGATTAGTTATACATGAACTGATTTGCATGGATTTGCAAAATTCATGCATGCAAATATCATGCATAGCAGCTCATTGTAATAGGGGTGGGTTTCAGGCACAAGTATCATGCGATAATTGCACAATAGGGCTATATCACATGATAGAGTTATATCCCGGCTCATAATTTATGCTCCAAATCGGCCGCTTTGGTGTTGGTTCCATCTAGACAAGACATCCGTAAAGTAATAAACAGGAAAAGAATGTTTTCAGTCTGTGGCCCAGAGTTATGGAATTCGGTCCCATTGAAGGTGAGGGTGGAACAGAATTAACCTAAGTTTAGGAAGAAGGTCAAGGCTTGGCTTTTCCCATCATAGCCTGGATATATAGATTGTGCTGAAAAGCTTTCCTTTAGGTTTTTTTATGTATTAAGAACTTTTTGTTCTTATTTGATTATATGTATGTATACATTGATTGTATTTTAATTGTGTTTTATTGTGAACTGCTCTGGCCATGTCTGTTATCTGATATGCGGTACATAAGAAATGAGAAATAAATCAATGCTTTTTAATGCACATTATAGCCCTATTGTAGCTTGATAAATCTCCCAGTGGAGGGTGAAATGACTTGCCTATGGTCTCAAGGAGCGGTAGTGGGATTTGGACCCTGGCTTCACTGGTTTGTAGTCCATTGCTCTAACCAGTAGGCTACTCCTCCACTCCTTAAGATTTTTATCCAAGAGAAATATATCTAATTGAAGAGGATCAAAGAAGACAAACTTGTTCCTTTGATAACACACAATAAATTTACAAGAAAATATTAGTAGGTAAGATGTCCCAAGCGCCAAGACTTGTTTCTTCTGAAGGAAAGCCTTCCTTCTCAATTGAGTTACTTGGAAAACATCAGGGAAGTGTGGCCCATGAAGGTATCGAATCTTGAGAGGTCTCAAAAAAAAGCAGATAGATCTACATTAACCAAAGATGTCTTTACATCCAGACCTCCCTCTTCACCATTCTCACTCCTCTTCATTGTTGGAATATAATAAATCCTGGAAAGAGGCAATTCTTTCTCCTGAGAGATCAATAGAAATACCCCAAGGAATGTTTTAAACAATTCCTGTGCTGACAATAGTCAAGTAATAGGAAAGTTCAATATCCAAAGATTTTTAGCTCTTATCCTATTTTCCATCCACTCAGGATTATTGTGGAGGCTTATTGGAAGCCTATAAGGAAAATACTTGACCTCTAATAAAATAAAAAAAAATGGGTTTTCTAATTCTCCCAGTCTTCTTTCATGCTCATCCAGCTTAATTTCAACGCCTTTAGAAAAATTCCATAGTTGGGAAATAGTCTAATAATATATTTTCTGTTTGGGTAACTACCTACTGAACAACCTCAAGAGTGATATTAACAGGAACAAATGATAGGGTCTCTTGATTTGTTCTTCCCGTATCCTGAGGGGAGAACACAGCAATTGGAACAGGGAATGAGACGACCCCTGGCAAGCCCCCAATGTGTCAGTTACCTGAACCTAAGAACCATCCACCAAGCACAGTCTTTGACTTGCTGCAGGACAGAACAGGCTGGACTCTAGCTATTCTTCTACAGACTTTTATTATTTACAAGCAAATTAACAAAACAGAAGCCTGCTTACCTCAGCAGTGCTGGAAACAGAAACACAGCAGTTTAAAGATAAGTAGTTTTAGCATAAATCTTGCTTTCTTCTGCTCTCATCTGGGGCCTGCTTTCCTCTTGGAGGCCTGGCCTTCTTATCTCTCTCCCCTGGGAAATGTTCTGCAATCAGGATTCCCTTGTGGACCATAAAGTGACTAAATGACTGATCTTGGACTTTTAAGGAAGGTCTACATACCTTCCCTCTCAGCTTGACCTTGTCAGGTCGAGTGTCTGCCCTCTACCTGGGTTAACTAATGGGAAAATGAATCACCATTCCTATTTTCCTTACCCACCCTGACATGGGACTGGCCATTTCTTTTCCTAGAGGAGGGTATGGGGACCACTAGGCCAGAGACTTCTTTCCCCTCCAACATCTGTACATGCCTCCAGCCAAACTCAAGGGAACTACTTTGAAATATGCCTTGCTTAACCTCTTCATGGTTACTTTCACCTACTCTCTTTGGGGACTCATTAAGGTTTCCTGGAATACCCACGGTTCCTTCTGATCCATATCACCATACAAAGTCCTTGGCATGCTTTTTCCTTTTTGTCTTTAGTAGAATTCTGTTCATGTCAATCTCTAAATACTGGGAGCTCTTGAGAATTCTTCTCTGGTGCTGCCTCCATGGCTGGGTATCTTTGACTCCAAGTTGTATAAGTTCACATTGTCCTGTGGAGAGGCTTCCAGAGGAGGTATCTTCATGAAATCTGGGCTGGCCTGATGGGCCATAAAAGTCTCAAACTGGAAATAATCATGCCTCAGAACAATAGTGGTATGGAAGCTCGGGAAGTATTCCCACTTCAAGTTTACTTGATTATTACAATAAAAAATATGGAAGTATGAAAAAAAGGAAAAAGATAATAAAAATAATAGGAAAAAACACTTCAATAGCGCATCATTTTCTAGCCCACAACATGGGAGTGCATTTAAAGAATATACTCATAAGCAACATATAAATATAGTAGAGGGAGGCAATGTCCATTTATATATAATCTACAGTAAGACATATCCCACAATCCCTTACAAATATATCATATATTA
This sequence comes from Rhinatrema bivittatum, assembly GCF_901001135.1. Classification (NCBI taxonomy): domain Eukaryota; kingdom Metazoa; phylum Chordata; class Amphibia; order Gymnophiona; family Rhinatrematidae; genus Rhinatrema; species Rhinatrema bivittatum. The sequence continues at coordinate 163,586,592 of NC_042618.1, read as the reverse complement.
GTCTTATCATTCAAAAATCATTTCCAAGAAGAAGATAAACTTATTCTTTTGAAAAGTAACTAAGCACTTTCAGGGATATTTTAAAAAGAAGGTAGCCCCTAGTGCTAAAACTTTGTCTCAACTGCAAAAAGTGTTTTCTTTGAGTTTGGGTGACATGAGAAACATCAGGGAAAACTCAGACTTTCTTCCTACAGAAAATGATAACTTTCTTAGGAAAATACTTTCGAAAAATCTCATCTTTGTCACTCTCAAGGGAAAAAGAAAACCATTAAAGTGGTTCCCAAGGGGATGTCATCAACATCCCCTTGGGAACAGATGACTCAAGAAATGAAGAAAGGTTAGACTCATTAGTTTGAAGTTATTGTGCACCCCTGTTTCAGATGTAAACCAGCATGATGTGATTGTATCATGAATGCCGGTATATAAAAAACCTAAATAAATAAAATAAAGGTTAGACTCATTAGAAGAAAGAGAATCAAAACCCCTAGCCTCCTCATTCACAAACTTCTTCCTGGTTGGGATATAATATATGATGGCGATTACAGAAATTCTATCAACAAAATATCCCAATATTTCAATTAAATATTTCGTAAACAACTCAAATAGTGAAAGTAATCAAGTCTTAGGAAAATTGATAAAACGCAAACGTTTTCCTCATTGAAAGTTCTCTGTATGCTCCAATTTAGTATGTATTAGTAAGCTATCTTTAACATATGATGTTCTAAAAGATAAATCAAAGGGAAGAATATGTGGCTCAAAAATAATGAGACACTGTTCAATGTTGCGATGTGGCCCGTGGCTGGAGCCACGAGCTGCCTCTTACCTTCACGGCCCGGAGGCCGCCACCTTGCAGCCGATGCCAGGCCTTCACCACGGCAGGAGCCGTGGACTTCGCCCTCCTCCCATATGGCCTGGAGCCGCTGACACTGGGCCTTCACAACGGCAGGAGCCGCGGCCTTGCTCCTCTTCAGCGGCAGGACACTGCCGCCACATCAGGGCCTGCCCTTAGGCCCAGCTTCCTCCTGCAGGGCAGCGGCAGGGATGCCGCTGTCCAGGGTCCTGGACTTCCTGTTCTTGTTCCTCCTAGGGGGCAGGCCCGCTGCTCTCTTCCCTACTTAAAGGGCCAGCACAAGTGTGGCCCCTTGGAGACTCCTCCCTGGGCGTAGTCCTTCCAGCCCTACTTAAGGGCTCAGTTGACTCTTCAACCTCGCCTTGGCAAGGAGCTTGCTTCTTGGGAGCAGTCCTTCCTGGACTCTGTGTTCTGCTCTATCTGGACTTCCGTCTTCTGTTCTTGCCTGGCATCTTCTGTCTTGGATGCCTCGTTCTTGTTCCCGTGATGTCTTCTTATCCTTCGTCTCCGGATGTCTCCATGGCTGTGTAAGCATGATGTCTTCTCGTCCTTCGTCTCTGGATGTCTTCATGGATGTGCAAGTCTCCTGAGGTTCCTGGCTTTTAACTCTCCTTCACTGAGTCCTGTCTCAGTGTCCTGGCTCAGGATTCCATCTCTGGATACCTGGCTCTGAGTCCCACCTCCGAGCTTTCCCTTGACCCGTGTCCAGGTCCTCGGAGCTCCTTGCTCCTGCCTTCATCTTCAGTTCCAAGTACCAAGTCCTTGTCTTCAGTTCCAAGTGCCAAATCCTCGTCTTCAGCTCCAAGTGTCAAGTCCCCCCTCTTGAACTTCAGTTCCCTGTCTCCGTCTCTCCTGGAGTCCATTCCCAGATGAAGTTCGTCCCACCGCAAGGGCACACACATCTTGTCCTGCACTGGGGAGCGCCCCCTAACGCTCCCTTCCATCGAAGTGCAACATTCAATACATAAGTCCCCAATTTTTATTTAATTCCAGACAATGGTGCTATTCTTCCCTTTGATTTCACTACATGTATGTGCTGTTTACTCTGCACTTTTGCTGTGCTAACAGATAAATCAACAGCTAGCTGCTTCTTAACTTTGCCCAAATATTTTTCGATACATCCCACTCAACTATCACAAGTAAAAAACTTTTGTTTAGTTTCCTCAGTTAATTTATTCAGCTGTTCCAAAGACTGGGTCAGAACCTTTTCCATCCTAATCATTATCCTCCATAAATCTCTTGAAGAGATATTACTAGGTTCTTGTTGTCCCAACCATAGCTCACAGTCAGAGGAATTCGATGAAAATACTACACCAGGTTCCAAGGGGGCTCCTTGAACAGGAATGTCCTTACCAACTTGCTCCACTTGTGAGGTAGAATATAGCTGGGGCTGAGAAAGGCTCCCGATAGAACTGAGCCTTCTGCATCACTGCCCCTATTGGCTAGTTTAAGAGACCATACAACATAGTTAGCCTTAGGGCCAGAACATACAGCTACATAAGCTACAGAACATACGCTTCTTCCCTATGAACTTGTTACAGGTTCCATAGCCACAGAGGAGATACTAGTTGATCACAAATTCTTCCTAACGGGTGCACCCCGCTGCTGGCCCACTGCTTTTGAAGTCTCACCCGGTGCTCAATGATGATGTCAGCCGTACAGCTAGCGGGGAGAAGGACAGACACTGGCAGGAAGATCTTTCAGGCATGGTGCAGCTCATCTTCTTCACCTCCATAAGTGCTCCAACCTCTACTACTGGCCTGACGCTTTTGAAGGGTCTCACCCGACGCTCGATGGCGACATCAGCCACGCCGATAGCGAAGGGGAAAGACAGACACAGGCAGGAAGATCTTTCAGGCATTGTGCATCTCATCTCCTTCACCTCTATAAGCGCCCACGGTATTCCCACTTTTATATTGGCTTGCTCACCAAAGTTGTCAGTAGAATTTGATGGGTTGGTGACTGTCGCTGGTCACCATGTATGCAAGCGAGTGTTGCCTTCTTTTTGTAATTGATATACCTTCACGGGGCTAGCTCCTTCCAGATAAGAGTTTTTACGCATCCTGAATTTACCAGAGCTTGGATAGGGATCTCATCCAGCTCAACTGGGATCACAAAGACCCTAAGTCTTGAACAAGCAATATCAATGAAGTTACAGCTGTGGAGCTTCGCTAGATTGTGCTCCCACTCTTCATCTTTAAGCCACGGGCAATCTTTGACAACATGGTCTTTTGCTCCACAATAGGAGCACACCTGCAGGGCCTGTTCTGCTTTAACTTCAATGCGTCCTATAAAGGGTTCTTGATTCTGTTCTTTATCATGAGACAAAACCTCTCTATGCTCATTTTCTGCACCCAGTGAGCAAAAGGAGAAAATACCTGCATCTTACCCACTTTTTTGTTGTGGTACCTCAGGGATTCTTTTCTTTCAGACCCAGCGGTCATCCCCACGCTGAAGATTTTCCCTTGCTAGTGTGAACCTGAATCTTTAGTGCTGGCTGGGTCACCAGATTGACATCCATAGATTTGTCCCCTTTGTATCGACAGTCTATGGCCAGATGACCTCTTTTCCCACAGTTAAAACAAAGCTGGCGGGCCTGGAGTCTGTGGCTGGAGTATGGAATCAGAGCTGTCCTACTTTGAGGATCCTTGTTGGGATTTTGCACTCTCACTGCCGCGCCAGGTACCCTGTACAGTTTGCCTTTGTAGCTTTTGTATTCTGGCATCAACTGAGCCTGATGAAAGGAGTCCACCACTTCCAGTGTGGTTTCCAGGGTGAGCTCAGGTGTCGTCACACCCAGTTCTACATAGGTTATTCCATCCTATCCAGGAATTGTTCCATGAGGACCTGGGTTGGCTACTTTGAGGCCTGTTTTTGCTTCTGACTATAGCCACTTCCATCCCGTATCCTTTAGCCAGTGAAAAAGGCTTCATGGACTTTCCCAAGATGTAGAGCGCCACACACTGGAACTGTTGCCAGTATGTTTCCATAGTATAACCCGCCCTATGCAGGATGGCAGCTTTAATCTCCGAATAGCTGGTTCATCCATCAGGATTGATATCCTGAAAATCCATTTGATTTCTGCCTGTAAGTAGATTCACCAGGTAGGCAGTCCAGGCTGGCCAACCAGCCATAAGGACGGTTCTCTCAAATTTCTTTAGAAGACATCCAGGTCTTCCCTTGCCTTTATTTTAAACAACACTGAAGGCAATGGAGTTGGTCGTGTTGTGGTGGCTTGTATTGTTTGGGCTAGCTGATTAAGCTGTTCATGTAGAACTTGAACCACTCTGGAGTTCCTACTGCCCTTCAAGGATGGTCTGCACTAATTGCTCCATATTAGTTAGTAAGCTTTGGCATCACAGGGGCTTTTCTTACTGCAGTCTCTTACTTTATTGAAAAGAAAACAAAATCTTTGCCTTTTTGGCTCTGACTGACTTTTTTTTTTTTGTCTCTCAAGGCAGAGCTACCCCCTTAGCCTGCTGTATTTTATCTCTCGGCTTGGCTGCAATCAGACCCCAGGATAATTTTGACGCAGTTCATTGTTCATTGTAAACAATTGAAGCAGAGTCAAATTCAGAAAAAATATTTTCCTCCTTTCTTTACTGCAGGAGCTTAGAGCAGGAACATCCCATTGAATAACACCTTATTTAATACAGCATGAGTGGTTTTTGGCTTTCCAGAAGTCAGAACAGTCTGGCCTCCAGCTAGTCTTCTACAGAGTTTTATTTTTTACAAGCAAATTAATAAAATAGAAGCCTGCTTACCTCAGCAGTGCTGAAAACAAAAGCACAGCAGTTTAAAGATAAGTAGTTTTAGCATAACTCTTGCTTTTTTCTGCTCTCATCTGGGGCCTGCCTTCTTATCCCTCTCCCTAGGGAAATGCCCTGCAACCAGAATTCCCTTGTGGGCTCTCTTGAGGTGGACCAGGCTAAATACCTGATCCCTAACTTTTACGAAGGTTCTAACATACACTCTTTTATAGGCCTCCTGGTTTCTCCAGCTTCCCAGATTCAGTATGTCCACCAGCCATCAATAATGGAGAGCCATCATTCTCAGACCATTCTTCTCCCTAGCTGTGAAGCTGCTATGATCTCACTTCTCCTATCAGGCCTGCAGCAAAGGAAACATACAAGACTCTCAAGCCATGGGTGATCAGTCTAGCGCTGATCTTCAGAGAAAAGCCCTTCTTTCACGGTAAATCCATTGTCACATAGGTCCGTCTTTACAGGTGGTAACAGAGGGGTTCATACTTTGCTCTTCTTAAACTGCGTCCAGCAAAAAGGAGACATGATGATCCATCGGCCCACCAACAACACAAGGTAGATTGTTTGATTTGCCTTTTCTTTTTCTGCCCATAGGGCTAATTGGGGGAAGGAATACCCAACAAGACAAATCAAAATAACACTCAGAAGAAAGAGAGCTTCAAGCTGCCACGTCTCTCAGCCATCTTAAAATTACCCTAAATTCAATTTTTTTATTGAAAAAGGAACATATATCCAATTTATCCATAGTACATGAGACATCACTTTGCATCTCTTAATCTTCCCATCCATTCCTCCCAAAGATCTATCCATGCCTGGATCATGAACAGAGTTCATATCCCCATCAATTAGCAAAGGATCAGCCTCCAACTCCAAGAGTCTTTGTATAAGCTCTGTGAAAAAAGAAGGGTTATAGGTGTTTGGTGCATGTAAGCTACATAGTACTATGCTGTTCCCAAACATTTTGTCCTTGACTATAATAAAATGGACCTTAGAGTCCTTCACAGCTCTTTCCACAGTGAATGCTACCAAATTACTAATGAGAATAGCAATTCTTCTTTCCTAGTGCCAGATGAGGCAAAAAATACTTCTTCCACCCACCATCTTTTTAGCTTGGCATGCTCCATATCATTTAGATGAGTCTCCTGTAATAAAGCAGGATTCTGATTTTTACCTTTTCAGTGCCAGCAGAACTTAGCAATTAATAGCAGAACTCATCTCATCAATATTCCTGGAGACACATCTCAAGTCTTTATTACTCATTATCCTTATGGAAGCTCGCTTCTCTGCACATATATTCTGATGCAACCACACAGAAATCCACCCAGCATGGGCCTCCTCAAACTATCAGAGTACTTTCCCCCAGATGGCTCCTCATACTCTAAAATGAGTTGCAGTCTGCTATCCCCTTGCACCAAAACATAATCCCCCCACTCAACTCCCCTCCCCTTATCTTCCTACACATCTTTATAAGAGAATAGTAAAATGCCACCATATAGGACTAATCAACCCTCTACTCATATATAAGAACATAAGAACCTAAGAAATTGCCATGCTGGGTCAGACCAAAGGTCCATCAAGCCCAGCATCCTGTTTCCAACAGAGGCCAAACCAGGCCACAAGAACCTGGCAAGTACCCAAATATCAAGAAGATCCCATGCTACTGATGCAAGTAATAGCAGAAGCCATTCCCTAAGTCAACTTTATTAATAGCAGTTAATGGACTTCTCCTCCAAGAACTTATCCAAACCTTTTTTAATCCCAGCTACACTAACTGCACTAACCACATCCTCTGGCAACAAATTCCAGAGCTTAATTGTGCGTTGAGTGAAAAAGAATTTTCTCGAATTAGTCTTAAATGTGCTACTTGCTAACTTCATGGAGTGCCCCCAGTCCTTCTATTATCCGAAAGTGTAAATAACCAATTCTCATCTACTCATTCAAGACCTCTCATGATCTTAAAGACCTATCTCTTCTCCAAGCTGAACAGCCCTAACCTCTTCAGCCTTTCTTCATAGGGGAGCTGTTCCATCCCCTTTATCATTTTGGTTGCCCTTCTTTGTACCTTCTCCATCGCAACAATATCTTTTTTGAGGTGCAGCGACCAGAATTGTACACAGTATTCAAGGTGTGGTCTCACCATGGAGCAATACAGAGGCATTATTACATTTTCCATTTTATTAACCATTCCCTTCCTAATAATTCCTAACATTCTGTTTACTTTTTTGACTGCTGCAGCACACTGAGCCGACGATTTCAAAGTATTATCCACTATAACGCCTAGATCTTTTTCCTGGGTGGTAGCTCCTAATATGGAACTTAACATCGTGTAACTACAGCAAGGGTTATTTTTCCCTATATGAAACATCTTGCATATAGGGACATTTTTCCTCTGAAGATGCTTGTACTGCAGCATGCAACTCCACTCTCAACCAGAAGATTGTCCCATTGTGACATTTTCAATTGTATGCTTTACATTCTTCAGGGCAGAGGTGCGCAAACCAGTCCCTAAGAGTTGGATACCCACTCCCAGCCAATCGGGTTTTCAGTAGAGGATTAATCAACCTTCTACTAACTCCTTCATCATTGCTTATGCCCTTTATCCAATGTAATGTATAAATACTATTTATATTTATTAAGCTTTATGGATTGCCTAACACTAAAGTAGGTCTAGGTGATGTACAAGGGTACAAACATAAAATTCAATAATAAAACATAATAATATACATAAAAAAAGATTAAAACATCATAATGAAAATAAAATCAAACATATAATGAAACATACATAATAAAGATAATAATAACTAAAAACAGGTGAGTAAAATCAAAACATTCTTAAAAATTTGCTAATTTAAACAAAAAGGTTTTAAGAAATTTTCTGAAATTCTTTACCAAGTTACACTGACAAAGCTCCATTGGGAAAGTGTTCCAAAGGGCAGGACTGGCAACTGAAAGAGAGCACTCATGAGTAACGTGCAGTTGTGCAACTCTAGGATATGGAACATCTAACAGCCTGCGCTGAGAGGAACGTAAAGTTCTAGATGGTTGATAACATTTTAAGATGGCATTCACCCATGAGCAGCTCTAGTTATTAATTAATTTAAAAATTGTCATGCCGATTTTATATTTAATTATTTCGCCAATAGGAAGCCAGCGTAACTCGATAAGTATTGGAGTGAAGTGGCCGAAACGCTTCAATCCTGCAATTAAGCGAGCCGAGGAATTAAGCAGGAGCTGCAATGGTCGAAGTGTAGAAAGCGGTAGGAGAGCATATAAACTGTTACAGCAGTCAGTGATGGGGAATATTGATGCTTGCAACATGATACGGAATTCAGGGGCCTGTAATAGTTTCTTGAGGCCAGCAATAACACATAGCCTAAAGAATCCTTGTCTAATGATTTGTGTAACCTGAGGGCAAAAGGAGAGACTGGTATCATTAAGAAGAATTCCCAGAAAGTGATTCTCCATGCACCTCTCCCCTCCCCTCCCCGCCAAAAAAAGGAATATAATCAAAAACTTAGCAGAAAACAGTAACATAGTCTGTATACCTTATGCCCTAAAATAAAAATAAATCTTAAACAACATAAAACTAGGTTTTTCTGAATTGTAGGTAAATCCAACTAGAGCTGACCATGTAGATAATCACTGGGACATGTGGCTATTACAGAAAACTCCTTAACCATAAATTTAACACCAGACTCCAGGTTTTATCAACAAAACATGACAAATCTCCCCTGGAATCTCTGCCTTCTTTCTTCTGCTGTAAAATCGGGTCAGCATTTTAGCACCTTGTACAGTCAAAGTGAAAACTTCACCGCCACACTGTAAATGAAGCACTACACAGAACTTCATACCCATGAAGTGGAGGAACGCCCAGAAGTGAACCATAAGATTTAGAAAGGTAAAGAAAGGTAAAGAAAAGTGTGTGATTGTGGGTGGTGGTGGCGAAGGCTGTTCACAAGCACTGGGGACTCCCAGAAAGCACAGCTGGATCACAGACTAATCATCTCTTGAATCACAAAATCTCTGTTGTGCAGGATGTCTCAGTCACCAGAGCTTTGTTTCCAAAATAAGCAGATTGCTTTAAACGCCACGCTCTCTACCTGGCAAAACGGGCACTATGATACCCCACCATAATAATCCAGAGAAAGATTTTGGTACTTGCAATTGCCGGCACAATCCGTACGTTTGCTCTGAGCTTCTCTGCTCACTGTAAACTATAGTCAGCCTAACTAGCAATCCATAATAAAACAGTTCTTTGCTGTAATAAAGATCTCCAAGTCAAATCAGCTAACATAACTATGATTAAGTCACAACGCATCAAGCTGTACTTCAGCTGTTCGTCACTTCTTCAATTGCCATGTGGGACCCTTCGATTTTTGCTATGAAAGCATAGGCTTTTGTTAGGGAATCAAGTATCATCGACTGGCCTCCATGCAGCACACGTAACTGTGCAGAATGTTGCAGTGCGAATCGAATCTCCACGTCAAACAGTCTCGAGCAAAGTGGTGAGAACTCTTTTCTTTGAGTTGCAAGTTTAGCTGAATAGTTTTGGAAAATGAGTATTCTTTTCCCATCATAAGAAAATTATGGACCCTGCTGAACTGCCACCAAGATTGTCATTTTATGTAAAAGTTAAGAAGTCTGGAAATCCCAATTCTGGGCCTGCTAGCATTTTCCCGCAACACGCCTATTCTGTGTGCTCTCTCAAATCCAAATGTGCCCACATAACTGTCCAGCTTAAGTTCATGGGGGAGCCACGTCTCCAAAAACTCATGCAGTCGATTTTCTTTAATAGTCTCTGGAATGCCCACAATCCTTATTTTATTCCTGCATGATCTATTTTCTGGGTCCTCTAATTTTTCTTCCTATCTGGTTACCAGACCTTCCAACTTAGCAAGCTCCGTAGTCGTTGCATGTGTTTCTCCTTCTCCACTGCTCCTAGTTTCGCATTCATGTTTTTCAGTTTATTGAAGGCTTGTTCAAACTTTTTATTGAGTGCTTATTCAGCTTCTGCCGTTATCTCAATGGTTATCTCAATTACCAGAGTGTCACGGTAGGGCTCCGGTCAGGAGTTGAGAACACCACTAACAGGGGTGTCTCTGGGTGGAGAGAGGCAGGGTTGCAGACGAGTCCAGATGCTGGCTGGTGCAGGCAGGAATGAATGAACCCTATGGGCAAGTGGGAAGGTGGAATAGGCAAATGGAGTTTCACACTGACTGGGGATACCTAATATCAGATGCATGAAGGTAAGGGTGAACTTAAGTACTGATACTGCATGGAGGTATGTATGAATGTGAATGCAGGTACAGGTGTACAGGAAACTGGAACTGGGTGCTGGTAAGGATGAATTCAGGAAGCGTGCAGGTAAGAGTGATAATGGCTGGATGTATAAGTGACCGAGAAGAGAAAACAAGACTGACAGAGAACGGTACAGACAAACCAGGACAGCACTGACAATGAACATAAAACACATAGGCCCGAAGGCAGCAGAGCAGGGCAAAGGGCCCGTAGGCCACACACACACCCTGAAGGCAGAGGGCCCGTAGGCCAAACACACACCCTGTAAGCAGAGGGCCCGTAGGCCACACACACACACCCTGTAAGCAGAGGGCCCGTAGGCCACACACACACACAGAAGGCAGAGGGCCCGTAGGCCACACACACACAGAAGGCAGAGGGCCCGTAGGCCCACACACACACACAGAAGGCAGAGGGCCCGTAGGCCCACACACACACACACACAGAAGGCAGAGGGCCCGTAGGCCCACACACACACACACAGAAGGCAGAGGGCCCGTAGGCCACACACACACACACAGAAGGCAGAGGGCCCGTAGGCCACACACACACACACACACAGAAGGCAGAGGGCCCGTAGGCCACACACACACAGAAGGCAGAGGGCCCGTAGGCCACACACACACACACAGAAGGCAGAGGGCCCGTAGGCCACACACACACACACAGAAGGCAGAGGGCCCGTAGGCCACACAGAAGGCAGAGGGCCCGTAGGCCACACACACACACAGAAGGCAGAGGGCCCGTAGGCCACACACACATACAGAAGGCAGAGGGCCCGTAGGCCACACACACACACAGAGCAAGGCGAGTCAGGTCAGAAGGCCCGTAGGCCAAACACAGCAAGCAAGGCAATACAGAACAGGACAGAAGGCCCGAAGGCCAAACACCGCAAGCAAGGCAATACAGAACAGGACAGAAGGCCCGAAGGCCAAACACCGCAAGCAAGGCAACACAGAAGCAGACAGAAGGCCCAAAGGCCAAGCACGGGAGGCTAGAGCAGGGAACCCAAGTGAGCTCGATGCTGAAGCGCCAATGGTACTGCTAGACAGGGTTATAAAGACAAGAGTGGTGTATAGAGTAGACAGGAAGGAAGGAGTGGGCCAGCCAGAAGGACATGCTCGAGGAGGACCTCTAGTGGTGAGGCGGCTACAAAGCAGGCATAGCCGTAACACAGAGTTTGATTAACCCCTGCTAATGCTGTTGACTCTCCGCCATTTTGGAAGCTGTGTCCTTCATTTTCTCTTTGGCCTTTCTGGGTACTTTCAATGACATAATTCACTAATTCTTCAATCTTGAAAAATCTTCTAAGGCTTGACACAGTCACTTTTACTCCAGAAGCGATTTTAACTGCTAAGAATATTGCTAAGCAGGGTAAATGGTGGAACAGACCTGGGAACAGCAAAGACTCGCATCTTTCTCCTGCTTATCCCGTCATGTGACCTTGGCAGATGAAATTTAATGTGGCCATGTGCTGAGAGATGCACATAGGGAAATGTAATCCAAATTGTAGTTACACAATGTTAGGTTCCACATTAGGAGTAACCATGCAGGAAAAGGATCTGGATGTTATCATGGACAATACATTGAAAACCTTGGTTTAGTGCACGGTAGTGGTTAAAAAGAGAAAACAGGGGGGGGAAGGAGAGCGTACCGGCTATTGCAGGAGTCCTGAGGCGAGTGCTGACGCTGAAACAGAGAAAAGAACACACTATCTCCTCGTTGAAGGAGAGGAGGACGCGGCTGTGGACACGCCCCCAGGTGACGTCATTCTCGAGCACCCGGAACAGCATAAAAGCAGGCATCTGCGGAGTAATAGTCGGGGGAAGGAGAGCGTACCGGCTATTGCAGGAGTCCTGAGGCGAGTGCTGACGCTGAAACAGAGAAAAGAACACACTATCTCCTCGTCGAAGGAGAGGAGGACGCGGCTGTGGACACGCCCCCAGGTGACGTCATTCTCGAGCACCCGGAACAGCATAAAAGCAGGCATCTGCGGAGTAATAGTCGGGGGAAGGAGAGCGTACCGGCTATTGCAGGAGTCCTGAGGCGAGTGCTGACGCTGAAACAGAGAAAAGAACACACTATCTCCTCGTCGAAGGAGAGGAGGACGCGGCTGTGGACACGCCCCCAGGTGACGTCATTCTCGAGCACCCGGAACAGCATAAAAGCAGGCATCTGCGGCGCGCAGCCGAAGCCGCGCGCCAAAGGGGCGCGCCCCTGGTAAATTTTTTGTTGGTAGAAGTTTACCATGGGGAAGAAACGCAAGTCAAAGAACTGGACCTCCTCACCAACAACTCCCGTTGTAAGAAAAGGACCAATGGACAACCATATAATTCATATGGGTGAGTCCATTGTACGGGGCGATTCTGAAGGCAGTTCCCCTTCGGGGGTCTCCCTGAGCCCCAGGTCCAGTCAACCCCCCCAACAACCTTTAATGGAAGGTACTAGTGAGATTATTGCAGCTGAAAACTCACGAGTGAACCCCCTAGGAAACTTAGAAGGGGGTAACACTGGAGGGAGTAGGCTGTTTGGTTCCATTACTGAAGGGAGAACTGACACTGCTATTAATAACATTGTGCCTTGTCCAATGGTATTGCCAGAGTTGACCGAAGAGGTAGACGAATGTAATATAGAACCAGAAAATGTTACTCTTTCTGATGTTTGGAAATTGTCAGCAAAAATAGATAAAAAACTAACTAGATCTGTAGTGCAATCACATGAATTCTCTCTCCAGGTTAAAGCAAAATTTGAAGATCTCGATAATAGAATTATGAGAGTAGAACAAGCAGTTGAGTCGTTGGGCCCACAAGTTAATACTATTGCTGTCACTAATACCTCATTTATAAAAGACAATTTAATGCTACATAATCAGATTGAATTATTAGAGAATGAATGTAGATCATTCAATTTAAGAATGTTAAATTTTCCCAAAACTAGATTATTGTCAGCAGGAGAATTGTTCAATAAATATGCAATGGAGATTTTATCCTTTGAGAATGATAAAATACCAATACTATCAAGGTTATACTATTTACCTATTAGAAGGATTACTCAGGTACAAGAGAAGGGAATGGATATATTGAATAGCCCTGGAGTCTCCACTTTTTTGGAGGATTCCATGGATATCATTAATAGTAGAGCTACATTGTTAGTCTCTTTTTCCTTAAAGAAAGATAAAGATAGATTTTTCTCTAAATATTTTCATGTCAAGGATCTTAATTTTTGTGGGCATAAAGTCCAAATCTTTCCAGATGTTTCTCGTGCGACTCAAGCACGAAGGAAACAATTTCTTAATTTGAGGAAACAGGCTCTTGATTTAGGGGCCAGTTATTTTCTAAAATTTCCTTGCAAATGTTTAATAACTTACCAGAATAATAAGTTTATCTTTACCGACCCCATCCACTTAGAGCGATTCTTAAAGGATAAATCTCAGCAATCTCAGTAGTGAAATTAGTTTTGTTTGTTGGGATAGGGTTGTATAAGAATAAAGACATAGCAAGTAGCTAGGAAACCCTCTTTCCCACCCAGGATGTGGACTAGGATTGTTATGTAATATGGAATGTGCTTAATATTTTTTGTGATATTTTATTTCTTTACTTTTCTTGATTATTTCATTTGTGAAAAAATGTTATAATTCAATAAAACATTAAATATAAAAAAAAAAAAGAGAGAAAACAGAATGTTAGGAATTATTAGGAAAGGAATGGAGAATGTCATAATGCCTCTGTATTGCTTCATGGTGCGACTGCACCTAGAGTACTGTGTGCAATTCTGGTCGCTGCATCTCAGAAAGAATGTAGCAGAACTAGAAAAGGTACTGAGAAAGGCAAACAAAATGATAAAGAGAATGAAATGGATGCCCTATGAAGAAAGACTAAAGAGATTAGGGCTGTTCAGCATGGAAAAGATAGCTGAGGGGAAATATGATAGAGGTCTATAAAGTCATGAATGGAGTGGAATAGGTAAATGCAGATTGGTTGTTTACTCTTTAAAAAAAATACAAAGACTAGGGAATACTCTATGAAGTTACTAAGTAGCACATTTAAAATAAATTGGAGAAAATATTTTTCACTCAATGCACAATTAAGCTCTGGAACTCATTGCCAGAGGATGTGGTAAAGGCAGTTAGTGTAGATGAGTTTAAAAAAGTTTTGGATAAGTTCCTGGAAGTAAAGTCCATAAACCATTATTAACCAGGTAGACTGGGAGGAAAGCCATTGCTTATCTCTGGGCATAAGCAGCATAGAATCTATCTACTGTTTGGGATCCTACCAGATACTTCTGACCTGGACGTTTCTAGTGTTGGAGACTGAATGCTGGGCTTGATGGACCCTTGGCCTGACCAAATATGGCAATTCTTATGTTCTGTCTTATAGGAATGTGTGTTTTGACTGAGTTGTGAGATGAGCCCTATTCCTTGCTCTATTTCATTGGAAAGTGTGCTGCTGTTGAGCCTGGATTATTGTTACTGGGTTAATGAATGGCAGCACCATGCTCCAGAATTTACAAAATAAGCTTTTCTTTGTTTTCTAGGAACAATTTGCTCAGACTTTTGAACATTTTAAGGTTGCATACACAGTGGGTTACTCCATGTCTTTGGGGACGCTCATCCTAGCTCTCAGCATCCTGGCAGGCTTCAGGTGAGGACCCAGGCACAACGCTACAGAAATAATCCATGAATACAGCTATCTTATCTGGGGTTTGGGAGATTCTATCTTGTTTTTGGAGGGGGAGATTGTTTTCTTTGTTGGAATTTGGGTGGTTCCATCCTGTTGTTAGAGTGTGTTTTTTCGTTGGGATTTGGGAGGAGCCATCTTGTTTTCTGAAGAGGAGGGATTCTTCGTGTTATTATTTTGGACGATCCGACTTGAAACCATGTGTGGTTTTCCACAGTAAGTTGCACTGCATGAGGAATTACATCCACATGAACCTCTTTGCCTCGTTCATCGTGAAGTCCTCCTCAGTCCTGGTGATTGATGCGCTTCTCAAGACTCGTTATAATCAGAACATTGATGATGCTTCCGCTGTGCAGCTCTGGCTCAATAGTGATGTGAGTTTATCCCTATGTGCCCCATCCCTCTCATTCCAACCAATACCACGTCCCTGTCTACTTTCTCCCTCTTTTCCTCCTGCTATTCCAACCTTCCCTACCAATGTCCTCTCCCCACTTCCTCTCCTCTTCATCCTGATACTCCCTTCTTATCTCTTCTCTTCAACTTCCCAACTTCCTTTGCCATACCACTAAACTAACTCAACCCCCCAAGCAATAACCCTCTATTCCTACACTCTCCCCACACTCTCAACTGATATCCTTCCCATTGCCTTCCTTCCAACATCATCTCCCACACTTCCCCCAAAACAATACTCCTTTCCAACTCTTCTTTTCACCCTCCAAACCAATACCCTCAATACTCTCAGCCCTCTCATCCCTCCCCTTACTTTTAGCCGATACTTGCCTTCTTTCCACAATTCCAAACTTAAACCCCCTCAGCCTCCTCTATTACCCCAGGCAGCCTCCTCTATTACCCCTAACCGATAGCCCCACAGATACCCTCAACCTTCTCCCAACCATTAAGCAAAATAAGCATGTGCAAAGAGCACCAAGAGAAGGGAGGAGGCACCACAGAGTGTTGAAAATTAGCATTTTTTTTCTGTTGCTCTTTAATTATAAGTAAATAATTTGCTTATATTGCTTACTTTTATTTAGTGTTAAATAAATACAATTGTAAAAAAAAAGTTTAGATTTCATATATTGTTCTGGGAGATGGCCAGGGGGATGGCCTGGATGAAAACTGAACATTTAATCTCTTATTTTGCCTTCAGCGCTTATTGAGTCTTAATGTCTTGTCAGTTAAGCAATGGAAGGGCCGAGGGGGCACCGTTGTTGAGCTGTGCTTAGAGCATTAGTTGGCCTTAATCCCACCCTGCCCTCTCTCCTGATACTCCCTCTCAACCATTTTCTCCTCCCCAGCCTTTTCTCTTGCCCTCCCAACATTAATCTTTCAGTCTTCCCTTCCCTTATTTATTTATAAAATTCTATACGACTTCGCGTTAATGTGTTGCTGTTTGATCGTATACAGGGGGTGGCTCCTGGATGAAAATATGTTAGGTTATGGATATGCAAGGCTCTCTTGGTGGCAAAAAAAGGTTATTTTGCAATGTTGGGTGGGAGATGACATCCCAATCCTGACACAATTTTGAAATTTGCTACATTATATTTGTATTTATGAAAAGTATGCTGACTGGATGAATCAGAAGAACAGAACTTTTCCGCAAATCTAGGATCCATATTTACAGACTTTGCCCCATAGAACTAGAAGTCAAGAGCTCAACAACTATTAAAAGGATTGGTTTGCTTGTATTAGAAATTGATCAGGACAGTGGAGCATATGAAACTGTGAGACCTTTGTTTCAGCAGAAGTGTGAAGGGAGGGGGGAGGATTTATAACAGAGAGGACATTGCTGTTTTGTCGCAAATACGGGTATGGGGCAGTATACGCCAGTGTTCCCATTCTTGTTATTCTATATTATCTGTGTTGAATTTAAAAATTTAATAAAACAGATTTAAACATAAAATTCTATACTGCTTTCCTGGACCTTACTGGAGCACCTGGGGCGGTTTAAAATTGTGCCTGTCAATGCCACACATAATATAAAATCACAGAAAAACTTAATATAATAAAAAAAATACTAAATAATATACATAAAGCCACTAACTCTCCAGATGACAAAGGGCAGCTGTTGACACTAAAGACCTACAGCCTTCCCTCAATCTATAATTACCTCTGCATTGTTTATAACAAGCCCTCCCTCCCTAGCCTCCTCACTTAGTGCCATCTTCCTTTCGTCTCCCCTACTTCCTACTCTCTCTCAATTCCCTCCCTTCTAATTATATCCCTTCTCCAGCCTCCTCTCCCTTCCCTCCTGTCTCCTTTACCACTAACCCCCAACTGATACCATTCCCTGCCTCCTCTCCGCAAATGATACCTGGTCATCACCTCTTCTGTCCTCCCAAATAACATCCCCTCCTTCAGCTTCCTGTCTATCCCATTGCGGCCTTTACATCAGCCATAAACCAGACTGTAGAAGTGTGAGCTTCCTCCCAGAAGTGCCCTATCGGTGTTTACAAGGACTGCATCTTTATTCTGATTTGACATGGAGTGGTCACAGCCCCTCTTTCCTCTCTCAGGCTGTAGCAGGATGTCGTGCTGCCTCTGTGCTCATGCATTATGGAATTGTTGCTAATTACTGCTGGTTGTTAGTAGAAGGAATTTACCTGCATAATCTTCTGGTGATGGCTGTGTTCTCAGAGAAAAGGCACTTCACGTTCTACGTCTGCATTGGCTGGGGTGAGTCCTTTGTGTCTCTCCGCAGAGGTATGACGTATATGTATGCATACATTTTGTGATGTGTGTGTATTTCCCCAGATGTGTTGTGTATATGTATATTTGTGTGTCCTTCACTTGGAATGCAGGGGTATATGCATATACGTGTTTCCCTTGGGGTATGAAAAGAGAGTGGTGGGTTTGTCTTCCTGGATGTGGGTCTCCCATGGATTTTGGACACATTTTACCCTCCCTCATTTCTTCCTATATGCAGAGGAAATTACTCTAGCTGAGAAGGACCCACTCCCTTCCTCATCCTCTGTATTTTCTCACAGGAGCTCCTGTTATTTTCATCATTCCCTGGGTGGCTGTGAAGTATACAAATGAAAACATTCTGTAAGTATCTACGGTCATGAAGTAGAGTTCCCATATCCCCTCCCATACAGAGGTCCCATATTCAGTGCCATTTGTCCGGCTACATTCAGACTTTCCTGAACAATTGGCAGGATTTGAAAATCATGTTGCATTGACCAGCCCTAAGATAGCCAGGTAACGTTTTAGCCAGCAAAAAGTTACCCGTTAGCTTGAGGGTGGGGTGGGGATGTTCCGGGGAGGAGTAGGTTATCTAGCTAAGTTAGCCGGATAATCACCATAGCCAGATATATTCAGCATCATAAACGCACCGCTGAATATGTCA
This sequence comes from Rhinatrema bivittatum, assembly GCF_901001135.1. Taxonomy (NCBI): domain Eukaryota; kingdom Metazoa; phylum Chordata; class Amphibia; order Gymnophiona; family Rhinatrematidae; genus Rhinatrema; species Rhinatrema bivittatum. The sequence continues at coordinate 163,568,658 of NC_042618.1, read as the reverse complement.
ACAAAATTAGTTGGCTAAGTTTATCTAGCTAATTTTGCTAGCCACTCAGCATCTGAATATAGAACTCACTACTTATTTATTTATTAATAAGCATTGACATACAGATATGATATACAAATATGAGGTAAATTGCAAGTAAATAAGTAGGATGCATTAGGTGGGAATAAGTAGGATGCATTAGGTGGGAATAAGGAGGTGGGTGTATTGGGTATAAATTGCATGTATAAAGATAAGAAGTAAGTCAAACACCAGAGATATTTGAGGTATTAAGAATCAGTTAGCTAGAGATAACCTGGGAGTGGGCAAACCTTGCAGGATCTGTGGTCAGGAAGACTTCTGGTGAGCAGGTGCTAGAGGATGAGTCTCTACTGTGGAGTCTAGGAGAAGGTCAGGCTAAACAGCCAAGCTTTGACTGACATTTTTCCAGATGATGAGGTAACAAGTTTCCAGTTGCAGTGTTAGAGGTAGCGTTTGCCTTATATCCTGCTGTCAACCAGGAACCAGTGTAGCTGACTCAAATTTGACTTAACATGGTCAGTGGATTTGGCCCCTACCAAAAGTCCAGCTGCTGTGCTTTGTAAAGGTTGGAGGTGCATGAGATTGTTTTGTGTGATGCCATGAAACAGAGAAGTAGTTGATGTGGTTAGTGATCAGTTGAAAGTATGACAGTAGTAAGGTCACATTTCTTGAAGTAGTTATGCAGTCAACAAATCTGGTGTTGGTACATAAAGGATGTCTTTATCACCATTGAATTGTAGGTTTCATTATGAGATGCTGATGAGCTGTATCCCCAGACTATTTACAGAGTCTTTAGATTCTAAGGGGATTCTTGATAAAGAAGATAAAAATGTGTATGTATGTGTTGAATTGGCATATATATGACTGTTCATTCATTGCACACATATGTTCACTCTTTGAGGACTGGTTTAGAATCTCCCATCTGCTGGAGGCACTACATTCAGAGGAGGTCAGACAGAACTGTCAGGTATCTGTGTTATAAGAATGGTAAGAAGAGTAGCTGTTCTCACACATGTGTGTGTTTTTGTTCAGGTGCCCTTGTTACTTTATGCCTGTGTGTTCATGGGTATATATACTGATAGTTTGTGTATGTGTGTGTGTATATGAAAGAGTAGGTATTCTCAGAACAATAATCAGCCATATACTGTAAGTAGGATGATATCATCTGACGGTGCTGAGACAGAAAACTTCTCTCAGAGCTCAGAAAATCCGAGCTAAAGAGATTAGTGTTCTTCTGCTTGGAGAAGAGATGGCTGAGGGCGATATTATAGAGGTTTATAAAATAATGAGCAGAATGGAACAGGTAAACTCAAATCCGTTATTTACTCTTTCAAAAAGTACAAAGACTAGGGACATGTAACAAAGTTACTAATTAGTACATATAAAACAAATAGGAGAAAATATTTCTTTATTCTGCACATAAATAAGCTCTGGAATTTGTTGACAGAGGATGTGATGAAAGCTGTTAGTGTAACTGAATTTAAAAAAGGATGGACAAGTTCCTGGAGGAAAAAATCTATAAACCATTATTAAGGTAGACTTGAGAAAATCTACTACTTATCCCTGGGATAAGCAGCATGGAATCAGTTTACCTTTTGGGATCCTGCCAGGTACTTGTGTCCTGAGTTTGCCACTGTTGAAAACAGGATACTGGGCTTGATGGACCTTTGGTCTGACTCAATATGGTAAATCTTATGTTCTTAAATTCTTATGATTTTGATAGTCCCTTGCTGGCCATGTCAAATTTGGATTCCATGGTTTTAATACCTAGCTCCTCAAGATCCAAAAAAATTAAAAACATCCCTATTTCTGATCACTCAGTGTTAACAGAAATTTTTTCAATCTTTGGCTCTGACTGAATAGATGTTGAAAATCAGCTAGTATCTTCTATGAAGTTGTCTAGCATCAAGAAAATGTTCTACCAGAAGATTTTAGAACTTGAAATGGAAAAGATGTTCTATCTGGTATTCATGGGTCAATCAGTATACTTTTAAATATCATCTTTTTCTCTTACTTCAAGATCTCTTAAGCCATTCTGACACTTGTTTGAAGACCAATTCTGTCAAGATCCATCTTAGTGCTACAGCAGCATACCTTGAAAATTCAGGAGGAATTCCTAATATCCCAGCAACCTACAATTACCAGGTTCATGAAAGGCCTAACTCATTTAAAACCTCCGGATAAAGATCCTCCTCCTCTTTAGGACCTAAACATAATTCTTGCTCAGTTCAGTTTCCTTTCTTGGAAGGTTTTCTTCTTGATAGAGTAACTTCTGCACAAAGAGTACACAATTTGCAAGCACTCAATCTAATATTTCCCTTTCATCCAATTTTTCCACATCAGGATAGTTTTGTAAACTCATCATAAATTTTTACCAAAAGTGTCTCTTAATTTCATTTTTATTAATCCATCTTTACCTGCAGGGAGCAAGAAATTCGGATCTGTGGGTTCTAAGTATTCTGGAATACTCACATAAGTTTTTCCCGGGTCCACACACAAGTAACAGAGAACAGCTCTTCATACTCTGGATTGCAAAAGAGATTTACTGGTCTATTTGGAAAGAACAAAGTCCTATAGGAAGTCCTCACAGCTGTTTATCTCCTTCGCATTAGAAAAGGTGGAAGCAAGTCTAAATGACTACCGGTGTTATGGTTGTGTTATGGTCATGAACCCTTGGGCCGGCTGAGACTGCAGATGTTATATTGTGGGAACCCACAGTGAGCATCACAGCCGGGAGGCGGCGCTGGAGAGACTCCAGAGAAGACTTCACCACTGGAAGTCCACGGTCCCCCCAGGAGGAGCCCGTAGGAACCCGGACCTCTTGGACTTAGGTGGGACCCTATGCAACCAAGGATCCAGGCAGTGGCTGAAGAGATGGTCGATGAGGCTGGAAGAGTCTTCACCCTCGGAAGCCCGCGGCTCCTCCAGGAGGAGCCCATGAGAGCCCAAGCCGCTGGGACTTAGAAGAATCCTCTGGGCCAGCAAGTACCGGATACCTGAGGTGGTGGAAGAAGCTGAAGTCGGAGTCCAAGAACAAAGCCGGGTCAGAAGCCAGAAGTCCGAAGCCAGAGCCAGGCTTCTTTATCACATGAAAGTCTGAACTACAAACCAGGACTAAGGAGTGAGTTAAAGCCCAGAGACCTGATCCCGGAACATATTTTTTGTAAATCAGGCTCTTCCTTTGTATATTGTGAGAGAGTGCCCCCAGTTTTCCCCTATAAACCTGTGCAGAACCAGGCTAGACCCTGGTTCAACTTAAATTCCCTAAAAGGAGAATTCTCCATGGGTAGGGTTGCCAACTGTCCTGAATTTTCTGGATTGTACAGATTTTTGAGGTACTGTTCTGAAAAAAGGAGGAGGACCAAAATGTTCAGAAATGTTGTGAATTTTAGCCTGCATGCTGCAGGTTGGCATCTGATCATCCCCTTCAATTATACAATATAGTTAGGGACCTTCAATTTCAGTTTTTATATTATTTTTCCTGGGAATCTATCATTGTTTATTACAACAAAAATTGATAAAATTGGTATAAAAAAGACTCATTTTTTTTCCAATGATTTTCTCTCTTTTTTTTGTTTGTTGTAATAAACACTGATAAACTCCTATAAAAAAATACAATAAAAACTGAAAACGAAGATCAGTAAATATAGGGGTAGATTTTAAAAGAAGCACGAGCTCGTCCATGTGTGCATGGGACCCAGCACGCGCACATGGACATGCGTATTCTATAAAATACGAGTGGCGCACGCACATGCGCGGCGGATTTTATAATCCGTGTGCGTATGTGCGGGCAGCGTGCACAAGGGGGGGGAAGAAATAATGCAACTTCAGCGCGGTGATGCATTTGGCCCGTCCCCAGTTCCCTCCCAATCCACTCCAATTAAGGAGTGGACTGGGAGGGAACTTCCCTACCCTAACCTTCATAAGAACATAAGAAATTGCCATGCTGGGTCAGACCAAGAGTCCATCAAGCCCAGCATCCTGTTTCCAACAGAGGCCAAAACCAGGCCACAAGAACCTGGCAATTACCCAAACACTAAGAAGATCCCATGCTACTGATGCAATTAATAGCAGTGGCTATTCTCTAAGTAAACTTGATTAATAGCTGTTAATGGACTTCTCCTCCAAGAACTTATCCAAACCTTTTTTGAACCCAGCTACACTAACTGCACTAATCACATCCTCTGGCAACCAATTCCAGAGCTTTATTGTGCGTTGAGTGAAAAAGAATTTTCTCTGATTAGTCTTAAATGTGCTACTTGCTAACTTCATGGAATGCCCCCTAGTCCTTCTATTATTCAAGTGTAAATAATCGATTCACATCTACTCGTTCAAGACCTCTCATGATCTTAAACACCTCTATCATATCCCCCCTCAGCCGTCTCTTCTCCAAGGTGAACAGCCCTAACCTCTTCAGCCTTTCCTACCATTCCCCTCTCCTCCCCATCCTTTTTAACATACCTTTTTTGTTTTTTGGTCCTTGTTTCTAAACTTACTTCAGCTTCCCAGCTGAAGTAAGATGTGTGCACCGGCAGCTGACCGGCGCGTGAATCTTTGGGGCTGTTGTGGTTCCCGGCTGTGGCAGGCCCCGGCCGGTTCCTCCTACCTGCTCTCCTTCTTCTCTTTGCCGTGACCCGGTGTGGCATGTTCCGCTCCACTGCAGGCCTTCCACGGCCTGCCGCATGGCCACCAACACCATCCTCCTTCACTCAGTGGGGCTCTCCCTAGGCACGCACGTGCAGGAAGCCCCGCCCTTAAAGGGGCTGCGGCAGGAAAGTTCAGCCCGGCCCCAGAAGATGACATCACCAGGGAGGGGTATTTAAACCCCACAGCTGCCTGCAGGACTTTGCCTTTGCAATAGGTCTTCTCTTCTGAGTGCTAGTTGCTGTTCCAGACGCCCCTCGTGCTAGTTCCTGCTTGATCCAGTTCCTGCCTTGGTTCCTGCTCCAGTTCCTGCCTTGTGTTCCTGTTCCAGTTCCTGCCTTCCTGACCGTGCCTTCGTTCCTGCTTCCAGCCTCGTCCTTGCTCCTCAAGTTCCAGTACCCTGTCCTCAGCTTGATCTCCAGGTTTGACCTCAGCTTGTCTTCTCATCTCTGATTGTCTGCTGCCCGCCTTGTCCCTTGGTCTGGTTCTTCGTCCTTGTCTGTCTGCTGCCTGCCCCGGATCTTCTGCCTGAACTCCGTTGCACTTCTTCGCTGCCTGCCCAGACCCGGACTGCTGACCCTGTCTCCGTTTTCCTCTTCACCTGCTTCACTGAGGCACCCGCACCTAAGTCCTGCAGGCCCCGGCACCCAAGGGCTCAACCTGCGGGGAACGAGGGCCGGTATAGGTGAAGGTCCTGCCGGGTTGTCCTCGTCAGCGCCACCTCCCGGAGACGAGTTCCATTGGGGGCAATCCCTCAGTGGTCAACACCACTCGCTCCGGCTCAAGGGTCCACAACCATAACAGGGACAACGCTCAATAGCACTGTTACACTTTGCCCCCCCCCCCCCCAGCCTGCCCTTTGGAAGAGGCCTGGCTCTTGTGTGCATAACAGGGGTTACACGCGCGGCTGGGCTTCTTCTAAAATGCAGCGGCGCACACAAGGCCCCGCTGCGCACTTAACCCCCCAGATTTTACGCGCATGGGGGATTAAAAATCAGGCTGTTAGTGTGTGCTTTGGTAGCTACTATATATATTCAATGTGTGGGATCTATTTATTTTGTGTCACTTTACATAGATCTCAGTCCATGATTTAATCAGAGGCCTGACGAATGTTACAAAACAGTAATTTGGCCCCTGGGCTGGTAAAAGCAAACCTTTTTCAGAATAAAGAAATTTGAGAACTAGAGGTCACAATATGAGGCCCCAAAGGGGTAGACATAGGAATAACAACATAGGAAAATATTTTTTCACAGAAAGGATGGTAGATGCATGGAACGGTCTCCCAGTGAAGGTGATAGAAGCAAAAACAATAGCAATCGAAGAAAGCATGGGTCAAGTACAGAGGATCATTAATTGCAAAAAAGTGAGGGAAAAGCCAGAGATCAAACTGGTCTCAAACTGCTATCAAATTATGTTTCTGTGTTTTTGTAATGGTGAAGAGTGGCAATAAAAATGGCATGTGCGTAAATCCCATCAGTGAAGTTCATAGTCGGATTTAAGGCAAATGGCACCCTGGGTGAAAAGCACCCCCTCCCCCCCCCCAACTGATGCCGCCCCCCATTCTCTCTTCAATTGCGGTGGGATGGGATCTGCCATAGCTACGCAATTTCAGTCTTCGGTCACAGCCAGGCTGAGCCTGTCTTCAGGCACAGCGGGAGTAGAATTTGCCACAGCCAGGCTGGGTGATTCTTCGGTCGCAGCAATTCCTCTCTTTGACTGCGGCAGAATGAGATCTGCCGTGTCCTCGCTGGGCCTCTCCTCCCTCCTCTTTCCCTATGATGCTCAGGGCGCCCCCCTCATCTGAAGGCACCCCGGGCAACCGCCCAGCTCACCCACCCCATTAAACAGCATCGCCAATTGTTTGGAAATTTTGCGGTTAAAAGTTGGCAACCCTGTCCATGGGCAAGGGTGTGACCAGTTAGTGGGGAGTAAGAGTGTAAGCTCAGCTGAGAGAGAGAGGCCCCATCCCTCCAGGAGTAGGAGCTCCTAAACCGCTCTGGGAAGTGTGTTGTAAAGAAGACTGCGAAGGTAGGCAGTAATGGTGAAGTTTAATTTGCTTTTTGAATTACTAAAGAGAAATTGTCTAAGAAAAGACTGGGGTCAGCACGCTAACTGCTCCAGCCCAGCGGATTTTGCTTGGCCAGTCCTCACATATAATAATGAATAATTTCTTTAGTATTTATTTTCTTTGCCTTCTGACTGCACACTTGTGAAGTGGAGCTAGATCATAACACAATTTGTTTTCACCTCTTCGCCCTCCTCGCTTGTTTCTTTCTGATTCTCCTTCTCTATTTCTGTATGTCCTGCTCATTCTCTCTTTCATACTCTCCTCTCTGTCCTGCTCCCTTTCTTTTTCAGGTGCTGGAGCACTAACAACCACATGGGTTTCTGGTGGATCATCAGGTCACCAGTGTTATTATCTATATTGGTAAGAAACTTCTGTGCTACCGTTTTATCAGTGTCTGTAAAATAATACATACTGGCACTGCCCCAATCAATGTAGAATAACAGACTGGCATTGCCCCAGTCACTGGAGAATAACACAGACTGGTACTACCTCCATGACGGTAGAATAACGGACTGATACTGCCCTGACTACTATAGAATAATAGACCAGCACTGCCTCCATTACCATAACATGACACAGACTGGCACCCCATATAATATCACAGACTGGTATTTTCCCAGTCACTGGAGAATAAGACAGACTGGCACTTGTCCCTATTACCATAGAACGATACAGACTGGCACTGCTCCTGTTATTGTAGAATAACACAGACTAGCAGTGTTCAGGAATGTGGTATGAAATAGAGAAGCAACACACAGCACCAAACATCTGGATATGGAATGGACATTGAAAGTGAATCCGCTGGTTGAGCTACCTTCCTGCTGCTGCACACTACATTAGAGATATCCTGCCCCTCATCACCACAGACTAATACTGAATTTTTCCTCTTTTTTTTAGATGAACTTTGTCATATTTATCCGAATAATACACATTCTTGTTTCCAAGCTACGGGCACATCAGATGCAATACACAGACAGCAAATTCAGGTATAAGGGTTATACTACGTATATGTAACATTTCTGGCATGTGCATGAGCCCGGGAGATGAGAGAGGGCAGGGGAACAAAAGGAGAGATATAACAAGCTTTTATTGAATATAGAAATATCAATACCTCTCCTACTACATACATAATTTCACATTATAAAATCTACAGCCCCAGAAATGTTATACTTGGATGTGAGAAACAAACCTTTCTGCTATAATGTCACAGAAGGACATGCCAGATCCCTTCTGGAATTCCTGTGTGTAATGCCTTCAGGACTAATCTTGCACAATGACATGATCACTGATACCGCCTTATGTATGCCCAAAGAAAGTCATACCTCCTAAAGGGTAGAGATAGCCGAAAGGTAATCACAATGGTATGGGGTCTGCACCAAAAGCTAAATGAGATGAGACTTTAGAGCTTAAATATGTATACCGTAGAAGAGGAGAGACGGGGGGGGGGGGGGGGGGGGAAATATGATAGAGACATTTAAATACCTGAAAGGTATTAATGTACAAGAAGCAAAACCTTTTTCAATGGAAAGGAAGTTGAAGAGCTAGGGGTCATGTTATGATGCCCCAAGGGGGTAGATTCACGAACAATGTCGGGAAATTTTTTTTCACAGAAAGAGTGAATGCCCTCCCAGAATGAGTGGTGGAAGCTAAAAAAAAGTAACAGACTACAAAATGTTATGGAATAAATAAAGATGATCCTTACTCGCAAAAAAAGTGAAGAGCTTGCGAAAACACGACCTAGTGGCACCACAGCCCATGAGGGTAGACATAGGGTGATCTGCATGGAGTGGCAGTTACAACCATAACAGTGGTATGGCTGCATTGGGATAACCTGCATGGAGTGGCCATGATTAAAACCCACATTTCAGTGATCATGGTGAGGCCAGATGTTTTGGACAATGACTTCACTAAATTTTGTAGCTCTGTGACTTATTACAAAACTTGGTAATAAGAGGTGGAAGGAGACCTGGGTGTTGGATTTAGTGCTGATCTTGTTAGAATCATAGCAGAAGAGGACAAGGCCTAAAATGGCCACCCAGTGGAGCTGGTAGAGGTGGCAGAGGGCAATACTTTACAACTTTCCAGAACACTTGGGACTGATATGGAGGGCGGTGGGGTAGGAAGAGGATTGAAAAACTCAGGTAAAAAGACACATGGGGTTGGAAACTGATCCTGGGCTGAGCATGGGAATTTATATGCTTATCTACCAAATTGGTAGTAGAATTGTAACTGAACAAACCGGATGTATAATTTGATCTTTTTCGTCATCATTCGCTAAGTTACTGTGTAATGCAAGTGTATAACCACACCATAGAGAGTTTGGCTCAGCGTGAACAGAATAGTGAGGCAACGGGACGAAAATGTCCCCTATAATAAATTGTAAAATAAAAGCAATCTGGTAGGACTGCAGAGTGAAGAGATTTAGCAGCGTCCACTCCTGGAGGCAGAATCTCAAACCTTCCTCTTCCAAAGATAGATCCAGCAGCATCTATCCGTCTCCTGTGGTATTAGTGCCGCCCCCCCCCAGCCTCCACTTAATGCAGATCCAGCACTCCTCCCCCTCTCAAGGCAGATCTAACAACAACTTATTCTGGAGGCAGACCCAGCAGTGCTCCATCCCCTTCCTACCAGCATATCTAACCTCCACTCTTGGCAGCAGATCCAGCAGCAGACCCAGAATTCTCACTCCTGCCAACAGATCCAGCAGCGTTACCCACCCCCTTTCCTGACAGCAGACCCAGCATCCTCACTCCTGGCAGCACATCCAGAAATGCCACTGTCCCCCTTCCCAGTAGCAGACCCAGCAGCAACCCTGCCCCTCGTTCTGGTAGCAGATCTATCCTCCTACTCTTTGCAGCAACACCACCCACCTCCAGTGGCATCGTTAGCACTGGGTACAAAAGACTCATGTCCCAAGACTCTTCCTTGGTGCCCTAAGTTTCTGGCCACAGGTGGAGCCAAAGAAGAGGCCCTGCAGGGCCACTGGCATTTTCCTCTTTAGATGGCAGCCAAAAAAAAAAGTCCTGTGGGCCTGCTGGCATTTCCTCTGCAGCTGTCAGGCGAGGAAGAGGCCCTGCGGGCTGCTGGCATTTGCCCTGTAGCTAGCAGTCAAAAAAAGGGGCTCTGAAGAGGAGACAATGTTTCCCCTGCAGCTGGTGGCCAAGGAAGAGAAAGAGAGGCATGGAGTGAGCCTGTGTGACATCTTTTGTGTGAGAGTGAGAGAAGGAGAAAGAGAGAGTCTGTGTGCCTGTGATGAGAGTATGTGTATGTATGTTTGTCTGAGAGCGAGAGAGTGCATATTTGTGTGAGAGAGAACCTGTGTAAGTGAGAGTGAGTGTATGTGTGTGTGAGTGAGAGAGAAAGAGTGTATGTTTATATGAGTGAAAGAGAGAGCTTGAATGTAGGAGACAGCCAGTATGTTTATGAGCATCTATGTGTGTTACAGAGATGGGCTGTGTGTAAGAGAATGAATATGTGAGCATGGATATGAGAGAATGTACATTAATATGAGAGAAAGGATAACGTTTTTGCATCCTCCCTCCAATCTACAACAGTCTAAAGTTACTAGGTATAGAGAGTGGAGGATTTTTTTTTAATCCATGTTAGTTTTAATAATTGGGCACTATTTGATGTGGCTGCAGTTTTGAAATATTTTATTGGCGTTTGGTAATGTTTTAAACATTTTTATATATGCTTTTAATTATTGCATGTTATTCTATTCATTTGTTGATTTGAAATAGTTCTTTTGATTGGTATGGTTGTTTTATATTTCTTGATTGTATTTGTTATTTAATGAGAAATGGTGATGTATCTGTTTTTTTCCATTGTTGCAATGCATACATAGTCTGGCTTCTTGCAGTTTCCAGTTTAGTTTTTTTCTGCACATTTCCATTTAAAAACTTTATGATCTCTTTATTCTGTATTTGGTGAGGGTCTGTCTATGTTCTGCATGTATAACTGAGGTGAGGCATTCTGTCGGCATGTAGTTTCTTTGTAGGGAACTATAGCAATCTGACTTGTTCTGTTTTCCTAATAGGAGATGTTTGGTGGTGTTACAGTCTGGTATAATATTTGCAGTATTGTCTTTTTATGAATGGTGCTGTTAGTCTGAGTCTAACAGTTAGAGTGTTCTGAGTACATTTTTTGCAGGGTTTTGAATTATTACAGAATGTTACTGAAGCATGCTAATATGTTTGCTCTTACAGCGAAGTGACCCCAGAATTTGAATATTCATTTTATGGCAGGTGGTAAGAGGAAGTGCCCTTGTTCTCTGCACCCTTTGTTGAGGGAGGTTCTGTGAATGCAGGGTATTGTAGAACATGAGGTGCAGGGTTTATATTGGGATTCTTTCCTATCCTATATAGACCCCAGATTTCATTCCCATAGAGAACTTTATTGATTGATTCTATCAAATAATTTTAGTGGTAGTTTTACTAGATGATTAAAACTGGCCAGAGGTTTCTTTGTTGCATAGACCTTTTTGTCTAGAGATGCCACTGATATACATGTCCAGCACTTTGTGACCGTGGTGCAAAATGTTTGTCGTAGTGCATCCTGCTTTATCGGTGTCCTGTCTCCACATGGACACTGATAAAGGTCCATGGTAAGAGATGGGTTTGGAGAGAGCTATGGGATCTCAGTTGAGCTCAAACTAGCTGGGTGGTTTCTTTGACACACGTTATGCCTGACTCCCTGATGACAACTGAATGGGAATTTAGAATATTCTCTCCCCCTGTTCTATGTAAGACAACTTTGTCACTGTTTTTTATGGTTGCAATGTAAACTGGAGTGATAATTAACTCTGTTATTTGAACTTCGGTATAGAAAAGTTATAAATAAATAAAATAAATAAATTTAAAATGTAATATTTTAAAGTGTGATGTCCAATTATCTTTTTTACAGGATTGTTCTGGGGGAGGAAGGGGAAGCTGCTGATCATGATCAAGTTGATTAAATATCAAAATCTTGGGGGGAGGGGAAGAGGAGGGCTCATGGGCCTGTACCCCAGATCTTATAGATCCCTAGCAACACCTCTGCCTGCCCCCTATTCCTGGGAGATGCAGCATCCTCACTCCTGGTGGCAGATCCTATACCAAGTTTCAGGCAGAGAAGTGAACTTAAGAGCGTCCAATAAAAGTTGAGCTGGTTGTGATTTTTCTAGGCTGGCAAAATCAACACTGACCCTCATCTCACTGCTGGGGACCCATGAGGTGATATTTGCCTTCCTATTAGAAGAACATGTTCAAGGCACCATGCGATATGTAAAACTCTTCTTTGACCTGTTCTTCAGCTCCTTCCAGGTGAGCCCTGCCACTGAGGCATCCAAGTTTGTCTGCATGTCAGCCACTTAGGGGACAATATTCAGATCCTCTACAAGTACCTTTTATCTATGTGCTTTGCACCATAGGGAACCCAACTTGTTAATTTCACTTTGAAACTTACAGAGGATACAAAATTCACACACGTTCCACCTGCTTTTTCCTGCAGGTAGAGGTTTGCTCTAAAAGTACAGGTGAAGGTCTGAAAATACCGTCCACGCTCGCACCTGTTCTCTGCCTTTGGAAGCCTCCTCTCAACGTAGATAAAATCCCAAAGCACGTGCCCTTTTAGCCGCACCGCCGGAGCGGAACTTTCAGAAAGCAGATGAATAGCTGGATGCACTGTGCCGCGATGTGTTTCTGCGGGAGGGGTCCCACCATTGCTGGGGCGTGCCGCCGCAAAAGCGGGCCCCTCCCCCAAAAAACAGTGTGGCAGTATTGCTGCATTGTTTTGTCTCACAGGCGAAATACCGTGAGGCAAAGCAACACGGCCTTGGCTCTTTATCGCAATGGCAGCCCCCAAAGAACAGGGCCGCCCTTGCTTTAAAGTACTGAAACTGCCAAAAACAAAATGTGTGTGTGTGTGGGGGGGGGGGGGTCAAACCTGATTCCCCCTGTGGTGGTGGCCCCAACAACCAAATGTAAAAAGAAATTTCATGTAGTTGTGCAGAGATGGCCTCGCTTCCCACCGCCATCTCTCTAATCTCCACGTAGACCATGGTGGCCACATCCCCCCCATGCCCCCCCCCACCCCAAAAAATGGCATTCATTCTCCTCCACCTGGACCCATCCTCCCTCCAACCCCCAAAATCCACAAAAGACCTCATAGGTCTATAGAGGGACCCCTCTCCCCCTAGACCCTCCAAATATGAAAACAGCTTTGGTTCTAGTGGGGGGCCCCCTACCCCCCCTCACGCCCCCATACCGCTAAATTATGAGATTCACCAGCAAAAGAGCCCAAGATGCCCCCTAGTCTTGGGCCCGGTTGGTGCCATTTTTCAAAATGGTGCTGACCTGACCTTGCCTCATTTATATGACTGGGGCAAGGTCCAGGCATCGGAGCACGGCCTCGTCATAATGACTTTGAAACCTTAGTGAGGAAGGCTCGGCTCTGGCTCAGTGAATGTGGGACCCATGAGAGTGTAATATCGGGGAGAGATGTAAATTCAAAATCCAGGATGGACCAATAGCCTTTCCCTAGAAACTGGATGACATGTCAGCTTTGAAATCAAGAGAATCAGCGTGCAGATGTTCTTGTGATGTTCCTATTTCTTTTCTATATTGCAGGGGATGCTGGTAGCAATACTCTACTGCTTTGTGAACAAAGAGGTATGCTTAACTTTTAACCTTTCACTCTTACTTCCAGAATTTTATCAAGGAAACCATACAGAGGGTTTTGGAAGATACTATATTAGGGGAAGAAAGGGAACACTGTGGGGAGCAAGGGGAGGTCAGGAGCTACAGAGAAGCTGGGGCTTTGCATGGGAAGGAAAAAGAGTTGCAAGGGACTGTTGGGTGAAGGACAGAAGCTGCACTGAAATGTTGGCAGAGGAGGGAAGCAAGGGACAGTTGTAGTGGGGAGGAAGGTCTCCGAGGGGGGAGGTAACTGCCGGAGAGCATTGTGGGAAGAGGGGAGTTGGAGGAGAACTGCAGAGGAGCCTGGAGGAAAACACTGGGGGGAGGGGAGGAGTGTTGCGAGGAGAGGAGCTGCAGAGGACAACTAGGGAGAAGAGAGGAGCTGTAGGAAGCATGGGGGGAGGAGGGAAGCTGTAAGGGAGTGTTGTGGAGAGGAGTTGTAGGTGAGTGCTGAGAGAGGAAAAGAGCTGTAGGGTATCCTTTGGAGCTGTGAATTAGTGATGGGGGGGCGAGGGTGGGCTTTGTTGGAAGAGGCTTTGCAGCATATTTGTGCAGGGGTGAGTAATAAGTACACAATCCCTAACTGGGCACAGGAGAAATTTTGTCTCTGCAGTCTTCCACTCTTATTAGTGTTCTATTAGTTTGTCCATGAAGTGAGGGTCTGGGCTCTCACTGGGTCCCAGACACATTCATCTCTCTTGAGAACATTTGGTATTCTGCACTTTGCGTATTCCTTTTAAAGAGAGTCAGGCCCAGTGCCAGCAGTTAGTGATTTATAAATCTCTAAATTTATAAGCAAGGATATCTATGCCAAGGTTTAATGGAAACACTACAGGAGAGAGGGCAGGTTCCTGAGCTCTGCTCGCCTCTAGCTTCATTTCATATTTTGGCCAATCCGAGAGGATTAAACCTCTCATAAAATCATAAATTCTAACTGAATTCTTTGACTGGAGGTATGGATTTGTGTTTGCCATGCATTCTCTTCTCTAACTCCCTGGCGGGCAGTGCTAGAGCACACTCTCTAACACTCTGAAACTAGCCGTGTGCAGCATGTTCACAGGTTATGCTCGGTCTCAAAATACAGATATCGCATATAGAAGCATGGCATGAAGGGGCTCACCGGCTATTACTTTATTTGACCCTGCCTACTTGGTGTACCTCAAGATATATTTGGACAAAAGAATGTAAAATGTGAGGATAAACTGGCTCGGTGGTAAATCCCAGGAAACTAGAATTTGTTTTTTGGAGCCCATTTACTGCTGTTCTGCCTTTCGTTGCCTCTTGCACCCTCCACCTACAGGTGCCACTCTCTCCATCTTTCCCCCAGCTCCTTCGCTGCTGTAACCATCCTCTTCCCTCTCTTGCCTCCCCTGCATCACCCACAACTGCCTCCTCCCATCTCATCTTTCTCACTGTTGCTGCCAGTCCTTGTCTGCTGCTTATCCCATAGGTCTGAGTTTTTAAATGGAACTGCGAAGTTCACAATGGCGGAACAGGACTGAGGGTGCACTTGACAACTGTAACAGGAATAAGTGCCTGATTCGTCAAGGCCTTTTCCATAAAAACAGAACAGGTGAAACACTTTTAGTAAATCGTGATTTAAGAAGGGTCGGATGGCTCAGGATGGGATTGGCAGGGGCGGTTCTCATGGAGCCACAGTAGGAAGGAGAAAATCTATAATGAAGAATGGGAGATGTGAAGGAGCACACAAACATCCCACTCAGTATTCCTGATTAAAGTTATCTGGCTACCTATAGGTGGATAACTTTAAACAACTGGATATATATATATTTTTATATAACCACTTATATTTAAGCTATCCAGCCTCATATAGCCTGTTAAATGGAGCTGCAATATTAAAAACCAAAAAAGGATGCTGACCTGGTGACCCTATCACTTATTCTCCCCTCCCTCCCCCAACCGAAGCACCTAAGATTGCCAACTGGCTCCAGATTTTCAGGACAGGTTTGTCCAGTCACGGTTCTATCCCAACTCATGCAGGAACTTGTAGTCTTGTTTTTCTAAGAAAATGCAATAAGTCCATTAACTGCTATTAATGAAGTTGACTTAGGGAATAGCCACTGCTATTAATTGCATCAGTAGCGTGGGATCTTCTTAGTGTTTGGGTAATTGCCAGGGTCTTGTGGCCTGGTTTGGCCTCTGTTGGAAACAGGATGCTGGGCTTGATGGACCCTTGGTCTGACCAAGCATGGCAATTTCTTACATTATTATGAGAGTCAGAACTATAAGTCCCTACATGCAAGGGGGTAAAACCAGGATTGGATCCACCTGTCCTGAAAATCCAGAGCCAATTGGCAACCCTACCTGCAGCTCCTCTTGACCCAGAACCCCTCAAACATTTACTGATTTGTTATTTGGTGTATTTAAATGATCCAGTGCTGGGCTCCCACCCGTTCCCCAGTACTATCTAAAATGAACAAACATTTATGTTCCTGGGACTCCCTCTCCCCCACTCCCACTCCATTCCCTATCCCTCCCACCCCACTGGTACCTTAAATATGTAAGCTCTTCAGCTGGGCTTGTGGTATCAGCCTACTGTGACCCGGGCCCAGCTCTTCTGCGCTTTCTGGGGGAGCTGTGCTAGAAGTGTAAGATTCCAGGATAGTGCTTCTAGCGTTGCTGGGGGAGCTGTGCTAGAAGTGTAAGATTCCAGGATAGTGCTTCTAGCGTTGCTGGGGGAGCTGTGCTAGAAGTGTAAGATTCCAGGATAGTGCTTCTAGCGTTGCTGGGGGAGCTGTGCTAGAAGTGTAAGATTCCAGGATAGTGCTTCTAGCGTTGCTGGGGGAGCTGTGCTAGAAGTGTAAGATTCCAGGATAGTGCTTCTAGCGTTGCTGGGGGAGCTGTGCTAGAAGTGTAAGATTCCAGTATAGTGCTTCTAGCGTTGCTGGGGGAGCTGTGCTAGAAGTGTAAGATTCCAGGATAGTGCTTCTAGCGTTGCTGGGGGAGCTGTGCTAGAAGTGTAAGATTCCAGGATAGTGCTTCTAGCGTTGCTGGGGGAGCTGTGCTAGAAGTGTAAGATTCCAGGATAGTGCTTCTAGCGTTGCTGGGGGAGCAGCTGTGCTTGGAATCGCATGCTTCCAGGGTAGCTCCCTTAAAACTGTAGGCTGCCAGGCCCAGGTTGCAGTAGGGCTGCTACAGCACTCCAGGCTGAAGAGCTTATACATTTAAGGACCGGAAAAGTGGGAGGAGGCCCAGGAAGGCAAATTGTGTTGATTTTAGACAGGACCAGGGAGCAGGTGGGGAATGGGGGGAGGGGGAGGTTGGAGAGTGGCACCAGATCATTTAAATAATTATAAAAACAAATCATTAAGTAAGTTTGAGGAGTTTGGGGGAGATTTCAAGGTCTGTGATACATTGCAAGCTCTGGTGGGATAAGTGATAAGGCCGCTAGGCACGCAATTTTTTTTTTCTTAATCCTGCAGCTCCATTTAACCAGCTATATTCTTTTGAATAAGCCAGTTAAAACTGAAATTATCCGGCCACATGGTGCCGGATAACTTTAGACATGTTCTCAGGCACATCTAGAGATAGCCGAATGACTTATTCGGCCAGTTCCAAATATCGGAGTGAGCCAGATAACTTATTCAGCTTACTCGTCCCCACCCCAGAATGCCCCCAACATGCCCTTTTCTTATTTGGAGAAATCACAGCCAAATAAAAACATATCCGGCTAACTTTTAGCCAGCTAAATGGCTTTGAATATGGATCGTTGTGTGTGCAGAAACATGCTGCTTGTTTCATGCTGCAGGTGCACTGTGAGCTGCTGAAGATCTGGAGACGCTGGAAGATGGGGAAGGACATAGAGGAGGCATACAAGCTCACCTACAGCCAGACTACCAACTGCAGGACTGGGAACGACACCACTGATGAGCAGCATAGACTGGTGAACAGTAATGGCACGGGGGCCAGCTCCGGTGCACACTACCTCCAGGCTGCAGGCCTCAGTGGCACCACTGGGCACATCACCCGCACAGGGCTGCACCCCTGCTGTGACTTCCCTGACACTGCTGAAAGCAACTTGTAGTAGGCCTGGGAAACGGGGAGCAGGTGACCCAGGACTTGAGGCAAGAATGGAAAAAGGAGAGGAAAATGCACAACCCAACCTTGGGGTGGGGAATTGGTTGGAGGGGGGTTTCTCTGCGACACTGTGACAGATGTAGTGACACGTCCTCCCCTGGTGGTGTCATCACTCTGCTGCTTTTCCAGGGCTCCATTAGACTGGCTGCTTGGATGCTGTTAGCAAAGACAGAGCCTGATGCTGGCATTGCGATGCCTTAGAGACTGAAGCTCCTCCCTACCTCGCCCAGATCCAGCAGCACTGGGCTCCATGCCCTACCTTTCTGTTGTGAAATGTTACTGCAGGATGAAGCTCCCGGAAGCATGCGAACAGCTGAACTCCTAGCCCCAACAATCCTGAATCAAAACACCAAGAAACTAGGAGGAGAAAGATGGAGGTCCATATTTAGAGGCACTTTAGCAGGATAACTCAGAAGTTATCCCACGAAATGATAACTTTTGAATATTTCCCCCACTTATCCAATTAAACTTTAGCAGGATATCTCATTATCCAGCTAAAATTTAGATAAGTTAGGGGCATTCTGGGGGGAGTTTATTTAGTCGGCTAAGTTAGCTAGCTAAATCTGATATTCAGAGTTATCCAGACAACATATCCGGCTAACTCTGGTCATGCTGAAGAACTGTCCTAAAGTTAGCCAGATAAACTTATCTTTAAGAAAGCCATTTTTAAGTTTATCTGGCTAACTTTGCAATATGGCCAGTGACTGAATATGGACCTCATGGCTATGAAATATTAAATAAATGGGGAAAAAGATATACTGAATTCTGCCATTACCAACTCTTCCCTCACCCACCACCCCCATGGAACTTACAGCTGTCATAATCACCTTAAGAACAATCTAGGTTTGAATCCACACTTGCTTGTTCCTTTTGTGCTATTGTCCAAGCCTTTGTAGTGCATATTCAGGTGTGTGTGTGTGTCTCTCCCCTTGGGTGTTCATATGCAGCTATGTGCCTGGGTGTGAGTACAAGGTAACGGAAATTTTCCAGTTAAGCATCTTGTATTTCTGAGGAAAGGTAACTAGTAATCACTGTATTGGTTTTGATATAGTCTTTCTGTGAATCATCCTTGAAGCCACTCCTCCATCTCCTGGCCTGACTCCCCACAGCCACACCTCCATCCCCTGCCCTGACAAACCAGTAGGTTCTGCCTCTGTGTTAGACACCCCATCCTTTACCCTGAGACTCACTGAAGCTACTCTGTCATCTTCCCCCTCTACTCAACATACTGAGGTTTCCCAGAGACTCCCACCGCCTACCCCGATTCCCTGGAATTGCTTTTCCCATCACAGTGGCCTCAGGTTTCCTCAGCCCTAAAAGATTGCTAGGTCCTCCTTCAGTGCTGGAGATTCCCTGCCCCGACTCCCTGGGGTTTCCTCCTCCATCCCCACCTGTTTCCTCAAAGACTCTGTGTGCCCCTGCCTTAATTCCCTGGATCCAGTCACCCCTTCCTCCTTCTTCCACCTTGAGGTTTCCCAGCAACTCCCCAAAGGCTTCTCTCTCCCTTAGCCTCCCTACCCTGACAGGTCACAGAAGTCCAATCAGGCCGTCATAACCACAGAAGCAAAAGTTTAAAGGGGAGAAGTACTAGCTGCATGGATTTTACAAATTGTGCTCCTTATCGTACTGGAAGATGGAAAAGTTTAAAGTTAATTTCTAAGCCCCGGATGGCTTGTAGCCATCTTGCCACCATCTCTGAAGTGCTAGGATGTATCCTAAGATACACCTCTTGTCTCTGTAGCCTGAGAACTGCCATATTTAGTGTTGCTACCATACGCATCCACACCCACCCTGCTGGTCTCTCCTGCACCTCCAGACATGTTTATGCTGTTTCCCTTGCCCTCTAGCTTCCACTCTTCAGGCCCTTCCCCACTTCCAGCCACTTCTGGAAAGAGACATAACAGATTTCCCCTGAGCCAGCTCCTACTGGCTCTGAACCCCAGTACTGATCCTTTCTGCCTGCCTTGGCATTTTCTGGTCCCCTTTTCCGGAAAGAGCCTGTCCTGATAGAGCCAAAGCATATAAGTAAATGAACTCCCACAGCACTATGACACCATGTTTACCCAATAACCCTTACAACAGAAAACACAAAGAAACTAAGTTTCTCCACAGACAAGCAGGCCTAAATTTAGCCACACAAGTGATGTCGCTGGATGGCACAGGAACCTGTGCAGCCAATCTAGAGTAAGTCTCCTCAATTATTTTTTATACACAGAAATGAAAACATGTTTTTTGCTCCCTCTCTTGGGCTGCTCACCATATTTTTTGTGTTTTGCATTTTGTTGCTTTCTGTCACTTTTAGTATTTTCCTTTCTCTCTTTTTTTTTTTTTATGAGTCTCCTCCAAAAAAGTTTTTTTTGTATTATTGTTTACAATGTCAGGGAAGCAGCTCTTCAAATTAGGCATGAAGTGCACGCATAACATGTCCAGCCTGAATTACCATAAGCTTTTTCTCTGCTTCCTGGGCTCTTCCCACGAAGTGAGTAACTATGGAAGGATGTCCTTTCAAGCACTCTCATATAGAGATAAACAAGAGCATCAGCTTTTCTCTTCATCAGTTCGTAAAGAAGGGAAAAGTGCTGAGAGACTAGTACCAAACAGAAAAGATCAGATTCTCCCAAGCACATAAGCTGCAATTCACCAAGCTCACATACCAAATGTTAAAGGGAGAGAAACAGATCCTCTTCAGTGCAAGACACACTGTGCCAAAAGTTCATTGGTGTTAACAGCAATGGTCACCTCTGGCACCGGTACCGCTGACAGTTGGCTATCTTGGCACCAAAACTTTCAGTGCCACACTGAAGGGTGGAGAAATCATACCAAAACCTCCTACTGGTAAACACAGTCCACCGGTTTCTATACTAGAGTTGAACACCTCTTCAGTAACATGTCAACCTCCTGCACCTATGTAAGGTTGGAGCTTGATCATAAGTGTAAGACGACAATCTTGTCCATTCCTCCTCCTCCTCTTTTGCTCCTGGAATCTGTTTTAGAAAAGTTTTCTGCCAAACTGGAATCACAATCTCTGTTCCAGTATGTACCCAGATCAGTCCAGATTCCTGGGTTTTGTAAAGTTTTACTGACCCTATTATATAACCAAGTGTGCCGCCTGCAGTTCCTTGATATTTTTCTGTCTCCAATAGATGGCAGATGGTGCAAAACTTAATGTCTGAAAGAAAAAAAAAAAGACAGAAGAAGGACTTCCTGCTGGGAAGTGGTGAGGTCCTGGTGGGGCTATCTTCCCTGGTTGAGGCAGGCGAGCAAAGGGTTGATGACCCTTCTTAGCTCTGTATGGAATTCCGTGGGGCAGACACCTGGTGGTCCAGATCCCTCAGCCCACATGAGGCAGCTTGGTGACCTGCTGGCAGTTCTGTGAGAGCCCGGAAGGAGCAGGGAAGTATATTGTTTCTTTTTTTTTTTTTCAGTGAATTTGTTTAAAAAACACATTTAAAAAAGGAAGAGGCTCTATTTTCTTTTCAGCTGGCAGTGTTCATGAGTACTCTGGGTGCCTGGGTTGTTTACTGGGTGTTCGGGTCTGAGTAGAGCAGCAGCCTACATACTTGAGGCGCACATCTCTACACAGTGAGGCTCGCGATGTTGGACATGCGGTTAGAACCATGTCACATGGCACAGTTTGCAGGGCCTGGGGGGGGGGTCGCATTCATGCCTAAATCACCAGAATTTATGCTCTGGTTATGCTTCTGGCAGGGAGGGCGCGTCAGTAGGGCACTCCCCTTGTATTAGGTCAGCATCTGTGCGCCAGGCCAGGATTTCTCCTGGGGCTCCCCCTTGCAGTGTGACAACGGCGGCCATGTTGGATTTGGCCACACGACATACAGCGGCCTCGGGGGAGCCTGATATTTCCCCAAGGCAGCTGACCCCAGCTGGAGCAGGCACCGGAATGGCTCGAGGGAAATTTGAAGAGGAAGATTTCCCTCTTGATGATGGCTCAGCAGTTGCGGATTCTCCACAGGATTGGGACTCTGAGGATTCCCAGGTTTTTTCTTTAGAGTTTGTTCTGTTGATGCACCTGGCCTTCTTGGCCAAGAAGGCATCAGGGCGCATAGCAGGGAATATAGCAGGTCGCATCCTCGATCCACAGGGGGGGGGGGGGGGCTCTCGTCAAGCACCGGGTCTGGACCTGCTAAGCGTAAGCAGTCCCATGGGGTTCAGCGTGTGTTGGACCTATACTTGGCCGGTGACCCTCAGAGGGATATGGACAATTCTGAGGATTTGCAGAAACCCCCAGAGGAGGGCCCCAGGAGGCAGATCCTCCACAGGAGGTCCCAGACCTGATTGAGAACTCAGAGAAGATTCCCGTAGCTGAAGGGGATGACCCCAAAGTGGTCTGTCTATTTTGCAGGGAGGAGCTCTGGCCCTTGATTCCGCAGGTTCTTCAGGACCTGGAAATCAAAGTGACCTAGGAGAAATCTGACTTGGATGGTGCTGATCCTGTACTGGGTGGCCTGCGGGGGTCTGACGTAGGTGTTTCCTGTTCACAACTTGGTGAAGAAACTGGCTTTGTGAGAGTGGGATACTCCAGAAGCCAGGCTGAGAGTGGGCAGAGTGATGGCTAATTTCTACCCTTTGCCAGATGACACCTTGGAGTTGTTAGCTCTTCCCAAGGTAGATGCTTTGGTGTCGGCAGTCACAAAGATGACAATTATTCTGGTGGTGGGCTCGGCCGCATTAAGGGATGTGCAGGATTGGAAGTCAGAGCTTCACCTCAAGAGGATCTTGGAGAGTTTGGCTCTGGCAATTAGGGCTGCGGAGTGCAGCAGTTTAGTCTAGAGGGCATGTCTGTGTTGGGTTCAACAGTTGCAAGATTCGCAAGCTTCAGCCTTAGAGCAGAAAGTTTATGCTGGCACAGGCTAGGTTCCGGGACAATCAAAAGTTTCATCAGTCCAAGATTCTGGTGGTCTGCAGAGGCAACCCCTGACCAGGGCTTCGTCCTGAATTCAGTCCTTTCCGTGGAGCAGAAAGCCCTTCTGAGACACCTCTGGTATTGGGGCAGGAGGTGCTAAGTCCTCATAATGAAGTGCGGCTGGTCGACTCTTCAGTTCCAGCTGTCGGAGGGTGTTTATTGCTCTTTTTTGAGGAGTGAGCCAGGATAACCACAGATCAGTGGGTCCTCGAAGTGGTAAGAGACGGCTATACATTAGATTTTGCATGTCCCATCAGGGATGCTTGTGTCATGTCCCCTCGCAATCTTCTCGTGAAGCAAGTAGTGATTCAAGGGACAGTGGAGCACTCGAAGCAACTGGGTACCATAGTGCCGGTGCCACAAGAGGAACAGCAAACAGGGAGATATTCCATCTATTTCGTGGTGCCAAAGAAAGAGGGGTCATTTTGACCTATTCTGGATTTAAAGAAAGTGAATATAGCTCTCAGAGTTTCACGGTTTCACATGGAAACTCTAAGGTTGATCATCGCGGCGATGCGCAAGGCAGAGTATTTGGCATCTTTCGATTTGACAGAGGCCTATTTGCGGTTCGTGGTTCTTGGGGAACATTTGCAGTTTCAAGTTCTTTTCTTTGGTCTGGTGACAGCACCATGCACACTCACTAAGGTGATGGTGGTGGTAACGGTGATTCCGAGAAGGGAAGGATTCCTGGTGCATCTGTACCTGGATGATTGGCTCATATGAACAAAGTTGGAGGAACTCTGTCATCTGTCAGATGGTGGTTGCTACCAATGCCAGTCTTTCGGGCTGGGGAGCAGTGTGTCAGGATCAGGCGGCACAGGGCCAATGGTCGAGGAAAGAGGCTTTTTGGTCTATCAATCAGTTAGAGATGAGCAGGGCGATTCAATTTACTTGCTTTCCTGCCATGGTTGTGCAGTCGGCCGTTGAACATTCTGCTGGACAATGCAAGAGCGGTGGTTTATATCAGTTGGCAAGGTGGGACCAGGAGTCGAGTTTATATCAGCTGGAAAGTTGGGACCAGGAGGCACAGGAATTGGTCCTCTGGGTGGAGCAGCACTTGGAGAAAATAGCAGTGTCACACATAGTCAGGGTGGACAACGTGCAGGCGGACTTCCTGAGTCGAAGGACGTTGAATCCCGGAGAATGGGAACTCTCAGAAGTAGCGATGAGTCTCATTCACATGAAATGGGAGGTCCACCTCATATGGTCCTGATGGTGACCAGAAAGAACGCAAAAGCCCCTCGGTTCTTCAGCAGAAGAAGGGAGAACGAGGCAGAGGATGTCGATACCCTGGTGCTGCTGTGGCCTCAGAATGTGCTGCTATATGTTTTTCCTCCATGACCTCTGGTGGGCAAGATGATAGGGTGCATAGAAAAACATCTGGGGACCATAGTTCTGGTGGCTTCGAAGTGGCCGCGCCACCCTTGGTTCGTGGATTTCATCAACTTGGTCATAGATGGGCTTCTGAGATTCAGCCATCTAAAGAATCTTCTCCTCCAGGGCCCCGTATTTTCCAACCAGGTGGCTCACTTTTGTCTCATGGCCTGGCATTTGAGAGGAAACATCTAAGGCGGAGGGGTTAACCCAAAAACGATTATCACTACCTTTTTGCAGGCTAGGCGGACTTCCACGTCTTTATCTTATGTGCGAGTGTGGAAGGTCTTTGATTCTTGGTGTATGGTGAGGGATGTGCAGGCGTTGCAAGATTCATTGTCACATACTTTGACCTTCCTTCAGGAGGGGTTGATCAAGGGTCTGGCTTTTAACTCTATGAGGATCCAGGTAGCGGCGCTGGGCTTTCTCCATGGTAAGGTACTGGGTATCATATGTTTCCTTCAGGGAGCAAAGAATTTGCTCTGTCAGTGAGAAAGGCTTGTCCATCTTGGAGTCTTAACCTGGTGTTTACAGCGTTATGTGAGGCTCTGTTTGAACTTTTGAGGAGAGCAATCTTGAAGGATTTGATTCTTAAGGTGTTGTTTCTAGTGGCCATTTGTTCAGCGATGAGAATTTCGGCACTCCAAGCTTTGTCATGCCAGGATCCTTTTCTGCAGATTTCAGAGACAGGGGTGTCTTTGCACACGGTGCCCTCTTTTCTCCCAAAGGCGGTGTAGGGGTTTCATGTTAAACTGTGGAACTTCCGGCATTTCTGGATTTGAATTCCTCTGCTTCTCATGCAAAGGAACTGAGGCTCTTGGATGTTTGTCAGGCGTTACTACGATACTTGAGGGTCACGAATGATTTTCACTTGTCCTATCACCTTTTCATTCTCTGGAATGGGCCAAAGAGGAAGGTGTCAGGCTTCCAAAGCTTCAATTGCGCATTGGCTTAAACAGGTGATCGGGTCGGTTTATATCTCTAAGGGTCACCTGGTGCTGGAAGGTTTCAGGGCTCATTTGATGCATTCGAATGCAGCCTCTTGGGCCAAAGTATAGCAGGTATCACTGTAGGAAATTTGCAGGGCAGCAACTTGGAAGTCACTGCACGCTTTTGCCAGGCACTATCACTTGGATGTTGGGGCTCTGGCTTCTGCATGCTTTGGTGAGAACGGTCTGCGAGCAGGACTCTCCAGTGGGTTTAAGTACATCCCAGGAGTCTGGACTGATATGGGTACGTACTGGAAAGGAAAACTGGTTCTTACCCGCTAATTTTCATTCCTGTAGTACCAAAGATCAGTCCAGAGACACATGCATGGGAAGGGAGGGAGAGTTGGCTGCTTGTTTTGGTGGTTTATCTGAAATGTAGAGATGTTAACAGTTTCTCTATGCTGTTCTCATTGTTCTATTTATATTCTGGGACAGAGTTTTTCCAATACTTTATAGCGTCACCATCCTCCTATTCGTTGCAGGGGGGGGGGGGGCTGTTAAATTTTGTAGGTGTTACATCTTGGCTTGGATACAGGTCAATACTGAGGGACTGCAGGTAGCACACTTGTTTATATAGCAATGTCAGTAAAATTTTATCTGTCTCCATCTGCTGGCAGGGTTTCAAAACCCAGGAATCTGAACTGATCTATGGAACTACAGGAATGAAAATTAGCAGGTAAGAACCACTTTTCCTATTCTTCCATATCCTCAATCTCTGATTTTAACGATGATTCTCATTTGTCTTCTCTTATGACTCTTACTCCTACCATTCATTTGAGGACTTAACAGGACTGCCTTCACCAGAGCCAGCTAAGAGTATCATTTCACCAGAGGACATGACCTACTCTGCTTTCCTTCAAAAATGGCAGAAGCTATTCCATTCAAGTTAGAGGAAGAAGTGCAACTAAAGGAAGACTTCCCAGGCATCTTTTAATATATATATATATATATATATATATATAGGCACTTAAGCAAGCTATTGCTGTCCCACTTTGTAATCTTCAAACTAAATTGTTGCCAGATACCTCTCTCTACACAACCAGCAGTCAGAAAAATAGACCTCAAATTTAAGGTCCAATTCTCCCTTGAAACTGTAGTTGAGGAATCTACCCTAAAAAAAGCTAAGAAATTTAGAATGCATGCCAGCATCCCACCAGAAAGAAATGGATGTTATTGGGAGAAAGATGTTTCAATCGGTGATGTTACAGAACAGAATTTCAGCCCATCAATTCCAAATGGTCCAGTATCTTTCCAATATTCTGCAAAAAAAATAAGGGACACTTCAGCTAATCTTCCTTTGGCTAACCAAGGTAAATTTACACCTCATCCGAATGAATAGGTTGAAATTACAAAACATTTAATTAGATCAGCTTATGACATTTTTGATACAGCATCAAGATCATCAGCTATAGCAATAAGAACCAGAAGACTCACTTGGCTAAAAGCTTCAGGCCTTCGAACGGACATGCATGACAAGTTGGCAGATGCCTCATGCTCTGAAAATAACTTATTTGGGGACAAATGTGAAGAAGTGGCAGACCTTATAAAAGATCACTATTCCACTTTTCAGACTTTTAACAGCAACCACTACAAAACAGCAGTTTTCTCTAAGGAATTATCAACTTCAACCCTTCAGAAGACAATACTGTTACTCCTATAGAAAGTATCAGCTCTATCCTTAACCATAGACAACATCTCCAACAGCAGCAGCAGCAGCAATAACTGCAACAGACCAGACCTTGTGCCAGAGATAGAACTCTTGAAAGCTGCTTAACAATCTTCACAAAAGTCAGGATTCAACTTTTGACTATGATAGTTATCATCCTTCCTTTTTCCTAGAAGCTCTTACAATGAGGGAAGGCTTCTATCTTTCACCACCAATGGACTCTAGTCACCAGAGAAAGTTGGATCCTTAAGATAATTTGTGTGGGATTTTGCCTGAACTTTCAAGCTCTAACTTCCTCCTCTCCACCACATTGTCATTTGGTTTCCCCAGACTAACTACAAGTTCTCAGAGAAGAGGTAGCCTCTCTATTAAAAGCAAAGGCAATAGAGCCAGTTCCAAACATGGAAAGAAGCAAAGGGTTGTACTTGATTTATTTTTGTATCCCAAAACTGTCAGGAGTTCTCTGCCCAATTCTGGACTTGAGAAACCTAAACATCTCTCTCAAAAGAAAAGTTCAAGATGAATTCCCTCAGCACCTTCTTTTCTCTTCTAGAAATCCACAATTGACTGACAGCCTTTGAGCTGAAGCATGCTTACAAGCATATTTTAATTCATACTGTTCACAGAAAATACTTGAGTTTCACAGTAGCAGAAAATAATTTTCAGTATTGGGTAGTCCCATTTGGCCTTGTGGCAGATCCAGAACTATTCACAAAATGCCTAGCAGTTATGACTGTCCATATCAGAAGAAAAAATGTTTTAGTTTTTCCCTATTTAGATGACTGGCTTATATCAAGCAGATCCTTTAGAGAGTGAAGGTAACCACTTCTTATACGTGTCACAGCCTCCTCATATGGAGATTTGCAGGAGACTTCCAGAAATCTTATCTGACCCCCAATAAATTATTTGTAGTTCATAGGGGCATACATGTTTACCAAAAAGGGAAAGGCCTTCCTTCCATTTCAAAGAATGATCACCTTAATCTGCCATCACCAGCCATCATAAATCAGCCAGAACTGTCATGGAGATGTTGGGCCATATGCCAAACACAGTCCATGTCAAAACCTTTGCATATCTGCACATGAGCTAGGCTTCATTGGAACCAGTATTTACAACCAATATCTCAAAGATACATCTCTCTAAACCTCTCTCCTGTTCATTTGAAGTAGTGGACTCAACTGTGAAATCTTCTTTGTGGTCAACTTTTTCAACCTTCACAGACTCAGTAAATATTAACTACAGATCGACCCCCTCTTCCTAGGGGAGGAGTTAAAATGATTGCAAGAACAACTTGATGTTTTGAAGCACCTCTGTGACTGCAACTGGAATAATTTTACTTTTTTTTTCTTCACCTTATCATCTCTAGTTATGCTGTCTAAAAGTAAAGGCAAACTGCAAATCTTTTCTTCTGAAGTCATGGCTTCAGTTTTGATTCAGCAAAATCTTGACAACTTCGTTAGCCATGCTCTGGGGATCTCAGAGTTTGAATCCTACTGCTGATGTGGTTGGAGGGGACACCTTTTGACTTGGGAGCGATGTTTCCTCACCCCTCCAGACTGCTGGTCTCCATCAAGGAGGACGTGCTGCCCGAATCTGTCTGAGAATCCAGTACATCCTGATGATGTAGATGCCAACCAACTCATGAAATGAGCAGATCCAGTACAGCTGCAGGTTTGTTCAGCCTTAGCTGAGGAAGAGGAAGACTCAGGGCCCAGAGGTTAAGGTGACTACTAGAGGTGAGAAAGCATGCCCAGGGGTAGAGCTATTGGAAGCAGAGTGGAGTTTTGGCTCAGGCTGTAGGCTCTTCTATTCCTTTAGGGTCAGCTACTCCAAGCCGTCTGGTTAGTAAAGTCTATCTTCCCCTTGTCAAGTCCTTGCTGGTTATTCTAGATTCTATTTGGACTGCCCTAGCAAGACTAGAAGTTTCAATTAAGTCTTGTTCTGTGGATATAACATTGCTATCAGAAGATGTGAAATTATTGGCACAGCATCAGGAACATAAGAACATAAGAAAATGCCATACTGGGTCAGACCAAGGGTCCATCAAGCCCAGCATCCTGTTTCCAACAGTGGCCAATCCAGGCCACAAGAACCTGGCAAGTACCCAAAAACTAAGTCTATTCCATGTAACCATTGCTAATGGCAGTGGCTGTTCTCTAAGTGAACTTAATAGCAGGTAATGGACTTCTCCTCCAAGAACTTATCCAATCCTTTTTTAAACACAGCTATACTAACTGCACGAACCACATTCTCTGGCAACAAATTCCAGAGTTTAATTGTGCGTTGAGTAAAAAAGAACTTTCTCAGATTAGTTTTAAATGTGCCCCATGCTAACTTCATGGAGTGCCCCCTAGTCTTTCTACTATCCGAAAGAGTAAATAACCGATTCACATCTACCCGTTCTAGACCTCTCATGATTTTAAACACCTCTATCATATCCCCCCTCAGTCGTCTCTTCTCCAAGCTGAAAAGTCCTAACCTCTTTAGTCTTTCCTCATAGGGGAGTTGTTCCATTCCCTTTATCATTTTGGTAGCCCTTCTCTGTACCTTCTCCATCGCAATTATATCTTTTTTGAGATGCGGCGACCAGAATTGTACACAGTATTCAAGGTGCGGTCTCACCATGGAGCGATAAAGAGGCATTATGACATTTTCCGTTTTATTCATCATTCCTTTTCTAATAATTCCTAACATTCTGTTTGCTTTTTTGACTGCCGCAGCACACTGCACCGACGATTTCAATGTGTTGTCCACCTAGCAATAAAGAACATTAAGGAAGACTGGAAGCTTTGTAGAAGTAAGTTAAGGATTTACGGACTGTGAACTCTGCTGTAATATAAGATAAGATCTTATTTTATCATAAAATTGAGCAATGGAGAATTTTGACAGACATTTAAATATGCAATTTTTTAATTTCCCTAGACTATCGATGTTATTACCTCTTGAATCTGTTTAAGACCTATTTGGTGGATGTGTTAAAAGTAAGAGGCAGCCTTCCCCCAATGAATAAAGTCTACTTTATAATCGGTGGAAGACGAGGAAGGAGGAATCAAGGCAATGATCAAACAGAAGTGCATTCTCAACTGGATAGCATTGAATTGACCTACTTTCGTGAAAGATCAACCCTCTTAGTCTTGTATGTCTTTGAGCAGGACTTGAATATGACCAGGTACCTATATTTTCGAAATTCACAAGCATTTATAAGTCAGAGGATCTAGATTTTTCCAGACTTTACTAAATCTACCCAAGAAATTTCCTGGCAATGCGCCAAAAGACTAAAGCACTTGGCGCATCTTTTTTCTTAAGTTATCCCTGCAAGTGTTTAATTATGTTGGAATGAAATATATTTTTCTTGTGCCCAATCATTTAATATTTTTTCTTGATACTAAAAAGTCTATTGGAGCTAGCCCAGTAGGATAACCTAGGAGTTGATATACTAGCAGTCCTTGAATTAGACTCCCAATTTAACTGTTTTTTTTAATGTATTGCTTTTCATAGTTTGAAATTTCCTTAGTTGTATTTCTCTCTCCCCACCATATTCTGGTGTAATATAATCATCATATCATGTTATGCAGATTTACTATATATATATATAGTATATATAGTAAATATATATATAGATTTTCTTCTTGTGGTAATTTAGGTTTTTGGAATGATTGGTGATTGGAATTTTCTGTAACAAGGTTCCTTGTGATGTTGTTTGACTGTTATTTCGGAGGGGGGGAGGCATGGGCATCTCAACACTCTGCTGTCAAGGGACTTAGACTATTCAGGAGCAGTGACTACATATAAATCTTCTGGAATTAAGAGACATTTTCAAAACTTTTCTATTGTTCTAGCCA
This sequence comes from Rhinatrema bivittatum, assembly GCF_901001135.1. NCBI lineage: Eukaryota > Metazoa > Chordata > Amphibia > Gymnophiona > Rhinatrematidae > Rhinatrema > Rhinatrema bivittatum. The sequence goes on along the minus strand of NC_042618.1, from coordinate 163,538,361 downwards.
TGGTTAAAGGGAAAGTAGTCCAAATCCTAACAGACAATCAGGAAGCAATGTACTGCATAATCAAGCAAGGAGGAGCAATATCCTCAAATCTGTGCCAACAAACATGCAAGATTTGGAGTTGGGTGAAATTAAGGAAACTACATTTGAATGCTATTCATCTCCCAGGGAAAAACAATATCTTATCGGATACACAAATGGTCTCTCCATCCTAGCACAGTTACTTTCTATTTTGGCTTTGGGGAAAGCTGCAATACACTTCTTTGCAACCTCGTTCAACTACAGACTTCCTCTATACTGCCTGAAAAGGCAAACACCCAACTTTCTAGCATCAGATATTTATTTGATCCTGTGGAGCAACAGCCTTATGTAGAATTTTCCACCAATACCTCTGATATCCAAAACATTCAAGTTAAGAAAAAACAAGGAAGATATGAATTTAATAGCCCCATTTTGGTCCATGGCTTCACAGGCTAGTAGTTGCTCAGCTAGTTTGACTAAAATATTGCCAATTCTCTTGATAAAATACAATGGTTTGCTTCTTCACCCCAACCTTCAATCTTAGCACTCACATTATGGATACTGAAAGCGAAGTAGTACAGATGATGCCCTTATCTTTAGCGCTAAGAGATGTCATTTTAGCCTCAAGAAGACCTTCTACCAAATGTTCCTACAACTTTAAATGGAGAAAATTTTCTATTTGGTATACATCTCAGAAGAAGGATCTGATCAATTGCTCGACTTACACTACTTCAGTAACTGCTCAGTCTCTTTAAATCAGGATTAAAAACTAACTCCATCAGAGTTCACTTAAGTACTATTGTAGCATATCAGCAACATTCAGAAGGTTTTCCAGAGTGACAAAATTAAAGACTTCTACCACTTTCATCATCCTATTAAGACCCTTCCTATTCAATGGGATTTCAATATATTACTTTTTAAATTAATGTAGCCTCCATTTGAATCTTTGGCATCAATTAACCTTAAATTTCTTTCTTCAAAGGTACTGTTTTTGAAAGTAGTAACCTCTGCCTGCAACATGAGTGAGCTCTAGGCCTCAGGAGTACATTTACCTTATACACAAATTTTCAAGAGAGTATTAAGAACTCATCCTACCTAAAGTAGTTTCTCAGTTTTATTTGAATTAGTCTACAGTACTACCATCATTTTTTCCGAAATCTCATTCCAAGAAAGCTGAATAACCCCTCATATCTTGGACTGCAGAAGAGCTCTATTATTTTACTTGGAAAGATCCAGACCTTATGGAAAATCTCATCTGCTTTCCTATGACCCAATTAAGAAAAAAAAAACCTCTCTACCAGGCTAACTGTATTTTCTACTGCTACACTAATTCTGGAATTTACTATGATAGCTCATCAAATATAAGTAACTTCAACTTCAATAGCACACATTCGCTCTGTTTCAAGAGATCTTCAAAGTGGCCTGCTGGTCCTCTGGCTACATCTTTGTGAAGCATTACTGTCTCAAAGAGGGTTCTTGCAAGGATAACTCTCTCCTATCATATCCAAAGACAATATTCTAATGCAACCCTCAGTGGGAAAATCCTCACTTGTGTGGCTAAATTTACTTCCCCTTGTCCACAGCGAAAGCAAAGTTGCTTACCTGTAGCAGGTATTCTCCATAGACAACAAGACAAATCAACAACACAATCCTATCCTCATCCCCATAGAGTTGAAGCTTAGCTTATAAAATAACTGAAGACTCATGTGACAACGGCTGCTATGCAGTAATACTAGTGCATGTTCAGAAGGACGTTTAGGTCTTTCTGAGCTCAGAGAGCTTGTTTCACATTGACACCATCCGGTGACATCACCCACTTGGGTGGCTGATTTGTCCTGTTGTCTACAAAGAGCACCCGAAACAGATAAGCAATTTTGCTGATTCCCAGGGACAGCAAAAATGACACCAAGTGCACTTTTGCTCGTCAGATACTAGCAAATCAAAAGTATATCAAATATTAAAGAACAGATTCCAGGCAAGCCAAAAAAAGGTACTTAATCTTGAAAAATATTTTGGTGATGCATCCCCTGAAATCTTTGGTTGATTAGGCCTTTATTTTGCCTTGCGTGCCTAAGTTTATATATATAAGCACTGATGATGTATCAAGGCTATAGAAAGTTTTTGTTGTTTGATAGGGGGAAAGTGGTGCAGAAAACGTGTTTATAATGCAATTCTGCATCTCTCTACTTCAAACAAGGAGGTGCTACAGCACGGGTAGGCAACTCTAGTCCATGACTGTCACAAACAGGTCTGTTTTTCTATATATTTACAGTGAATATATATGAGATTATTTGCATACAATAGAGACAGTACATGCAAACCTCTCTCATGCATACTCATTGTGGATATTCTGAGAACCAGACCTGTTTGTGACAATCAAGGACTGGCATTGCCTACCACTGTGCTACAGCAACTTCCTTCCAATTCCTGTTAAATGTAAACATGCTCGCTCACACACAACAGACGTCATACAAACAGGATATTAATAAAACTAGTGTGTTTAAAGAGAATGTGAATATTAATTGGACACAATCTAAGATAGAAAAAAATATTAGAATCATCTTTAAAAGGTTTTCATAAATTACATGTTACATTTTAGTCTATGACAGAGATGGTGAACTCTAGTCTCTGGGCCACAAACATCTTAGGTTAGCTAATTTATGCAAATTAATCTCAGGTGTGGATCAAATGCATGCAACTAAATCTCCAAAATATTAATTGTGGAAATTCTGAAAACCAACCATGAAGGACTGATGTTCACCCTCTGTGCTATAGTGTCTAGGAACAAGGTTTGACTGATGTTGATCATCTGTATTTTGGCTTTCAAGAACGAAGCCTGACTGCTGAGAAATCATCATACCCACAAAATGGATTACACAGTGATATCCTGGTATTTTCATTTTTAAATAATGTATATCTTCCTCCACAGCTCACAAGAAAAGTTTGGATTATGGAAGATTACAGAAATCATGGTAAAGAAAAGAATGAATTTAAATGTCAGAAAGCATTCCTGACCTGTTGGTAACTAAGAGCTGCAGTGCAGTGCCCTGGAAACTATACTGATCCTGAATAAATCTGCTTGGGATACTTTTGATTAGAGCAGGTTTCTCAAACTGTGGTCCTCAAGGGCTGCAAACTGGTTGGGTTTTCAAAATATCCTTAATGAATATGTATGATATATATTTGCATGCACAGTCTCCACTATATGCAGATCAATCTAATACATATTCATTAGATATATCATGCAAACCCAACCTTTTTGTGGCCCTTGAGGATTGGAGTTTGAGACCTCTGGATTAGGTTAACATAAGAATGAGTTCAAAATGCTGAACATCAGTGTTGGAGGCTTCACCTGAGGGAGGGACTTAAATGGTCTTCAGCACCGATGTTCAGCATCTTGGGTTAATTTTCAGGATGGTCATATCAGAATCTGCAGATTTCAGGAAGAGACCCTTCGTATTAGAATATGAGTAGTCAATTCTATGCATGAGATATATTTGCATGCAATAGAAACAGTTCATGCAAAACTATCTCATGCATATTTATTGTGGCAATCCTGAAATCCAAATCTGTTTGTGGCTCTTAAGGATTGGAGTTAGCCACTCCTGTGTTAGAATGTAATTTTGGATAAAGCATTTCTTTCAGCTTTAAAAGTGCATCTCTAAGGAATTATTTGCAAAAGAATGGAGAATAAAATGGAGAATATCATAATGCCTCTGTATGACTCCATGGTGCAACCACCCCAAGAATACTATGTTCAGTTCTGGTCATCGCATCTCAAAAAAGATCTAGTGGAACTAGAAAAGTTACAGAAAAGGGTGATCAAAATGATAAAATGAATTGAACAGTTCCCCTATGAGGAAAGACTAAAGAGTTCAGGGCTCTTCAACTTGGAGAAGAGACAACTGAGGGAAGATATGATAGAGAGCTATAAAAATTATGAGTAGAGTGGAACAGGTAATTGCAAATTGGTTGTACACAGGAACATATTTCCAGAGTTGTAAAGGAAATCAATGAGAAAATAGATTTCGATATATGGAATTTTGCTATTTACAGAAAACAAATTGCAGGAGAATTTGATCAATTTATATACTGCCCATTTGGTACAGGCTCCAGGCAAGTGTGTGCATAGCATATATTCAGGGCCGGTGCAAGGGTATTGGGCGCCCTAGGTGACCCTTGCATTGCCCCCCCCCCCCGTTGCGCCCCCTCCCCTGTTGCACCCCCCTATCTGTTTCGGCGCAGACTGTGTGCTGCTCAGGGTGCCGAGCCGTAGGGGGCGCCAAAGAGCAGCCACGTGGTGCCGCAAGAGACTGTGTGCCCCTGGAATTCTCTATTTCTCTTTGCCGCGAGTGGGATAGGCCCCACTTGCAGCACCATGTGGATGCTCTTCGGCGCCCCCTATGGATTGGCACCCTAGGCGACCGCTGAAGTTTGCTAATGGACGTGCCGGCCCTGCATGTATTTGCATAAATATATAAGCATACAAAATATGGGTGTGTGTATCTATATCTTTCTCTTTTTTTTCTGTACTGTTCTAGACCTGGCAATGATGTTTCTACTCTATGTACAACAATCTGCTAGTCCTCTCTCATGTCACTGTTTTCCTTATCTGCATTCCCCATCTTCCCTTTTTTCTATGATGGGGGTCAGCCTTATAACAGTGGAAATGGGTAGAGAAAGGGAGGGGCTCCACATTTCCAGAATCTGTAAAGTAAAATCCTCATTTCTTTATTTCTTCTCATACTCTTCTCTCATCTGTTCTCATTCTTTCCTATTCCAGCTTCTATTTCTATCTCATCCCTCACCAGCTTATCGCTGGCTATAATTCTGCCTTGGGATATTTCAGATTTTGCAGAAATGTGATTTTCCCCTTCAGTGCAGCAGGAGCCAGCTACAGGTCGCCGTTTTCATCTTTTAATTATTTTACCTGTGGCCAATCATTGGACTTCAGGGGTTTTGCTTTTCTTTCAGACTTCTTTTTTTAGGTTTAGCGTTTCATCTTTCCTGGAAAACGTGAATAGAATCCCATTACAGGCATCTGAACCATCAATGCAAACTGCTCAATAGCCACAGAAGCCAGAAACACAATCTTCGGGGATCTTGCCTTCTCACTTAGTGAAAACATGCTAAGGTATGCTAATGCATGCCCAGTTCTACAGGCAACAGGCATTTCAAAATGATGGATGTGCAGCATTTGAGAGGGAACATATGGGGAAGTGTGTCAGGAGATTCCACAAGCAGAGAGAGCATAGTAGACATTTAAATTGCATATGATTCAAATATTTTGCAAATAGAGGGATGATATAGTAAGATGAGCATTAAAACTGCTGAAATTCATGATAAAATACAATATATAATAAAGTGTAACATACATAGGGACCTTCTTTTCGGTTTTAATTTTTTTAAATTTTTCTTGGGACTTTATCAGGTTTTATTATGTCAAGAACAAAAAACAGGAGAAAATCAGTGGAAAAATGTAACATTTTTCTGGGTAATTATCCGAGTTTATTTTGGTAGACAGAAAAAAGGACAATAAAAAACAATATCAAGTAGATTCACCCACTCAGCCAGCATTCTTATGTCTACCTCCCATCCCCTGTCTAGCATGTATTTATTTATTTATTTAACAGTTTTATATACCGAAATTCTTGTAAGGGTTTACAAATCAGTTCGGTTTACATTGAACAGAAAACAGTGCTTTGGTAAATGAAAGCAATTACATAGAACATTAACAGAGCTTCAAATGTGAACAATTACAAAGAACTAATAATAAATATCTTATTAACCAACAAACAAGCAGAACAACATTTAACATTTGTACAGAAAACAGTGTCCCAGAGAGAGTAAATATAATACATCCGTGGTCGCAGAGGCTTAGGCTTAGGTCTTGAACTAAGAAACAGAAAACTAGGGGTTGACGCTAAGGTATTGCACCAAATTGAAATCATGGAACAGAGGGGCATATAAGGGTGTCACTGTATAATAGAATAAACGGCTAGTGGGGTGAGGAATAGGTATGTGAACCGTAGTGAAGGCAACAGGAGCTAAGTAGAGGGGCAAAATCTGGACATGAAATTTTTTTGACTAAGGAGATATAAATGAATAGGAAGGGTGTAATACTGCTGGGGAACGGGAGAAATTTGTCCCTTTCTTTCCCCCCCCACCTCCCTATTGTAACAGCATTCATTCTTACTAGTGGTGGCTACAATCTTCTCTCCTTCAGCAGCACATTTACTGGGGATCCCATGCTCTCCAGCACTGCACTTCTGCTTTTGTGAGGGGCCAGGGAGCCTGCCAGGAAGTGCTGCTGGTGGGTACAGCCCACTTCAAATGCTGCATTGGTGACAGCCAAGCAGCAGGCACTTTGGTTTCCTGGGGGAAGAGGAAGGTGGGACTTGAAATACCACATCAGCGGCACTGGAGGGCCAGTGCTTTTGCCGGTGGGGGGATGGGCAGGACTTGAAACATGCAGGCGCTTTGGCCCGCACGGTCTTCCAGCAATTGCTTGACACACAACATTTGCAACTCTGGAGCTGCTCTTTAATTATCCTAAAATTAGGGTGGAAATTGTAATTTTTGGAAAAATCTGGGAATTTATGGGTGAAAATCAGTTTAAATTGAAAATGAAGGACCCTAAACATACAATAAAATTATCATAATTAACTTATAGCAATGCTTCTCTCTTACAGAGGGACTGGAAGAAGTAAAAAAAAATGCCCTCTCTCAAAACAATTAATATAAAATACAATAAAACATATCAGCAATTCAAAATTATCATAAATACTACACTAGCACCCACAACCAGTTTCGCTCAAGATGAATATATCCAATGCTCTCATCCAATCTCAGGTATGATCGCTGCATCCTTCAGATCTGCTGAGAAATCAGTCTTCAGCAACCTCAATTTCAAATTATAACCACGGATGCCTCCAATCACAGATTGAGCAGATCATCTGAACAGCCTTTGATCTCAAGGAAGTTGGTCTCCACAGGAAAGACTATGCCACATAAATCACCTAGAGTTGAAAGCAATATTTAATGCTTTAAATGAAAATGTATTCAGTCCCTGGCTACAGAGAAAATAGTGTTAACCCAGACAACCTGTTTCATAGCAACAAACAGGAAAGAACAGGCTATTCCTCTGCACTGAGGCAGGCCAATCCCCACAAGTAGGTTAGGCACCTCTACCAGCAGACGGAGACGGAGTAAAAGCTGACATCATGGATATATAGCCCTGCCCTGACAACAATGGGTCCTTCCCTCAGTTGAGTGCCTTTAGTCCAGCAGCCTTTTTCAGGCATGGACTTAAAAAAAAACAAAAAACAGGCAAAGCGGTTGATGGACAAGGAAGGCTTGGCGGTGAAGGCTTTTGCCTTCTCTCCCTATAGTCGGTGACCTGGTTGTACTCTCAGCCAAGACCAACTGAGCACAGGTAAGTAAGTAAATAAATAAACAAAAAGTAAAAATAAATGAAGAGGATCAGAAGATAGACAGTAGGGAGGTTGTATTCCCCTATTCCTTTCTTACCAGGTCTTCCTATCTTGGCATAAGTGGTTGTCTTTTCCTTTCTCGCTCTCACTTCTCTGGAAAGTTTAGTGAAGGTCCGGTGGGTTGAGCAGCCTCTGCCTAGGCCCCACTCCCAGGCTTGCTTTTTTGAGCCGTTTGGTAGGCTGCGTTAGTGTTTTTGCACACTTTGTGAGTATGATTGACACGTAATGTGTGATGTAGATTCACATGTGTATGCCTACTAGTGCACACAAGGTTGCAGTGTATATTCATGGTGTACCTATTTGAGACTGAACGCCAACTTGAGCATGCATTGAGCACCTGAGCGTGTGCTGAGTGCCTACCTGAGAACATGTGGAGCACCTACTTGACCGCATGCTGAGCGCCTACCTAAGTGTGCGCTGAGCACCTACTTGTGCACCAGCATACTATGATTAAACGCATCTTTTATTTGGGCACACAAGGGAAACAAGAAAGTATGGTGCTGAAGGGGGCATTTTGGAAGAATGGGCACTTGGAATGTTGACCATGGAGACAAAGGAGGCTGCACTGCGAGAGGAGGATTTGCTGTCTCTGACAGACTGATGCAGACCCGGCATGTTTATTTTTATTTATTTGACATTTTCTATACCGATCTTCATGACAAGGTTCATATCAAACCGGTTTACATGGAACTTAGGGATTAACAACATAACCATATAACAGGAAGGCCAAAGCACAGTTACATATGTTGAGACCATGGGAACATCAGACTACAGGCCGGGCAATTTGACTGGTCATGGTTCAGACTCAAGCAGTGATAACAGAGGTTGTGACCATCTGTGATGAACAGTATCTATCTCCAGCTGCATGATGTAAAACCACTTACTGTGGGCTTCCAGAAGGTTCTGAACAAGTTTTTCTTTTCTTTTGTTCCTTTTTTTCTTTTTTAAGTTAGATAGCACTTAAAACTGCTGTTGTGGTATACTGCAGAGGCAGCAAGGCAGCAAAAAGACAAAAACAAATAATTTTACAAAAATGTGAGGAGAGACTGAGAAACCATCCATACTCTAGCTCGGACTAAAAAGAGTGAGAAGGCTCTGCAAAAACTCCCACACATGCTAGGTAGATCTCAAAGCTCTACTAGCTTGACAGAAGAGTCCATTCAGTGCGGCCGGATGACGTCACCCACAGATCATGGCTACTTCAGACTGCTTATCGACGGAAAACAGATAGCTTTCTACCTCCATGTGAACCAAAAACCAGATAGTGGACAAGCAAAATTGCCAACTACAACCACACACATGGTCATTGGACCATCAAGTAGTACAGGAGCTGTTTCAACTTTAGGGAACTCCCCAGATATTCCTATCTACTGCTCCAAGAGACCAGTAAAGGACAGCCTAGCAACAGATGCTTTTTCAATCCCATAGAATCAAGGACTTCTTTATGCATTCCCCCTGATTCCACTTAGAGCCAAAACAATTTAAAAAACTAAGACAACAAGTCTAATATTTTGATAACCCCATTTTGGCCATGTCAAATTTGGTTTACATTGCTTTTATTGGCTTCATCACTGATCACTCAATGCAACAGGAATCTTCGTCATCTCAAAGTTTCGTGTTTGGCTCTGGCTGCGTAGATGTTGAAAGTCAGTTAGTCCCTTTTATGCAATTGCCTACTGAAATAAGTAAAGTTATTCTAGCATCAAGAAAATGCTCTACCGGAAGATCTTACAACTTAAAATGGAAAATGTCTTATATCTAGTGTTCACAAGTCATTCAGGACCTTTTTCATGTCCTGTTTCTCTTTTATTTAAATATTTCTTAAGCCTTTCTAACTCAGGTTAGAAAACTAACTCATTCAAGGTTCAACTTATTGCTATAAGAACATACCACAAGAATTTAGCAGGAATTCTTATCTCCTAGCAACCTACAGTTGCCAGATTAATGAAAGGCCTTACTAATCGTAAACCTCTGGTTAAAGATCCACCTATTCCTGAAGTCTAAACATAGTTCTTGCTAGCTCATGAAATCCTCTTGAGCCTCTAGCAACCACAGATCTAAAATTCCTTTCTTGGAAGGGTTTTGGGTTTTTTTTGATAGATGTAACTTCTGCCTGGAGAATGAGCTGCAAGCATTGTTCTCTATACATCCAAATTTTCCACACAGTAGTAGTAGTAGTAGTAGTAGTAGTAGTTTTTAAAATGCATCCTAAATTTTACCAAAAGCAGTCTCTAAATTTCACATATATCCATAGTACTGTCAACATATTTTCTGAGCCTGCACGCCAATAAGGATGAACAGGATTCTCATACATTGGACTACAGAAGAGCTTTAGTGTTCTATTTGTAAAAAAAACAAAGTCTTGCATAAAGTTCTCATTATTATTCATCTCCTTCAACCCAATCAAACAGGGTTTTTCAGTTACAAAATATAACTCTCCACATGGATTTCAGATTATATCTGTTATTGTTATACTCATTCAGGACAACAACTTCAAAGTCAGATGAAAGTCCATCAAGTCTGAGCTATCACAGCTTTCTTAATCCATCTCTGTTCTGCTTCCATAAAAAATATTTGTAAAGCTGCCATCTGGTCCTCTATTCATACCTTCATTGCTCATTACAGCCTAGAAAATACTTCACATCAAGATTTTGGTCAAGCAGTTCTAAAAAACGTATTTAATTTCTTTAGCTCTCCCTCCAACCTCTTCATCATACGGGTTGCATGTTTTTCACTGCTAATAAAAGAGCATAACAAGTATTTTCATGCAACCCTTAGCTTGGGAGGTCCCCACTTGTGTAACTGATTGCTGTCATACATATCCATGAAGAAAGCAACATTGCTTACCTGAAACAGGTGTTCTATGTAGACAGCAGGACATAGCCACACAATTCCACCCTTCTCCCCTACAAGTTTGAAGGTTACCTTGCTATAAAGACTAAGGAGACTTGTGCAGTGGCAGCTGAACGGGAACCTTCTTGATTTTCAAGAGCTGAGAGAGCTTTTCCGAATTGGCATAGTCAGCTGGCATCACTCATGCCTGTGGCTGATTTGTCCTGCTGTTTATGGAGAACATCTGGTGAGCAATTTTGCTTTCTGAGCTGCTCTCCTGAAATTATATCAAATCCCTAAGAATGGTTTGCTGCGAATAGCATCAAACGTGACTTCACCTACAGGATCTGATTGACCTTTAATATTTATGCTGGAATAAATGTCTTGTAACATTAATTAATTAGATTTTCTACATCATGTGGTTTATGACACCGCTCAGATGCTCCAGAGCATCAGAGGGGCAGCTTGAAACTGAATAGTACAGGATTAATATTTGTTAGCAATGTTTGTACACTGTGATGTTCTCTTCCTTATCACAACAGATGGTTGTAATACCATTACACAGCATAGTAACAGTGATGATGGCAGAAAAGGACCAAATGGTCCATCCAGTCTACCCAGCAAGCTTCTTATGGGAATATATCTGCCACGCTGTGCAGGTTGCCCCATGTTTTTCTTAAGGGTAGCAACTGCCACTCTGTGCAGTTATCCCCAAGCCATATGATAACCCATAAAAAATGTTCTTCTAGCAATATTTTTCTGGGTTGTGAGCATTCTTGAAAATTCAGACAGTGCTTTTGTCATGCTTTGCATATGGCCCTGGCCATAGAAGCAGTCCTGTGCTTTTTTCCTTATGTCTGTATATCAGTACTCCAAACCATAAGTGTGAGGGCCCATGCTGGTGATGCGTACATCGGTCTTCGACAGCTTTGCCCCGCTTGTTGCACCCCTATCTCGGCTCCTCCCGCTTACCTGGGCAAGATTGCTACCGCAGCGTCGTCAAGCCGACCTCTCTGGCGTCCCCCTAACGGCTATGGTGCAGCCATACGCCATTGCTCCTCCCAGGTACCTGCTAGGGTGCACAGGCAGCTGGGAGAACTGGTTAATGGATACCTTCCATTATTGTGACTCAAAGTTTGAGTCGGCTGTAAGTTTTTGTTTTTTACAGTTAAGATATATGTCTTACATGTTGGTACATCTCAATTATCAGACCCTTTGAAAAAATATGTTTTGCTTGTGACAGCAAGAAAAACTTGGCAATGGTTGACTTCTAAGTTTCACTTAAATTTTTGGGTGTCTCCCTTCATAACTATTGTTGGTAATGGGAGAATCTTTGTCCATTGGTATCAAAGGGGTCTGTCAATTATTGCTCATTTATTTGATGCTGAGGGGAAGGTGGTTTCTTATGATATTTTAAATCAAAAAGTGGGAGAACACGGAGTAGATCACATTCGTTATTTAAAGATTAGGCATTATCTACATTCTTTAAATCAACAAGATCTTCAGGCTGATAAATAAGAGGTATTACAGGAATGGTTTGATTTCGATGATCATGATAGGCATTCCTTATCTTCCCTACATAAATGTTTACAAGTTGCCCTTCAGTCTTTTTCTTTGGAAGATTTATGGAATAAGTAGACACAGGAACTACACATACAATTGCTCCTCCAATCTTTTATTTGAGTGTTATGGTCATATATGCAAAATTACAAAAAAAATGCAGATGCGTGAAACACAGTAAAAGATTTTACCCAGATCTTACATGAAACAGAGACAGGCCTATCTAGCAGGTTTGACAGATTCTGATATATGTTTGAAGTGTAAATTGCTTCCCAGGTGCCTGAGGAGATTCGTTGTGGTTTTGTGGCACTATTCAAGTATTTTGGAAGAAAATTTTTTGTAATATAGAAAATATTCTTTCTATAAGATTATCTTTCTGTACAATTAGCGCTCTTTTTTTAATTTTATCTGGAGGAAGCTGGCATACAGCGATACAAAATCAGTGGATCTTCAAGGTTCTTTTGGAGGCCATGACTGTGATACTCCATTATTGGTGACAGGATATGGCTCCTTCTTTTATGTTTTGGAGAAATACTGTACATAACCTGTTACTCATTGAGCTGTTGAGTGGGAAATCATCCTCTCCTAGAACAAAAAAGAAAACGGCTGTCTGGATACCTTATATCTCCTCTTTGCCAACACAAGTGAAAAGTATGGTCATAACAATTATTGATCATTATGGACTGCTTAGTTGATAATGTCTAGCTGTCAGGCACACATATATATGTGATTTCTTTCTTTATTGGGGGGGGGTATTCTGAGGGGAGTGTTTTGTATTTTATTCATTATTGTTTATCTGCTGTAACATGGAAAGCTTAGAGTCAAAGCCTCTATGTTTTATGTACTTCATATTTGAAAATTAAATAAACAGTGTTAAATATAAATCCTGAACCTGCTCGATGGTAATAAAATTATTTAATACCAACTTGCTTATCATAAATTTTATTATTTATAGCATAGGCTTCTCTTGTCCTTTTAATCAAATGTGTTAGTTCTTGGAGAAAATGCTGTCACATAAGTTCTGCTAAGGATTGCACTTTGGGGACTGCTGTCCCATCAAAAACACAAATGTTTAGCTTAACTATGCAGGTCTAAGCCACTTCTATCAGTTATGTGACCTATAAACACAGGAAGTACTGAATCACTTAGAAACATTTCTGCAAAGTGAAAAACAGTAACTAGAAAGAATGCTGTTCAAATAAAAGAAGGACTTTCAGAAATGCCCAGCACAAGAGGAAAGCCAAAGTGACATGGTCCCACATTTTGGATTACAAAATGACCTTGAACATACCACCTAGAATAGCCCTGACTCACTTGGTTTATACTCCCAATCAGCAGATGGAGGCAGAACAAAATTTCAGGCAGAGGTGTTCCCCTTAATAAACAGCTGAGCACTGGAAGATATTGAATGTGGGATAATGTATCTGAGGCATAAGAATTGGTCAGTGCAATATACTTGTAATGGGGCAATACTTGCCAATAGTAACACTAGACAGAAAAAAGACCCGAGGATCTTCTTGATGTCATGGGATCTTCTTGGTGTTTGGGTACTTGCCAGGTTCTTGTGGCCTGGTTTGGCCTCTGCTGGAAACAGGATGCTGGGCTTGATGGACCCTTGGTCTGACCCAGCATGGCAATTTCTTATGTTCTTATTAATTGATAAACTGGGAATGAATGTGCAATGCCAAGAAGCAACAGATGTGCATTAAACAGGGGCAGAAGTAAGGAACAAGGATCTTATCCTACCATCATATCATTTGCTAGCGAGACCACATTTGAAATACAGGATTCAGTTTTAGGAACATCCTACATTAGACAAGGTACAAAGAAGAACCGCTGAGCTAATAAAGTGGAGAGAGAGACTTACAGGCGGTGAAAACTATGCTAATGGGGATTTTTTACTTTAGAACAGAAGATGTTTAATGGGAGACTTTATTACACTATAGAAATTACTACTATAATTATTTATCATTTCTAAAGCACTACTAGACAGGCCCAGATTTAGGCATAGATAACATAGGCAACTGTCTCTGGCACCAAATTTCAATAGGTGCCGGAGCATTGCCGTTGCTGCTATGCCTCTATACAGGCTCGCCTCAGACATTTGTTACCTAAATTGGTGGCAGAGTCAAGATCCAGCAGCAGCAGCAGCAACAACTTTAAAAATGAAATTCAGTGCATGCTTCCACCTGCACATCTCATGCTTCTAGCCCTGTAGCAGCCCCACTGCTTGCAAAGGTTTCTATAGTAACAGGAATCCCATGTGGGAGGAGGGGGCAGGGCCACCACAGGGCCTTGAATGTGCAATGGGTGGCTGGAGGCCGTGCTGAATTTCTTTTTCAATGCTGTTGCTGCCTGACCGGGATGTTGCTGTTTTAGGAAACAAGTGGCTGAAAGATGCAGGAGAAGGCTGAAAGAAGGGAGGATCTGGACAAGGGCAATAGTGGGTCCATCGCTCCCCTCCCCTTCCTACTTCTCATGATTTTAAGGGGGTGGGGATAGGAGTGGACCCTCTCACCCTGCATCTTATGGAGAAAGGGTGAGAAAGGCACCCACCACCTTCTGTTACCTATGACTGCCCAAAATGAAAATCAGGCCCTGCTACTAAACATACGCAGCTCTGTACATTCTCCATGGACAAACTGGACAATACAGTCACACAAATGGGTTATGTCATGTGACGGAACTGAATCTGACATTGTTCTCTCAGCTCTGAACATTAAGAAACATTTTCTGAGCATGCACGAGACTTCCCACGCTACCGCCGCCAGAGGTCCTCCCTCATTCTAAATTTCTCCACTTCACAAACAGTTGGGTATGATAACTCTCTGTGAAGGGTGGTGTGGGTGTGAGCCCTTTGTGCTGTGGCACAGCTGACGCAGCCTCGTAGGTGAACCTATGAGACCTATGCCAACAGCTGATTGTGCTCTGTAGCGGGCACAATCAGCTGCCTCCCCGCAGATTGAGTTCTTGGATTCTGGTGGCTGGCAGGTCTTAGGCAGGGTCCTAGAATAGTAGCAATAGCAAGAGTCCAATGGCAAGCCAGAGTCAGAGCAGGCAGCAGACTATGGGAGTCGGAGGCAGGCCATGTTCAGGACAGGTAGAAGACAAGGGTGGTCAGGTCCAGGCAGTAGGTCAGGTCCAGATGGCAGGCAATCATGGTCAGGTCCAGGCAAGAGGTCAAGATCCAGAGAATCAGGCCAAGGGGTGGAGAAGAGACTGCATGAGATGGCAGTAAAAGGCAAGCTGGACAAGGAAGACAGGACAAAGGCAAGGCTAGACGAGGCAAGGCTGAACCAAACAGGAATGCAGAAGCAATACGAACTGACGACCAAGGCATATCAAGTGACCTGTTGCTGAGATATTGAGGTAGCATTCTGGGGAGCCTTTTATACCAGGACCCTGTGACTTTATCAAAGGGCATTGTGGAGACTTTTCCCACTGCGGCCCCTTTAAGTGTGACCATGTGACGTGCACGCGCACCTATGGGGCCTTGGTGAAAACGGAAGTTGACAATGGTGTGTTGGTGGCATCTAGGCCACATTGGAGGCTGGGGCCTGGGCGGTTGTGGTGGCTTCAGGGTTAAGTGCAGTGGCTCAAGGGGCCGAGCCATGAGCCACAAACCTTAACACTTTCACATTGCTGCAATTTTAGATTCTTTTTCATACACAAAACATTTCTGAGTAACGGTTTTCCACATAAAAGATTAGATTAGATATAGTCAGTAAAAAAAAGAAAAAAAAATTGTGAGAAAACATCTCAAAACAAAAGAGATCCTTCATCAGAGAAGAAAGGTAAGAGCCCATTCAAGTTATGCAAGAAATGCTATCAAAATGTTGATAAAAGATCAACATGATTTTTTATCTCAGATGCCTGGGACCTGATCATGATACAAAAAATTGGGGTCCTGTGGCAGTATGCCCCCCATGGGCTTGGTCTTTCAGAAACTTAAACTCAGGTATAAGTTAACAAGATATGCTGAAAAACTAATGTAAAGGAATATAAAAAGAAGAAAGCCTCTTTCCCCAGAAGAAACTTGAAAAAAGTGTTAGAAGTCCTAGATGCAGGAAGGACGGACAAGTTTGTCACCAGCAGTAAAACATAGCACTGAAAAAAATCTCTCAGGGAACATGGCGCCAAAAGAGCATTGGTGCCAATGGTGCATGGCTCTAAAAGAGTGTTGGTATCGAAACATGGTGCTTAAAGAGCATCAGTGCCGAAAACCCAGAAAAAAAAGAAAGCATTACCATTCAGAACAAAGGAACAGACAGCGCCGAGAAAAGAAAAAGAAAGAATCTCGGCGCCAATAAGAGCAAGTTTGCTTACCGTAAACGGTGTTTTCCGTAGATGATAGATGAATTAGCCATGCTGACCCTCCCGCCTCCCCGGACAGTTATTATTTTTATCTAGTCTTGCTTGGATACGGACTGAGGAGACCAGGGCAGTGTAGGAAGATCCACGCAGGCGCACCAGACTGAAAAAACTCAGTGTTCTATGAGAGCTCTGCCACCTAGCCTCCCGGAAGACGTCCCAGACAGCATAGCTAATTCATCTGCTATCTACGGAAAACACAGTTTATGGTAAGCAAACTTGCTCTTTTCCCGTAGATAAGCAGCATGAATTAGCCATGCTGTCTGGGAGTCCACGGATAATGTATTGAGCGCCAATTTTCCTGATCATGTGTCAATGATGAATTGAAGTAGGGTGCTCAAGACAGGAGAGAAGATAGGCAGATAGTTCTTATGTGTTGTCTTTGTAGCTTTCAAGAAGTGCCCGATCTGAGAATTGTTTTGCCCATGTTTGCGTCGGCTGCAGTTTGCTTGTCTAAGGAGTAGTGAGTTGTGAATATGTGCAGCAAGGACCAGGTGGCAGCTCTGCAAATGTCTAGAATAGGCACCTCATAAAGGTGAGCTATTGAAGCAGCCATGGCATGAACTTGGAGAGCCTAGGGGAGGCAGACAAGGTCTCCGAACATTTCTGATAGCAGTTCAAGATCCAGGATGAAAGGGTAAAACCCCCTTCATGAATCGTGAGATGAGCGGATGACAAGAGATTGGGGCTACATTATGTGGAGAATGGTAGGCGGCTATGGCACTGAGGTGTACTCTGACCGAAGCTGTGGCTAGTCCCTTCCGGAAGAGCAGATGGAGGTAGTCCAGTAATCGTTCAGGGGGACAGGTGAGGGGGTCCATTCCGTGTTCTGAGTACCAGGAGGCATAACGGGCCCATTTCCTCTGGTAGTTAATTCTTGTGGAGGGTTTCCTGGAGGAAACTAGAATATCTTGAAGCTGAGGTGAAAGGGTCAGGTGGTGGAGTACCAGCCTTTCAATCTCCTCGCAGTGAGATTCTGAGATGAGTAAAGCGGATGCAGCAGGGAGCCTCCATCTTGTGTGAAGAGGCGTGAACTGTTGCCCAGGGGCATTCGGTTGGTCCACCGACAGTCTAACTAGATATGCATACCACGGGATGCATACAACTCTGGAAGTCCTTACAACTCTGGAAGTCCTTACCTCAAAACTTGAGATTGGAACCAATTACACTGTAAAAATAGCCAACTGCGAATCATCCCACATTCCCCTCACACAGGGTGTCCCGCAGGGCTCCTCCCTCTCTTCCACGCTCTTCAATATCTATCTCCTTCCCCACTGCTATCTCCTCTCTGATCTTGGCCTAAAGTTCTTCATGTATGCTGACGACGTCCAAATCCTCATACCGCTTCAAGAATCCCTCCCCAAAACATTACAATTCTGGGATTCTTATCTTACTTCAATCAACACCCTCCTCTCAAACCTACATCTCGCTTTAAATGTAACAAAAACGGAGCTCCTCACAATCTCCAATCCCCCAGCTCGCTCGCTCGCTCCCTGCCTTAAGCAACACCAACCCTCCACCCGACGCATTCACCTGCAATGTGAGAGATCTCGGTGTCTATCTTGACCAACATTTAAATTTCAAATCTCACATCCACAACACCATAAAAACAGGTTTTTTCTAATTGCACATCCTAAAGAAACTTAAACCCCTGCTTTATACCCAAGACCTCCGCATAGTCCTACAGGCAACTATCTTAACTAAACTGGACTATTGCAATTCTTTATTTCTGGGCCTCCCTCTCTCCACTATCAAACCCCTCCAACTATTACAGAATGCCATGGCCAGAATTCTCACAAACACACGTAAATCTGATCACATTACCCCTATCCTAAAAGACCTCCACTGGTTACCCATAGCCTCCCGCATAAAATACAAAACACTCACCTTTCTCCACAATCTATTGTATAATCAAAATCACACTTGGCTCGAGAATGCACCACTTTTCCGATCATCAACCCACCCCTCCAGATCCAACCTTGCTGGAACTCTATACACCCCCTCACTAAAAACTGCTCACCACACCTCAACCAGAGAAAGGGCTTTCTCCATTGCCGGCCCTTCCCTATGGAACACCCTGCCCACGGCCCTCCGTCTAGAACCTAACCTGTCTAAATTTAAAAAAGGGCTCAAAACCTGGCTCTTTACATTAGTGTATCCAGATGTTGACCAAACTTAGTTTTTACTCTATCCTCTTAGCCCACTCGCTCTCCCCTCCTCCTATCTGCCTCTCCGCTTTCTCCCCCCTAGCAAAGACTCCGAAATACAGTGTTTCTTCCCCCCAAGCAAAGACTCCTAAATACTGTGTTATAAGTTCCCCTCCTCCACTCTAAGCTTATCCTACCCCTGTCTCTCTCCCCCCCCCCCCCTCTCCCTTTCACTGCCATCAATGGTCTGGTACCTACCAGCCCACCTGTACATATATTGTCTATTGTTAATTTATATTCTTCAAATGTTCCTATCAAATTTCTCTCTTTGCCTATCTTTCCTACTGCTGTCCCCCCCTTCCCCATCCCTGTTTATTGTATTTCACTCTCTTGTTAATTTGTTACAATGTAAACCGGCATGATGTTCCGATGAATGTTGGTATATAAAAATCAACAAATAAATAAAATAAATAATAAATACACCAGAATCTTCAAAAAAGGACTTAAAACCTAGTTATTTAAAGAAGCTTTTCCAGAGCCATAATCTATAAGCCCCCAGCAGAAATCTTATTATTTTAAGTACAGCTTTAGATGACTAAGTCTTAAATTTGTTTTAATAGGTGTTCTTAGATGTTTTAGATGTTTTATTCTTTTAAAAAATGTTTATCTTCTTATTGTATTGACATGCTAGTATTTTTATCTTAAATGTTTTATTATGTATCTTATGTAATTTATTTTTCTTAGCTTTTTGGAAGTCAAACATTTTAATTGCATTTGATGATACTTTGTAAACTGATGTGATGTCTGTTTCGAATGTCGGTATAGAAAAATTATTAAAAATATTAAATAAATACGGAATTTTAAGTCTGTCTTGCGAGAGGTTGGTAGTCCCGCCAAGGGAGATTCCCAGGCCTTGGTCAGGACAGCATGAAAGGGCAAGGCCTTGGGCTCCGAAGGTGATTCAAATATTTTAAAGATACCCAGGGCTTCCTTTCTTGGGTCAGGAATCTTTAGAGTCTCAACGTTGAGATGTTGCCCTACTTTTCCACGAACTTGGAATATGATAAATCTTCAGGTGGAGAGACAGGCTCTGGTGGAACTTCCGCAGGGTCAGAGGGGTATCCTGTGGAGGATCCCAGTGAAGTGGAAGGTTGAGGGGAAACATCTCCAGGAGGAGAGGTCATTAGAGGTGGGCCAGGAGGAGAAGGATCTGGACTGAGACTCTCCTGTGGCGATGAAAGGGCTTCCAGAGGTAGCTCTGCTGGATGTTTTCCTTGTTGTTCAATGGTAGTAATGAATTGAGAAAATATGAGGGACATCTGAGACATTGCCTGAGAGGCCAAGGTGTCATGAGGAACCGGCATAGGCTGTCGGTGAGCATCTCCGGGTACTGGTCTGGGCTCCCTGTGAGCACCACTGAGTGGTACTGCAGCCAATAGGATGTCCATGTCGGGACCTCTTGGTTGAAGTGGGTCCGGAGGAGGCCGCTTGTGTCTCTTTTGCAAGGGTTCCTGGAGGCCGGACTTCTTCCTGTGCTGAGAAGCAGTGGACAGTTAGTGGATAGGCCAGAGTAGACCCTGGATGAGGCTGAGGAACTGTGCAAGGTGGCTGGAGAAGAAGGCACCATGTCTGAGTCTACCACTAAAAGTGGGGAAGGTTCCCTGGGCTGTTTATGCCCTGATGAGTGCTTTTTTGGTGTTTTTGTGGCACTGTAAGTTGAAGGAGTCGGCTTGCTTCGGTGTGTTGACATTTTGCGTTTGTGCATCAGTGTTGTGTCGTGTGGTCAGCTCTCAGAGTCAGACACATCGGTGCGCCAGTGATGCGTCAGGGGCTTGATGCTGCTCAGCGCAGATGGCTTCTTTGGCGCCATCCATGCCGTTGACGCATCTCCTGTGTCGTGTGTCGGCACCGTGGGATCTCGCTTCGGTGCCGGCCCGGACGAACCGTGAAGCCCAACCAAGGAGGCTCGATGATGCCTTGGAGGTCCAGGGGGGATACCGGAGAAGACTTTGTTGAGTCTTCAGAAGGAGTATACGAGCCTGATGCTGCTTCCCGAAGTTTGGCGATCCTGGCAGCCCTTTGGTGCTGGGCCCGAGAGGACATGCGTCCCCAGTTCCTGCAGGTCGTCTGGTCATGTTCTGGTCTGAGGCAGATATAACATCTGGCTTGTCTGTCGGTCACTGACATAATTTTACCACATTGGCAAAACTTGAATCCGGGTGGCTATGGCATTGCGATGAAACTCGGTTTGATTTTGGGTTTTTTTTTCTCTTGAGGAGAAGAACGAACTGAGGAGACCAGGGCAGCGTGGGAAGATCCACGCAGGCGCACCACACTGAAAAAACTCAGTGTTCTATGAGAGCTCGGCCACTTAGCCGCCCGGAGGATGTCCCAGACAGCATGGCTAATTCATGCTGCGTATCTACGAGAAGAACATCAGGCGAAAGCAGTATGGGTTCTTCACCACAGCTGGAACCAAACGTGCATTCACCAGGTAGAGGAAATAGCTTGCCTACCTCACCACTACCTGAATGCCAGTCGTTTGGCAAATCGGGGAAAGGTTAGCAAAGGAAATTCAATCCAATCCATCTATCTCTCAAGAAAAGAGGAGAGAGAGGAAACATTACAAACAAAGCCATCTAAAGAGACTAATTAATTCAAACAGCACATTCTGAGGATTCCCTAAGTTCCACAGATTCTAGGGCAGTATTTCCCAACTTTCTCCTGGGGGCACTCCTAATCAGTCAGCTATTCGGGATATTCATAATGAATGTGCATGAGACAGATTTGCAAATGTTGGCAACACAATTTGCATACACTGGATCTCATGCATGCTCATGGAGCAATCCTGAAAACCTGACTGGCTAGGTGTGCCTCCAGAAGAAGGTTGAGAAACTCTGTTCTAGGGAGTACACAGATGTACTATCATCTCCTGACCTCCCATCTGAACCATCTTCAGAACCAGTCAGGAGTTCAACGCCTCAAGAAGATACAACGTATCCAGCTTTTTACAAAAAATGTCAGAATCCATTCTATTTAATCTGGAAGAGGACGAGGCCAAGCAGAAGGAATTTCAAGGCATCTTACAGTTTATTCAGCCACCAAAACAATTCAAAGTGGTGCCAATGCATGAAGCATTAGGAGAAGTGCAGAATAAAATGTGAAAGATGCCTTTTTCAATTACAGCAATGGCAACAAATATTGACACTAAATATAAAGTATAAAAATGTCCAGGACATACTAAGGTACAACTACCACATGACTCAGTAATAATAGAATGTGTGATGAAAAAAGTGAAAAAATCTAGGTCTTTTCATCCACTCCTCCTGGCAAAGATGAGGGGCATGACAGGGAAAAAGAAGTTCCAAGCAGCAACTTTACAACATGGATTGGGGCACATCAAATACAGATGTACCAATTTATGTTTAACAACATTCAAAAATTAGAAAATTTTACTCAGCATTTACCACTGGAAGAACAAAAGTAATTTGAAGACATACTAATGAATACAAAAGATGGTGCTAAGCACATGACCAGATCCATATATGGTTTCTTTGATACAGCTTCAAGGAAATCAGCCATAGCCATATCAACCTGAAGATTAGCATGGTTGTAAGCATCAGGGCTCAGAGACGATGTACATGAAAAATTAGCAGACATGCCCTGCACAGGCGAAAACTTGTTTAGAGACAAAGTTAAAGAGTCAGCAGAACATATTAAAGATCAAAATATAGCTCTACAATTTATATCTTCATCATACTTGGATCAATCCTTTCATACAGAAGGTATGGCCAACTCTGGTCCTCAAGAGCCACAAACAGGCCTGATTTTCAGTATATCCAAAATGAATATGCATGAGATAAATTTACATGTACTGCCTCCATTGTATGCACATATCTCATGCATATTCATTATGGATATTCTGAAAACCAGGTCTATTTGTGGCTCTTGAGGACCAGTATTGGCCACTCCTGAGATATAGCCAACAATACTATAGAAAACCATATTAATATTCACAGAGAAGATGTTATCATCTATATCATTATTACAGACAGCAACCAATAGTAATAAATAAATGAAGAGATGTAGCAACCACAGCAACAACAGCACCAACAGCCCAGCCCAAAAAATTAAAAAAAAAGAACCACAACCACCAGCAGCTTACAGAGGCCATTTTCAGGATTTTGACATATGCAAGATAAAAAGATCAGAACTTATTTGCATAAATTCAAGTAGTGGAAGACTTCAATTTTTCTAAACTCAATGGATTACTGCAGACAAATGGATTCTAAAAATAATAACCAAAGGATATTTTCTCAACTTCCCCAAAACATACACCACACAATCCATTAATTTAAATTGAACTCATTAAGCACAATTTTTCCCTACTATAAAAAGGGGATTGCCTAACATCTTTAGATCTCAAGGACATATTTACACATATCCCCATCAAGAAAACACACAGAAAATATCTGAGGTTCATGTTGCAGGACCAGCATTTCCAGTACAAAATGCTGGTGTCTGGGTTAACAGCAGTCCTGAGAGTCTTCACCAAATGTCTAGCCATAGTAGCAGCCCTTCTGAAAATGAACAATCTGCTAATATTTCTTAGATGACTGACTAGTATTGAGAACATCTTATGAAAACTCAATGATAGATACAAAGCCCCAGAGCGAACAACTTAAAACATATAGCACAAGCACTGTGCTAAAGAAGATAGGTGAGTACAAGAACTTTCTTGTGATTATTAGGCCATATGGCATCTAAGGTACATTTATTTATTTAAAAACTTTTCTATACCGTTGCTAAGTTATATACCATCGCAACGGTTTACAAATAGGCACATAGACTAAGGTAAGTAAATGTATGATATCGTACAATTTAACAGGTGCCAATAAAGTTCGGTTACAATTTCATAAATAAAATCATTATTTGAGTAATGTTGGTCAAGTCCAGGTATATTATTGAGTTACTATCGCTTTGAGATATTACTTCTTAAATGTAGGATTGAGTAAATTCATTCTCATCTGCATTACCCTGTATTTTCATTCTCTACCCTCCACACTCTTTAGTGAAGGCTTTTTTAAAGAGCCATGTTTTAAAATTTTTCTTAAATGTTTTGAGATTATTCTGTAATCTGAGTTCAGAGGGCATCGTGTTCCATAGTATGGGCCCAGCCAATGATAAAGCCCTTTCTCTCACTTGGGTTAGTTTTGCTGACTTTACCGAAGGGATTGTTAGTAGTGCTTTGTTTGCTGAGCGGAGGTTTTTTTGTGGAACGTGTACTCGTAAGGCTGTGTTTAGCCAGTCTGCTTCTTTATCATATATTAGTTTGTGTATGGTGCATAAGGCTTTGTATTTTATCCTGAATTCGATGGGTAACCAATGTAAGTCTGCTAGAGTTTCGGTTATATGGTCCCTCCTCTTTTTTCCCGTCAGTATTTTGAAGTATCTGGAGTGATCTTATCGATGTGCTTGGGAGTCCTAGTAAGAGTGCATTGCAGTAGTCAGTGCTAGAAAAGATAAGTGTTTGCAATACTGTTCTGAAGTGGGCAGGTGTGAGTAATGGTTTCAATCTTCTGAGGATCATAAGTTTTGCGTAGCCTTCTCTTACTTTTATAGATATGTCATTCCCCTAGCATGAAGCCACATGAGACAAGCCCAGTGGCATTTAAGAAGCAATTGGAATCAACTACGCAGCCACTGAATCATAAAATTCCTATTAAGAAAAATCTAGTATTTTCCCTAAAATGGTGGACAAAAAATCAGAGGAACATTCTCTGTGGTCAGAGTATTCACATATGCTCCTTCCGGACCTCCGACAAGAACCCTGCCTCTTAGCATTCAAAAAGAAGCTAAAGACTTGGCTATTTAGCCAAGCATTCCCTGAGAGCTAAGAGCTGATGACTCGAGCCTTACAGTCGCTGGTCCACCAATCCTATTGTAAATATGTTTTGATTTGTACTTTATTTTAACTAATCATGTTTTGAATTGCTTTCCCCTTGTTCTCTGTAAGTTTAATTTCAACCTTGTTTCAATGTATCCGCCCCTGAGGCGACAGTTCAGTTCTCTGTAAACCGGTGCGATATGTATTCTATACAGGAACATCGGTATATAAAAATTAAAAATAAATAAATAAATAAATGTAATAACGGGAAACAGCACCAATTATCTCAACATTATTGCCAGGTGATCTGTCATTACCTTTCAATAAGAACTTTCATTGCTTTTTAGATGGTGTTGTGGTTCATAGAGTACACTTTGATTTTATTTTTATCTTTTCAGTTTACACCTATTTTCACTAGTGATCCCTGAAGCAGGTACAAGAGTGCCTAATATCACAGTATTAGGTTTACCTAGTTTCGGAATTTGAAGATTTGGCACTCATAAGAGATTTATTTATATGTATTTCTTGATCGCCTTACTGTTAATGCCCAAAGCAATGTACCACAAAATAAAATATAAGAACATAATAAAATCATATAAAATTCCAATTTCAAACAAAATCTTCCACAGCCAGCTCAATTACTCCTTTAAAAAACATATCTGATCATATCCCTTAATACTGGTACATAATTATTACATAGTGTTATTTCTTGTCCAAGTATTTCAATTAAAAATTGTACACATCATCTAGGTTTTCAATTTTTCCCAGAACAGCTTTAACTCCAAATCTGCCCTTATATCAACAGGAAGCCTGAGGCTGAGAAGGACCTATCAAACAGTTTCAAATGGCAAAAACGTTTTTGGTAGTGCCAATTGCACTAGAATGTTTACCCACAGAGCGCAGGTTTCTTGTAGTTTCATACCATTTTAAACTATTTTCTAACTGGGATGAACCATTTTTCTCAAAGTTTTAAAAGCCAAAATCAAACATTTGAATTTACATCTGTCCTCTACTGGCAACCAATGCAGTTACAATAGCAGGGGCATTGTTGGTGTCCTTCTTGGGCTACCTGTCACAATCCTAGCTGTCACATTTCCTAATAATTTATTCTATTGTTTTTCAAAAAACTTTTTTAATGACGTTTGTTATTTCAGTGCCTTACGTGGTAGATGATTTGATTACTTGTGCCATATGATTATGACTGTAGCCCATTGTGCGGTTTAAGACAGATTTAACTGATACCACCTGGCAATAACACTGTGTTAATTGGTGCCTTTTTCCTCTACTATGTGTATTTTGTTGTTATGGTCAAGACCTGTTTGGTGCTTGTGATCAAAGCATTCATATGCCAGACACTGTAATATGCTGCAAACCATGGAGTGCTACACAGCAGTCAACAGTTCATACCTCAAGATCCTGCGCCCAGCATGGTGCCTGGCACCCTTACCATCTGATGAATCCTGCAGCTCTAAGGGACCTCACCAACTCAGCACTTTTATAGACCCAATGCACAGGAATTCCTGTGGACATACCCTGATGAGATCATCACTTCTTTCCTATAAAAAAGGCTCAGACCTCTGAGCCGATGCCAGATCAACAAGCTAGGTTCCATACGTTCCTGTGTTCTTGCTGCCTTTCTCCTATAGCCCGGCTTGATTCCTGATTCTGCCTAGTATGCTGCCTCCCTGACCATTGCTTGCCTTCAACTTTGTATTAACTCTGCCTGTCCCAACCGTTTGCCTGCTCGCGCCTGTAATTGAACTCCACCTGCCCTAGCCTTGGCTTGAAATTGCATGAACTCTGTCTGCCTTGACCTTGCCTGTCTGAGCATGCTTTTGCCTGATTCTGTTCTGGTGCCTCAGTCCTGACCACTCCACATCCGTGACAGACACACAAGCAATAGTAATGACAAGTGCGTCTCTACGAGGTTGGGAGGCACATCTTGATCAGATGGGCACTTGAGAATGGAATCTACAGGATTCCAAATTCTACATCAATATGTTGGAACTGAAGGCAATGTTTTTGAACCCTGGTTGAAAAACAAAACAGTCTAGATTCACATGGACAATCAAGTAGCCATGTTTTATATAAACAAACAAGGAGATTTTTCAAATTATGCAAAGAAGCAATAAAGATATAGATTTGGATAGTATTGAAAAAAAATTTGTATTTCAGCAATCTATCTGCTGGGCAAGAACAATGTTCTAACGGATTCATTAAGCTGTCAGCAACCACACAAAAGACATAGAAGGATTTATGGACTTGTTTAAATCCGTCTTTGATGACCCTGCTCGTAATTCTGTTGCCGGTTTTGCTTTGGTGGACTTGAAGCAAGGCAACAGATCATTGGCTGAATTCGCCATAGAATTCAAGACTCTTGCAGCGGAACTCCGCTGGGACCCCAAATGTCTCGAGACTCTCTTCTGCAGAGGCCTGGATACCCGGTTAAAGGATGAGCTGGCCGCTCGCCAGACACCTGACTCGCTGGACGAATTGATAGCCTTGGCCACTCGGATTGATCACCGGCTCCAAGACAAGGTGAAGGAACTCCGGCCTAAGGTGTTACTTGGGTTGAAACAGGCTAGTGCTACCACTGCACCTCGGATGGTTCCAGTAACTTCTGCTGCTGATAAAGATGAAACGATGCAACTTGGTCATGGACACGTGACCTCAAAGGAGAGAAGATTTCGGAAGAAACGTGGCCTGTGCATGTACTATGGCCAGCCCAGCCATGATGTCTCTCCATGCCCCATTCATACAGGAAACGGACAGGCCTAAGTCCCGCGGGAGGACTGTTCTTGGGCCATACTGCGTTTTCTCCTCCGCTCTCTATTCCAGTCTCCATGATCTGTGAACCAGCCACGGTTCAGACTTCCGCCCTGATGGACTCAGGGACAGGAGGCAACCTTATTCTCAGATGTCTAGTGGAAGACCTGAGGAGTCCCTTCGTCAAATTAGAAGATCCATTATTGCATCACAACTTGAAGTGGGCTTTGGATGTTCCTTTCCATCGCTACTTCTCTTGAAGATCTCAGTGACATCCACGGCAGTTCAACTCATGGCTGCTGATAATTATAGCGTCTTCTACGTTCACCTTGGCTCAAAGGCGTTCTACATCTATCCGCATTCACAGATTATAAATTTAGAGATATCTGTTACGTTCCAGTCATTCGGAGGATGTGTCTGATGAGCCATTGAATGTTATTATATTCATTAGTTATTTTGAATTATTCTTTTTATTGGTATGGTTTTACTAATTTTGTTTTATGAGGAATGCTAATATTTATGTTTTTTCCATTTTTGAAGTGCATACAAAATTTGGCTTGTTGCGGTTTCCAGTTCAGTTTCTGTCTGTACATTTCTATTTATACTTTATAGTCTCTTTATTTTGTACTTTAGGGTCTATCTGTGTTTTGCATGTGTGACTAAAATGAGGTAGTCCAACATCATATAGTTTCTATGTAGAGACCTATAGCAGCTTGGCTTGTTCTGTTTTCCTAATAAGGGGTATATTGCTGTTTACGCCTGGTGTAATTTTTGCAAGGTTAATTTTTATAGGTAGGGCTGTTACTGTTTGAGTGCTGGCAGTTAGTGCTGTTTTGATATAGAAAGTTTATTGCATTGAAATTCTGTTTTCTCGTAGCTTTCTGAGGATCATGTCCATGCCCAAGATGCATTACAGTAGGCCTAATAGCATATGGGTTCCAAATGCCTCTTGCTTTTTTGCAGGGTTTTCTGGTTGGCAACACAGCAGTGGCATGTAAATATAATATACATATTGTAAGTGATATTTTTACCTCAGAAGCGATGGGGAAGTGGACCCTTGTGCTGTGGAGTAGTTGGCACTCCCAGACGAGCAAGCCCGTGTGGCGCATACAGACAGTTGCTGACCATACCCTGAGTGGGACCTACTGGAGCATCACTTATACCTACCATCTTCCCCGCAGGTTGAGCCCTTGAGTTGTGATGGCCGACAGGACTTAGGAGGGTCCTGGGGCCAGTAGCAAGTGTGTAAGTCAAGTCCAGGCAAAGGTCGAGGCAGGCAGCAGACAAGCAAAAATCCAGGAGACAGGCCAGAGGTCAGGGCAGGCAGCAGACAGGCAAAGGTCAGGTCCAAAGCAGAGGGTCAAGTCCAGGAGACAATAAAAAGAATCAGAGAACAGGCCAAGGTCAAAGCCAGGGAGTCAAGCCAAGGGGAAGAAAGCAAGACAGGGATGAGGTCAAGGACCAACCACAACAGAGAAGAACCGGACTGGACAGGGAACACAAACCAAACAGAGGAACACAGAAGAAAGTAGGAACACAGGAACCAATGACAAGGGAAGACAATGCAAGGAGAAGCAACATGCTCTGAGGTGTAGATTACTCAGACATCCTGTTACTGAGGCAAGGAGTCAGGGCTGGACTTTCCCTTAAGTACCCTGGTGCTAGTGATGTCATCAGGAGACACCTGGGGTAGCTTCCCGCCGCACTTCCTTTAAGAAGGGAGGCATCGGACACCTAACAGGGAATCCGAGAGCAGTGTAGTGGCAGTGTCCCATGCAGCAGTCGGGTGCTAGTAGCATTCCTGCCATGGAAGTGAGCTGATGGTGTTGGGAGTGAGTGAGGCAGTTCACGGGGCCACCCTGCGAGCCATCAAACCTAACAAGAAGATTGTGCTTTGGATGTCCATTTTCATGTAAAATCTATTATAAATGCTAAATTTTAATTGTGTGTGAGAAGTGTGTGATGGCGGTAGGGAGTGCAAGGCTGTAAGGTTTTCCTAGGGTACCTAAAACTCATGGTGTTATGTGTTGTATAATGGGCGAGAGCTCCATTTTTCACTTGGCTATAGGCACAACATTACCTGTTTACAGCTCTGACTAGTATCGAGAAAACCAGCCACAAGGAAATCACATGTTTGCAAATGGAAGACATTTATCAATTGGTGCCACACTCACAAAGAGAATCCTTTTACTTGTTCCATTCCAGGTCTCTCTCGTTACCTTCTATATCTATTGAATGCAGGTTTAAAGTCAAATTCGGTAAGAGTGCATTTAAGTTCTATATAGGCATACCATCAACATACAAAAGGGTTACTGATTTCACATGATCCATTAATAGCACCATTTATGAAACCTCCAATAAAATCATCAACACAGCAATGGGATTTAAATATAGTTCTAGGTCAATTACTGAAAGCTCCTTTTGAACCCATAGCCATAACCCCAATGAAATTTGTCACATGGAAGGTTTCATTTCAAATTGCAGTGACTTCAGCAAGAAGAGTACATAAGTTATAAGCTTTAGTTGATTACTCACCATATGTGCAAATATTTGAAAACAGATTGATTCTCAGAACACATCCAAAGTTTTTACGTAAGGTGGTATCGTCATTCCACCTCAACCAATCAATAAGACCGTCGACCTTTTCTCCAGAACCTCATTTAACACTCGAAGAACAAAATGTACAATAGAAGAGCACTCCTATTCTACCTGGAGAGAACAAAACCATACAGAAAGTCATCCGTTATATGATATCAATAGAATAGGATTTTTCAGTAAAGAAACAAAAACACTATCCAGATGGGTGAACAGTTATTCTGATAAAAAAATCCATTGTCGCATTCAGAAAACCCAACCCATGGACTTCAGAGAGGCTCAGGAAAGCTTTTCGGCCCAATAACATAACAGACTTCCTTCCTAGATAAGAACACTGCTTCTGGGCCATCGATGCTGCATTGCTTGACTTGATTCTTACAAACCTCTGCATAACAACTCTTGTGTAATAATATAACTCTTGACAAGGCAAAGTGTTTTGAACACTGCCCTCATCTCCATTGATTTTTTTTTCTATTTTTATTTTATTTAAACATTCTCATATTCCGCAATTTCCATTCAGAGTTCAAGGCAGATGACAAGATAACATTCATAAGATAAAACTCAGTAAACACACAATTTATGAATGTGTTGAATTCTGACAAAGATCCAAAAAGGAAATACTCAGTCGATTATTGTTTAACCACAAGTACCACTCACCAGGTTTTTATCAAATGCTGGAAAACAATTTTTGAATATTGAGATTAAATTATTTTGCCGCATCATCAAGCCTGACAGTGTGCCTACCTCACTTTCAAACGGAGGCCGCCCGGTCTTCTAATCATCTGCGGTCACAGTCTTTTTTTTTATCATTCTTTTTTTTACTTAAAAAATTATTTTGAATATATGGTCACGGTAGTTGCTGTGTGTGAAACTTGCTTCAACATACACACGCAGTTCACTCTCAGCTCACATTTAAAGAGGCACAAAATGCTTTAACTTCAGCCCGGCTCAGTGCGTTCGAAGTGTCGATGATCAATGTGTCTTGCAATTCACACTAATTCTCGCAGCTAGCTGCGTTCTTCATTGACACCCGAGCCGAGTAATCCACCGCTATAGAGATACAAGCACATAAGCATGAGCACAGCCACATGCAGGCATGCACACATAGATACATAGAGAGACACAAATATATATGTAATATATATACAGAAAAAGAGAAATAGTGTGAGAGGATAGTAAATCAAATGGAGAAAAACAGATACAGGAAACTAACAGAAAAGGGATTTCATGTGCCAGCACGCAAGAGACACAGATGGAATAAGCGGCTAAGGCACAGGAGGAGGAGTAAGAGAAGCCGAGGCACAGCTGGGCAGGGGGGGTTAAGAGGAGCTGAGGCACAGCAGGTCAAGAGTATCAGAAGTACAGAGAGGAAAAGGGATGATAAGAGGAAGCCAGGCAGGGGCACAGCCAGGGAGGGATGATGAGGAGCTGAGGGATAGCTGGAGGGGGTAAGAAGAGCAGAGGCTAGGGAAGGGAATCAGAGGTGCTGAAACAAAGCTGGTGGGTAAGAGTATTAAAAGGTACAGCCAGAGAGGAGAGAATAAAGAGAAGCTGAGGCAAATCCAGGATGGGAGATGGCAAGGAGCACAGTAGGGGAGGTGTCCAGGTTGCACACACAATAAAAGGTGGCACCAGGTCACAGGAGGTGGGGGCTCTCCATAGCTTGGCCTGAAGCACACAAGCTCCTGAGTAGAAGCTATTAAACCTCTCTGGTCACAGGGCGGCAACAAATAGATTGTGTGAAATGGGGACACAGCCATGAGGCAGATAATCTTATTCCGAAAGGATGATAGGAGAGAGGACTTCCTATCCAGGGCCTGAGGTATTAGCGTGTAGAGACCAGAAAATCCTCAGTGTCCTTAACCAAAGCAAGGCTTTAACGTCAGCAAGACTCACCAGATGGATAAAAAGTGTAATTGAAGCAAATTACTTAAACACCAGGCACTTTTCCTGTAAGTAAATACAATTACTCAACCTCTTCATGCCAAATGCATGTCCTCCAGCCATCACCATGGAAACACAGTATTATGCCCCTACTGACACTCCTAGGACCTTTTTTTGTTTTTGTTACAAACATTTATCAATGTTAAAGTCTGTGCAGAGCAGAGAACTGTGCAGCAGGAGCACGTGTTTAGTGCTTAAAACAGAGCCCTGCCAGGGCATACTCATGATACAGCAGATCCTAATTTACATACTGGTAAGGTTAATTGACAACACACAACAGCATACAACAAGCTAGGGTAGAAATCCAAACTGTCAACATGGAGCCCTCATAGGTGAGGCTGAAAGATATTGCCCATCTGGGAGCAGCCTGATGACTAACCGAGAGCACAAGCAGCAGAGGCGGTTCTATAACGAGGCAGGGTGAGACGGCCAGTTCAGGCGGCAAAATTTTGGAGCAGCAAAAAATGCCCTCCAAAACGTTCAGTGGCCTGAACTCCTGATAAATATTTAATTAAACATCGGTGGGGGGGGGGGAAACCATCCCGCCGGCAAATGAAATAGAAGATCCCGCACGCTGTCGGCAGCAGGAGGAAAAGAAAAGGCTTCATGACCGCTGTAAGTAAGAACATAACAACATGCCATACTGTGTCAGACCAAGGGTCCATCAAGCCCAGTATCCTGTTTCCAACAGTGGCCAATCCAGGCCATAAGAACCTGGCAAGTACCCAAACACTAAGAAGATCCCATGCTACTGATGCAATTAATAGCAGTGGCTATTCCCTAAGTAAACTTGATTAATAGCAGTTAATGGACTTCTCCTCCAAGAACTCATCCAAACCTTTTTTAATCCCAGCTACACTAACTGCACTAACCACATCCTCTGGCAACAAATTCCAGAGCTTTATTGTGCGTTGAGTGAAAAAGTCTGACCGTGACCTGGGCAAGCTTCAAAGCTTGAGCGGCAAAGCAGGAGTCAGGAGGACGCTACTGAAATGAGAACTGAAGGAGTAGGTACCTCCCCCTAGCTGCCTCAAGAGAAGGCAGTTTAGTTTGCCAGTGCAGTGTCGGTATTGTCACAGCCCCTGGCAGAACCTAATGCGCAAAGACTCTGCTGCTGCCGCCATGCCACTGCCACTTGGCCTCCAGCTCTGGTCCAGGCCAGGAGAACAACTGTGCCACAAGCTTGGGGTAGCAGCCTAGTGGTCAGAGCAACTGGCTGAGAACCAGGGAATCCATGGTTCAACTACAGCTTTTCCCCACGGACGCTCTTGTGAACTTGGGCAAGTCACTTCACCCTCCAATGGCTGCGGTATAAACTTAGATTTGTAAACCCTCTTGGGCAGAAAAAAAAAAAACCCACTTCCATCCACAGCAGTTCCGTGCCTGGCCAAAACTGTCCCTGCTCGATTGTCTCCAGGATATTGAAAAGGAGAAATGCCCAGTTGGAGACTTGGAAAGGATGGGACTGAATTAGAAGGGGAAGGAGCACAGGAGTATTTTCCTTTCACCGGGTTACGAGAAAAACACTACCTTATGATGGGGATACTAGACCTAGTGCTTACTAACAGGGACAGTATTTCTGATATTGTAGTGGCTGATCATTGGGAACCAGTGACCACCGAATGGTGTGCTTCAGTATTAGGACGCAAGAGATGAAGGCTCATTCTAAGGCGAGGGTCCTAGACTTCTGGGAAAACTAATTTTCTCAAAATGGGGAACTGCCTCAAGGAGTCGTTAGCTAGTTTAGAAAATCTAGGGGGAAGTAGAAGGGCAGTGGGCAAAATTAAAAGGAGATACCATAAGGGCAACTAATCTTTTTGTTAAGAATGTAAATAAAGGGTTAGGGGAAAAAGAGACCATTATGGTTTTCTAAAGAAGTAGATGTGAATGTAAGGGAGAAAAGGTTAGCATTCATAAACTATAAGGGATTGCAGAAAGAGGAAGACAGGCGAACATAGCTGGAAAAATGAAGAGAAGCTGGGAGCGTAGTCAGGAATGCAAAAAC
The DNA here is from genome assembly GCF_901001135.1 of Rhinatrema bivittatum. Classification (NCBI taxonomy): domain Eukaryota; kingdom Metazoa; phylum Chordata; class Amphibia; order Gymnophiona; family Rhinatrematidae; genus Rhinatrema; species Rhinatrema bivittatum. Next base: position 163,504,743 of record NC_042618.1, on the reverse strand, counting down.
TGAAATAGAAGAAAAAAATAACAAATATGATAAAACAGGGGGACAAGACTTTTTTTTCAATTTTTTTTAGATATGTTAGTGATTGAAGGAAGTGCAAATGTGGTATTGTAAGATTCAAAGGTGAAGGGAAGGAGTATGTAAAGGCTGATGAGAAAAAAGCAAAATTGCTTAACAGATATTTCTGTTCAGTGTTCACTATGGAAAGGCCTGGAGCAGGACCACATAAAACAAACACAAATAAGATTGTAAGTGAGGTAAACCTCAATCGATTTTCGAACAATGTGTTAGTGAGGAGCTAAGTAAAAAGTAGATAAGGCAATGGGGCTGGATGGAAGTTAGAGATGTCCTGGCAGCTCAGCTGGCTGACTTTTCAATGCTACTTTAGAGCCTAGAATAGTTCCGGAGGACTGGAAAAGGACAGATATGGTTCCTATTCATAAAAGTGGAAGTAAGGAAGAGGCTGGGAACTACAGACCAGTTAGTCTGACCTCTGTGGTGAGCAAATTAATGGAATCACTGCTAAAATTGCAATTAATTGCAAGATCTGAGGCAACATGCTTTTACCAGAGATAAATCTTGACAGATGAATCTGATCAATTTCTTTGATTGGGTAACCATAGTGTTGGATCAAGGGATTGCGCTGGACATGGGGCAGATTTTCAAAGGGTTACGCGCGTAACCCCGAAAACCTGTGCCTGCATGCGCCCCGGGACGTGCATATTTCCCGGGGCGGGGCCGTGCCGGTGGATGGTGCATCGGCAGCTGGCCGGCAGGCATAACTAATGAAATAAAGGTAGGGGGAGGATTTAGATAGGGCTGGGGGGGGGGGGGGGGTTAGATAGGGGAAGGAAGGGGAAGGTGGGGGGAGCGGAAGGAAAGTTCCCTCCGAGGCCGCTCCGATTTAGCAGCGGCCTCGGAGGGAACGGGGAAAGCCATCGGGGCTCCCCTAGGGCTCGGCGCGCGCAAGGTGCACCCCTTTGCGCGTGCCGACCCCAGATTTTATGACATGCTTGCGGCTGCACGCTCATGTTATAAAATCGGGTGTACATTTGTTTGCGCCGAGTAGCGCGCACAAATGTACCCTGTGCGCACAGGGTATAAAATCTTCCCCATAGTGTACTTGGATTTCAGCAAGACCTTTGACATGCTTTTGCCCAGAAGACTTGAAAATAAATTGCATGAGCTTGGTATGGATCCTAGAGTGACCTCCTGGGTTAGAAGAAACTGGCTAGTGGGAGATGACAAAGGATAGTGAACATAAGAATATAAGAAGATGCCATACTGGGTCAGACCAAGGGTCCATCAAGCCCAGCATCCTGTTTCCAGCAGTGTCCAGGTTACAAGAACCCAAACATTAAGTAGATCCTATGCTACTAATGCCAGTAATAGCAGTGGCTATTCCCTAAATCAACTTGATTAATACCGGTAGCAGTTAATGGACTTCTCCAAGAACTTCTCCAAACCTTTTTTTAAACCCAGCTACACTAACTGCACTAACCACATCCTCTGGCAACAAATTCCGATGCTTAATTGTGCACTGAGTGGAAAAAGATTTTTCTCTGATTTGTTTTAAATGTGCTACTTGTTAACTTCATGGAGTGCCCTCTAGTCCTTCTATTATCTGAAAAAGTAAATAACCAATTCACATTTACCCATTATAGACCTCTCATGAATTTATAGACCTCTATCATATCCTCCTTCAGCCGTCTCTTCTCCAAGCTGAACAGCTCTTAACCTCTTTAGCCCTTCCTCATGGGGAGCCATCCCATCCCCTTTATCAGTTTGGTTGCCCTTCTCTGTAAGTTCTCCATTGCAAATATATCTTTTTTTGAGATGCAGCGACCAGAATTGTACACAGTATTCAAGGTGCGGTCTCACCATAGAGCAATACAGAGGCAAATTACAGTGGTAAATGGAGCTTTCTCTGAGGAGGGAGATGTTACTAGCAGTGTGCCTCAGGAATCAGTCCTGGGACCAGTTCTTTTCAACATTTTTGTGAGCGATATAATGGAAAGATTGTCGAGAAAGGTTTGTCTTTTTGCCGATGATACCAAAATCTGTAATAGCCAGAAAGGAGCAAAAAACATGAGGTGGGATTTAGCAAAACTCGAGGAATGGTGTAAGGTCTGGAGGCTAAAATGCTAAAGGTCTGATGCTAAAAAATGCAGAATAATTCATTTTGGATGCAAAAACCCAAGGGAATGGTACAGTATTGGAAGTGAAATTCTTCTAAGCACAAAAAGAGCGAGATCTGGGAGTGAATGTATTTGATGATCTTAAGATGGCCAAAGAGGTGGATAAAATGATGGTAACAGCCAGAACGATGCTTGGGCTGCATAGGGAAAGGAATGGTCGGCAGAAAAAGAGAGGCGATATTGCCCCCATATAGGTCCCTGGTGAGACCTCACTTGGAATCCTGTGTACAATTCTGGAGACCGCATCTTCAAAAAGATATAATCAGGATGGAGTCGGTCCAGAGGGTGGCTACTAAAATGGTCAGAGGTCTTCATTCTAAAGCAAATGAGGATAGACTGAAAGATCTAAACATGTACACCCTAAAGGAAAGGCAAGATAGGGGAGATATGAGAGAGACATTCAAATATATCAGAGGTTTACAAACACAAAAGGTGAGCCTTTTTTTCAACGGAAAGGAGGTTCTAGAACAAGGGGGAAGAGGGTGAAAGGGGGTGGAATCAGGAGTAATCTTAGAAAATATTTCTTTACAGAGAGGGTGGTGGATGTGTGGAACAGCTTCCCAGTGGAAACGATGGAGACAAAAACAGTCTCTGAATTTAAGAAAGCATGGGATAAATACGGGAGATCTCTAAAGAAGTGATGAGAATTAATTAGACAGATGGGCAGGCTGGATGGGCCACAAGGTCCTTTTCTTCCATCACGTTTTTATGATGTACTAACATTACATTTGTCATTACAGGTCATTTATGAACCAGTCAGAAAAATGTCAGGACCAAGTACTTCCCAATGTAGTCAGAAAAATATAAAGAAGATCTACAGCAATGGAGTCTCTTCAATTTGCATTTTCATATCATTCTTATAGTTGATTGTAATAATGCATTTTTATTAGTGCGAGTCACCTAAAGGCACTCAAAAATTAACTATCTTCCTCTTTCAGATTTGTAAAGCCTGGGTGAAGACACTAACAGGCGCCAATATCCCACGGTCCAAGACATTTCTTGACAGCAGGGCTCGAAATGGTAGTGCAGGTCCTGGAAGGACTCAATTGACTGAGATATACTTACCAGAAATATATCTTGAAGAAAAGAAGAAGTTAAAATTTATGCTTAAAGATTAAAAAAAAAAATTACAATCATCTTTGATGAATCTCGCTATAATGATGCAAAATCAGTTCTGAATGTACCATTAGAACCTAATTGCAGTGGGCAAGTTAACTCCTTTTTGTAAGATATATTATTATTTTTAGATGTTGTTAATCAGTCAACCATATCCCAAATCGTAGTGAAAGTGGCAAATGAGTACCAGATTGATTATGACAACTGATACTGATAATGCTAGTTACATGAAAAAAAAAAAACAAAAAAGCATTTAATTCTGTTTTCTACATTGTTTCCAAATTCTGTGCATATCACTTGTTTGGCATCTGTTGTTAACTTAATTAGCGAACCATTCAGAAAACCTTTTCATTTGGTTGATGCATTTGTAAGGCAAAAACGTTTTATAACTCTGTTAGTAGGAGAGCAAAGTACCTTCATTTCACGAACAAAACCATTACTAGAGAAATCTCCAAATACCAAAGCATCCGTGGGTTGTTGTTTTTTTATTTATTAAAGAATACAGATGACTTTTCTAGCAAAAAAAAATGTGGAAAAATTCTCCGTTTAAATCTGGCTTTGGAGAGAAGGAAGCCTTGCATAGTTAACAACATTTGATCTTCTGGAAGAACTGCAGATATATATTTCAGTTTATGTATAGAACTCCCTTCAGAAACCACTTCTGGGTTCTTTGAATTTAAGGAGGCTGAAAACTTATATCCTGTTGAAAGATTTGCCTGCCTAGATCTTTTTAAAGAGGCATTGTATGAAGCTTCTGAAAAGCACGACAAATAGTTGTCATTTGGATAACCAGGTCTGAAGTTATATACCCTAAATTGTACCCTGCCCAGACCTTTATAGGGTGATAAATACTTTTTAAATAAAAATAAATGTACTCTGGATCCCATATGCTATTCTAATTGTAAATTTCATAACTCACTGTAAGTTATTTTCGTTACAACTTGTTTGATCTAAATTGGCTGTAATCCACCTTGAGGCTACTCTTGGTAAAAGGCGAAATATCACATGTCTATAAATCATAAATAAGCTTTCTGACAGTCTGTATGTTAGTTGAGCCTTTTCAGCTTTATATCCAGCCAAAACACCATGAGCACTTTCAAGCAATACCTGTTTTTTTTTCCTGAATATGAAGTAAAATTGTACAGGGAAATGATTATGCCTGAAGCTATTAAGAATCGAGACCTCCAAGTGTTTTGGCTCTCAGTCAAAGACAGAATTCCAAATATCACCAAACTGGCTTTCAAGTGTATAAACACCGTCTCCCACTCTGCAGATGCAGAAAAGATTTTCACTATACAAATTGATACTTTCTGCCAGAAGTAAATAACCAAGTGAAAGAAAGAAGCTCTGTTTTCTTTCAATTTTGTTATTATTATTAGGATTAAACACCATTGAACAATCAATGTATATGCAACAAAACAACCTTAACATTTAGTGCAATTTCAAGTATGGCATTATCGTAACAGATAAAGCAATCTCTACATATAAATGCCTCTTGTATGGGAAGCTAGATATACACAAGAAGAGGATTTAAACAATAATTACATTCATTTTTTATTTTTATATTTATTAACCTAACACATTCATCCTTCACACATACACACACATATAAAATCAAACTCCATCAATAAACATGAAATACACAATGTATATAATAATGTAAATATACAGTACCAATTCACATACAATTTTTTCAAATATTTAATAGTTTATATAAAGTGCTAATGCTCAAAAGTATTTAAATATTGAAAACAAACTGAATGTAAGTCCAAGATATCCACTGTGGTACTGTATATTTACATTATATACATTGTGTATTTCATGTTTATTGATGAATTTTGATTTTATGTGTGTGTGTGTATGTGTGAAGGATGAGTGTGTTAGATAGATTTTAATGTTAGATAGGTTAATAAATATAAAAATAAAAAATGAAAGTAATTATTGTTTAAATCCTCTTCTTGTGTGTATCTAGTGTTACTCTGGTGAAGAGGTTGGTTGTTGTTTGACCCTTGTGTGATTATAACATCTTGTATGGGAAGGGCATTTCCAAGTATATTTGCATCCACATGTTGTAAAAAAAAAAAAAGGGGGGGGGGCCCCCACAGAACCTCAACAGATTGGAGCTTGTTCTTAATAAAGGGAGATGTTCCATCTCATATTTCCCCATACTTTTTAATACCAGCCTGTAATCCTAGGAGGGTTTATACATTTCCACCTAGCAGTTATCACCAGCTTAAGTGCACATATTAAACAAAAATAGCTAGGTGTCTTCAGTTCAAAGTAGGAACAATCAGGGTCATTACTGCAACCCAGTAAAAGGAGGTAATAATCCAGGGGGAAGGAAGATTTGGTGATTCCATTGACAATTGCAAGGACTTCTCGCCACAATGGTTGTATTTTCATGGTGTCCAATCAAACATGTTTAAAAGTTTCTTTCAACAAGCAAACAATCTCTATGGCAAGAGTCAGGACTGTCTGGCCAAACGTTACTTATCAAAGTTGGGGTTAGATAACCTGGAATAGAATTTTGCATTGAGTATCTAAATGGTTAGTACAAATAGAAATATGCTTAGAGTTCTCAAAAGACGAAAATAAGAGGATTTATATAGTCCTACAAAATGTACCGTATCAAAGGAAAAACTGGTTTTATTCTAAGAATGGAGTCCCCTGGCAGAAAGGTTCCCTCTTTTAATGAAGTCTAAGATCCTGTGCAACCCCAGATTTTTTAGCCATGAGAACCGAATGGGTTCTCAATATCCAGGGGTAAACCAGGGATTCTCACAAATTGGAGATAATGGCAAAAGCACAATGTTGAAATAAAAAATTCTAAGCACTATCTCAATCACTGAACTTCTGTCTAATCAAAGGATGAGCTGTTAAATCTACTTGCAGCAGACATCAAGTGATAGAGATACAACTTGATTATCTCAATCTCTATCCACATATACCAAAATATTGCAGTACACAATCACTCAGCCAACAGTATTTATCGATATTTGATGAGACCAACTCACCTTCCTCCCTAGCCACGGTCAACAACATATAAGAAATTTGAGGATGTTTCCCATTCCAAAGAAAGGCAGAAACCACTCTAACTCCTTAAAGAAACTATATGGTATCTCGCATGGTAGCATAGAGAAAAGAAACAAGATTCTAGATGTGGTATTCATTTTTACTACGTTAATTCTGGTTAGTAAGGACGGGGAAACATAACACCATTTATGCAAATCTTGCATAAACTGGTTTGAAAGGTGAGGCTAATGAAGCTTATATAAATCCTTTACATTTGTCAGGATAGTAACCTCCAAATATGTTAAATGGAAAATGGGGACTTAACAACATCTTCCAAATACAATGAAAAAGGCAATAGGAAATTTAATGTATTTATTTTATTTATTGACATTCAATATTCTGCTTTTTACTGTGAAAGGCCTCAAAGCAGATTACAATAAGTTTAAAGTAGGTTACAATAGTATTAGATCAACAAACAATATTGGTCGAGGATCTGAGGTCCATATTCAAAAGCATTTAGCCAGCTAACTCAGAAGTAAGCCAGCTAAATTAATATTTGGGCACTTCTCCATCTAAATTCTAGCTGGCTAATAAGATAACTGGATAGAATTTAGCTGGCTAAGTTAGGGGCGTAACTGGGAGGAGTTGAGTTAGCCAGTTAAGTTAGCCAGCTAACTCAGATATTCAGAGTTAGCTGGATGACTTAACCAACCAACAGGCCGATGCAGTAAAGTGTGCTCAGGCCAAACGCACTGTTAGCCCCATTTTTACCCCTTATACAGTAAGGGGTAATAGCACGTGGAAAATGCGCGTCCAACCCCCCCCAAACTAATAGCGCCCGCAACATGCAAATGCATGTTGATGGGCCTATTAGTCATTCCCTCGCGATACAGAAAGTAAAATGTGCAGCGAATTTTACTTTCAGAAATTAACACCTGCCAAAGTTAGCCAGATAAGTCAATCCGGCTAACTTTGCTAGCCAGACTGTGTCTGAATATGGACCTCTATATATTTAAAGACAGATTCATAGTTAAGTTATTTTTGTTATTGCTGTAGAGATAGGAATACTTCTGCGGTAACTAGGTGGTTGGACAGGAATGCTTGGCTAAAAAGCAGGGAGCATGATACACTTAGGTTCCTATAATTTATACCCAGAGATCAGACTGTAATTCTCTATAAAGCGCCAAAAGATTAGGTAGTGATACAAGTGGTTTCTCCAAATAAAAGTATCAGCATATACAGCAATCTTACGCCCCAAGAGGTACCCACAAGAATTCCTGCGATATCCTTGCACTGGCGGATTGCCCAAGCAAAGCGTTCCAGTGAAATTGTGAACGACAATGGGGATAAGGGGTACACCCTTGCCTTGTACCTCTATTTAAAAAAAAAAGGAAGGAACTAACAGATCGCCATTTATTTTTAGACTAGCTGATGATTTATCATATAATGATGCAAGCACACTGAGAAAACCTGGGCCAAAATTCCACTTTTTCAGAAAGGCAAAAAGGAAAGATCATTCCACCCTTTTTCAGCATTTAAAGCCAAAATAAAAAAAACAAAAAACCGGAGACTATGGATGTGCGGATAACCAATGCGCCAGCTTCAAAATTCTTTTAACCTGATCTGACACATTTCTCCCCTTAATCAGGCCTGTCTGATCCCTAACCCTTTAGCAGACGTTTTGCATCTGTTTTTATAAGAGAAATGGGCCTGTAAGAGATGAATAAAAATGGGGTCCTTACCACTCTTATGAATCCATGATAATAGCTTGAGTGAATGAGTTAGGGACTTTCCCATCTGTGAGCACTCTGTTAATAACTTTAAGCATTAGAATATACAAACTTCTCTCACAAAATTCCAATGCAAAGCCATCGGAATCTGCAGCCTTTCCCACGGGGAATCTCACAGCCCACTGACGTTCTAGTGCCATGATAGAGAATCCAGGGCTCGCCTCAGTTTATCATTCAGTTTCCACCCTTCTACATCACCCAAAAACAAGTCTAACTGCTGACCAGTTCATGAGCATTCAGAAGAATAAAGGGTTCAAATGTATTTTTTAAAAGATTGCGCTATATCCCCAGTGGATGGACTTAACTCCCCTTTCTCATTTTTCACTTGTAGAATAACATTTTGCGTATGTTTCTGTTTTAAGTTGTGCTGCAAGTAACTTATCTATTTTCCCACCAGCAGCATAAAATAGTTGCCCAGCTTTCTTCATCTGATATATATCCTTCTTCATTAACAGAGCTTTTATTTTCCCACAAACTGCCATCAGCCTATGTGGGATTCTAGCAAAAGCATTCCCTTATGCTCTTTTTCTAGAACCAACAGTTTCTCCTTTAACAGCCGCATCTGCATAGTTTTCTCCTTTTTCTTTCAAGGAACATACTCCATTTCCCATGAATAACAGTGTTCATAGCATCCTAAACAATACCTGCATCCATATCTGGGGTATCATTAAATTCTAAATGTTCTTGTAGTGCAGCCTCTGCTTCCTTACAGAATATCTCCTCATTCAAGTGGGAGGTATGAAATCTCCACAAACCAGCTCTACCTCTAATTTGGAGAAAGCTAGATAGAGTTAAATGGATTGGCATATGATCAGACAACGTGATATCGTTAATGTTGAGATTACTACCTGATAATCTCCTTTTCCTTAGTGTAGACAGATGGACTCAGAACGAATGGGATAGTATCCGCGTACACGCGGATACTATCCCATTCGTTCTGAGTCCATCTGGCTGCACGCCAGGAAATGAAGCATTCCTGGACTCTTGTACAGAAAGAGAGACTGACCAAAAAATAAATAAATTCTAGAGTACAAATTGTGAACTTGATAATAGCAGACATTATCCCTCGTGTTTGAATGTCTTACTCTCCAGGTATCCACCAGGTAAAACTGAAAGATCAAATCATCCAATCAAGTATAGGAGCCAATATCTGAAAATGATTGAGGATGCTAAACTCAACACTAATTACAGTGCCCCCAGCAAAAAAAAAGAAAAAACCAGAACACAGTGGGTCATGAGTGTGAGTGACCAGCCTGTATTTAAATGTCCAATGAGGACAGGTAATGTGGTCAACAAAGGAAGACTCACTAATCTTCCCACTCACTAAAGACTTCCCACTAATCCCACTCCTTTCCCCAACCTCAGCTCATTCCCACCAATCTCCTCCCTGATGCTCCACTCCCCCCATCCAGTTCCCCCCACTCTCTCTCAACCTCCTCCCCCTTTTCTCTCATTTTCCTAATATCCTCTTCTGCCTCTCTCCAGTTTTCCCCACTCCCCTCTTTACTCCCGCTGCACTCTTAATTCTCCCCCACCTGCATAGGCATACTCTGAATTTTATATTTGGGGAGAGGGTGTTTAATACCCCTTTTTCCCGCTCCAGTCCCTACATCCTCTTAGCCCGCCCTGCTCCCCATTTCCCGCTGACTTGTCCTTCTCTCTTACTTTACCAGTTCCTCTTGCCAGCCCTCCACGCCTCAGAAAGTTCCTTCTCACCCATCCTTCGCCAGCTGCCCTCCTCTGCTAGCTTGGTTCATGTATCCCCTTCTCTTAATTCCCACTCCTCATCAAGCGGTAAGGCGTCCCCCTTCATTGGCAGGCTCAGTTCACTGTTCAGTTTGTGATTTTCCCCTCTTCCACAGGCTCCAATCACTTCCCTGTTCTGCACTCCCTGGGTCTAGGCACTTTTTTTTTTTTTTTTTTTTAAATCCTGGAACTGCTTTTGTCTCCCCACCAATTGCAGAACGTCTGGCACTCACAGGTTCCAGGTGAGCCAATCCCATGCCTCCACCACCAGCAAGTCACGAGCTCTATCGGATCAGCAGTCAGTATCTCCCAGCTCCAGAGCCACAGCTGCACGTGGTATTGCTTGCTCTCAGTTTGGAAGTCCCAGAGATAACAGCTGTCTCTCTCCTGTGGGATATAACAAGGAAATGTTGTATTTATTTTTGTAAATGAGGGAAAGAATTTGCACCTCCGTTCCCCCTCAATTCAAGCCCTGACCACAGCCTCTCTCAATATTGGAGCTGTAAATTTTTAAGAGAGAAATTTTGAGCCTATGAAATTGCATGTCATCACAACCTTCCAGTAAAATATCTCATTTAACATGGTGATTGCAGTGCTGGAAGAAAAAGGCAGGTATCACCTGCCGCCCCCCCCCCCCCAGCATGTAAATCTTCAACAAACTTTGAATAAACAATTATCCATTCATCCTCTGTCTCTGCTTGCACTTGGCTTTTTCTGTTTACTCTCTGCTTCATTGCTTTTTCTTTTAAAGTTTTTTTCCCTCTCTCTTACATTTCTTTATCATTTGATATTTTATCCATGTGCATATCTCTTCCTGCACCTGGCTGTCTCTCTACAGCTCATTATCCTCCCTCACCTCCTCCTGCTACTTCCACCTCTCTCCTCTCCTCCACCATGATCCCTTTCTTGACAGCCCTTCTCTGAATTTATCTTCCCTATAAGCCTTCTCTCATCTTTATCCACACAGCATCCTTTCCAGTTCTCTTTACCTCTTAAATTCCCTTCACTTAACCACTTACCCAAGCTCCTCTTCTTATTAGAGCCCATATCCTCTCCCAGCCTTACCCTTCTCACAGCTCATCTCCCCTCTCTCAGTTTTCTAGACGACTCTCCAAGCCCATCTCTTCCTCACAGCTTAGGTTTACAACTCTCCCTCTCCCCCAGCTCCTCTTCCCCTCACAGTCCCTCACTCTTCTCCCAGGTAGAATTCCTTTTTTCAGGTCCTCTCCCAATCTTCCCATCTCCCAGCCTGCATTACCTTTCTCCTCATTCCATCTCCCAGCAGTGGTCTCAGCCCCTCATCCCTTTCCTAGTCCTTCCATCAGCAGCTATCCCCATCTCCTGTGCACCTTGGGAAGCCTGTTTGTCAGGATTGCCCGGTAGTCATGAAAGAACAAGCGCTATTTGCCGGAAAAAACCCAAACAAACCCCAAAACGTGAGATTAAAACTACTTTTATTAGAATTACTAGCGGTACCCGGCCACGCGTTGCAGTGGCAGAATCAGGTTCTTTACCCTCCCTTCCCCTTCCTCATTTACCTCAGTCACTCATCCTCCTCCCCCTTGGTCACTCACCCCCCCTTCCCTTCCCTGTCCCCACTCCAACTCTCTCCCCTCACACTCACCTCTCCCCTCATTCTCCCTCCCCTCACTGTCACCTCCCCCCGCCTACTGCCTACCCTTCAGATCAGAAAACCTTTGTCTTTCTATTTCTGTGGGAACCCCCCCACCCCAAACCCCCCCCCCCCAATCCCAACCCTTTAAATCAAATAATAACCTCCCACCCTCCTGCCCCCTCCCAAGACCTGGGAAATTAAAATTGTTGGTGCTACATGTGGTCTGTTCCTGGGCATCTGTGCGCGTTATGTAGCCAAATAGGGGAGTGCCTAACCAAATTTGCACTTCCAAATTTGTTTTGTGGTCTGGGGAGGGCTATTTTGGTGCGTTCCCGAGATCGTGCAAGTTTAGTGTATGTATTTGTGTGTGAACCTCCCCCTTCCCCCAAAAAACAACCCTATGAGAAAAGTTCTCTTAAACTAACCACCCCACACTCTCCTGCCCCCCCTCCCCCAGCCCTGCGAAAAACAGTAGCCTACCCCCCTGCCCCCCCCAGAGTTGCTGAATGAATGAAACCTGCCCCCCCCTCGTGACCCCTCCCCAAGATGTTCGCAATAAATTCATTACCACCCCCCACCCTCCAGACCCCCCGAGACCTGATAAAAATGTCAGTCGGTGGAGCGGGCATTCAGGAGCGGTCCGGGAGCGATGTATTGGCGTTGGTCAGTCGGCTGCGAGCACTGAAACGGGTTCCGACGGCCCTTTGCCCTTACTATGTCAGTGGGGTGGAGCAATGGCAGCGGTAGGTCCTCTGACATAGTAAGGGCAAAGGTCCGCTGGCTGCCAGTCCTGAAAATGGCACCGAGGGGCCCTCGCCCTTACTATGTCACATGGGCTACTGCCGCCATTGGTGTCCCCGAGTGGCATAGTAAGGGAAAGGGCCGTCTGCGCCATGTTGATTGCTGGCAGCCGACGGCCGTAGTGCAGGAGATGTGTCCCGGACCGGTCCTGGCCCCCCGCTGGAGCCTCCCGGACTTCTGTCAGGTTTTGTGTGTGTTGTGAGGGCCTGGGAAGTAAATCAATTTGGCGGGTGTGTGGGGGGTGTGAGGAGGGTGGTTTTGTGTGTGTTGGGAGGCTGTGGGAAGTAAATCAATTTGGCATGTGTGTGGGGGTGTGAGGAGCGTGGTGGGTGTATTTTATCTGTAAAGGAAATAGTTATCTTCCGGCGAAAAAAGTGTGCAAATGTGTTAAAATGGAAATGAAACGTGGACCTGGACTGGTGAAATGATTAGTGTAGCGTGTGTTAGTGTAAAGTGTAACAGATGGCGCTTACATCCAGATGTCGCTGTTTTCTCGAAAAAAAATTTTAAACCAATTTTACCTGTCACAGGTGTGACATATCTGTAATGTAAGTACAGAAGAACCTTCCTGTATGCGAAATGAAGGTTGTGTCCAAATTTGAAAGCAATCGGTTCATTTGGTTTCTGAGATTAGCGATTTTGTCCAAACTATTTAACATTTTTATTTATATAGATTTATACCACTCATTCCCTCCCCCCAAAATAAGTCTCCAGCCTCTCACACTCATTCCCCCTCCCCACCCCCTCCAAGCAAGTCTCAGGCCCCTCACACTATTCCCCCCGCCCCTCTCCCAGCACATCTCCAGCACCCTTGACACTCATTTCTTCCCCTCCATGTATCTATTCTCTGACTGTTGCCAGCTGAGCGCTTCACTCCCGTCAGCCCTGCCATGCTGCATAAAAGTTTCCTCTCCTCTCGAGATTCAGAAAATTGTGGTGCAAGGCAGCTGGAGTACTGAGCTGTTCCTGTGCCAGACTCAGTCACCCGACCTTGCTGGGAATCCTGCCTGAGTGCCTGGACTGCCACTTGGCTGCCCCAGTGTCCTGAGACTGCTTGTTATAGGCCTGAATGAAAAGTGGATGGGTCATGGCCCATCCAAAGCTACGCCATTGCTATAGACAGGCCTCATTGGTGGCAGCAGCCAATCACAGGAACAGCAGGACATAAGTCCTGCCCACCAAGCCCCAAAAAACGTGATTTGGAGGGGGAAAAAAAGTCCAATTATAAGAAACCCACGAATTAAAAAAAAAAAAAAAAAAGGTAAATCACTATAAAAACAAGCCCAAACCCATGGGAAATAATCAAGGTTGGCAACACTGCAGTCTATTCTACACTGCAGCTGCTCTCTGCTATTGGTCAGACACTCTGCAGCCAGCCAGTAGACTGCAGTGGGAGGTAGGAGACAGAAATGCAGTGCCTGCCGTCCCCTGCAGCCCGTTAAGCAGATAATCCATAGCTAGCCAATAGGCTAAAGAGGGAGGCAGGAGCACTATCAGAACAAAAACAGACACATCTTCTGCCCTCCTAAGGTTAGCATTTGTTTGCCAGTGTTAACTTTCAGGCCGATGCAGTATGGTGCGCTCAACTGAACGCACCGTTAGCCCCCGTTTTCGACACGCTATTTTTACCCCTTATACAGTAAGGGGGAATAGCGCGTGGAAAACACGTGGCCAACCCCCCCCCCCCCCCCCCGAAACTAATAGCGCCCGCAACATGCAAATACATGTTGATGAGCCTTTTAGTTAGTCCTGCGCGATCCAGAAAGTAAAATGTGCAGCCAAGCCACACATTTTACTCTCAGAAATTAACTCCTGCCAAAGGCAAAGGCAGGAGTTAATTTCGGCCGGCACCAGGAAAGTGTACAGCGAAGCAGAAAAAAACTGCTTTTCTGTACATTCTCCAAATTAATATCATAGCGATATTAAGTCAAAGGCCCCAAAAATTAAAAAAAAAAAAAATCTGCCCACGGGTTGGAAAACGGACGCTCAATTTTGCCCGCATCCATTTTCTGAACCTGTGGCTGTCAACGGGTTCGACAACCGATGCCGGTAAAATTAAGCGTTGGCTGTCAAACCCGCTGACAGCCGCTTCCATCAATAAGGAGGCGCTAGGGACGCGCTAGTGTCCCTAGTGCCTCTTTATTACCTCGGGCCCTAATTTGCATACCTTTGCTTAGTGAATCCCGCGCGGTTTACTGTATCGGCCCGATTGTCTGTACAGTGGGAAAACGGCCGTTAGTTAAACCTGTGAGTTAGTAAACATTTATATTTATTTACCAGTGTTCAAATGGTTTGTGTAGTGGGAAAATAGACTGACTAATTCTCAGGTCAATACAGTAAAGTGCGGCCGCGGTTACCCTGCTCCTAACCCGCTTTCTACCCACTTTTCGGCCGCGATAGCCTTTCCTGCGATACACAATCCCCTTTAACCTACTCTTACCGCATCCTTAAATCACCGGGTAACCCCTTCCGCCCGCGGCATGTATATTAAATGTAAACGATCGAATTAGCTATTCCCTCCCATACAGTAACGCGCGCCCCGACTATCGCTTTTTTACCCTTCCGTTTTGCCGCGCGTTTAACCTGCTAACTTACCACCTGCCCTTACCCCTGCGTTAGAGGCAGGGGTAAGGGTAGGCGGCAAACTTTCCCCCATCCCCCGCTCACCTGCCCTGGCCGCGTCCATGGGTGCTGGTCTCCGGGGCAGCCCCAGTCCTCTCCCCTCCTCCCGAAGCAACAAAAGCGGAAAAAAGCGGAAAAAAAAGTTGCAAGAGAGAGAGGGAAGAGAGGACGGGCAATCCTACGCTCGGGATTGCCAGTCCTCTCTCCCCTCCTCCAGAAGCAAGGTTGCGCCTTGCTTTTGGAGGAGGGGAGAGAGGACTGGCAATCCCGAGCGTAGGATTGCCCCTCTCTCTCTTGCTACTTTTTTTTTTTTTTCGCTTTTTCGCTTTTTTTATTTTTTCGTTTTTTTCCGCTTTCGTTGCTTGCTTCGGGAGGAGAGGAGAGAGGACTGGCAATCCCGAGCGTAGGAGAACTGTCCACTTCCTGGTACCTGTCATTTCAAATGTCATATGAAATGACATTTGAAATGACAGATACCAGCGTGTCCGTGAAGCGTTAGGCCAGCGCACCCAGGATACTGTATAGCGCTCTATACAGTAAAATGGGTTGCGCTGGCCTAACGCTTCACGGACGATTCTTAGATGCAGCTTGCATTTGCAAGCTATTTACATACAGTATCGAGCGGTAGGTGAGCTGGACTGTGCGTGCGGCAACCGCGGGTGCGCCCGGCACTAACGCAGCTCTTCCTACCGCTCCTTACTGTATCGGCCTGAGACTGTGAGCTAGTAAAAGTTAGCATTTGTTTGCCCATATTAGAACTGTGAGTTTGCAAAGGTCACTATTTGATCTGAGAGGGTAAGAATCAAGGCTTAATTTGTGGAGAAATGGCTTGGAATGGCATTCCACCTTTTTTTTTTTTTTTTACTTGATGCAAAACAGCAGGTGTTTTCCTGCTCCAGCTACACCCTTTCAAGCAGCCTACAGAGAAGAGGGAAGTGAGTCTGAAGCAAACACTCTGCTCCCTAATTCAGCTCTTCCCATACTTTTGTTCAGGGAACAGGAAGGGAGAATAGGATCCTGAAGCGCATACTACAGCACAAAGAACAGACTCAAAAGGGAGTTTTTATTTAGCATGTTTGAAATTTGTTTAGCAGTAGTGCCAATTATCAAGGCTTCAGTCCTGGCTACCACACAACTGCTCATAAGTTGCAAACTTGTACTAATTCAACCTCTTTTTGTGTCTGTTACTCAGGGCTTAACTTCTAGCAGAACAACCTAGAATGGTATTCCTCCACCTTCCTTCCAGAACCTCAGGAAGTGGCACAAAGCCAATAGTGTAAATCTGTTCTGGGGGTCAAAGGATGGCTGGTGGTTGAGCATTGGTAGGGTAAGGGGATAAGGAAGAAGAAAGGTGTGTTCAGGTATGTGTTTGGGAGAAAGAGTTCACACTGGGTTCTGGCCCCATCCCCTTACAAGGTTACAGCTGGCTCTGGCCCTGCCCCTGCTCCACAGTTCCACTTCCTGTTTGCCTAAAAAGTAAGCCCTGTTGAGAATACTGGTTCCTGGGCAACTACTCACTGATTTGATTCCCACTCCAGTCACATTTTTTGATATATAGATTATTATCCCCATGAGGAGGAAAGTCTTCCAAATAACAGTCAATGAGTGATTTAGAATAACATTCCATTAATCCTGATTTTAGTGACTAATTTTAGTCCTATTGCTGGTCATGCACTAACATTAATCACCTAGTTATTAACTTTGAAAACAATGAGGTCCATATTCAGAAGTTAGCCAGCTAAATTAATATTTGGGCACAGTACCACAAGGCTCTTCCCTCTCCCCTACTCTCTTTAATATCTACCTCCTGCCCCTCTGCCAGCTGCTCGCAAAGCTGAAACTAAAGCATTTCGGTTACGCTGACGACGTGCAGATTCTGATTCCCATAACAGAATCCCTCCCAAAATCCCTCAAGTTCTGGGACAGCTGCCTTCACTCTATCAATCTCTTCCTCTCCAGCCTCAACCTGGTCTTCAACACAGCCAAGACTGAACTCCTTCTCTTTTCCCAGGATCACAATAACCTCTCTCAGCAGACCCCCTCAAACACCATAGCGACCCAAGCAAGAGACCTCGGCATGATACTGGACAACCATCTGAACTTAAAAAAATTTGTTAACAACACTACCAAAGACTGCTTCCACAAACTACAAATTCTAAAAAGACTTAGACCCCCTCCTCCACTTCTATGACTTTCGGACGGTCCTCCAAGCTACCCTCTTCTCTAAAATAGACTACTGCAACTCCCTCCTGCTTGGTCTACCCACTGCTACCACAAAACCCCTTCAGATGCTTCAGATTGCTGCCGCCAGAATTCTGACCAATTCCAGCTGAGGAGATCACGCCCATACTCTAGAATCTCCACTGGCTCCCTATAAGCTTTAGAATCCTCCACAAATCCCTCACCATTATTCACAAGACCTTACACAATCAACACTCACTCGACTTACATATCCCGTTAAGACTCCACACTTCAATAAGACCAATAAGAGCGGCCTATAAAGGAACACTTCACACCCCACCCACCCCCACCCCAAATCCACTCTTCGCACATCCACTAGGGAACGTGCCTTCTCTGTAGCTGGGCCATCCCTGTGGAACTCCATGCCTCCAGACCTACGCCATGAACACTGCCCATTGACCTTTAAAAAGAAACTCAAGACCTGGCTGTTCAAACAAGCCTTCTAACCCTACCCTAATCCCCTTATTCTGTAAATACACAACCAGTACTTCAACTGCTAAACCCCGCTACCAGCAATTACATTGCCTTTTGTCACACTCAATATGCCTTTTGTCACAATCAATATGCTACAGGGCCTAGTTTCATATGTACAGTGTTGTTATGGCACAACCAGTATTTATATTTAAATTCCTCCTTCTTTATTTCATATTGCTCAGCTGCTCATTTGTCATTTGCTTATTGGCCAGCTTTTATTTATACTGTTTATTCAAATGTATAGGGTGGCTATGGCACACCACTGTTGTTCGGTTTTAAATATAGCTCTTCTGTTCTTCCCCCACTTTTCCTTCTACCTTTATATTCTGTTAATGTCCCCCCCAGTACCTTTTATCTCTACCCTGGTTCCACCCTCAAATCTGCTATGTCTCACGCAGCTTCTTATACATATTGTTATAAATTTTTAATGTGATTTTTACTCTGGTTCGATGTAAACCGATATGATATGACTTGTGTCATGAATGTCGGTATAGAAAAGAAGTAAATAAATAAATAAATATCCAGCTAAATTCTAGCCACCTAAGAAATTAGGTGACTAGAATTTAGCCAGCTAAGTTAGGGGCGTTGCAGGGGTGTAATTGGGAGGAATTGAGTTAGCTGCCAAAGTTAACCGGCTAACTCCAATTTATTTATTTATAATTTTTATATACCGACATTCAATTAGAGATATCACACCGTTTTACATTCAGGTACAGTAGGTATTTCCCTATCCCCTGAGGGCTTACAATCTAAGTTTTGTACCTGGTTGCACTATTGAATATACCTCCAAAGCTAGCCAGATAAGTTTATCTGGCTAATTTTGCTATGCAGATAGATTTAAAAGATACTTAATAAATATATTTATAAACCCTAATCGCCCAAAACTATTTTGGCAACCGAACAAATTAAGGTGCAGACAGAAGCCCAGCAGTGAGGTGGGGGCTATCCAGTCTTTTGCGCTGCGTGTCACTTGTATGATTACCTACCTGTTGGTGAGAAGTTGTATATGTGCGCCCAGTGCAAAGAGCTCCTGGCTCTCAGAGAATGAGTTTGATCTCTGGAAGCCAGAGTGGCAGACCTGGAGGAGCTGAGGCAGGCAGAGAGATATATAGAAGAAACATTCAAGGACATCGCAGAATGGTGCCAACTCCAATCTAGCAACTCTTGTGCTGCTTTGGAGAAGCAAGGTCACCTGGCAGGAGATCATCACTTTGGTATGGCAGGAAGTGATTCTGTAGCTATGACCTGCCCTCCAGCTGATACTTTATCCTCTTGCATCAAGGATTTGTCTTTAGGACTCTGTGCCCAGGAGGGAAGGGTTAGGATGGCTGTTGTAATGGGTAATTAAATTGTTAGGAAAGTAAATAGTTGGGTAGCTGTTGAGCAAGATCACCACTTGGTAATTTGCCTGCTGCAAAGGTAGTGGACCTCATGCGCCACCTAGAAAATATTTTAGAGATGCAGGAGAGAGGTTCTGAGGTTAAATTTAGGCTATGTAGGAAACTGAAATCCAGAACCTCCAGGGTTGAATTCTCAGAAATGCTCCCCGCTCCACATGCAGAACTCTAGAGGCAGGCTAAGCTCCAGAGTCTCAATGCATGTACATAAGAATGATGCAGGGAAGATGGAGATTTGCTAGGAACTGGGCAACATTTTAGGGAAGGGGGAGACTATTCTGACAGGGTGGACTCCACCTCATCTACAGTGGAGCCAGGCTGCTGGCACTAACTTGTAAAAAGGAAATAAAGCAGCTTTTAAACTAGAACATGGGGAAAAGTCTAAAGTCGCTCAGCAGTGCATGGTTCAGAGGGAGGAATCTTCAAAGGACACTGGCAAACCAAGTAAGTTAGAATGTCCCGATAAAGAGGTGGTTGCAAAAGCTGAAAAACCCAGGTGTATTTAAATATAGAGCTTGCAGATAAAAATTGACTCCAAACTGCCTGCATCATCTGATAATAAGCAGGTTGTGGGTATGTATAGAAATAGAAATAAACCTACTTTTAAATACAAATGCCAGAAGTCTGAAAAATATGACTGGAAAGTTAGAATGTATGGCATTAAAGGAAAACACACAACAACAGGCATCTTGGAGACCTATTATACCATGGTACAAAATATATTTACATGACAGGGCAGATAAAATCGATGGAGAGATGGTATTATATGTTATGGATGGCATAGAGTCAAGCAGGAAAGTTTTGCAGGAAACAAACTGTACTCTTAAATTCTTATGGATAGAAATTCCAAAGATAAAAGGAAAGAGTATAATAGTGGGGTAATATTACTGCTTGCTTGGCCAGAATGAGGGAACAGACTGTAAAATGCTAATAGAGATTAGAATGGCTAGTAAAATGGACAATAATAATGGGAGACTTCAATTATCTGAATATGGATTGGGTAAATATCACATGACATGCAAGGGAGGTAAAGTTCCTAGATGCCATCAGTGTTTTATAAACAACTGGTCATGGAATCAACAAGAAAGAGAACTATATTAAATCTAGTTCTCAGTGGAATGCAGGACCTGGAGCAAGAGATAAAGGTAGTAGATGGATCTGCTTGACAACAGTGATCATCTATCTATATAAATAAAAATGTTAAATAGTTTGTACAAAATCGCTAATCTCAGAAACCACTGCACCGATTGCTTTCAAATTTGGACACAACCTTCCTTTCACATACGGGAAGGTTCTTCTGTACTTACATTACATATATGTCACACCTGTGACAGGGAAAAAAGGTTTAAAAATTGGTTCCACAAAACAGCGACATCTGGTGGACGTCAGCGCAATCTCTTACACCTTTCACAAACCCTCACACACCCCACACACATGATAAATGTATTTAATTCACACACCCTCCGAACACACAGAAATCCCTACTCCTCACACACCTCCCCACACACATGCCAATTGGACTTACTTCACACACCCTCCCAAAACACACCAAAACGCACCAAATTCCAGGCTGCTAAACCGGGGGGCCACACAAATGTCACATGTTGGCAATTCCCACACCCTCCGAACTCACACAAAAACACCCTCCTCACACCCCCCATGCACATGCCTGTTCTACTTACTGCCCACACCCTCCAAACACACACAAAAGCGGAAACAGGTCCGCGCTGCTCCAGCGGGAGGCCAAGAACGGTCCGGGACACATCACGTACACTATGTCCGTCGGCTGCCAGCAATCAAAATGGCTCCAACGGCCCTTTCCCTTACTATGCCACTCAGAGACAACAATGGCGGCAGTAGCCCATGTGACATAGTAAGGGCGAGGGCCCGTTGATGCCATTTTCAGCGGACCTTTGCCCTTACTAAGTCAGGGAACCTAGCGCTCCCATTACTCCTCCACAGTGACATAGTCAGGTCAAAGGGCCGTCGGAGCCATTTTCATTGCTAGCAGCCGACGGCCCGAACCCAAGACTTCGATCCCGAACCGAACACCCGCTCCACTGACTGACTGTTTGCACAGGTAGCCGGGGGGCTGCACGGTGGGGGGCCGTAGTTATTTTCTTGCGCGCGTGTTCGGGGGGGGGGGGGAGGGAGTGTTTAGGTCATTCTGTAACTCTTGCGGGGGGCGGGAGGGTGGGGTTACTGTATTTTGCCGGGGGGGGGGTGCTTATTTAAACACTGCGTTTATGGTGGGGTTCTTTTGGGGTGGAAAGACGGAGGGCACACACAAACACAAACACAAAACATCCCTGATCTCGGAAATGTAAAAATAGTAAAAATGAACTGAGATGTTAAAAGAGAAAATCAGCGATGTGAAGACCCGCCCCCCCCCCCCCCCCGACGTCATGACGACCAGCCAGCGGCGACCCGATTAACGGCACGATTCCACCAGGCGCTGTTACAGAGGGGCAGCCCACTACCATCGGGCACTTAAAGAAAACTACATCTTGTGAGAAAAAGACACAAAAAAATAGTAAAAATGAACTGAGATGTTAAAAGAGAAAATCAGCGATGTGAAGACCCGCCCCCCCCCCCCCCCCGATGTCATGACGACCAGCCAGCTGCGACCCAATTAACGGCGCGATTCCACCAGGCGCAACAAAGGGGTTTTCCCCTTTGTGCTCCCCTTCGTGCTAACATTTGTGCTCCTTCTAATATAATTATATTTATGTTTATGTTAATAATTTAACTTTTATTAATGTTATTTAGCTTTTTGCTTTGTTTAAAATTATTTCATTATTGACGTTTAAATGTATTAGACTAAGGAATTTTACTTCCTGCTTATTCTGTTTCATTGTAAACTGGTTTGATATGCATTTTATGTAGGAAAATCGGTATAAAAAAACTAATAAATAAATAAATAAATAAATGCACCAAATTAGCCCTCTACAAAACACTTAACTAAATGGAGAGTGCTAACTTGGTTAGGCACTCCCCTATTTTGATACAGAACACGCACAACCTCCCACTGACGGACCATGTTTACCACCACCAATTTCTATTTCGCTGTTTTTTTCTCAATCGGCATCCTAGCTGCTTCTTGCAGTCTGGGTCCTCTTACCTAAGAAAGCATACATTTCAGGGGAGGGAGAATGAGGGGAGAGGTGAGTGTGAGGGGAGAGAGTTGGAGTGGGGACAGGGGAGGGAAGGGGGGGGGGGGGTGAGTGACCAAGGGGGAGGAGGATGAGTGACTGAGGTAAATGAGCAAGGGGAAGGGGGAGGGAGGGTAAAGAACCTGACTCTGCCACTGCAACGCGTGGCCGGGTACCGCTAGTAATGTAATAAAATCACTGGAGGGCAAATGCTCAAGAAAACGACTGCAGTAGCCTTTAACTACACTCCACAAACACTAACAGCACAGTCTTGCACTCCATTTTCTCAGATCCGCTCCCCACCTTCTCCCACACTCTTGCCTTCAGTTTTTGATCTAAGATTAAGCCATTGTCAAAGCTTGCTACATTCGTTCCTTTTGTTAGAACTTTGTTATGCTAAACTTTATGTTAAACTTGTTCTTTTGCTCTCAGCTCCCCCCTCTGTAAATCCCTGTTCAATGTAACTTTATCTTTCTAGTTAATTGGTTACCCCTTGTTTCGCTGTAAACCGGTACGATAAGACCCTAGTCTTGAGTATCGGTATATCAAAAGAATTTAAATAAATAAATAAATAACTATATTGTTCAAGGAAATGACGGACCGCAGAGATGGTCTACCTCTATGCGGGTGGCAACCATAGTAGTTCTTTCCAAACCGGGGCGGGACCCCTTAGTACCTTCCTCGTACAGGCCAATCTCCTTGCTAAATTTAGACATCAAGCTTTATGCCAAGATTTTAGCCAGTAGATTGAAGCCTATCATGCCGCTTTTGGTGTCCCCTGACCAAGTGGGTTTCATGGTAGGGCGGCGGTCTACTGGAAATTTACACAAGGTATTGGCTGCCCTGGAGATCTGTCAAGTGTCTTGTATTTGTGACCCTCTGCTTGTTACCTGTGATGCTGAGAAAGCATTTGATCGGGTCGCCTGGTTATTTTTGAAACATGTTCTTTATAAGATGGGGTTTACGGGGAGGATTTTCGATTATATAACGTTACTTTATACTAATCCTACTGCACGAGTTTTGGTTAATGGACACCTCTCTGCTGAATTTTATTTACAGAGAGGAACACGTCAGGGGTGCCCCCTATCTCCCCTACTATTCATACTCACCGTGGAACCCCTGGTAGCCCTCTTGAAAAACACACCGGGGATTATGGGTATTCCAGTGGGGGATCAAACCTACTTGACACTTTTATTCGCAGATTATATATTGCTTCTAATATCCAGGGCCCGGATTGCTCTTCCACTAGTTATCACTATTTTCCAGATCTATCAATCAGTGTCCGGGTTTAAGCTTAATTTATACAAAACAGAAGCATTAGATCTGCAGGGAAATATGCGGGGATCCTGGTCAGATTTCCCAGTAAAATGGGCTGACTCTACGATTAAATATTTGGGTATCCTTTTGCATTCTGATCCTAAGAAATGGTACTACCTTAATGTGCCCACCACGATAGCAAAGCTAATGAACAAACTAACTGGGTGGAGCTCTCTTCCTCTGTCCCTTCAGGGCCGCATTGCTGTGCTTAAAATGGTTATCGCACCGCAATTGATATACAAACTCTCTATGCTTCCCTTTATAATACTCGCTAAAGATAATTGCAATTTTCAAAAAGCTGTGCGCCTATTTTTATGGAAAGGCAAACGTGCACAGCTTTCCTATTCCACTCTGATGGCTCCTAAATCCCAAGGGGGATATGGCCTTCCAAATTTTCAGTTATATTCCTGGGCGGCCAATTTGCAGTTTTTGGGGGACTGGGTGTTTGGTACGAGTGAGTATACTGATCCTCGGATGATACAAGCCATATGTTCTCCTCTGGATCCAAGTGCTATTTTACATGTCTTGCCCACGTCTTGTCCCATGCTGTTCCTAAAATTCAGCTAAGAACTGTTAGAAGAGTATGGAGTATCACTCGCAGACTTCTTGGCTTATCCTCCCAGGTATCCCTATACTATCCTCTGAGGGGGTCCACTGTAGAATCACTAAATGTGCTTCTGATGAATCACGGATTCAAAGTGGCTCCAAATTGGCCTCTCAAGGATTTCTTGAACTCGAACACGGGAAAGATATATTCTTTTGATTATTGTCAAGACACTTTGGGCTTCTAGCTCCGACAGTTTTTGATGTATGGGTATTTGAGGGCAAGTATTACTGCTCTTCTACGTGGGGTGGAGGGGGGGATAGATAACTCTGACCAGGCGGCATTATTTGAATGTTTCCAGGCCAAGAAAGGCTCACTATCATGTCTTTATGCTTTTTATACCTCGATACAGAAGGCTGGAGTCTTCTCAGGTTTACTTCAGAAATGGTCCAGAGACTGTGGGGAGGAACTGGATGAAAGTATGCTTAAATTCTGTTACCTTTCTATCAATCGGATCACGAACAATGTAAATCTGCGGGAACAGCAGCAATGGATATTTCATCGCATTGTTGTTTCCCCTGCACGGGCTCACCAGGTGGGCTTTACCTCCTCTGCTGCTTGCCTCAAATGCTCCCTGGCATCAGCTTCCTTGATTCATTGTTTATGGGAATATCCAGCTCTACGAACCTTTTGGGACAATGTTCGTTGTAAAGTTTCAGCAATCCTTCAAACGGATGTTCATTGGTCATGTTCTTTTTGTATCTTAAATAATGATATAGGAGACTCTAGCCTCAATGTTGAAAATGTGGGGTTTCTATCCAAAGTTTGTTTGATTGCCAAGAAATGTATACTACTCAAATGGTTAGATAGCAACCCCCCGACTAGGGAGTTGTGGTCTTCGTTGATGACAGAACTGTATCAATTGGAATATGGTTCGCTATACAAGCGATTCACACCCTGAAAGAAACGTGTTTTTCATTAGATCTGGGAATGTTATTATCACACTCTTCCCCAAGACGTCCAGAAGTTGGCGCCGTTGGTTGGAGTGACTGATCTAACACATTCTTAAATTTCTTAATATCTCTTGTATGTTTCTGCCTACTGGGGCATCCAATCGGTATTATCGCGAGCCACGAATCGGATGCTCACTCACTGAATATAATTGCCAGGCCTATTTTGCTCATTTACTCTTTTGTTTTGAGATTCTCTGTAAAAAAGGGAGGGAGGGAGTGAAAGGGGGGGGGGGGACGACTCCAAGGGGCATAAAAAATCTGGAAGTGTGTACTCGTTGTTGGATTGTTTGTTTGCCTGTTATTTACATTGGCTGTATGTTCATGCCTCAATAAAGATATTATTAAAAAAATAGATCAGACAACAAAGGTAAAAAAAATAATTTTGTTTTTCAGCAATTGGAATATTTCATCTTTGGGAATGTGCATTTCTTATATATTTGTATTTTGCTTTTTCTTCAGTATTCCAGAGTTCACAGATTCTGGTTTCTCTGGCTTTCCATTCAGTTTTGTCTGCATGTTTATTTCTAATTTATAGTCCCTTATTCTGTATTAGGTAAGGTCCATCATTCAGCCACCGACAACCAAGAAGGAAGAAGTGGCCCAGGGCATGCAAGGCTGTGATGCTCCTCTACTTTAAGAATATGGAGGGTGAGTAAGGGGATTGGGGCAGAGGCAGCTGGGGAGGGGAGAACACAGACAGGAAATAATGCACTGTCCCACCTGCCGTCAGAGAGTCTTCTCTTCTCAGCAGGAAGGGTGTGGGAGAGCAGAGAGAGTTGTGGCCTGAGCCCAACGAAGGTTTTTTTGGCTTGCCATTGCCAGTGGAAATTCTGGTGAGGCCATAGCCCCTGCAGCCCCCCCATTCCCTCCTATTCCTAGGTCTACGGACTCAGCTATTAAAATTCAGAAAGAGGGCACTTTTGGACTATTTATTTTTTGTAAGAAGATTAATTGGAGAATTGTTATTGGAAAGTTGGCTTAGGGATGGTAACTTTTAAACCAGCGCACGGGTGCACTTATGTGCGCTTTCGTTGGCCGGCACCCAGGGACACGGCCATTATAAAACAGGCACACATATATGCATGCATGTTATCAAATAGGCTGACCACACACAATTTTAAGTGGACATGCGCCTGTGTGCACCAATGCAGCTTCTACAGTGTAAATGGGGGGGATTTTAATAGACACGCACAGCAACACTATTACCAGTTTTCCCAGTTCACTCAAGTAAGGGATAAGACTTCCAAACCCCTCTAGTTTAATAGCCTCCCTTAGCCCCGACCTATAAAATCCCGCTGATCTACCTAGAATTTGTTTTACTACTTACACGTCATCCATAGCAGAAGTAAAGTTACACGGCAGGGGACCCCAGCACGTGCTTGTGCATGGAAGTATTTACACACTAATTTCAATGTGAAATCCAGGAATGCCCATTCCCCGCCCCTTTTTTTTTTGGAACTTTTCATTCGTGCACATTGCAGCAAGTATTTGAATACTCAGGCGGCTTTTAAAATCTGCTCAGTGCGTGCCGGTCCAACTTGTGCATGCCAGGCTTTTAAAAATTCACCTTTAAGTATTTTTGGTCGCAATAAATTTTTGTTGGAACACCTCCACCAGAGTGCTGTCTAGCATCTTTCTTCAGAGTCAGAAGTGCCCTAAAGCGTGAGTGTTCAAGTGAGTTTAAAGGAAGTGAGAGACTGAGTCTGGGTCCTCATCCCCGTGAACCTAGAGCCCTAGAGGTTTATCCTCCTCCTCACCGGAACAAACCCCGGCACCCTGGACCAGCTGTGAACTGTGTTAGTGTGCACTGAAAGGAGACAGAGTTGGGAGCAGAAGCCGCCCTGGGACAACAGTGAGCCTCTGCATTCCTGCAGGTCCTCGAAGATGGGGTTACATCAGTTACAACCTAAAAACAGAAGCCCTATAGATAAAGTACTACTTCTGAGGAATAAGGCAAACTGGAGCTCTTTCCGAGGGGATCTGGTCAGGGGGCATGCGAGTTCAACCCCCTATCTGACCTCACCAGAACACCAGCATTGCAGGCTTATACGCCTAAACCCAATCACAGACCCCAGCCTCACTCTCGCATCTCCTTCATCTCTGAATTAGTACATTTTTATTTTTTAATTTTACTAAATATTCAGATTAACCAAACAATACTCCTGACCTATGCATTCCATTCAAGTGTCAGCATGGAACTGTGCCATAAAGGAAAGTAAAACCCTCTCCATCCTCTTGCAATACAATTTAATCTTGGCCTGCCTTTTATCACTAGTAAGGCCTGCATCTTCTGCAGAACGCCACTGCTTGGCTGATCTATGGCTGTAATATCAGATCTCATATCTCACCGGTACAGTGGAGGATAAAGTACAAAACTGCCGTATCCACAGAAACGTTTAACTTTGGATACATTACCCTGGACCAATGCTATGCTCCAGATTTACAACCCCAGTAGGACATTGCGCCCCTCGTGAAGAGGCTTCCTAGTCGAAAACCTCGGTGTGTCATGCTAGACTTACTGATACTAGAGAGCGAACCTTTTCTGTGGCTGACCTGGATCTCTGGAACACTCTGCTGCGGGAGCTGTGACTCACAGACTGTTATAAAACGTAAAAAAAACCCCCAAACAATTAAAACATTTTTTTTCTTTCCCTGGCATTTCTATAGGTTGGCTTTTGTTCATTAATTACAATATAGCAATTGCTAAGATCACTAGGGAACTTCTCAGGAGTTGGTCCTGATATATGTAGATAGCTTTAGCTCGCTCTGGAGGACCTATTATGTGGGGGGTTTTCTGTGTACGTAATTTTTTTTCCTTTTTAAATTGTGTATGTTAACCTAGGGTCTTTGTTTTAGGCGATATATATAAATAAAAATAAATACAAATACAAAATGCATCCAAACTTAGATTAACGTATGTTCTAAAGGCACCTGAACCTCATCCCCCCACCTCTCTCCCAAGCCCTGCACTGCAGATCCCAGGCCTAGAAGCTCTGTATGCTGCATGGTCTCTGGCTTCGGCTGTCTGACATGCTCATATAAACTCCCCATGGAGTAGGGAAACAGGGAGAGCAGAGGAGGGTACATGCAGAGGGGCCCTATATTGGAGAGAGAACAGGAGCAGTCTGAGGGCACTGGCTGCAGTACAGATGTTGGGGAAACTACTGGAAAAGTACTGTAATTGCCAGCAAAAACAGAGACAACCTTACCCCCACAGTCTATTCATGAAGAAATTTACATGGCTCGGCCAGGCCTACTGTCAGAAACTCACCTGTTCTTCACATCTGCCAATAATGCAGTCAGCATCTTCTAACAAATTGCATACAGACACTGGAATGTGAGTAATGTGCCCACTCTTACAATTTCTCTCATGAGAGGGGCTCTCTGCACTCAGACGCTCTCCCCTCTCTTCCTCAATGGGGAAATTTCCTGCCAGAACAGATATCTTGCTATTCTGTCTTACTACCTGCAGAGTCTCTTACTGGCTGGGAGAGCTCTCTTTCTCCTACCCCACCTGTGTATCCTTTCTGTCCTATTCTCTGACTTTGCAGAGAAAAGAATCTGTGATTGGTCTGCTCCTGGAGCCTCCAGGCACTTCCCCCACTGCAATATCTGAAGTATAGATGGAATTTTAAGTGCTTTCCTGAAGGGAGGGAGGGATGAAGCGACTTTAAAAAGGCATTTCAAAACCTCTCCTCACTATTGGCGGCCTGCAAAGTTTATCTGTGTTATCTAGGTCAGAGACAACAAAACCTTCATCATCCTACAGGCTGCTGGAAGACAGATAAGAAAATGCTAAAAACATCCATCCACTTCCAGCACCTGCCTCCAAGATGACGGACTGGGTCCGACTGTCTCTTCTCTGCAACACTCTTAGGGGGCAAAGATCCAAGCTGGAAGTGCTACAGAATGTCCCATCCCTGACTGCGCTTCACAGGAGGGGAGTTACAGACTTCTACAGAGCTCGTTCAGGATTTCACTGGCAACAATTCCAGGAATTTCACAGTATTCCATCGTTTATTTCCAGAGCATGGATGAAATGCATTCCCTGTGGGATTTTTATTATTGGTTTATTTCATTGTCTAGACCATTGCATCTTCTTTTCTGTAACATTATATATACTTTAAACTAAGATGCAGAAACTTTGGGAAGTCCCCCAGGTCTCTGTCATTCCTTGTACATCCTCTGTGACACAGGAAAGAATATCCAGGGCCTTTTTAATCACGAAAGGGATTCCGGGACAAGTTTTTGTAGCTGGGCCCCCTTTTAGGTATTAGATTTACTAACTTGCCTTTCCCCAATCTAAGCTCAAGGCAAGTTACAATCAGGAGGTATAGTAGGTAGTTCCATGCCTCAGATGGCTTACAATCTAAATTGTACCTGAAGCAATGGATGGTTAATTGATTTGCCTAAGGTCAAAAGAAGCGACAGCGAGAGAAGTGGAATTTGAAACTTGAGTTCCCTGGTTTTCAGCCTTCTGCTCTGACCACGAGGCTACTACTGACCATCATCTTCCCTTGCCTCCTGGACCCCAGCAAGCTCCTCCTTCCCACCTCCCCCTTAATCTGATGTCAGCCCACTGCTGCAGCATTCCTCCTCTGAGACAGATAACATGGGAAAGCAACCAGGGCCAGCGCAACCCACTGTGCAAGCCATACCCTTGCACGGGGCAGCAGCCTCAGGGCTGGGACCGAGCTGAGTCAGCTGCTGGCACTGCCGTGCTGCAAAGAAGAGGAGGAACCGCAGGCCACAGCAGCAAAGAGGAGGGAGTTGCAGGGCCGTGTGGCAGCTCCCAACCCACCACGCAACGAAGATGAGGCATTGGCAGAGGGCCATGCGGCAAAGCAGAGAAGGATCCATAGCGTCGCACGGTTAAGAAGAGGAGCCCTAGGGCTGCGCAGCAGTTCGCAACCTGCCACGCAGCAAAGATGAGAGATTTGCAGGGCTGCGTGGCAAAGAAGAGGAGGAGCCATAGGGCCGCACGGCAGTTCCCAACCTTCTGTGCGGCAAAGAGTTGCAGATCCGCAAGGTCAAGATAAGCTGCAGGACCATGTGCGAGGTGGCCAGAAGGAAAAAAACAAGCCACCAGGCAGCTCTCAACCTGCCCCACGGAAGAAGTGGAGGGCCAGGGCTGCTGGGAGAGGCCTTGGTGTATGTATGAGCAGGAGGAAACCTGTGTGTGTGTGTCTGAGCATGTATATGTGAGAAAGAGGGGGGATCTTGTGTGTTTGTGTATATAAGAGGGAACATGTATGTGTAGGAGGGAGCATCTGTGAGCATGTGTGTGAGAATGTGTGAAAGAGAGGAATAATGTGTATGTAAGAGGGAATATGTGCATGTATGAGGGAGAGAGCATATGTATGTATGTGTATGTATAGATGTGTTACGAAGGACCCTGGGTCCAAGATGAGGTTGTCACTACCTGCAGGAGGAGGCCTTGCAGGTTCTCGTCATCGGAAGGTGGAGCTGGCCGATGTGGAAACCCAACAGGACCTTCAACAATACCAGCCCTCATTCCCTGCAGGTTGAACCCTTGCGTACTGGGGACGACTGGACTTAGGAGCGGGTCCTCCAGAGAAGAACTCCTCCACGTGGCAGCAAGCCAATGGAGTCCAGAATGTACCAGGGGTCAGGGCAGGCAGCAGTCCAACAAAGTCCAGAAATGTAACGGAGGTCAAGACAGGCAGCAATCCAGTGGAGTCCAGAGATGTACCAGAAGTCGGTAGGCAGAGATCCAACAAAGTCCAGAAGTGTACCAGAAGTCAGGGAAGGCGGCAGTCCAGCAAAGTCCAGTACAATCCAAGCCAAGACCAGAGAAGCAATCCAGGAGATGGCGACAGACAACTAGCTACCTACAAGGAGCCAGACCTGTTGCTGAGGCAAGGCATTGCAGGCAGGAGCGGGCTTAAGTAGGCAGAAGTACTGATGTCATCAGAGGGGGTCACGGGAACTTTCCCGTAGTGGTCCCTTTAAGAACAGTGGAGAGGCGCGTGTGCTTAGGAAGTCGCCGGTGAGGTCAGGTGTCAGCGTCGTGAGCGGTGCTCCAAGCCACGAGAAAGTTCATCACCGGCAGCAGCTCTCTGCCACTGCAGGAGAGTCGGGACTGAGAGGGGTCGTGCCGGGCGAGTAGGACTGGCCACGGAATGCCACAGCTAGCACGCGTATCAGATATATATCTATGAGAGAGAAAAGAAAGTTTATGTATCTCTCTCTCACTAATCCACAAAATCTCAGAGTGACTAGAAATCAAAAGTTTCCACGTGTGGAGAGTGTGAATTATTTTATCCTTATTAGTTTACATTTTTGGATGCTGTTTAATGTGTCTGCTGTTTTGAAATATTTTATTGGTGTTTGAGAAATTTAAAACAAATTGTTTATGAGTTTTTAATTATTGGATCTTCCATTCACCAGCTGTTTTGAAATGTTCTATTAGTATGTTACTATTATGATTAATGTATTTATTATATTTCTTGATTTTAATGTTTAATGTCTGAGGATTGGTGATTTCTGTTTTTCCATTGTTGCACTGCATTGAGTCTGATTTATGGTTTTCCTATTCAGCTTTTTGCCTGCATGTTTCTATTTATACTTTATGGTTTCTTTTTCCTATATTTGGTGAGGGTCTGCCTGTAGGAATCTATAACAGCTTGGTTTCTTCTATTTTCGTAATATGTATTTATTTAAATTCTTTTATATACCAACATTCGTTTGCACATCACTAATAAAAGGTGTATTGGTGTAGGGTTGTTACTTTTGTAAATGCTGGCAGTTAGCGCTGTTTTGGTGTGGGAGGTTTTTTATATTGTAATTATAATTTACTCATGGCTATGTGAGGGTCAAACCCACACCAAACACGCATTAAAGTAGTCCTAATGCCATATGGCTCCAAGCATTTTGGGGTTTTTTTGTAGGATTTTCTGGTTGGCACCAAAGAAGTGCATGCAAATACTTATGACTTTTTTTTTTACCTCAGAAGACTGTCCTTCGAATATTCTTTTTCATGTCAAATCTATTATAAATCATAATTTTTAACTGTGTACGTCAGGGATGCAAGGGTAAAAGATTTGCTTAGGGCACCTAATACTCTTGCACCAGCAATGGGTTCTGGGGAAGGGAGTAAAGATCCAGAGGGTAGAGGGTGACAGCTTTTAAAGTTTAGGTTGCTGGAAGGAGCTGGGCTTTTTTGGCAGGCCCGAGACAGAGAATGAATGTTGGGGGAGGTGGGGGCAGCACAATAATTGTTCACACAGGGCAGCAAAAAAGCCCTGAAAGCATCCTCACACCGCTGCCTTCTTCCAGCCCAAGTGGGTCAACGCAAGCATGCCTCTACTTTCTTCTGGCCCGTGTGGGCTTTCACAAGGGTGGCATGAGGTGTCTTTATCCTGCCAGCCTGTGTAGTCTGGCACAAGTTCAGGATTTGGGGCCAGGGCAATGATATTAGATACCCTAGATCAGTGGTTCCCAAATCTGTCCTGGAGGACCCCCAGCCAGTCAGATTTTCAAGATACCCATAACGAATGTGCCAAGGCCCTCAGCTATCACTGCTATGCTGGCCCATAAACCTCGGCCAGCTTTGCCACACTGCCCTGCATGCCAAAGCCCTGAGTCAGTTCTGTGAATTCATACTGTGTGTACTGCTACTGTTCTTGTGCTACAGAAGAATGAAAGGACATTCTCAACATTACCTATTGTTGCAGGGCACAAAACCTGCTGCTGGGATTTTTCGTTTCACTGTGCCTCTCCTAAGAAAAATTATATTAGCACAGACTGATGGTGCTGCTAATACCTGTGAAAGTTCTCCGGAAATGCTGCACTGATTAATGGCTCTCATTTGACCTTTGTCCAGAATGTGATTATATAAGTCAGTCTGTGCATTATCACTTTTTTTTTTAAAACTCTTTATTTAAACATTTCTGAAAGTAACAACAAAGGGATCCATAGAAAGACATCAGTTCACAGATCTCTGGTGTACCAACAGTCAGTAAAGAATAATAAAGTAAGCGAGACAGTATCAAGTGTAACAATACATGACAAATGATGTTAATTACAAACGGGTCGATTCAGTAAAGTCTGCGGGAGAGCGGTTCCCGGCGTGCAGAGGCCACTTGCCTGTGTGCGCGATTCTGTATTTAAATGAGACCCAGCGGTAGAAACAGGCAAAAGGAGCGGCGGCTGTCAGCGGGTTTGACAGCCGACGCTCAATTTTGCCGGCGTCGGTTCTCAAGCCTGCTGATAGCCACGGGCTCGGAAACCGGATGCCGGCAAAATTGAGCGTCCAGTTTTCGACCCGACAGCTGCGAACCGACTTCAAAATTTTTTTTTTTTTTACTTTTTTTTACCCTTCGGGACCTCAGACTTAATATCGCCATGATATTAAGTCGGAGGGAGCACAGAAAAGCAGTTTTTACTGCTTTTTTGTGCACTTTCCCGGTGCCCGAAGAAATTAGCGCCTACCCAAAGGTAGGCGCTAATTTCTGAAAGCAAAATGTGGGGCTTGGCTGCACATTTTGCTTTGTGAATCGCGCGGGAATAACTAATAGGGCCATCAACATGCATTTGCATGTTGAGGGCGCTATTAGGTTCGGCGGGTTGGACGCGCCTTTTCGGCCCCTTACTGAATAAGGGGTAAAGGGAAAACACGCGGCCCGTTAGGGAGATATCTTTGCTATTTACAGAACTCCAAGTAAGGCCCACAAAGACTTAAAAATTTCCAATGAGCATTTATTTGGTCGTACCATAATCGTTCACTGTCAGCCAGGTCTTTAACTTGGGCCCACCCGTAATCTAAATGCGGATTGGTTTTCCAAAAGTTGGCAATTATGAAATAAGCAGCTAATAATAGCTGTCCTGCCAGTGGCCTATGCTTAAGTGGTATGGATGAACCAACCTACCTACCCAGAAGCCCTAAGCTGGGCCCAACAAAAATCGGGTATCCCAAAATGTCTGCCATGGCCTGCGTAATCTTTGACCAGAAAATTGAACACTTTGGCAGTCCCACCACATATGCCAAAGGTTACCTTCCCGTAACCTCTCCAGCATGAAGAACTGGCACCCAGGTAAATTATAGAGAAAAAAAAGAGGTGTCCGGTATGTGCGATGTAGTAATCGAAACATAAAGGCCACCCACTTAGCGCAGATTGAGCCTCAGTGCACAGATGTCCATATACCTTTCCAATCCTTGCAGTTAAAGCGAAGCCTAAGTCCGCGTTCCAAGCATCCACAAGTCCAGAAGCAGTTACACTACCAAATTTACTACTCAGAAGGCCATCATAAATAAGAGCAATGTCCCGCTGCATTGCTTTAGGGTCACTTAAAAACAATTCCATCCCATTCAAGGGCCGGAGAGGGCGATCTAACACGCGCCCACGTACAGCCTGACAAAGCCGAGAGTAGTGAACCTTTGAACTTTGGTCAATATCGAAATCCTCAACTAATGTGGAGAATAAAGCTAACCCATCCCCCTCCTCTTCAATCCATAGGATTACCAGAGAAATCAATCCTCACGTACGCCAGTCCTTGAAGGCCAGAGAAAAAGTACAACTGGACAAGATAGAGTTACAGTATGAGGGCAAATGGGAGAGATTTCCTCCCCTTCCAAATTTAGGAAACGTAAGACCTGGCGCCAGATATGTAGAGTGTGTGCCAGAATAGGACTATTCCAACATACCGTATGACATGTCTGAAATGCACATGGCATAAAAGACAACATAGCAAGCCCAGCCAACCCCGCCTGTTCCTGTTCGAGAGTTATACAGGACACGTCTGAACCAGAAAGCCACGTTTGCAAACTAACTAACCTCGCCGCCTTGTAATAGATATGGTTAAAGCATAACTGATTTATCCGAATGCGAATGGGTTGTGATTCCAAATGAACTGGCCTATCAGCCCATGAAGCTCTGCAAAAGCCTTCCCAGAATTGCAGGATCACTTCGACACAGGACAAAGAACAAAATAGCGCTATATAAAGTCCACCGCTAACTTATTACCCTCAGGAACATCAGGACCTTATTGCTTGTTTTAAAGTAACTCTACACATTCTCTGTTTAATACTATGTTTACTGTTTAATTGTTTAATGTAACGACCTTATTGATTGTTAAATGTAACGCTACACGTTCTCCGTTCAATACTTTGTTTATTGTTTTATGTAACGCCCCCCCGGCGACAGTTGTGTTAAATGGAAACCGACTTGATTTGATATATATATATCAAGAAAGTCGGTATATAAAAACCCTAAATAAATAAATAAATAAATAAAAGTTTGGTTAGGTATATCACAAGGGACATGTTAAAAATGGTAGAGCAAGCTAGGAAGAATGTTCATTTTAAATAAATCGATTCTTCCCACCCAGGAGATCGACATTTCACCCTACCGTTGCATTCTCTCCTTTATACCACTAATGAGGTCTTTATAATTCACCGCAAAAAATTTCTTAAAGTCACGAGGGAAAAATATGCTAAGATATTGAAAACCGCCTTGCACAACATGAAAATTAGCAAGGCATTGAGGAACTGGCATAAATTAATCTATAGGATAAATTTCAGACTTATCAATGTTTATTTTATAACCAGAGATGGCACCATAGACCGCTAAGAGACGTAAAAGATTTGGCCCGGATACAGACATGTAAATCAGGACATCGTCCGTGTAGAGGGATATCTTTTGGTCACGACCACCCAAACGAATGCCTTGAATACCCCCCTGCTGTCGTATGGCAGCAGCCAAGGGTTTAATGGCAAAGTCAAAAAGTAAATGTGATAGCAACCACCCTTGATAAGTGCCCCTAGCAGTAGTAAAAGAAAGGAAGTTAGCGAGCCATTAATCAAGATGTGCCCTGGGACGATGAATCATAGCTTGAATCCACGCCAGAAATTGATCCGGCAATCCGATATGCGCGAGGGTGCGGAACATTTATGCCCAGCTCATCTGATCTAAAGCTTTTTCCGTGTCTAAAGACGTAATCAGAGCTGGCTGCCCTACCCTACAGGCCATATGTAGCACATTGAACAGACATCTAGTGTTGGCAGTGGAGACTCTGACCCGAACAAATCCGATTTGATATTTATGGACCAAAATGGGCAAAACCGCTTCTAAGCGTGTCTGCAAGATTTTTGCCAAAATCTTCAAAGAGGGGAGTAGCTGGCTTGTTACGGCGGTTACTACCCCAAATCAAATAAGCCTGATACTTCACTTTCAATGCATATACAGCATAGTTCTCTGCTTCAACGGCAGGGGAGAAGAAAAGAGGGTTCGGCACTCACAAAGCAGCACTCAACGGCAGGAAGCTTCAACGGCAGGGGAGAAGAAAAGAAGGTTTGCACTCACAAAGCGGGGAGTAGCTGGCTTGTTACGGCGGTTACTACCCCAAACCAAATGTGCCTGATACTTCACTTTCGATGCATATCCAGCATGGCTCTCTGCTTCAACAGCATGGGAGAAGACTGATACTTCACGCATATCCAGCATAGCTCTCTGCTTCAACGGCAGGGGAGAAGAAAAACAACCAATAAGGGCTGTATAACATAGTCTGGGTATAACAAATAAGCATGGGTGTAGCTTGCTTATTGCAGCGGCTACTACCCCTAACTAATCAAGATAGATATTTCACTTGGATGCAGCTCCATCACTGCTATCTACATTAAAGGTGGGGGAGGAAGGGAAACAGAACCAAGAGCTAAGAGAAACAGATAAGTATGAGAGATAAAATGTGTGAAGCTTGCTGGGCAGACTAGATGGGCCATTTGGTCTTCTTCTGCCGTCATTTCTATGTTTCTATAAACCAGAATTTAACAGAGAGATGGGTCTATAAGAACCACAGTCTAGGGCATTGTTACCCTTCTTAGGGATAAGAGTAATAGTGGCATCAGTGATGTCTTGCAATGTCTCTAATGAGATACCCACTTCTTGAAAGAGAGAAGAAAAAGAGCCACTTCCGGAAGATATTTCTTATAAAACAATATGGAATTCATCAGGTCCTGGACACTTTCCCCAGACAATTTTGCAACTGCTTCCTGAATCTCCAACAAGGAGATAGGGGCAATCAGCCTGGCACACTGTTCCTCCGACAGCCGCGGCAGACAAACGCTATCAAGAAACTGCATGATAGATTCCATGGAGAGAGTGTGTGATGAGTCATAGAAATTGAAAAAGTAAAGCACAAATGCTTGCTCAATTGCATTGGGGTTTGAAAGTATGGAGCCCCTCGCATCTCAAATGGAGAAAAATGTGGGATTTGTTCACCCTTTTTTTGACTAACTTAAAGAACAGTGTGCCTGGCTTGTCTCTGTGTTATAAAATTTTAAGCGTGAATATTTTAAGGCACGCCCAATCTTGTCCATCTTGAGAGATTTCAGCTTCCTTCATTTAGCCTCCAAAATCTGATACATGCAAGGAGAGCAGTCGGCCTTCTGTTGGTTCTCCAACTTCACAATCTCAGCAAGCAAAGCGGCTGCTCTCTTCCCATGCAGCTTCTGCATTTGACTTGTATATGATATAATCTTACCCTTAAGGAGACTTTAAAAGCTACCCACCTAAGACTAGAACTATAGTCTGCCTCAGGATTAAACTCATTAAATTCAGCCACAGACTGTTGAACCAATTTGGGGAACTCCTTGTCACCAAGAAGGGAGACATCTAATCGCCAATTAAAAGTTCTCTGGGTTTGGGAGCTGAATTGGAGCTGGATGGAGACTGGGTGGTGATCTGAAAGAGTACTAGCCAGGATCGCGCTGCTCTGCACATTGGAGAACAAGTAGGGCATACACATAAAATAATCAATCCCGCAGTACATTGAGTGTCTAGGCAAATAAAAGGTACAATCACGTTCTGTTGGGTGGTGTCATCGCCAAATATCTATTAAACCAAACGTGGTGATAAGATCGATTTAATTAACAGCACCAAACAAACCCGGCCTAGGCTGAGAGTTTTTGTCCAGAGCAGGATTGATGCAAAAATTCCAGTCTCCCCCGACCAGCAGAGCATCAAATCCAAAGGAAGCAAAACTTTCTCAGTTAAGTGGCGGTAAAAAACATGTTGCTCGGAGTTAGGCCCATAAACATCGACCGGTGTAAAGGTCTTGGAATTAATTGTACCATTCCAGAATTACAAAACAACCAGCTATATCAGAATAATATTTGTTAACCTATAAAGGCAGACACTCATCAATGAAGACACAGACACCCTGGCTACATGATGAGTGGGAGGAGTGGTACACAATACCATCCCATCCCGCTTTTAACTTCTCATGCTCTTGTGATGTTAAATGAGTCTCTTGCAGTAAGAGTATTTGCGCTTTATGCCTGCGAGCAAACTGCAAGATCCTCTTCCATTTAATTGGGGAGGAAATCCCCCTTACATTCAAATAAATGCAAGTGGCGTGCTCAGTCACAGCAAGATGCTAAAAAAAAAAAAGAGGAAAGGAGAGAGGAGAGAAAAGACAAAAGGATATGATGCGTCCCAGACAGCATGAGCAGCGCAACAATTCCAAAGAGATATAGCCTGAGAACATGAGAAGTTGAAAAAACAAAATGCTGTCACATCCAAGCTGTAAAAATAGCACATACACCAGAGACCCTGAGTAGGAAATTGACTAGGGTATTCCCACCCTTTCACCTGGAATACCCAAAAACTCCCTAAAAAAAAAAAAAAGATCCCAACCAACCCAGCCCACCCAAACCAATGGTTTAGGTTCCACTGCACTTGTCTGTAAGGTAACTCCAAAACCAAACCCAACTGACCCATTGCCCCTCAGATGGGAACTAAATCGAGATCCAAGGGATGAGCCACACCTTACACTAGAAGCCCCCAAACATCTAAACCCCACTTTTGATAAACCCTAAAAACCATTTACTCCCATCCCAAAACTGCATCCCAAGAGAACCCACCAACTACTTCCCAAAGATCAAGGACCCCAAAAAACCTCCATATCTTCACCTGTATGGTCAGGTGGCCCAGAAGAAAAGGCTAAAAACGTATGGGATGGTATTGTGTACCACTCCTCCCATCCAGGGCAGTTGAGTAACAGAAGGGAAAACGTACTCAGAAAAGCAAAAAAAAACCCCAAAAACAACCACCTTAGAATTTCCCGTTAAACGCCAACAGCCATCCACATAACATTGAGGTAATACAGTTACTTGAGGTCCAAGAAAAAGAGCAAAGGCAACCAAATATATCAGTACAGCACTAGAAATCATGAAGTCAGAAGCCAGAGTATTAATCAGTACAGAGACCCGTTGCTGACAATGGGAGGATGTCCTGATACAATCCCAAATGATTGGTAGAGAGGTTCTCTTGGTATTGTGTCCGACATAGCTGGCAATAGCAATATGTGACACACATACGGTTCTTGGAAGACAAGACGACCTAGAACCTTTCAAACCATATGGCCCGATTTAGAGAACAGGTCTCAATGGGATTGTCGCTGAAGCGGGATTAGAGTACTTAGCATCAGTCGTGGATCGCAGAAGGACGAGCCGGTGAAGATTGATGGCTCCATGGATTTCAGGAGGCATCGAGGGACAGCCTGAAGGACATAAATGTCCGACTCAACTCTTTAACCTGGTATGGTAGCACAAGTACAGAGGAGACAGGCTGAGCATGTCTGGCACTACCACAGTAATTTGTGGAGGGTCAGGACCCCGCAGCAGAATCGGTGGGGAACGCCTCGGGTACAGGGGAGCCATTATGACTCATGATCCCGGCCCTCTTTGCAGCAGCTCGATGTATCATGACGCCAGTGCAGAATTCCTCGGAACTCGGTCCAGTCATTCTGGAGCACCGAGGACTGCCAGCACTGTGTGGAACAGTGGCGGTGGCAGTAGCGATGTTGCTCGGCCCGGGCATTCTCCAGCATCGAGTAGGATAGCACCGATGTCTTGGATGGCGTCTGTGGCGGACGGTCACCGTGCCGGTGACAATGAGTGCCACGGTGCTCGGCCCGGTCTTTCCCCAGTGCCGAGGTGGATGCCCTCACTGTCTTGGATGGCGAATGATGACGGACTGTCAGCATGCCTGCACTGCTCCTAGCACTATGTAGTGTCGTAGGCTGATACGGGGCTTTAGTTAAGAACCCAAAGCATGGAGCACTGTGTTTAAGCGAGGGCATTGCATGTAGGTGCTATGTCAGAATTGACGGTATCAATGGCAGCATAGAAGCGGTCTCGAGGGTATCATAAAAAATATAGATGAAAAAAAGTTGATGGCCCGGGCAGAGCAACGATAACAGTGACGGAGGCATCGATGGCATCAGCGTAGGTATCAATGGAAACGAGGTGGCATCGAAGAATCAAATAGACATCGATGGCATCGGGAAATTGATACCGGCATCGATGGAATCAATGGCCGCATCGATAGGAACGACGAGGACACCGATGGAAACGACTTGGGCGTTGACGGCATTGATGGATGGAGACGGGCGCCGACGACATCGGTAGCACCGACCCGGGCATCGACGGCGTTGACCCAGGCATCAATGTCACCGACACCAAGGTGTGCATCGATGGCATCCACCCGGGGATCAATGGAAAAATCAGCGCCATGGATGAAAACATTGATGGCACTGAAAGAATCGATGTGGGGATCGATGGCATCGATGGACCTCGGGGGGAAGGGTGTCGATGGCATCGAAAAAGGCAGGACAGCCTGGATGGGGGTA
The DNA here is from genome assembly GCF_901001135.1 of Rhinatrema bivittatum. Taxonomy (NCBI): domain Eukaryota; kingdom Metazoa; phylum Chordata; class Amphibia; order Gymnophiona; family Rhinatrematidae; genus Rhinatrema; species Rhinatrema bivittatum. The sequence goes on along the minus strand of NC_042618.1, from coordinate 163,464,057 downwards.
CTGACTGTAGCGATGGGGGCATCGACTGCACAAAGGTACAGAGGTATGAATTCGACAGAGGCCCTGGCGGCAACGGTAACCGTGGAAGTCCCTAACCCACTAGCGCTAATAACCAGGCAGAGGGTCACAGGAGGACACTCGCAGGCTATGTGGGGCTAACTGTGAAAACATAGGGAGAAGGAAGGCCATAATTCGGTTGATAGGCCGGGGAAACCGCACTGAGGTGACAGGAAACGACCAAAAAACAGGGCATAGTACTCACCAAGCATCGATTAAATGTACGTGAAGGGAGACCCGTGAGGGAAAAAACGTTTGTGAAGTAAAGGTTTTCCGTAAGGAAAAATTGTGAGAATTTCTCACAGAGCTCCTAACCGCTATGCTTACTGCAGAGCGGAAAAAAGAAGACTGAGGGGAGACACCTGTGGTCACAGGGATAATTGCAGGCTGAGCATGCTCAGTGCACTCAGTGTGCCAGTGTCAGTCAAAGCTTTATAGAAACTTTGACAGAAAAGTTTTCCGTAACAGGGCTCCGTCCACTGACATCACCCATATGTGAGGACTACCATCCTGTTTGTCCTGTGAGAACTGATTTTGTTATTGTTCAGGGTAACTTTCAATCATGCTGAGTAGAGAAGTGCATACACCAAACCACGCCTCTGAAATTCTTTTTTAAATTGGCCCTTATTCAGCTCTGTGCTTCTGAGATGCCACAACAAAACCTTGAAAAAACATAACCCGTTGGCTGCAATGGGTAACATCACTGATTTTGCGGGCTTTGTTGAATATCCACACTTTATCTTGGTGGCAATGCACCTGCATAATAATAAAGCATGAGCGACCACCCGGCCCTGGCGGCAGTATAAGGGCCCAATGCGCCCGCTTGATCTTGATGCGGCCTCCTTTTACAAAGAGGCTGAGCATGTTGGGGAGCCACTTCTCAAAAAACGCTGTCGGGTCTGCACCCTCAGTCCCTTCAGGAAATCCCACTAGCCTGATGTTACACCGAAATCCACAGTTTTCGAGGTCTTCGATTTTCTCGGTCATAGCCACATATTGCCGTTCAAGTTTCTCAACTTTACTACTAGCTGCAGTAGCCACCAGTTCAAGGTCCTCCATCTTAGCCTCTATAGAGTCAATTCTGGTGGAGTTGTCCTGTACAGTAGAGACCAAGGAGGAGATTCTTTCCACAACAACAGCGAGCTCGCTGTTAATGGAGGAGGTGAACTTCAAAGAAAAAGCTTTAAAGAGTTTTTTGAGCTGCGAGGTAGCATCCAGCGGCTTTGTAAGTGCAGGCCATTCGTCCTCCTCTGTGGCCCATTCCTCTGCTTCTTTCCCCCTGCCTGCCAGTGCTTTTTTCCCCAGACCATAACTGTTTAGCTAGATGATCAGCCCACATGGCAGGCAGTGATTTAGACCCGGCATCTTTAGAAATGTTCAAGATGCAGAAAATAGCTGTGAGACTTGAGGATTATGAAGGATTATTGACTGGGGCCTGGGAGCCAGAGCAAGGTACATCCTCTCTCTCAGCTGCACATCACATGACCCATTATCACCTTTTTGAACTACAATATTATATACACAAGATAAACTAAGTGTCAAAATTCTATTTATTTATCTAACAAAATAAGCAGAGACACATACACAGGTAAGGAAAAGGTCACACAAAAAGAAACAAAAAAAAGATTAATTCTCTTTCACAAAAAGCTCAGTTTCAAGGGAAGGATCTATGTAATGAGATTCACAAAATGAAAATCTAACATTTAGCATCTGATGACGACATAGGATTTGGTTTCTAACTAAACACTGCTGCAGAAAAGTTAATTAAAGCTTTAAAGCACAAGTTAAACATTTAGCACAAGTTGCAAACTTCAGAGGCAAGGAGTTAGCTCTAATATCAGCCAATGCTGAAATGATATTATCCGTCACAAAGACTGAATGCATGCAGAGTTATTTCCAACAGCAGCCAGTGCTGATATGATATTATCAGAGTTGCAGAGACTCAGTGAGAGTGCAGAGCTAGTTCCAATAGCAGCCAGTGCTGATATGATATCAGAATACCAGAAACTTAGTGAAAGTGGTCTTAGGCCTGGACAGAAAATACAGTAAATTATTTACTATTCAGAAAAAGTTGGCTTGCACAGGTAAGCTGGTGATGTCTGTCTCTGTATCAAACCTGAAATACAGTCCACCCTCAGGGAAGACATGGAAGTGGACTAAAATTAGTGGGGAGGAGACACTATGGGTGGTGGCAACACGGCAGTACATGTAAATATAATATACATATGGTGAGTGATGTTTTTACCTCAGTCGACTGTGCTTTGAATGTCCTTTTTCATGTAAAATCGGTTATTATAAACACATAATTTTTAATTGAGTGAGAGGACGGTGTGATGGGGTGGGGAGTGCAAGGCTGTAAGGTTTTCCTACAATGGCCAATACCCTTGCACCGGCTGTAGGCATTGCTGTGCAAACATTAACAGAGTCTCCCAACTCATGGTGTCATGGGTTGTGTAATAGAGGAGGGCTCAGTTTTTCACTTGGCTATAGGCATTACATTGCCTGGCTACGACTCTGACAAGCAGGGCTAAATTAGCCATGACATGTTAAGAGTCCCACCTGAAGGTTGCAGTGGAGCAATTACTAAAATAGCAACCTGGACCCTACCATGGAGAGTGGACTACTAGGTGAACAACCTGCGCATAACTGCTTGCTCAAATTTACTGTCACTTCTTGATAGATTTGTCCAGACAATAATGGGACATGAAGGCATAAACTGACAACCAAGTTTCAGCTTTGCAGATATCTTCAATAGGCACGGCTCTGAGGCATGCCACTGAAGTAACTATGGCTCTCATCTGATGAATCTTGATAGAGACTATGGTCTGGAACCCAGTCAGAGTGCAGCAATGAGCAATACAGACCGCTAGCCAGTTGGACAAAATGTGCTTAGCGATAGCTATGTCCAATTTGTTAGGATCATAACAGATGAAAAATTGCGAGGCCCGATGACATGACTGAGTTCTCTTTCGATAGTAAGCCAAGGCCCTTTTGAAGTCTAATGAATGGAAGGCTCTCTCACCCTCACGTGAATGCGACCTCAGAAAGAATGTAGGCAACACAATGGCTTGATTTATATGAAAAGTGGAGGGGGGAGGGGCAGGATGCTGAAACTCTGAGATCTTGATGGCATTCCTTTTTGCTATAGGGAAGAAGAGGAAGGGGGGAATGCGTCTCCCGTCTGCTCAGTTACCCACCACCCATACTTAGTAGTCTATTTTGCCTTTTGTTACCTCAGAGTTTCTTGCCTCCATTCCTAGGCCAGTAACCTCTTGTTACCAGGGTGGAGTAGGAAACCTTTTCCCGGTCCAAGGCCGAAGTTTCCCTCAGCCCAGAGCAGCAAAGTATACCCCCGTGGCCTGAACTATTGGTTTCTCCCGGAGCCAAACTCCCCGTTGACACAGTCAACCTGGAAGTGGTAGGACCACTAGGGGTTGGAACAGCTGTTCAGTTCCTGGATATGCAGATGCCGAAGGTGGTTGCCTCACCTGCCGGGGTAGACATTAGAAGACGTTTCTTTGGCACCAGGTGCCTTGGGAGAGGCTGGAATATTCCTGGGATTGCCTTTGCTTAGCCTTTCACTCTCAACCTCTGGACCTGAAATGTGCCTCTGCGGGGCAAGAGGTGAGATCTTTCTTGAACCCATCTGGAATGATATTTGCATTATGAATATCTCCACATCCAAAAGGCTTGAAGGTATAGCGCAGTTGCTTACCTGTTACAGGTGTTCTCCTAAAACAGCAGGATGTTAGTCCTCACATGTGGGTGACATCATCTGATGGAGCCCGGCATGGAAAACTTTTGTCAAAGTTTCTAGAAGCTTTGACCAGCATGCTGCTGTCCATGCGAGGTCCCCCTTCAGTCTCATAATATAGAAGAAAAAATACGAGTGAAAAAATAAAACAACAAACCAAAAGGAGAACCCAACCCCGTGGGAAGATGGGTGGGATTCCTGAGGACTAACATCCTGCTGTCCTAGGAGAACACCTGTTACAAGTAAGCATCTGCGCTTTCTCCCAGGACAAGCAGGATGGTAGTCCTCACATGGGAGTGAGTACCAAGCTCTAGAATGTCCCTGAGAACAGGAGAGACCAATCGCGACTGAACAAGGTGCCAACGGGAACAACACACCTGCGGTGCTGTACGTAAGTAGGGGACTGTCTGGTTCCCACAGAAGCACGAAGAATTGGGTTCAGGCCTAGGAACAGGTTATGCAGGATGGATTGACCAAAGACACTGTCCTGACGCCCGTCCTTGTCCGAACAGTAATGAGCTGCAAACATGTGAAGAGAACTCCAGCTTGTGGCCCGGCAAATCTCAGCAATGAGGACTGCGCACAAATGAGCTACCGAGGCCGCCATGGCCCACACAGAGTAAGTCTTTACTCTGCTGGCGAGCAGGAGGCCTGTCTGCTGATAGCAAAAGACAAGGCAATCTGCCAACCAGTTCGACAGGGTCTGCTTACCCACTGCCCTTCCCAGTTTGTTGGGATCAAAAGAGACAAAGAGCTGGGTGGACTGTCTATGGCTTGCTGTATGATCCAGAAAGAAAGCCAAGGCCCTTTTGCAGTCCAAGGTGTGAAGGGCTCGCTCCCCTGAGTGGGAATGAGGCCAGGGGAAGAAGGTGGGTAACAAGATGGATTGATTAAGCTGGAAATCTGATACCACTTTGGGCAGGAACTTTGAATGTATATGCAACACCACACAATCATGTGGGTATGGAGTATGGTGGGTAGGTCACCAGAGCTTGAAGCTCACTGACCCTACAAGCTGAAGTAATTGCTAGCAGGAACAAAACTTTCCAGGTGTGGAACTTCAGTTTGCAAGACTGCAGTGGCTCAAAAGGAGCAGACTTCGGGGCCTGAAAAGCTTCTCCATTTTATTGAGGCGTGCCTGACGCCCTTTGGGAGTCATCTGATCACACAGATGGCACCCATGGATGTTGTGCAAAGCCCCCCCAGGCAGAGGATGAAAACCTCATGCGGATCCATGATGGGCATGGTCTGCGGGCACTGGGGGCACCGACGAAACTGGTAGACACCTTGAAAAAACACCCGGTGTGCAGTCGATGACCAGTGGCCACCATACGGCGAAGAGTCAGGAATCGACCGCAAAGTTGGAGGAAAGGTAGAAAAGCAACCTACCACATTGAGGAGGTACAGACTGTGAAGGGGGACCTGATGAGGAATTTGGAAAAAACTATCGAGAAAAACAAGAAAATTGAGAGCTCCACAAACCACGAGGCAACTACACCGCGGAAAAGAAGAGACTGATGGGGGACCTCGCATGGATGCGCGGTTAGCAGCATGCTGGGCACGCTCAGTGTGCTGGTCAAAGCTTCTAGAAACTTTGACAAAAGTTTTCCGTGCCAGGCACCATCGGATGATATCACCCACACGTGAGGACTACCATCCTGCTTGTCCTAGGAGAACTAATCATTCATGACAAACAAAGATCAAATTGAAAGAGTGGAATAACCCGTTAGTTTTCTCTGCGAAACTGACTGTCCGTGAAAGAAGGTTAACGATGGTCCAGTCTAACAATAAGAGTTTACAAAAGGACAATCTTAAGTTACAACATAGGCTGGAATTTATGGAAAACAGGAATGAGGTTTAGGAATTTGAGAATTTTGAACTTCCTCTGGTCCTCTTTGATTGGGCCAGGAGAACCATTCAACAGAAATGTGCTGGAGGTTTTGAAGTTCTCTCCAGATGTGTTACCACCTCTAAATAAGATCTATTATCTTCCTCAGAAAAAAATATTTCTACTGAAACGTAAGTTGAACCTATGCAAGAGCAGCTGAATATAGATACGTTGGAACATAGAAACATAGAAATGACGGAAGACGACCACCAAATGGCCCATCCAGTCTGCCCAACAAGCTTTCATACTTATCTTTCCCATACTTATCTGTTACTCTGACCGCTGAGGTTAGGGCCCTTATTGGTAACTTTTTGGTCCTAATTTCCTTCCACCCCAGCCATTGATGTAGAGAGCAGTGCTGGAGCTGCATCAATGTGAAGTATCAAGCCTAATTGTTTAGGGGTAGTAACAGCCACAAAAAGCAAGCTACTCCCATGCTTATTTGTTTGCACAGCCTGTGCAATTTAGTCCTTGTTGGTTGTTGTCTGACCACCGTAGCTCTTCTCCAATCACTCGGCACCACTCCCATTTCCAGGGATCTATTGAACAGGTCACACAGCGGAGCCGCCAGCACATCTCTGATTTCCCTCAGTATCCTGGGATGAACCTCATCAAGCCCCATGGCTTTGTCCACTTTCAGTTTTCCTAGCTCTTCCCATACATTCTGCCTATTTAGAAAACTCACAAGAAGAGTTGTCCTCTAGGGCCACCTTGCTGATATCGTTTGTCTTCGAGTCTGATAAAAATTCTGTAATGTGCCTTTTCTTTAGAAATAAGAAATGTTTTTTTTACGGATGTATTATTTGAAACACAGACTAGATGTAAGCAATTCTTACAGATATGGTAGAATGAGCTTAATATTCATGGCAAATTTTTTCTTCATTTTCCTTGTAAGTACCTTGTAAAATTTGAAAATGTACATTTTTTTTTTACCCTTTACAGATGAGAAAGTTTATTGAGGCAAAAATTGCAGTTGGTGTTGCTAATGCTTCCACTTAGATTTGTCATGTAATTCGCTGAATTTATTTGTATGCCTCTAGGAATGTTCCTTTTTTTTCCCCCAATTTCATTGTTAATCTGGCTTCTTGATATTTCTGGTTTCCTCCAATTTTTGTTGTGGACTTAAGAGGATTATGTGTTTATTATTCAGTATTGTATTTACTGTAACTTAATTTCTTTAACATATTAATTAAAATGAAAAGCAGACACCACTTTTGGAAGAACTTGGAGTATGTGCAGAGTACCAGTCTATTGTGGAAAAACTATGTTCAGCAAGTAATATACTAAAATCGGAAGCTCACTGAATCTTCTAGCCAATGAAATGGCAACTAAAAATAGTACTTTCCATGTGTGGGCTTCAACAGTTCATAAGGAGGCATTATGAGCTGTGCCAAAACCACATTCAGGTCCCATGACACTGGAGGTTTGGCTACTGGAGAGCTCATATGCCATAAGCCTGTCATGAACTTTGATATTAAAAGATGAATAAATATTGATTTGCCATCCATTTGAACATGATAAGCTTCTAGGTACTGAGATGAACTTTGACCAATGACATGCTGAGACCTGAAGAGGAGAGGGAGAATAAGTAGCAACTCCCTTGGCTCACAGGCAAATGAGTCCAGGGATTTTCCTCGACACCAGGAAGAAGAGAGTTTCTATTTGAACCTGTAACCTTTCCTTACCAAAAGGTTTTCTGGCAGAAACCAAAATGTCTTCAACTTCTTTAGGTAACAGCAGCAAATTGTCTAGCAAGCATTCAACATCCATGCTGTCAAGCTGAGAAAGGAAAGATGCAGATGATACAGACGACCATCTTCTTGAATTAATAACATTAGGTTGTATCCCAGAGGGATCAGAGGACTGAATGACAATTCAGGTAAGAGAACCACACTTACCTGGGCCACACTGGTGCAATAAGTATCAAGTGGGCCTGATTCTTGAGTACTTTTTGCACTGTTCTTGATAGTAGCTGAAGCAGCAAAAAAGACATACAGTAGCTCTGTTTCCCATTTGAGCAGAAAATCTTTCGGAGCATATCTGAATTTGCTTTGCAGATTGGTGCAGAAACTTTCCATTTTCCTGTTTTTCCCCAGAGTGAACAATTCAATCAGGTACACCCAAAAATTGAATAACCTGTCTGCCACTGCTTGATGGAGAGACCACTCATGAGGGTGGAATACTTGAGTGAGGTGATATGCTTACATGCTGGAGATCCTGGGTAGGTTGCTTGAAGGAAGGCTTTGTGGTTGCAAGCCCACTCCCAAATTCTCAAGGTTTCTTGGCAGAGGGTCCATGACCCTGTCTCTCCTTGCTTGTTGATGGAGAACATTGCTACTTGATTGTTGGTCTTGTTCCCCGAAGGAGATGTGAAAAAGCCATTAAGGTGTGTCTGAACACAAAACGTTCCAGAAGATTGATGTGAAACAGTTGTTCCACTGATGACCAAGTTCCCTGGGTTCAGAAAGGGCTAGTATGCACACCCTATCCCCTGGTGGATACATCCGCTGCCAGTATCACCTGATGGGACAAAAGCCAAAAGGGAGCCCCCATCTCTAGTATTTTTTAATCTAGCCACCAGTAGAGTGACCTCAATTTCTGTCGTGTCCCTCACTAGGGATGATAAAGACTGGAGTAACTGGTACCACTGAATGCAGAAGCCCCACTGAAAAATCCTCATGTGAGGCGGGGTTAACGGAACTACAAGAACTGCTGCAATCATGTAACCGAGAACAACAAACACTTCCCTGGTTGGAACTTAGTTTTTCTGTATTAGTCGTTGGACCAAGGATCTGAGGCAGCATGCTCACTCTGCCAGGCTATCTCCTGTATAGAGTCTATCCATATTCCTATAAACTTGATTCTTTGGGATAAAGTTCAATTTTTCAAAATTCACTATGAATCCCAGTGACTGAAGAAGCTGAATCATCTTCTGCAGGACGTGCAACACCCCTGCTTGAGAAAATCCTATCACTAGCTAGTTGTCCAGGTAGGCAAACACACAGTTGACCCTGGTGAGGAAGATGTACTACTAACCACTGCCAGGCATTTGGTGAAGACCCTCAGAGCCACCAAGAGGCTAAAAGGAAACATCTTGTACTGGCACAGTGAGAGGAATCCACAACAAAACAAAGGTATTGTCAGTGGGAGGGAGGGATGGGTATGTGGGCATATGCATCTTTCAAATTCAGGGGAGTTCATCTTGAATTTCTCCCACTGCAGATTTTGTAATTCCAGGACAGACATCAATCCCCCTGATTTCTTGGGAAAAAGGAAATAGTGAGAATAGAGCCCCTTGCCACATTAGTCAGAAGGAACAGTTTCTGTTGCCCACTGAATGAGAAGTGACTCCACCTCGAGATGAAGTTAAACCACGTGAGAAGGATCTGGATTGAAGGTTGAACCATGGGGAAATGCTGAAAGGTGAGAGAAGCACCAACAGTAACCAAACTCCACAATCTTGAGGATTCAATGATCCTTGATGATTTTGCCACTCCTCCAAATAGAGAGGGCCTTTAGGTTGGTAAAAAACTAGGCCCAGATTTTGGCCTGCTGCGGCATCTTCAGCTGACATCTCTTACATTGACGTCTTCAAGCTAGAAACTGTTGCTGTAGAAAGCACAAATGGGCCCTATAATGCTGGATTTAGCAGAAGGAACATCTATGAAAATAAGAGCAATTAAAGGCAAAGTAAGGACACCTTGATGAAGATAGTGGTTCAGAGCCTGTTGAGAGAGAATGGACAACATGTTGGCTCCTTGATTTGGGTGACCATTTCCCTGAATTTGCCTTTGAACAGGTATTCCCCTGAGCAGGGCACCAGCCTCGTCATGTACAACTTCCTGGAAACTGCTGGCCCTCAACCAAGCCATTCAGTGTGCTCCAATAGCTGCTACCAATGATCTGGCTGCACTGTCAAACAATTTGTATACCAAATGAAGGAGATGATGTTCACACTCCTCTACATCTCAAAGAGCCTCCGGATACCCCAGCTGGTCTTTTCCCCCATAAGTATTGCACCATATAGAACTGGTGGGTCAGAATACGGGCATTAAGCATCAAGCTCTGGAAAAACATTTTCCCAAAGGAAAAAGCAGGGCATTAGAGAAGATCCTTGCTTCTTTGCTCTCTTGAGTGCTGATTCCTGAACAAACAATTGGTGTGGTAGCTGAACCACCCCTAACCCGGGGTTTGCTGATATCTGTACTTGAGGTCTAGCTTCCTGGCTATTGGAGGGGTAAGATGCTGGATTTTTCCACATTTTGTTTGTAAATTCCACAGGGTTGAGTATACTGGGTTTGCTGCAGGTTCAGCTGGAATCTCAAGATCTGTAGAAGACTGTTTCCTTTATTAGGTGGAGCTAGATTTAATGTATCATGTAAAAGATACAATATCTTATATTAATATTCTGCTTGATTTATATGCACTAACTTGTTTCTAAAGCAAGATTTGCTTGTAATTTGGTTAAAAATGCAATAAATAAATAAATAAATAAATAAATAAAAAGATCTGTAGAAGACTGAAGACCTCAGCACAGGGATCTTTGTCTTCATGCACACTGACTCCAAACTTATCAAGAAATATAGAATACGAGAAGTCTTCTGGCAGTGAAGAATAATTTGGAGGATCAGGTACGGGGTCAGGGGGACTCCAGATGATCTTTCTTCTGATTCAAGGGGCAAAGGAACACTGACCCAGGACCTCAATAATGAAACTGGAGATCAGGGTGGGGAATCTCAGTTGTCTTGGAGAAAAATATTCCTGGGGAATGCCCTCTGATTGACTGGACTCCATAGCAAGAGACTGGCAGGGACTAGATTTCAATCTTGTGATCTCTGATGGGACATCCCTCAACATGGAGATGAGAAGGACTTCCCCTTGATGGAACAAATTTGACACCCTGGACAGGAGATACTGAAGAATTCCCCCCTTGTCCTTAGCTGCCAGGGAGGAAAACAAAGTCTTCACCAACTCTGCCACCTGGTCTGTGGGCTAGTGTGTCCTTTGACCAAGAGTTGGAGAAGGAACATTATCTTCTGAGATCAGTATAGGTTTATCCTGCAGACTTCAGGACTCTGAACTTCAGGAGGTGACTCCTTCTTGTAGCAATTGAGCCAGATGGTGCATGATAACCATTGGCACCATGGAACAAATTAGGTCTGGTGTCTTCAGACAGACCTTGTTTCGGAAACCTCATTAGAGATACCGCACTGGAGATGGGAGAAGGTAAATAAAGTGAATCTTCTTCAGGGCCTCCTGCTTTCCGAGTGCATTGACAGTCTGAGCTGGGGAGTGAGCACCGAAGTGAAGAAAAACTGCATCGGCTGCACTAAGGTATGCCTCTTCAACAGTGTTGAGGGTTCATATGCCAAGGCCTAGAGCTCTGGGCTCAATGCATCAAGGATTCTGAGACTTGATTTGTTGAGGAAGCCAACATGCTGATCTTTAATCATTGGGGGGTTTTTTGACAGCACTGAGGGGCTGCTGAGGCAAACCAGTAATAATGCAGGAGTAAGAAAAAAAGGAAAATAGGTAAGATGAAAATACTAAGATACTGAAAGGGTAAACATCCATGTGGCAGCTTGGACGTAAAAAAAAACCTGAGGGGCTCATTTGGTAGCAGCCATGCGAGAACTCCCGCACATACTCAGAGCAAAAGCTTTATGATCTAGGAAAGAAGGGTCTGTTTGGCGCCATTGGATGATGTCACCAATGTGTCATGACTAATTCAGCCCAGCTTGTCAGAAGAGAACTTTAGGTTACAATTTATGAGCTGTACTCTCCTCTCTTTCCAGATGTGGAGGAGAGGAAAACCGCTCCTGGCTCTTACTTATCACAGACCAACAAAGCAGTAAATCAGGGAAGAGAGAGAGAGTGCCAGAGAAACAGAAACAGCTCTCTTGAAGCTACTCCTGTAGCTCATCCCTACAAGAAAATTAAAACCAGATTGTCAGCAAAGTGTCCTCAAAATCTTTTCACAAATGCCTTTCAATCAGCAAAGATAAGAAATTATAATAAAATTTTATTATAATATCTCTGTTTCATAAAACAGTTATAGAGCCGGCCTTTCCTACAGCACAGTCACCATGCAGTGAAAGTTGGGCTTTTATCCCAGCTAAAGCCTGGGTAGAAAGTGGTCATGGTTACTGCCAGAATTATATGTTCCATGCATATGGATACAAAGTTCTAAAGCCTATGTCAACCCATGCAATCCATGAACGGGTAATTGGATCAGCCTATAGGATGAATTAACCTCTTATTATCTGTTTGGTCCACTTTCATAAGAGAGGGTGTAATAAGAACATGCCATGCTGGGTCAGACCAAGCATCTGTTTCCAACAATGACCAATCCAGGCTATAAGTACCTGGCAAGAACCCAAACACTAAGAATATCCCACGCTACTGATCCAGTAATAGCAGTGGCTATTCTCTAAGACAACTTGATTAATAGCAGTTAATGGACTTCTCCTCCAAGAACTTATCCAAACCTTCTTTAAATTCAGCTACACTAACTGCACTAACCACATCCTCTGGCAACAAATTAAAGGTACTATTACAAAGCTTTGTAATTCATCTCATGCCCATTACTAAACATGAAGAGCCACTTAAATCAAGAGCTGAGAACTCATATACGGAAGAGCGCACGTATACTATAGTACGTCGTACGTGATAATTTCTATGAAAGTAGTAGAAATAAATCCATTTAATCTAATCTACTTGTTGATATAATATAAAGTATCACTAAACCCACATTTTCCTTAAATAATCATCCAGATCTGTTAAGAACATAAGATTTCTGTAAGTAGCTTTTGCTGATGACACAGATACAGTGTGATCAAGTCTACATCCCAATCGGAGGATATGGTTCTTGGACCCATGGCAGCTAGTCAGACTTGCCGAATCCCTCTTCCTGTCCAGAAGGGCCAGATATAGAAGGCAAACAAGAAAAAGCCATGAGGACACCCTGCAAAGGTAAAGCTGAAAAGGAGGAGGAAAAAGGGAATGGGAGTTTAAAGCCTGCTGGTTGCTGTTAGTTGATGTTCTCTGTTTCCTCTCTGGGATTTTTTTCCCCTGCTGTTTCTGTATATAAAATACTTTGTGGAGATTTTTTCTCACGTGACCCAACAATCTCTAGCCTGAGCCCTGTCCATTCATATCTAATGTATCAGTTGCAATAAAAGCATGAAATGTGTTAATCAGGAATGTCAAGAGAATAACAGAAGAGGGGACACATGAAATCTTTTAAAGATTATAGAAACTTCAGTTCAGTTTACTGCAAGAATAGGAAATCTGAAAAACAAGAATGGGAAAGATCTAATGGCATAAAAAGAGCTTGAAACAATATGGAAAGAATATATTAAAATCTTTTGGAAGACAGGCTGCAAACTAACAGAAACCGACGGGAAGAGGGTTCGGCAAAGAATCTAAGGTGCTAGACAGTGAAGTGTGGTGTGCATGCAATTAAAGAAAACAGAAATGCAGCAAGGGGTGACGATATTCCCATAGAGTTATTTAAAGTGGTAGGAAGAGAAGCAATCAAGGCCATAACAGTCATTTGTCAATAAATGTGGAGTACAATTTATTGGCCTAAATCAGAGGTAGGCAACTTTCTTGGTGTGCCAAGATTTAAATCGGGGGTAGGTAACTCTGGTCCTAGAGTGCTACAAGCCGGTCAGCACCCTGATCTGCCAGATTCCTTTCACACAACTCTTGAATATTAATCTTAATTAACTTTAATTTTTGTTAAGCCCCTCACCTCTGACCCGAAGCGACTCCAGCATAGCCTACGGCAGCATGTTGTTCCAAGGACCCAGGATAGAACTTCCTGTAAATTTGCACTTCCTTTATAGGTCCCACTAGCCGGGTCTTCCTGTGGTGCTGGTTGATGACATCACATCCTCCATGAGGATATAAGGAACTCTTTTGCAACCAGCCAGTCCCTCAGCAACAGGTCTCCTGGTGCCCTTGTGTTCCAGTGCTTGTTGCTGTCCTCATCTCATTCTTGCCTTGGGCCTTATTCTGTGTTCCTGGTCTTGGTTCCTTGTCTTGTCCTAGCCTCCTCTGTGCTCTGTTCCTTGCCTCTCCATCTTTGTTCCTGGCCCAGCTTGTTCCCTTCCTTGCTTGTCCTGTTGGCCTTGTCTGTCTTGTATGTCCTGTTTGTCTCAGACTTACTACCTGGATCCTGACTCTGGCCTGCTCCCTGACCTTCCGTTGTCTGCTGCCTGCCCTGACCTTTGGCTTGTTATCCATTCTGCTGTCTGCTGCCTGCCACGACCCTTGCTCAGATCGGACTCTCGCTTAAGATAGTCCTAGGGACCCACCTAAGTCCTGCTGGCCACCAAGGGCTCAACCTGCAGGGGCAGCGACTGGTATAGCTGAAGCTCCAGCCGGTCTCCCTACGGGCTTCTCCGCCAGCTGTTGGCTTGGCCTACCCAAGCTTTCTCACTAGGTAGCACCAACCACACTGCAGCCACAAGGGTCCACTTCATTCGACCGTTTTGCAATTTTCTGTTACAATATTCAAGTTATGTAAAAATATGACTGAAACTGATATGTTTTTCCTCACATAAAAACAAAATTATAAAAAAGGGAAAAGAAAAATCTGACTCCCTCCCACCCTCCTTGTCAATACACCTCCTATTAGGAAAACAAAACAGGCCAGACTGCTATACATCACTAAACAGAAACTACATGCTAGCTACCAGAGAACCTCACTACATACAAAATAAAGTGACCATATAAGAGTATAAATAGAAATATTCAGACAAAAACTGAACTGGAAACTGCAAAACAAAACTCTATGCAGCGCAACAATGGAAAAACATCAAACAAAATTAAGAAATATAAGATATCATAATAGTAAATACATCATTATAGTAAAACCATACTAATAAAAAGAATACATATTTCAAAACTGCTGATGAATAGAATAACATCCAATAATTAAAAACTCGCACACTTTTTTTTTAAATTGTCCAAACATCAATAAATATATCAAAACAACAAACACATCAAACAACACACAAAAACTTCTAAGGATAAAAAAAGCTGCTATTCATACCTGAGCACTTTTGATTTGCAGTCACCCTGTGATGGCAATAAATTAATTGGGGTAGAGGTGAATGCACACAAACTTTCTCCTCTCTCTCACATACACACATTTTCTCCCTCACATGCAATCACACATCCGCTCTCTCTCTCCCTCACATGAAATCGAACACATGCTCTCTCTCTCTAGCTCCCCCCACATGTAATCATATCCAGCCACATATACTCTCTCTCATATGCAATAAAAATACAGGTTCACTCTCCCATATGCCATCACGCACACGCGCTCTCTCCCTCATGCAATAACACACATTCACTCTCACTCTCCCCCACATGCAAACACATGGTTTGTCTCCCACCTCATGCAATCACACACACCACACATCTGCCATATGCAATACAACGCATTGCTTTCTCCCCATATACAATCACACAACACGCTCTCCCCCACATGCAATAACACACATTTACTCTCTTGCTCTCCCCCACGTGCAATCGAACACATGGTCTGTCTCCCCCCACATGCAATCACATACACATATGCTCTCTCTTCCACATGGAATCTCACACACACACAAATAGGCTCATACATGCACTTTCAGGGCCTGGACCTCTTCTTCAGCTGCCAGCGAGTTGGGGTTCGCTGGGTCCTCTCTCTATCTTTGGCCGCTAAGGGATGAGTTCTGCAGCAACCTGTCAGATCATGGGGAGGCCGGTAGCAGGAGTCATGTTACAAAATGTCATCTCCTAATGCCGCGGGGCCAGTCTCGCAATAAGAGCTACGAGACCGGTCCTGTGACAACAGGAGATGACATTTTGTAACACAACTCCTGCTGCCAACGCAGGGGGTAGGTGGGAAGAGTATTGTAATGTTTTAACAAGCTGCCTGCTTGATGCAGCGATGGACAGAGTTTCTGCTCATTTCTATTCAGTGCCATGCCACCTGCCTCACTTGCCATAGGTTACCGATCCCTGGCCTAAAGAATGAAAATAAACAGTGTAAATCCTATTACCAAAGAAGGGAGACCCTAGAGAATATACTAATAATCATAGGATTGCATTAAGCTCCCATTTAATTTACAAATTTGTATTCTGCCTTTTCGGGGATCAACCAGTAAAAAGTGGTAACAATAAAATAAAAATCCGAACAACTAAAGTTCTCAATATATATATAAAACACATGGTATATACATATTAAAAACTTTCATAAAAAAGAAACTGACTTTTAAAAGAGAAAAGGCTACCTAAATAAAAATAAAAAAAAAATCAAGGGGGCCCTGCCCTGTTTCCAATTAGCCTAGTTTTTAACTGACGTCTAAACACAACCTTTTATTTCCTTCAAAAACAACAGAAAAACATTCCATCAAAGGGGGCAACTCCGGTAAAGATTTTCTCTCTGGTTCTAACCAGATGCAATAAAACAGCAGATGCTTGACTAGAATGCGGGAGATGATAGGGTTTGTATAGCTCCACCTTTTCACTCAAATAAATTGGGTCATTATAATTTATGGCCCGAAAGTTTAAATCTAACAATCTGAATTTAATTCACAGAAATAAACAGCAACCAATGCAACAAGACCAGCAGTAGATCAGAACTCCCCCCTCCGACTGTGTCCCGTCACAATCTGGGCAGTCAACAAAGACATGCTTAAAATACTACAGAGAAGAATTGAGGCTTTAATGGAAAGAGAAATGACAGATTAATAAACCAGATTCAAAAAAGGTAGAGGAATACACAGTATCAGATGGCAAACTTAAGACAGATAATGCAAAAAGGAAGAGAATATTAAAAAGAAGTCTGTCTACATTTCATCAGCTACAGCAAAGCGTTCAATTGCATAGGTCATTCAAGACTTTGGAATGTAATCAGAAAGATGAATATACCAGAATATTTGATTCTGCTTCTAAAGTCTGTAGAATGAGCATGAAACTATGGAAAGGATAGAATTTGGAAAAAAAATGATGCATCTCATCTCCATACTTATTTAACCTGTACAGTGAGAATATCATGAGACTAGCTGGGCTAGAAGAAGCCGAAGCAGGAATCAAAACATCAACAGTCTATGATATGCCTGCTGGTAAGATGGCTCAGTGGCAGTACTGGGCTCTGCCATGTGGAGGAACCTGGGTTTGATTCCTGACTTAGATTTTCAACATCATGGTTCAGTCGGAGCTAAGGATTCCGTGGAGGCATCACTCACTTCTCCTACAGTGGGGGTGAGAGTCATAGTCATTGCACAATGGAGATACACTCTGATGGCGCTGCAAGGAACAGGCAGGATACAGTTTGGGTGTTCAAATTAAATTTTGCTGTGATTTCTTCAGAATAAATAAAGTCCGACCAATTAGAAATAACTGATCCATAGTACATCTGTGCTCAGACCAGTTTCTTCCACCGAACTCCTCTCCCCTCTCCATCCCTGTTTATGTGTCCGAGGTACAAACCCCTGGGCTAAAGCTTTCCCCTCCAGGAGTGAGTAGGCAAGTGGTCTGAATTAAGCAAGGAAATCCTAGGGGTGAGGAGGATCCACTTATTCTCGAAAAATCGTACCCGAGGTCCACAAAAGTCCAGTTCTTCAAAAACCCTAGCCTATGTCCTGTCTACCAAAAGGTGGAGACCCCAGAGATGGTTGTCCAAGAAACTCATCTTTTCTCTCCTAGCTTCACACTACACAGACTCCACCTGATGTGACCTCTCTTGGGGAAAGGTCTGTTGCTGGAAGAAAGTAGACTATTACAGCCCAGCTCCGGTGTTAGGAATGTGCATTTGTTTAAAATTAATGCGCAAAGTGCAACAAATAAGAGCAGTTAGTTTCATTTAGGGGTCCCCAAAACTAATTGAGGGCCCCCCAAATTAAACTAGCCTTATTCGTTGCATTCATTTTAAATAAATGCATCAGGTCTAAACCCGAGGCATCGCCTAAGGCATAGACCAAGGCCCAAAGCAGGAGCTAGGGCCTTGGCTGAGACTCAAGCCCCCCTCTCCCAAACAATAACTTACCTGATTCATTGGGCATCCGTGGAAACTGCCAGGTTGGGTCCTAAAGCTTGGGCCTCAACCCAGACCCATTCCAGATGCCAGGGTCTGGCCCAGAACCCAGATCCTGGGGCCTCAACCTGGAGACCAGGTCCTGACTCCTGGGCTTCGGCCAAGGCCAGATCCTGGGCCCAATGCTGCAGCCTGGCCCAGAGGCCAAGTCTAGACACTGGGGCCTCAGCCAAGGGTCATGCCCAGGCTTGGAGCAGCTCCGAGGGTCCTCTTCTTTCGTCTTCAACCGACGCCATCCGCTAGAGTCGCACCAGAGTTAAGGCGAGACTCCTAGCGGACGGCGTCAGTTGAAGAATAAAAGTAGAAAGAAGTGGATGTCGTTAGAACTGCTCTGGGCGTGGGCCTGACTCTAGGCTGAGGCCCAGGCATCGGAACTCAGCCTACATGCCTGGCCCTAGCATTGGGCCTGGGTCCATGTTGAGGCCATGGCTTCAGGACCCAGCCTCTGGATCGGGCCATGGTGTCAGGCCTGAGCCTGGTCTGAGGCCTAGGCCCGGTCCAAGATGTAAGCATCGAGACCTGGTGTCAGGCCTGGGTCTGGGTCCAAGGCAGAGGCCGAGTTCACAGTGATCTACCGCATCCTCGACCTACGCAAGGCTGAGGCTGTGGTCTGGGCCTAGGCAGCGGATCCCCACCGGACCAGATAAGTGTGGGCCAGGGGATACTGGCGCCAGTAGTTTTCCAATCAGCAGAGAGCAGCTCTCTGCTACCCTTACAGAAGATGGGGGGAGTGAAAACACCAGAATGCTAAATCTGTCCATGTCTGTGCCTTGCAGAAGTTTGGACATTCCTCAATAGGTCACCTGCGGTTCATTATAGTATATCTTATGGCATGCAGGTGTGGCTGTTTTTATAAAATTTAGCCAGCTCTACTACTAATGTTTTTATGCTTCCTTTTTTTTTCTATGGCAGTGGAATCTAAATCTGACCAACTATAGAGAGTATGCTATCATATCATGCTTCAGTGAAAAAAGCCAGCACAAATTGGGAGAAATCTGGCTGCCCCCTGGAACCCAACTGAACCTTGGCGGAATTTTTTTTTTTTTTTTTTTTTGCTTTCTATAGATTTAGTATTTCTAGCAATGTTTGCAGAGGATCTGAGCTGTTTTATGATTTCTGCTCAGAGTTGCAAAAGTTGTGGGTTGTTAATCTCTGTAAGCAACAAAAGAGGATATTGCTGATATTAAGATGCGAGATGTCAGCAAATATTTTGATATGGTGCTTACAGTGGAGAAGGTGGAAATTTAAGGAATCTGGAAGTTTATGGGGGTTTTCTGTTTTTCTTGTGATCGGGGGTTGAGATACAACTATCATTGGTTGTTTTATGTTGTAACAAATAAGGAGTTAAGAATTAAAGTAAGACACAGCATTGAATGTTTCTCATAATTTCTCCATAATTGCACAGTTCAGTAACTCAATTGATCATTAAGATCTTTTTCTGGAATATTTTTTCAATACTGTATAGGATAGCCTTATATAGATTTAAAATAGTATCTCTGAATGTGAGAGGTCTTTCTAGTCCAACTAAAAGAATTTGTATATTACAATACTTAAAAAAACAAAAAAACAAAACAGGGTGTACACATAACTTTCCTCCAGAAAACTCATATGTTGTCAACAGAGTATGAAAAACTGACAAAGAGGTATTTTAGAATGGCGAATGCATTATCATATTCTACTAAAAGTAGAGTTACTTGTATACCATTCAATCAGAATTTACCATTAGTAATAACCAGGAAATTTAGAAACCCAGAAGGGAGATATGCTATATTAGAGGAGGAATTATATGGTCTCAACCAATATTCAGAGGAATTTTTCTCTTCTTTATTTGAACAGCTTAAATCCTTTCCCGAGCTAAATATTATAATGGGAGGTGATTGGACTATCTTCCTAAACCTGAATTTAGGAAAATCGCAAGTTCCTAATGTTACACTACCAATTCCATTGGCTCTCCAAAACATTATACAGTTCTATAACTTAAAAGACATACGGAGAGAAAGGTATCCCACTAGTTGAGACTACACTTTCTATTCTCCAAGACATGGCACATATAGCAGGATAGATTTTATTCCTTTGTAATCACTTTCAAGCGGAATGTTTTGATCTGTGATATATTGGCATCGAATCTATCGAATCATAATTCTATGTCTTTAACTCTGGATTTCACTAGAAACAAAGGCACATGTAATAAGTGGAGTCTTAACTTATGTTACCTGAAAAGGGATGATTTTGATAATTTTATTAAAACTATCAAGGATTTTCAGTCACTTCACCCTGCCACAGAATATGATCCTAGACTACGTTGGGAGATGTTGAAGGCAGTTACTAGGGACGAAATTATTTCTTTTGCAGGCCATAAAAACAGACAATTTCTCTCAGCTCAAACTGGATTGTTGCACAGGATAGCAGATTTGGAAACTAAGCATAAAATAGATTGCTCAATAAATACCTATAAAACTTTATAATTAGCTAGGGATGAATTGTCTAAACTACAAACACAGCAAATAGAAAAAAACTTTTGGTTCTCAAAAGTACTACGAGCAGGGAAAATAAGCCAGGAACTTTGTTGGCTTGTTTAATAAACATTAAAAAATATCCTCAATTGTAATCAGTGCCCTTAAAGATTTGTGAGGTATTCTCATACATTCAACAAACCAAATATTAAATGAGATCAGAAAATACTTTGAACAATTATATCAAGATCCCATAAAGGCTACAGTAAAAGACTGTGGGGTTTTTTGTAATCTGCCTGCCCATGCTTCCAGACAAGATTCAAAATAAGATATCTAGTCTTTTCACAGGACTTGAGATAAACTTATATTCAGTGAAGGGTTAAGGACCAGACGGCTTTCCTCTGGATTATTACAAACCTTTCAAGAGGAAATTAATCCTATACTAATGGAATTATTTAACTATATGGTTACACCAATTTTTCAATCTGGCACTTTTCTAGATACATTAATCACACTCGTACCTAAACCAGGGAAAAATTCTTTGAACTGTGGCTCGTACAGATTGACATCTTTACTTAATTCAGATATGAAGATCTTGACAAAGTATTACAGTTAAGGCTGGAACAGTTGACCGGATGAGATCAGATAGAATTTGTGAAAGGTAGAAATTCAAAAGGATAATACTCGGAGATTGTATAACATCAAACATTTAGTCAAATGCAATAAAACCTCGTGGATTATTGCATCACTAGATGCAGACAAAGTGTTTGATAGAATCTCATGGAAAAACTTATCTTTATATAGTTACAACAATTCTTGATTCCTTTCACAATTTCAGCAGCAGATTCAAGCATTATATAGTTCCTCACGTGCACAAATAATGGTTAACAGTGCCTTAACTTCTTCATTTCGCATATATAGGGGTATCCAACAGGGATGTCCTCTTTCCCCACTTTGTTAAACCTAGCATTGGAACTGTTAGCTCAAAAGATAAGAGAATCTCCAGAAATAACTGGATTCCAAATTCAATCAGTTATTCAAAAAATATCACTATATGCTGACATTTTAGCTTACATAACTCAAAAAGATACCTTGATCCCTGCTTTAATAGCTCTTATTGATAACTACAGAGCATTAATGGGGTATAAAATTAACTATACTAAGTCCCTAATTATTCCCAATAAAACCCAAACGTGGTCTAGTGTGTAATATCTGCAATTTCACTTAAGTTTGGAGATCAAATATTTAGGTCTCCAGGTTCCCTCTCAATTAAAAGATTTATATCAATTAAAATAGTCTAAGGTTGTTAAAAAAACAAAAAAAAAAACCCAACAGAATGACAATCAGATGGACTGATTTTCCATTATTATTGAGTTGGGCATGCTTGGTAAAAATGGCGGTATTACCAAGGTTATTATACCTCTTTCAATACTTACTATGTCATGTAAGTTTTTATTGTAAATTGCCTAGAGTCTTGCACATTGGGCAATTCATACATTTTAACAAACTGTAAACTGTCATATTCCAAAAAAGACCTTCACAGACCTGAATGGAACAATTTCTTCCTTTGTTTGGAGAAAAACACCCCACTATGGATAAAATTACAAATGTTGCAACTCCCTAAGGGATGTAGGGGAGGGGTTAGATATTCTAGACCTATATCTATATTATCTGGCAGCTCGGATTTTAGGGATAAGGGACTGGCTCAACTCAAACTTACCCACCTGGTTGGGTTTCCTTGGAGTGCTTCCAGTTGGGAGAGATAGAATTACCCACTTTGCTTATTATGCTCTCATCATCTCCTCTCTATTTGAAATAAACAGACTTAATCCTATTGGGCCTGATATTAAAACGGGAGATAGCTGGATAAGTAGTACTTGTCCAGTGGCCGCTGAATATGCAGGTAAACTCAGCAGCTGCCAGAGAAAAAGTGCGTGGGCAATGGGCGAATCAGGGTGGTGCTACTTAGCCGAATAACTTATCTGGCTAAGTGGCAATATTGATACTTAGCTGGACAGGTAAACTGGTTAAGTCTAGACCTGCTATTGGGCATGTCTACATTTAGCCAGATAACACTTATCTGGCTAAGTTCTGCTTTATACACAGATATTCAGCAGCATAGCTGTTCCGCTGAATATCCTTGTAACTTAGCCGGGTATGTGTTATCCAGCTAAGTCTAGACATGCCCAATAGCAAGCCAGGGTTGGAATATAGACTTCAATGTGTTTCACACCTTACGAATTTGGAGAATTGTAAATAAGCTATTAGGAATTAATGTTGAGACTATATTTCCTATTTCCTTTTTGATGGGGAATCCATGTCGGTAGACATGAGGGAGTGGTATGAGAGAGATTTAAGATTTTTAGATCAAATATGGTGGGAAAAGGGGTGCAAAACATTTACTGACCTCCAAACAGAATTTGAGATCTCAGCACATATATGCCTTGTCTTTCTGCAGCTCCAGAGGGATTTGTTGGGATCTCTGGAAGCAAACACGGGATTATATCTTTGCACAGATCTGGGAATGCTTCTAACAGTCTAAATATCTATAAAAAATGATTTCCCTCCTATATATGTACTTATTGGCATGGACATTGTTTAAAAATACCATCTTAGAAGCTTAGTCCAGATGTATTCCACACATAAGAACGGTGGAAGAAAGGCTAAATGACTGCCAGCTTGGTTAAAAGGCAAAGTGAAAGAGGTTATTTTAGCAAAAAAAAAAAAAAAAAAAAGCTTTCTTTAAAAATTGGAAAAAGGATCCATCTGATGAAAATATGAAAAAGCATAAGCGTTGGCAAGTTAAATGTAAAACATTGATAACACAGGCTGAGAGAATCTGAAAAAAAAAAACTTGGCCGGAGAAGCAAAAACTAATAAAATCTTAAAAAAAAAAATATCCAAAAGCAGGAAACCTGCAAAGAAGTTGTTGGATGATCGAGCGGTTAAAGGGGCACTTAGGGAAGATAAGACCACTGCAGAAAGACTAAATTCATTCTTTGCTTCGCTGTTTATAAATGAAGATGTGAGGGAGATACTCGTTCCAGAGAGGGTTTTCAAGGGTGATGATTCAGATGAACTGCACCAAAGCAGGGTGAACCTGAAAGATATAGTAGGCCATATTGACAAACTGAAGAGAAGAAAATCACCCGGATTAGATGCTATATACCCCAGGGTTCTGAAAGAAATAAAACATGAAATTTCAGATATATTAGTAGCGATTTGTAACCTGTTATTAAAGTTGTCCATTGTACTTCAAGAATGGAAGGTGGCCACTGTAACCCCGATATTTAAAAAGGGCTCCGAGCTGATCTGAAGAACTCTAGATTGGCGAACCTAACTTCACCGCTGGGAAAAATTGTGCAAACTATTCTAAAGAACAAAATCACAAAACATATAGATAGTCATGGTTTAACGGGAGACAGCCAGTATGAATTTACCCAAGGGAAGTCTTGCCTCACAAATTTATTTATTTACAATATTTTCTATACCGTCGTTAAGTAGTATACCATCACAACGGTTTACAGTGAGGCACATATATACATCTTTGAAAGATGTATAAGTTAATACTTGTGTGAAACCCTAAGAAAAAGAGACAAACTGGCACTTGGACTCTTTATTGTGTGCCATACGTAGTTTTTCTTTCCTTTGGTCCTTTTTTAAAGTTAAACTGCTGAAGTTGAATTTCAGCATGAACTGTGCCACTTCTACCCAGCCAAGTCCACCAGATGCTCGCTACATACAAATACATACAAATCTGCTACATATTTTTTTGAGGGGGTTCATAAACATGTGAATAAAGGTTAGCCTGTAGATGTAGTGTATTTAGATTTTCAGAAGACATTTGACAAAGTCTCCCATGAGAGGTTTTTAAGAAAATTAAAAAGTCATGAGATAGGAGGCATTGTATTTTTATGGATTGCAAACTGGTTAAAAAGAAAGGAGAGAGTAGAATTAAATGGTCAATTTTCTCAACAAAGAGAAGTAAACAATGGAGTGCCTCAGAGATCTGTACTTGAACCAGTGCTTTTTAACAAATTTATAAATGATATGGAAATGGGTATGATGAGAGAGGTGATCAAATTTTCAGATGACACAAAATTATTCAGAGTAGTTAAATAACAAGCAGACAGTGATAAATTACAGAAGGTCCTTGCAAGACTGGGCATCCAAATGGAAGATGAAATTTAATGTGGACAAATGCAAGGTGATGCATATAGGGAAAAATAAGCCTTTACTAGGCATCATAGTAGACAATACATTGAAATCATTGGCTCAGTGTGCTGCAGCAGTAAAAGAAGCAAATAAAATGTTAGGAATTATTAGGAAGGGAATGGTGAATAAACAAAGAATATCATAATACCTCTGTATCGTTTCATGGTGAGACCACACCTTGAGAACTGTATTCAATACTGGTCACCGCATCTTTAAAAAAAACAAAAAACACAGTACATGCACTGGAGAAGGTTCAGAGAAGGGCAACCAAAATGATAAAGGGGGTGGAACTGCTTTCCTCTAAGAAAAGGCTAAAGAGGTTAGGGCTGTTCAGCTTGGAGAAGAGATGAGGGGGGATATGATGGAGGTCTACAAAATCATGAGAGGACTAGAATGAGTAAATGTGAATTGGTTGTTTATGCTTTCAGATAACAGAGGGATTATGGGGCACTCCATGAAGTTAGCAAGTAACATTTAAAACAAATTGGAAAAAATTATTTTTCACTCAACACACACTTAAAGCTCTGGATTCATTGCCAGAGGATCTGGTAAGGCAGTTAGCTTAGCTGGGTTTAAAGAAAGATTTGGACAAGTTCCTGGAGGAGAAGTCCATAAACTGCTACTAGTCAAGCTGATTTAGGGAATTAGCCACTGCTTATTAACGGCATTAGGAGTATGGGATCTATTTAATGTTTGGGTACTTGCCAGATACTTGTAGCCTGGATTGGCCACTGTTGTAAATAGGATGTTGGGCTTGATGGACCCTCGGTCTGACCCAGTATGGCAACTTCTTATGTTTTTACCAGATGAGACCTGAAATCTAGAGACTCCAACTCCCTTGATACAAAAGTGGACTTGTGATTTATTATTAAATTTAGATGAAGACTGGCAAGAAATTTGGCAGAACACCTTTAAATTATCTTGCTGTAATAATAATATAATAATCTTAGAGAACTTCTTCACCACATATACAGATACCTGCTATTTTTTACTAGATTTAGTGCCTCAGGTCCTCTAGTATTAGAGGGGCTGTGGAACCTTCGCATCATATATTCAAATGTGGTGGGAATGTGATAATTAAAGATTTGTGGGAGCAAATATGGAAACTTATTCAGATCATTATTGGCCAATCTATTCAATTTTTGGCACCTTTATGTTTAATGGGAAATTGGGGAGATGTAGATATTAATCTCAATATAAAAAAAAGCTTCTTGGCCATCTTTTACATGCTGCATGTATAACAATTGCCTATTATTGGAAATCAAAACTGTTAATTAGCCATTGGAACCCTTTCATAACAGACATCACAGTGATGGAGACGGTTACCTGGCACTAAATAGTTACATGGAGGCATATTTGGCAGATATTTTGCAAATGGAGACAGTTATGTATCCTCATGGACTGATACAGCATTATTTCTGTAAGGGGCTATGCTATTTGTTCTTTGAAGAAGTGGTAATATGTTGCATGAATATGCCATTATTGTTTTCTCTGATTTACTGTTGTGTAATATTGTAACTGTTGGATCTTTAAATAAAGAGATATTTAAAAAAAGAACAAAAACTATTTATCGGAAAATTTATTTTCACTGGCTGTTCCCAATTTTATTTTTTTTTTGTTCTAACAAATGTGGATAAATTCCTGGGAAAAATAAAATAAAAACTGAAAACAAAGGTCCCTAGGTATCCTACACAGATTGGTGGTTTCAACTTTAACATGAAAGCCATGACTGCACCGGATTCCCCCATATTCACCTACAGTCAATACACGAGCCCCCCTCCCCATCCTACACATGCTTACAGTTACTCTATTGAGTTCATTCTCTTCCTACAAATGCCTAGTCAAGACACAATCCCCTCCCGTCCCTGAATGCACCTGAAGTAGACGAGTCCCTCCTCATGCACACTTGCAGTCAGCACGTGAGTCCATACCCATACTTCACATTTTAAGGCAGTATATGGAAGGCTAGTAGGGGAAAGTTGCTTGGAGCTGTGGTGGCACCTGGTGGTCAATTGGGGAACTTGCAGGCTTGTATTTTCTAGGTTGGTTTTTTTTTAATCATCTCTTTATTGATTATATCTATCATATAATATACTATAATGAAGCAAAACATAGGTTACAAGTTTTCAATAATTTTTTTCAAGAGGAGGAATTATTATAAGCAATAAACATTTTGTTCACCTAATGTCAAGCCCACATCAAGGGGGAATTTAAAAAAACTATATATAGGCAAGAAGAAAAAAAAATACCATCATCCAACAGAGTGCTGGTCTGTCATCAAATACTCTTTTACCAATAATCAATTACTTTAAAACTTACACACCTAGTGCCTTATCATGGAGAAATATCTCCAACTGAGACGTGTCTAGAAATACATAAGGGGGTCTCCTGGTAGCCAACTATACACTTAAAGAGAAACTTTATGAAAAAATGTGGCCCCAAGAACTGTGCGCTGCTTAAGTGCTAGAAAAGACTTCCTGTGTAATTGCATTTCATGGGACACATCTGGAAAACCTTGCACTTTGTCCACAAAAATTAACAGCTTTGTATTTAAAATATTGTTAAGATACTAGCTCCTTATACATATCTGATATAAGAGAGACTAATAATGTAGCTCTAGTTGAGAGATCTTGAGGATCACAAACATTCAGATAAATCAAAGCTCAAGATTCCCTTCAGGTCTAACTTCTCTGAATTCAGGAAGGTAATAGCACCTAGAAGATAGGAAGAAAATGAAGAGGGATAGGAGAAAGACACTTCCGTGCCATCCACCAATAGTAAGGAGGCTCCTGATCTTCTATTGCATCACCTTCAAACTCCAGCTCTTGGCTTATAAGGCACTCAAGGGTCTTGCTCCCACCTACCTAAGCAAGCAACTCTGTATACACTCCCTTTCACCCTCTGCCCAACACTCACCTGGTAGTATGTGCTCACAGGGAAAGCAGACTTGCTTAGCTGTAACAGATTCTCCAAGGACAGCAGGATGTTAGTTCTCAAACATTGGTGACATCATCAGATGGAGCCCGGCACGGAAAAATTGTCAAAGTTTCTACAAACTTTGACAGACACACTGAGCATGCTCAGCATGCCACTAACCACACAGGGTCCCTTTTCAGTCTTATAACATAGAGATCACGAAAAATAAAATAAACTGAAAGAAACCCAACTTCACAGGGTGGTGGGCAGGTTTCATGAGGACTAACATCCTGCTGTCCTTGGAGAACACCTGTTACAGGTAAGGTAGTCCTCACACATGGATGATTATGTAGCTCCAGGTGGCTCCCAACATGTGCAGCATAGAACAGGTGCCAACGTGCACAACAACTAGAGCTGATATAACTAGGGGAGCAAGCCTGCACCCAAGGACAGGGTCCACAGTAGGTAGAGTTGGGGTTTCATGGCTGAAAAAGATTATGGAGGACTGACTGTCCAAAACGACTGTCATGTCAGCCATCTTTATCCAGACAGTAATGAGAGGCAAACGTGTAGAGGGAAATCCAGGATGCCGCCCTGCATCTCTCATGAATGGGATGGCACGCAAATGAGCTACCAAAACCGATATGGCCTGAATGGAATGAGCCTTGACATGACCTTCAAGCTGCAAGCCCACTTGAGCATAGCAGAAGGAAATACAGTCTGCTCGCCAATGGGATAAGGTCTGCTTAGATACTGCAACTCCCAAACTGTTTTTATTGAAGGTGACAAAAACGTGAGTGGACAGGCGGTGAGGTGCTGTTCATTCCAGCTAAAACGCCAGAGATCTTTTACAATCCAGAGTATGCAGTGCTCATTCACCTTGGTGAGCATGCAGCCTGGGAAAAAAGGAAGGACAATGGACTGATTGAGATGGAACTCCAAGACCACTTTAGGAAGTAACTTTGGATACATACGTAAAACCACCTTATGACAAAATTTGCTATAAGAGGAGTACGACACCAGAGCTTGAAGTTCACTGACCCTGAACACTGAAGTAACCGCTACCAAGAAGATGACCTTCCAGGATAGGTACTTCAGATACCAAGATTGCAAGAGCTCAAATGGAGCCTTCATGAGCTGGGACAAGACTATATTGAGGTCCCAGGAGACTGCTGGAGGCCAAGTGGGAGGCTTAAGTTGCAACAAGCCCCGCATGAATCACCCCACAAGTGTGGGTGGAAACGGAGGCACCATCTCTCCCCTAATAGTATGCTCCTGTGTTACTATGGTGAACTCTCATCGAAGTGGTCTGCAAATAGGTAGTCCAAAAGCTGCGGTGAGGAACAAGAGAAGGGATCCAGACCATGTCCAACACACCAAGCCGAAAACCACTTCCATTTGAAATTGTAAGATTTTCTCGTGGAGAGTTTTCTGGACTCCAAGAGGATTCAAGATATGCCTTCCGAAAGGCCCAAAGCCTGTATAGTCACCCGGTCAACATCCAAGCTGTGAGAGACAGGGCTTGGAGATTGGGGTGGTGGAGCCGGCCCTGGTCCTGAGAGATCAAGTCCGGAGCAGTCCCTAACCGGATCAGAGGGCACAAGGCCAGCTCCCGTAAAAGCGGGAACCAGACCTGGTGAGGCCAAAAAGGTGCGACCAGGATCATAGTACCTCGGTCCTGCTAGAGCTTTTGGAAGGTTTTTGAGATCAGTGGAAGGGGAGGGTAAGCATACAGCAGACTGATGCCCCAGTGACGTGAAAAGGCATCTGACACCAATACTCTGCTCGCCCGGTCCAGGAAGCAGAACTGATCTACTTTCTTGTTCTCTGGGGAAGCAAAACAGTTTGTCTGGGGTCCCCCACAAGCAAAAGATGGGGTTCATTACTTCTTGATTGAGGGACCACTGGTGAGGTTGGAAAGCCCAACTCAAGGAGTCCAATAGGACGTTGTCCATCCCAGGGAGATACACTGCCTGGAGGAGAATGCCGTTCTCGAGGGCTCATGCCCAGATCTGCACTGCATCCTGACAGAGGATGTATGACCCTGTTTCTCTCTCTTTGTTCAGATACCACATTGCCACCTGATTGTCGGTCTGAACCAGGACCATTTTGTTGTGTAGGTGCTCCTTGAATGCCTTCAGGGTGTAATGGATCATCCGTAACTACAGGAAATGTATCTGGGCCTGCGTCTCCTGCAAGGACTGAAGACCCTGAGGGTAGAGGTCTGCAACATGGGCTCCCCAACCCAAGTGAGATGCGTCTGTGGTGAGGACAATATGGGGCTGTGGATTCCAGAAAGGCATCCCCTGCTCCAGATTGGACGAGATTGCCCACCACATGAGGGAGTGCCGAAGGAGAGTGGTGAACAGGACACGAGCCCAAAGATCCTGGGTGGCTTGACACCACTGGGAGTGTAATGTACACCGAGCCCTGCGCATGTGAAGTCACGAAAACAGTGTAATGTGCACCGTCACTGTCATATGACCCAGAAGTCACAGGAACTGATGTGCTGAGACATGGGAGTAACTGGAGACTACCCAAGCAAGGGCAGCAAGGATCTCTGCCCTGTCCCGAGGCATAAAGGCCTTTTTCTGGCAGTGTCCAGCCTGACCTTGATGAAGTCCAGTTGTAGCGATGGCTGGAAATGGGATTTTGGATAGTTGATAAGAAATCCCAGATTTTCCAAGGCATGTATGACGACTTGCAGGGAACGCAGCACCCCCTGCCTGAAGTCGCTCTTGATAAGCCAATCATCAAGGTAAGGGAAGACATGAACAACTCGCCTCCAATGACAGGCCCCCACTACCGCCAGGCATTTGGTGAAAACACAGGGTGCCAATGCTAGGCCAAAGGGCAGTCCGCGGTACTGGTAATGTTTCTCCTCTACCAGGAATTGGAGGTACCTCTGGATCCTCTGCAGAAATGGGCATATGCATCTTTGAGATCTAGGAAGCAGAGCCAGTCCACAGCCTTGAGGAGGGGAATCAAAGTAGCTAACGAGACCATCTTGAACTTCTCTCTGACAAGAAACCGGTTCAACGCCCTTAAATCCAGAATAGGGCAAAGGCCACCAGTTTTCTTGGGAATCAGGAAATACCTGGAGTAGAACCTGTCTCCCTATTGGCCTTGCAGGACTGGTTCAACTGCTCTCGCCATTAAGAGGGCAGAGAGCTCTACTCAGAGTATCTGCTGGTTCTCTATGCTTCTCCACCGAGGACATGGAGAACAGGTTAGAGTTCATTGGAAATGCAATTTGTACCCTGCCTCATGATGGACAGGACCCAGAGGTCTGACGTGACTGATGCCCATCGATCTGCGAACAGCTGCAAGCGGCCCCCTACAGGGTTGTCGGTACTCTGAGGCAGGTGATGCGACCATCGCTGCTCGACACCCTCACTCCGCCCTCTTTACCTCTGTGGCGACTCCCTCCGGGTCTGGTGGACGGCTGGCTGCCGCAGCGTCTCCATGACGTCTCCCTCCGGCGTCCCCGGACCAGCTCGACGTTGCAGATCCACCATGTTGCCTGAAGACCTAGGGCACACGCTCTGATTGAAGTACCAGCAAGAGTGCGAACCTCAGGGGCGTTCCCCTGAGATGACATCATCCACTTCCAATATTTAAAGGTCTTTGAAAACGCTAACAAACTGAGTTAGCAAGGGGGATTGCTTCGGCTACGCCTCCCAAGCTACTCTGCCTCCTCAGACTTACCAGAGGTACCCACTCATCGGGGACCTCGCTCTTTTTCTTTACTTTCAGATTACAGATAGGAACCGGTACTCGCTCCTCGAGCGCCCATGTTCCTGGACACTCTGAAGATTCTCTACTGCCTGGAAGCTATCGCTACTACAAACAATTGTGAGTTACCATCGCTCTTTCAGAGCTTTCCCTGAAACCAGGTACTTGCTCCTCGAGGGCCTAAACCTTTCCAGCTCCTGAGCTTCCTTGAGACCTTAAGTGAGTTTTGTCATCTAGTTCTGTTCATGAACTCTGCCTACTCACTTTCTACAGTTTCTCAACAGCTCAGCCGTCTTGGGATCGCTGTTCCAGTACCTGAGGGACTACAGCCCTACCAGGCATATCAGCTCACTACTGCCACCTCTGGTGTTTCAAAACACTGTATAATAAAAGAACTAATGTGTGTCTGTCTCCATACTCAAGTCTAGCCGGTGGTCCCTCTCAGGATATCCTCCCGGGGGCATAGTCATCTGCACCGGCCCAGGGATCCACCCACAACTATTCAGATTCAATACAGATTGCTACTCCTTAGCAAGACGATATCTGAGACACTACAAGATTGCTGACTCCTCCTTCTTAGGAGCCAGTAATAACAGATTGCTAACTCCTATCTGATCGCTCCTCCCATCAGATAGCGAAGCTGAATAGATTGTTAACTCCCAGCTCTAACACAGAGCTTTTCTAACAGATTTACAATAGCAAGATTGGCTGGCTCAAACTCTCTGGCTGCCAAAATCCCGCAATGGGGTTTTACAGTGAGGCAGGCTGTAAGAGGTTGCCGCGCCCTCGGCCTTGCCAGAGCCCGCTGAAGTTTCGAGCCAGAGGCCGCAGGTAGTATTTGCGTGGCCGGTAAAAAGGCCACTGGATATTGCCTGGGAGGCTTTTTGCTAGAAGGCTAAGGTATCCGAGGTGCTGGATGACAACTGTTGAAGGGTTTCATGATAGTCCTTCAGTTGGGCCACCGCCTCTTTAATTCTGTCCCCAAAAAGGTTCTCACCCATACAGGGCAGATCTGCCAGATGGTCCTGGACCTCGGGGTGCAAGTCGGAGGCACGCAGCCAAGCCATACAGCGAACACCACTGCCTGCGGGGGCAACTCTCATAGCTGTCTCAAAGATGTCATACACAGAATGGACTTCGTGTTGATCACATTCCAGGTCATGCTGAACTTTTTTTTTTTTTTTAAAGTCCTTCTGGAATTGCTTCAGGAGACATTCCCTAAACTCTTGGGCCTGTTTCCAGAGGTTCCTGTAGTACTATCCCATATACGACTGATAACAAGCAATCCTAGCTGCTAACATCGAGCCTTGGAACACTAGACGACCAAGAGCATCCAGAGCCTGTGCTCATGGCACGGGGGTGCTGAGGCATGAGTGCAGAGTCTCTTTGCCTTCTTAAGGGCCGATTCCACCACCACTGACTAGTAAGGAAGCTGACGGCAATTAAACCCCATGGTGGGTTGGACCAGATAGACTGCATCTGTCTTCCGTTTATAGGAGGAACGGAGATGGGGTGTTCCCAAAGATGAGTGACTAGCTCCTTAAAGATGTCAGACTGGAACTGCCACTACTTCCTTAGGAGCATCCAGAAATTGCAGAATTTCCAGCATCTTGTGATGAGAATCTTGTTCTGTCAAAAGCTGGAAAGGCAATGACACCACCATAACCTTAACAAACCAAGCGAAAGAAAGATCCTCTGGCAGGGATTTTCACCTCTCCTCCAGTGGAGAGGGATCTGACGGCAAGTCCTCAGATTGCTCTGTGGAGAAAAAACACGCTTCACCCTCCCAGGGATCATAGAGGGCTTCTCCTTCGCTGTGAACATCCGAAGATGCAGGGAGTGGAGCACCCATCTGGGCCTTAAACCTCAAATCAGAGGGCTGCGGGAGCATCAGTGGAACTGAGGGCACCGGCAGAATCTGGGGCATCATGGGTGCAGATAGATCCCCTGGCTTCGGGAGTGCCGGTGGCACTCATGGTACCAAGGGCGTTGATCCCGGAAGAGCCAGAGGTTGTCAGGGTACCATGCGCAATGGAGGCACCGTTGACCCTGAAGGACTCTCCTCGTCTGAGGAGTCGCTCACCAGAATGGGAACCAGTGACGGCAGCAGCAATGCTTCCCTTGGCCGCAAAGGGGCTTGGGCCATCAGAGCTGGCTGCATCGGTAAGATACTGAGTAGTAGGTCCAGCCGCTCCAGCAGAGGAGCAAGCACCAATGGAGTCGGCGACAGTAGCAGTCCCGGTGGAACTGGAGGCGTGATGCCTACAGGGCCAGGCTGACCGCCAACGCCTCTCCAATGCCTCCAGAAAAGCTGCCGAGAATAGAAAAGCATGAGGAGGCGGTGGCAACAGAATCGGATCGACCCCGGTGTCAGGGGGAGGAACTGAATCTTCCACTAGCATCGGTGGAGTCCACCGAGCATCTTCAGGAGTACCAGAGAGAATCCCCTCCTCAAGACGAGTCCACTTCGGGGGAGGCACCGACGCGGTCAAAGCCTTTCCATGGCCCGACTTCGAAGAGGACAAATGGTGTCGGTATTTACTTGACTTCTCGTGGTGTTCCCCCTTGGTCCTTACCTGGGACTGACAGCGACATTGAGGAGCACGACCTGGACTGAGAGGATATGGGTCTCGCTTGGCACCCTGTCCCCACCTCAGGATTGAGGAGCAGTAACAGAGGGGAAACAGAGGGGGTCAGAGCCAAGACTCCTTTCCCTTGTGGAGTAGAAGTTCTAGATGCTGACAACGGATCCAATTTTTTAAAGCCAAACAGCTTTTCCATTTTGTCTAACCGCGCTCAACAGCCCTTAGGGGTCATCTGGGCGCAAAGATCATAACCATGGATGTCGTGCGATACCCCCAGGCAAAGGACACAGACCTCATGAGAGTCTGTAATGGACATGGTTCGGGGGCACCGGCGAAAGCTGGATGCCGCAATTTCAAAAAGTACTCGGCACACGGTTGATGGCCAGAAGCCACCAGAGGGCGATACCGTTGGTAAACGACCGCAAGTTCTAGAGAAAAACTTACCAAAAGGGAAGAAGAAAAAAAACCTGCGGAAGCAGAGGAACCCTACGCAATGCTGGAAGTGAATTATACTGAAGAAGCACAAGCTCCACAACCGCGAGGCTTCAGGCATCTCAGAAAAAGAGACTGAAGAGGGACCCCATTTGGGTGCATGGTTAGTGGCATGCTGGGCATGCTCAGTAGTGTCTGTCAAAGTTTCTAAAAACTTTGACAAAAATTTTCCATTCCGGGCTCCATCTGATAATATCACCCATGTGCGAGGACTACCATCCTGCTTGTCCTTGGAGAAATGTAGCTCTCTAGCACAAAGAGAACTATTGCTGGATATATCCCCTCCCTGTGGAACTCCTTGCCACTGGATATTTGGCTGACATCTGATTTCTTGACCTTCAAAAAAAAAAATAAACCTGAAAACATGGCTGTTTGTAGAAGCTTTTGGCCTGTATACATGAATCATTAGCTCTGCCTTTCTATATCCTTAGCCACCTTCCTCCCCCCCGAGTCCCCCTCAATTCTTCTCTTTTCTGCATTGCTAGTATTGCTTTTCTGATTTGCTAGTATTTTCTGCCCCTTGACCTTCCTGTTTGATATGCTCTTTACTGCTGCTGTTATGCCTACCCATGCTCACCTGTTTGTATTGCATCATGCCATTTTCTTTTTTTGATACGACTCTACTACTGCTAGTTGTTATCCACCCTCACTTACTTGATTGTATTCCCTCATGCAACCCCTGTGCTTTGCAATTCCCTGACCTTGGTTTTGTTTGATGGTCTCTATTGGCTCTTTTGTGAAACATGCTTTGAACTCACTGTAAGAGAGTGAAATAAATGATGATGCTAATAAAGTGCCGACTTTATGCCTTGATATCACACAAATGGAACTGCACCAACCTTAACCAGACCCACTTTTGTTAATACAGACTCATTTTCATCTCCTACATATCCATCAGACTGGCACTTCCACAAATGCCCAGGACACTGCATGAGCCAATCAGACTGAAGTCACCCCCTTTCTCTTACACTGAGGGGCAGAGTTGGTTAGAGAGGATTGGTAAGTATAGTTTTCGGAAATCTTTGGACTTATAAAAGTTTGGTGAAAGGTGAAATAGAGGGATATATTCTTTAGAGTTTGTGTGTGTCTGAGGTAATAAGCAAGCTAGAGATAGTTAATTCTAGTGTGTCTTTCCCACCCACTCAACCCTTGATTTTTAGGCACGAGACACTTTCTCATTAAAAATCAATCAGGGTCATCTAAAGCATACTATTGTACCAGCCCTTATTGAAAGTTTAATCATCCCCTTGTAGGACACTAGTTGATTAATTAGTAAATTCACCTGTAAATTTAAAGTACTCTAATTGCAACTCCCTTAGTATCCTAAACTTAAATAGGAACTCAATAAAACTAAGATGAAGGCAGCAGACTAGCAGCAAAAGGGGGGGCTTTCCAGTCTTTTGCATTGAGTGTCACATGTATGATTTTTTACCTGCCAGTGAGAGTTTGTATGTGTGCACTCCGTGCAAAAAGCTCCTGGCTCTCAGGGAACAAGTCCGATCTCTGGAGGCTAGAGTAGCAGACTTGGAGGAGCTGAGGCAAATAGAGAGGTACATTGATGAGACCTTCAGGGACATAGTAGCCAAGTCCCAAATCCAGTCTGGCAGTCCCAGTGCTGCCTTGGATCAGAAAGATCTCCCAATAGGAGATCACCACCCTGGTGTAGCAGGAAGTGATCCTGTAGCAAGGACCTGCTCTCCATGTGATGTATTGTCCTCTCACACTGAGGACAAGTCTCCCAGGGTTACTGCCCAGGAGGGAAGGGTTAGGCCGGCCATCATAGTTGGTGATTCAATTATTAGAAATGTAGATAGCTGGGTGGCTGGTGGGCGTGAGGATTGCCTGGTAACATGCCTACCTGGTGCGAAGGTGGCAGACCTCACGCGTCACCTAGATAGGATGATAGACAGTGCTGGGGAGGAGCTGGCTGTCGTGGTACATGTGGGCACCAACGACATAGGAAAATGTGGGAGAGAGGTTCTGGAAGCCAAATTTAGGATTTTAGGTAGGAAACTGAAATCCAGAATCTCCAGGTTGGCATTCTCTGAAATGCTTCCTGTTCCATGTGCAGGACCCCAGAGGCAGGCAGAGTTCCAGAGTTTCAATGCGTGGATGAGACGATGGTGCAGGGAAGAGGGATTCAGTTTTGTAAGGAACTGGGGAAACTTTTGGGGAAAGGGAGACTTTACCAAAAGGATGGGCTCCACCTTAACCAGAGAGGAACCAAGCTGCTGGCACTAACTTTCAAAAAGGAGATAGAACAGCTTTTAAACTAGAAAAGGGGGAAAGCCAACAGTCACTCAGCAGTGCATGGTTCGGAGAAATGTATCCTTGAAGGATATTAATGAAACAGGGCATCCCAACAGAGAAGTTCCAATAAAAAATAAAAGCAAATGTAGTCCATGTGCCTATATGTAAAAAAATCACCGAAGCTAATGATTTCCAAATTATCCCTAACCACTGCAAAGCAGGTTGTTAATACAAACAAAAAACTTTGAAATGTCTGTATGCCAAATCCAGAAGTCTAAGAAGTAAGAAGGGAGAGTTAGAGTGTATAGCAGCAAATGATGAGATTGACATAATTGGCATCACAGAGACTTGGTGGAAGGAGGAAAACCAATGGGACAATGCTATATCAGGGTACAAATTATATCGCAATGATAGGGAGGATCAACTTGGGTGGGGGTGTGGCACTTTATGTCCATGAGGGAATAGAGTCCAACAGGATAAAGATCATACATGAGACTAAATGCTCAGTAGAATCTATGTGGGTAGAAATCCCATGTATTTTGGGTAAGAGTATAGTGATAGGAGTATACACCGTCCCACCTGGCCAAAATGGTCAGACAGATGATGAAATGCTAAAAGAGAAATCAGGGAAGCTAACCAATTTGGCAGTGCAATAATAACGGGAGATTTCAATTATCTCAGTATTGACTGGGTAAATGTAATATCAGGACTTGCTAGAGACAAAGTTCCTGGATGTAATAAATGACTGCTTCATGGAGCAATTGGTTCAGGAACTCATAAACAAGAGAGAGAGCTATTTTAGATTTAATTCTTAGTGGAACGCAGGATTTGGTGAGAGAGGTAACGGTGGTGGGGCCACTTGGCAACAGTGAACATAAAATGATCAAATTTAAACTAATAACTGGAAGAGGGATAATAAGTAAATGTACAGCTCTAACATTAAACTTTCAAAAGGGAAACTTTGATAAAATGAGGAAAATAGTTAGAAAAAAAACTGAAAGGTGCAGCCGCAAAGGTTAAGTGTTCAACAGGCATGGACTTTGTTTAAAAATACAATTCTAGAGGCGCAGTCCATATGTATTCCACGCATTAAGAAAGGTGGAAGGAAGGAAAAACGATTACAGTCATGGCTAAAAGGTGAGGTAAGAGAGGCTATTTTAGCAGAGAAAACATCCTTCAAAAATTGGAAGAAGGGTCCATCTGAAGAAAATAGGATAAAACATAAGCATTGTCAAGTTAAGTGTAAAACATTGATAAGACAGGTGAAGAGAGAATTTGAAATGAAGTTGGCCATAGAGGCAAAAACTCATAATAAAAACTTTTTAAAACATATCCAAAGCAAGAAACCTGTGAGGGAGTCGGTTGGACCATTAGATGACCAAGGGGTTAAAGGGGCTCTTAGGGAAGATAAGGCCATTGCAGAAAGACTAAATGAATTCTTTGCTTCCGTGTTTACTAATGAGGATGTTGGGGAGATACCAGTTCCGGAGATGATTTTCAGGGGTGATGAGTCAGACGAAATGAACATCATTGTGAACCTGGAAGATGTAGTAGGCCAGATTGACAAACTAAAGAGTAGCAAATCACCTGGACTGGATGGTATGCATCCTAGGGTACTGAAGGAACTCAAAAATGAAATTTCTGATCTATTACTTAAAATTTGTAACCTATCATTAAAACCATCCATTGTACCTGAAGACTGGAGGGTGGCCAATGTAACCCCAATATTTAAACAGGGCTCCAGGGTGATCCAGGTAACTATAGACCAGAGAGCCTGACTTCACTGCCAGGAAAAATAGTGGAAACTATTCTCAAGATCAAAATCATAGAGCATATAGAAAGAAATGGTTTAATGGAACACAGTCAACATAGATTTACCCAAGAGAAGTCTTGCCTAACAAATCTGCTTCATTTTTTTGAAGGGGTTAATAAACATGTAGATAAAGGTGAACTGGTAGATGCAGTGTATTTGTATTTTCAGAAGGCGTTTGACAAAGTCCCTCATGAGAGGCTTCTAAGAAGACTAAAAAAGTCATGGGATAGGCGGCGATGGCCTTTCGTGGATTATAAACTGGTTAAAAGACAGGAAACAGAGGGTAGGATTAAATGGTCAATTTTCTCAGTGGAAAAGGGTAAACAGTGGAGTGCCTCAGGGATCTGTACTTGGACTGGTGCTTTTCAATATATATATATAAATGATCTGGAAAGGAATATGAGTGAGGTTATGAAATTTGCGGATCATACAAAATGATTCAGAGTACTTAAATCACAAGCGGATTGTGATACATTACAGGAGGACCTTGCAAGACTGGAAGATTGGGCATCCAAATGGCAGATGACATTTAATGTGGAGAAGTGCAAGGTGTTGCATATAGGGAAAAATAACCCTTGCTGTAGTTACACAATGTTAGGTTCCATATTAGGAGCTACCACCCAGGAAAAAGATCTAGACATCATAGTGGATAATTCTTTAAAATCATCGGCTCAGTGTGCTGCAGCAGTCAAAAAAGCAAACAGAATGTTAGGAATTATTAGGAAGGGAATAGTTAATAAAACGGAAAATGTCATAATGCCTCTGTATCGCTCCATGGTGAAGCAGCACCTTGAATACTGTGTACAGTTCTGGTCGCCGCATCTCAAAAAAGAGAAGGGCAACCAAAATGATAAAGGGGATGGAACAGCTCCCCTATGAGGAAAGACTAAAGAGGTTAGGGCTGTTCAGCTTGGAGAAGAGACGGCTGAGGGGGGATATGATAGAGGTCTTTAAGATCATGAGAGGTCTTGAACAAGTAGATGGGAATTGGTTATTTACACTTTCAAATAATAGAAGGAATAGGGGGCATTAGCAAGAGCACATTTAAGTTAGCAAGTAGCACATTTAAGACTAATCGGAGAAAATTCTTTTTCACTCAACACACAATAAAGCTCTGGAATTTGTTGCCAGAGGATGTGGTTAGTGCAGTTAGTGTAGCTGGGTTCAAAAAAGGTTTTGATAAGTTCTTGGAGGAGAAGTCTATTAACGGCTATTAATCAATTATACTTAGGGAATAGCCACTGCTATTAATTGCATCAGTAGCATGGGTTCTTCTTAGTGTTTGGGTAATTGTCAGGTTCTTGCGGCCTGGATCGGCCACTGTTGGATACAGGATGCTGGGCTTGATGGACCCTTGGTCTGACCCAGCATGGCAAGTTCTTATGTTCTTATGGTACTGTTAGCCATTCTTCCTTGGTACATGTATTTTACTGGGCCTGGGTGGGGAATTAATTATTGGAATTCAAGCAGAGACACCAAAGCAACCTTTGGTTTTATTGTCCTGTGCATAATTCATATGCTTGCTCACAACATATCCCACTTTCACTTGGACATCCACCCACATGCCGAAACTCAATGGCTAATATATTTGCTCGTACTTACACTCTGATAGTTAATTGCCCAGATGAACTCAATTGATTTCTTAGAATTATACCTCCTCAGTAGGGAGTTGCTGATGTAGACAATGCTATCTACAACCTTTTAGTTATTTTAGAAGCTTTAGCTAATGAATCTGCTGAAGCCATCCAGAATTTACAAGTAGAAATAAAATCCCTCGCTGGCATAGTTGTGCAAAAATCACCAAGCTCTAGACATGCTGAAAAGGCAGCATTTGCCAATATATTAATACCTCATGCCATGGCCTCATTGATATGTCAGGAGACATTCAAAAGTGCCTCCATTCTCAGGGATATAAGCCCACCAGACCCATATTCCAATTTCCACTGGAGCAGATTGGGACTTCTTTAGTATAGGCTCTTGGCTTGGGGGTTTTGCCTTGATACTATTGCTATGATTTTTTTATTTATCTGTACATGGGAAGCCAGTGCTTGGTGCATTAAGCTGGTTATTCAAGTTGCCTTACCTACTACTGCCACTAATATGTCTAATATTCAAGAAACCTTTTTCTGACCTGTGTCATGGATGGTTCTCTAGACCCTGAGGTGGGGGGGGGGGGGGGGGGCGGGGGTGTAAGGGGATGCTTGATCTGAGTGTAACAAAACTCAGAGCGGGCTGACATTTTCACAGGGCCGTAGAGAAGTCTAGCCTTGACCTTGCAAGATTAACTGCTTTTGCTTAAAACCTGTATTTGCAGTACAGTTAAAAAAAAAAAAAAAAAAAAGACAATTCTAAGGAATGAGGGAAAACAGCAGATGTGTCTAAAGAAGCTAAGCTCAGTGGGAAAGCATTTGTGCTGGTCTCTGTACTATGGTTTTATGGAAGCAGGGGAGGTAGAGGTCGCTCTCGCTTCTCCTTAATCATCATGCTCAAGAGGCTTCACAAGAAAAGATAAAGCAGCAGGCTCTGCCAAGAGAGAGGAAGAGAGTTTTGATGTCCCGGACTGAGTGAGTTTCCCTTCTAACAATCATATAGAAGGTGCTACACTGCATTATCATCATTTCCTTTGCTATATTTGTGCATCATCTCTGCTGTATTGCTTTTTTAAGCATAACTGAACACATATATTCTAATTATCTTGGAATCTACAGTCGTGCTGATTCAAAGCGTGAGTGTGACTCTGTGTTTTGAGTGGCAGATTCTGACATGAAGGTAGCCTGCAGAATACTGATCTTGTGTCTAGGGTAGATCATCTCACCAGGGCAACTGTCTGGGGGATACTGGCCTTCTGTCTTAACCACAATCACACAGTGAACCTGTATTACTATCCTGGGAAATATACCACACATTTGCGCAAATACAAAAAGATGTTCAGTTAACAACTATGCTAGTATTGTTAGCTGTTTGAATTATTGCAGGACCTTGTAGTTGGACATGGGAGGCAAGGGGTGTTGGATGTGAACACAAATTTAAGGTTTTTTTTCTAGCCTGCAACTTCTCAGTCTTGTCCAGCACGGGTTACACTAAAACATTCATTAAAAATTCAGTGCATACAAAATAATACATAAAACAATATAATAATCATCAAAACAAATTACATATAAACAACTCTTTAAAAATGCCTTTCATTTCTAAAAACGGGGATTATACATGCTCAGCTGCTCAGGAGGGTGGATTATAATATCCTATGGGCAGGTTCAAAATCAGAACCAAAACATCTGGCCCATGATCATTCTGAATTTGATATTAAATGAGGCCATTAAACAATAATATAATCTAAATATTAGCCCTGGACCATTTGCATCCTAAGAAACCAGTGACTCCAAAGATGAAATATCTAAGGAATAGAGCCCTATGGGAGAGGATAACATGACAGAGGTGTAAGTAATGGAAAAAGGGGACCAGCAGTCTTCTGCTACTTGATCTCCTCAAAGAGGAAAATGCTCTCTCAATTACCTATAGCTGGTGAATCTTCCATTCAACAAGGACCCAATGGCTGTGGATATTCTTTTCCCTCCAATGTGATAGCCTGGAGTCGTGCAACCAAACAGTATTTGGCAAAACTTGGAAAAGTCAGATCGCCAAACTGCATGCCCTGTCGTCTCTTCTATAACACCTACTCAACTCCACACAAAGGATTAGCAACATTTCAGAGGAGCATTTGGTGGAAATAAAGGATACAAAAAAGAAAATAATTTTTCACAGAGTTTTCTCTTCCCATCCAAGAAA
Source organism: Rhinatrema bivittatum (assembly GCF_901001135.1). Classification (NCBI taxonomy): domain Eukaryota; kingdom Metazoa; phylum Chordata; class Amphibia; order Gymnophiona; family Rhinatrematidae; genus Rhinatrema; species Rhinatrema bivittatum. The sequence goes on along the minus strand of NC_042618.1, from coordinate 163,422,016 downwards.
TGAACAACATTCAAATCCCTCCTTAATTTAAGACCAGACGGAATGAGGGGTATTTATTTATGGCTTTTTTATGATGCATCTCAAATTAAAAGTAAAATAAATCTAACATTTATACTAGGATAGGCGAGAGATCTAGAGAGCCACTGGAACATGGTGTTCCCTCAGCCAAGAGACCATCAATTGAAGGACAGGGCTTAAAACTTACTGTGCTTCAATATATACCATGGGCCAACCCAATTACTTTTTTTGGCAAAACCTAAATAGATTAGGCAGGAATATTAACAGGTTCATTTTAAAATGAGTGCACGTATGCCCACTGGTCTGCAAGTGGAGATACGCTGAAATTTTAAATTATGCACGCACGTGTTTTTTAAAATACATCTGCCACGTGTAAGTATGCACCTAATCTTAAGAGAATACTCGAGAAAAGATACCTTGCGTATCTTTCCTAGGACTTTGCTGGCTTTTACATGTGTACGTAGACTGATTTAAAAACATGCTCAGGCGAGGGATAATCCCATTTTTCCAATTAGTTCACCAGTTTGGCAAATTAATATAAAGGTCTTTAAGACCCCTCTGGTTCTTCATCCTGCACTCTCCCCAGTTGACCCAGACCCTCATCCTTTCCTGTAAGCCCTAAAACGTAAGATCTACAGCCTTGTTCTCATTTGGAGCAGCAGCAAAGTTATGCTGATAAGTTAATGCACGCTGTGGTCTCCAGTTTTAAAATACAGAATTGAGAAACTGAGGGGATTGCAGGTATTCCTTTGGGTCCTGATACTTTCAAGATTATTGCATTTGCAGATGACCTATTGGTTTTCGTTGCAAACCCTCACTGGGCTGCTTGAGAGTTGTTTTTGATCAATTTGAAGTTAGCATGGGGCACATTTAAAACTAATCGGAGAAAGTTCTTTTTTACTCAACGCACAATTAAACTCTGGAATTTGTTGCCAGAGGATGTGGTTAGTGCAGTTAGTATAGCTGTGTTTAAAAAAGGATTGGACAACTTCTTGGAGGAGAAGTCCATTACCTGCTATTAAGTTCACTTAGAGAATAGCCACTGCCATTAGCAATGGTAACATGGAATAGACTTAGTTTTTGGGTACTTGCCAGGTTCTTATGGCCTGGATTGGCCACTGTTGGAAACAGGATGCTGGGCTTGATAGACCCTTGGTCTGACCCAGTATGGCATTTTCTTATGTAATTTGGACAATTTTCAGAATTCAAGTTGAATATCTCCAAATCTGAGGTGTTGGCTTTCCCAAAAACGATATGGAACTGGTGGGATGATGATTTTCCCTTCAAATGGGCTTCTGGCGCTTTCAAGTATTTGATTATTTATTTGCCACAGTAGAACTTCCTTTATAAAATGAATGCCTCTCCATTTTTGGAATATTCAAAACTCAAATTCCAACAATGGCAAAATTTACCTCTTTCCTTGGTTGGGCATACAAACATATAAAATGGCAATTTTTCCTTGGTGGCTGCATATTCCTCAAACTCTCCTGCTTCAGCTAGTGCAAAAAGATATTAAGAAATTAGATACTTTTAACATGTTTATGGAAAGGAGTTAAGCCCAGAATTTCCTTAAAATGGTTGAAGCTGGAATGAGATAAGGGAGGATTGGCCCGTCCAAATTTGAAAGTATATAATGATGCCTGTCTGGCCAGAATTCTGAGGGATTGGCTGTTTTCTATATCTTGTTATACTAATACTAGGATAGAGTCAACTATAATATTTCTTTATGTTAGACTTTACATGTTGATAGCAGCAAACTGGCTAAAACAATTAAGGGAAGCATTCTAATCGCTCCAGCACGTGATTTCTGGAAAATTATGGTTAAGAAATTAGGAAGAAATCCAGAAGTCTCACCCTTTTTGTCCATCAGGGCAATAAAGATTTCCCGCTAGGAGACCAGGTTCAGAATTTCTTTAGTTGGGCCAAATTGGGGGTGAGATTTTGACATTCAAATAATTGAAGGACTGTTGCACTTTCAGGTTCACTGACTACTTTGCTTATTTGCAGCTGAAACATTACCATAAAGAGGTCTCAATTCTACCCCAATCTATTTTGTAAATTTGAGCAATTATTGTTGGTGGAGGAGATGGATAGGGTCTCCATTTCAAAACTTCGCAAAACTTTTCAGAACATAGACAAATCTAATTCTTGTAGCGCTTTGGCAGTAACATGGAACAGAGAATTGCTATTTATCTTGTCAGCAGACAACTTATTGAAATGTTTTAAAAAGATAAGAGGCCTTACAGGAAATATGTACCTGAGAGAGGGTTGTTGGGTTTTTGTTTTGTTTTTTTAATTCTTGCGTAGGGCTTACATTACTCATATTAGGGATTACAAGGCCTAACTGTCAGTCACAGATACCTGCCAAAAATGTATAGCAGCTCCGGGATCTTTCCTACATGGATTTTGGAATTGCCCTCTGATAAAATCTTTTTGGAATCATTTTTGTTTTTGCCTTTTAAAGTCAAGATGTTGATAATAAAGTGCCCTGTGCTGTTAATCTTGTCCTTTTTGATGACACTTTATCACAACTACAGTTTTGTGATTAGGAAGGAAAAAGAGCTTTCCTCACAAAATGTTTATTAGGCAAGAAATCAGTTCTATTGATTTGAAAAGGTTCGGACAGACCTTCTGGCACTGGCAAAATCGGCTTCACCTTTTGATACAGATGGAAAATATGGCTAGTCGTAATACATTTGGGAGACTGAGATTTCTATGTGTATTGCAAAAATATATTCAGGGTCCTTCTCACCTCATGCTAGAAATTGGGTGTAGCAGAGTTCCTTAGTTTGTTAAGTGTTGAATTGTTAATGGTTGATCTTCAAGGCATTTTGGGGGGAAAGAAGGAGGGTGGGAGGGAGGATAAGGAAGGGTTAAAAGGATATCATTTTAGTCATGGAGGCACAAGAAACAAATGCCCTCTGACATTCTGATCAAATATTGGACACCATAGAAAGGCTCTGTAAGCTGATACTGTAGGGAGGGGATGAGAAGAGAGGGATGGGGAGGAGAGATAGAACCATAAAAGATGGAAAAAGATTTTCATGTTTCTGTGAATATTCAAATTTTGCAATTGTATTGCAATCTACTGAACTTGTTTTGTAATTTGTTTAAAAAAAGGTGTTGAAATACTAAAATATAGAGATACATTTTTAACTGTTGGTCCCATTCTGGAACATCCATGCCCCACCCATGCCCTGCCCCTTTCCCACCTTATTTTTGACACGTGCACAAGTATATTCACACGTAGTTTGCAGCTTTTTAAAATATGCATTGCTCATGCATGGCCCATGTACGCACATATGTGGCCATTTATCGCGAGCAACACTTAAAATGGACATCTTAGATTTTAAGATAGTGTGTGATCAATGTAAAGTGGCAATCTGTAATGTAAAACACCAAACTAAAGCCTCAAATAATCTATAGAATTGCAAATCAGTGTAGGTCAAGAGATGGGATAATCCTGACTGATTTCTCACTACAGTAGAAAGAGAGCTGGCCAGACTATTAACTCCAAGGTCTGCAAAGAGCGATATATTGTCTTTGACTACATTAATGAAAAATGTACCAAAGCTGAAGGCTTCTAGACTGGCAAAGAGGAAAGACCACTCAGCTTTGAAGAATGTCTTTTCAGCATAGAGGGGGAGAAGAATTAGAGGTGTTTGTTAAATTTCTACAGGTATTAAATGGAGAATCTTGTACACATTATCATAGTCCTGTCACATACGCACGAAACCCATCTAATCCCTATGTACACTATTTAGGATCCAGTTTCCAAATGCTTTTTCTATCTACCATCCTCTCTCTCTATCCTTTTTCTCTCCAGAGTTCTAGAAAAGGCCACCTATCAACCAGTTCCTGCTTTCCATCTGCTATGGACCCAATTCATTTGTTCTAAAAACTTACTTAACCAATTGCATACATCCATTTCTTGCTTATTCTTCATTCCTTGATTTCTTAGAACTCTCTGCTGCCTTTGACACTGTTGATAACATTCTGCTGGAGATCCATCTTCACTCAGCTTCTCTGATGTTCTTGTTTGTTCCCCTCTCCTTCCCTCCCCCTGAACGGTTCATTTATCATTCTGACAAGAACCCCTAATGCTGTTGGTGTCCCTCAGGACTCTGTCCCACAATACTCTTCTCCATTTATATTAAGCCCCTGGTTACCCTAATCTCCTCCTCTGGATTTTGTATTACTTGGTGGATGACATCAAGTGTCTTTCTCCTACCCCTCTTCAGTTTCACCCTACCTTCCTATCTTCCATTCTCAATGCACACAAATTACCTTATACTGAATTTATTAAAAAAAATGTTCTTCCCTGCATTTGCTCAGGTTCAAATGCTGAACTTCTCTCAAATGATTATTTATGATTCATTCTTTGCCAGAAGTCTCTTTTATTTGATTCTGCAGTCTCTTGTGCTACCCACATTTCCAAACTAGAATCCTCATATTACTAAAATCTGCTTCTCTTTCACATTCAGTATCTATTTTTGCATGCTGTTTTTTTTCCTCCAGAAAAAGCTACTGCAAAAATCTTCTCATCGATCTGAGATTTAGCTATACATTCCTTCAGAATATGCTGCTATGTACAATTTGCTCCTTTGTCATTCCTCTTCTCATTTCACCACCTTGCAGCTAAGTATTACACAACATTCAAACCATGCCTAAATCAGCCCCATCTGGCCAAGCTAATTACATTTTGTTTTGGTCTGGTAGTTTCTGCTTGTTCTTTTGGGTTTCCAACTCAATCAGAACCTACCTGTTACAACACAATACCACAAGGGGAGGGTCCCGTTTTTATATCCCCTGCCACCCTCTCAACTTACTTAGCCCAACCAGACTTGAAGACCATGGCCTTTTCCAGAACACAGTAACATAGACCTAGAGTCTGGCCTCTAAGTGTGGTCATTGAGTGATGCATTGGTCCCCTTAGCTGGCCTGGGATTTGAACCCAGATTCACCATATGGCAGTGCACAGCACAACCAGCAGCTAGCCCCGAATAAATGAATTTTTTGCCAGCTGAAAGAACATTTTTAGCTACATGTAAAAAAGGCATTCTGGGAGGAGTTTTGGAGAAATGGCTGGAAACTGTACACATACAGGTAATAACAGCATACACTATCTTAGATGGGGAAAGCATACATTCTTAATTTTAACCACATAACTAGCTGATATTCAAACTGAATGCATGCAAGTACTGTGTGTTTGAAAGTTGGCTGGATTTGTTCAGGCTGAAAAGTATCTATTTTTATTAAAATTTCTTAATCACCTATGCACTAGGTAATGTACATAGTAAAACATACACAATTAAAAAGACATTCAAGATAACTAAACAAGATGGAGACTTCACCATCTGATACAGACATGATAAATCTGAAGAGTACAGGGTTGCTGACCCTAGTTAGAAAAGTAGGCCTGCTTAAAAAGAAATGTATTGAGCATTCATTTTAAAGTTTTTAAACACTCAGACAAGCTTGCCTAGCCAAGGGAAATGTCCAGAATACCTCTCTGATGAGATCTTAAGGCTCAAGATGGACAATATAATCATACGAATAGGTGTGTAGAGTCCTAGTTAGACTTCCTAATGAAAAAACGGAGTCCGAAATGTAATGATGGCCTAGTCCATCACTCTCTTGTACAGTCTCTTGGCACAGCACCTGCATCTGGCTGTTCCTTCAGAGTAGCCGCCCTCATCTTACATGAGCCGGTGCAGTTGCAGTGTCTTGTCACCACAATGCTCCCATGCAGCTGGTCTTCCAGCACGGCCACGCACATCTCGCCAGCTTCTGCTCCACGGCTGCAGCTGATATCCTGTGACCCCCATACGGTAGACCATCACAAGAAGGTCATAGACAGATAAATGGACAGACGGAACTAGGACATGAGAGAGAACACCTAAAAATGACACAAAGTAATTTGCAGACTGCAGGGATATATTACGGCTCAGAAGGGGAGAAGCAGATTTTTCCACCTTCTCTTGCTGGAACAAACTCTGGACATAGATAATGAAATGGTGCTAGAGAAACAAAGCCTAGGCAAAGTGGTTCAGTAAAGCCTCTCTTTATAGTGTATGCTCATACCATCCCTCAAACTGCACCGTTAAGCTTTAAAGTTTTTGCTTTCACTTAAAACAATCCAAGTTTTCCTATTCCAAACAAGTTGCAAGGTCTGAAATCCAGGCATTATATCGCAGGGCAAGGCTGGATCTGTCTCCAGTCCTATACATGATTACTCAACAAACCTTCTAAGCTCCCATTTTGCTTGCTGGGAAGAGTGGACTCTAGAATATCTATTTATATTGGTATAATATACAGACACCATCACAGACAGAAGAAATGGATGGAGATTTAATGAAGGATATTCAGAAAATTGCTATGAAAGGGGAGGTGCTATTGATAGGGGATTTTAATCTGCTGGATATCGATTGGGGCAACACGGGCTGTGGTATCTTCTAGAAGCAAGGATCCTGGATACTCTGCAGCCAGACCTGTTCTGTCAACTAACAGAACCCACATAGGAAGGGGTGATACTGGACCTGGTGCTTACCAAAAGGGACAGTATTTCTAAAGCTGTGGTGCACGATTATCTAGGATCCAGTGATCACCAGATGGGTGTGGTTCAGTATTACAGCGCAGGAAGATGAAGTTTATTCAAAGGCGAGGGTCAGGAAAACTAACCTTGTTGAAATGGAAGCGCACCTCAAAGACTCATTAACTGGATGGGGAAATCAAGGTGAAGCAGAAGAGCAGTGGGCAAAACTAAAAAGATACTAACTTTTTTATTAGGAAAGTAAATAAAGGAAACACTAAAAAAAAGAGGCCACTATGTTTTTCTAAAGAAATAGCTGAAAAGGTAAAGGGAGAAAAGATTAGTGCTCATAAACTACACCATCCCACAGAAATATCTGTGAATAACATCTGGAAAAGTTAAAAGCAGCTCAGAAAATAGTCAGGAATGCAAAAATTCAAATGAAATAAAAAATATAAAATATGGTAAAACAGGGGGGAAAGACTTTTCTTTTTTTTTTAAACATGTTAGTAATGAAGTCCTAAGATGAAACTCAGAAGTGAAGGAGAGGAATATGTAGAAGCTGAGAAAAAAGTGAAATTGCTTAAGAAATATTTCTGTTCGGTATTCACTGTAGAAGCGTCAGGAGTAGGAACACATAAAATGATCACAAATATGATTGGAGGCGAGGTAAACCTCAATTGATTTTCAGAAAAGTGTGCATGAGGCAATGGGGCCAGACAGGATACATCCAAGGGTATGAAGGGAACTTAGAGAAGCCCTAGCAGCTCTCTAAAAAAAAAAAAAAAAAAGAAAAGATCAGCTAAAGTATCAAGAGTAATTTTAGAGGACTGGAAATGGATAGAAATGGTTCCTATTCATAAAAGTGGAAGTAAGGATGAGGCTGGGAATTACAAACTGATTAGTATGATCTCTGTGGTGAGCAGATTAATGGAATCGTTGCTAAAACAGAAAATAGTTCAGTTTCTGGACTGGATTCAAAGATCCAAGTCAGCATGCTTTTACCAGAGGTAGATCTTGTCAGTCAAATCTGATCAATTTCTTCAGGTGACCGGAGAGCACTAGATGTAGTGTACTTGGATTTCATTAAGGCTTTTGACACGGTTCTGCATAGGCAATTAATAAATTGAGCACCCTTAGTATGAGTGATATTGCCTAGCAAAAGTGTGCAATGACTTCCCAGTAGCTGCCCAGCAAATTTCATGTGGAAACACCTGTTGTGAATTAGCCCAGGAAGTCGCCTAAGAACACATCAAGTGTGCCCCTAAAACCCCCGGCAGTGGACGCCCTTTAGAAATGTAAGTCGACTCAATTGCTTCCTTCAGCCACCGCTCAATTGTAGCCTTAGATGCCTTATTTCCCTTCTTTGGACCACTCCACAGTAAAAAAAAAAAAGTTGATCCAAACTACAAAGAGGCAATCCGATCTATAGAAATCATAAGTGGCCTTTAGATACCTCAAAAATGCACACCTCCCATCTAAGAGTTAAACACCCACCTGTTTCCCCCTTCCGGCTCTTGTTCCCTAGAAAAAGCTCTCTACGGTATTTGTTCCTATGTGTAGATCAAACTTTCGGTATTTCGTGTTTCATATACGTCAATATCATCTATTTTATTTAAAAAAAAAAAATGGTTCTAGTTGCTAAGTTGACTGTTAAGCATGTTTTGCTCCATTTAATATCTTATTGTAAAGCCTGTTGCTGAATTATTGTTTGCTGTAAACCGAGGTGATGTGCTGTACGTGCCACGGTATATAAAAAATCTCTAAATAAATAAAAATAAATAAGAGCCTAAGCAACCCTCGTGAGATGTAGAGGAATCCAAATCCGGAAAAAATGGAAGCTCCACTGTCTAAGATGGAATGCCAAGACTTACTCAAGCAGAAAGGAAGGCACCATGCATAAAAATACCCCTGAATCCAACATCTGTAGGAAAGGATCTCGACACGATAGTGCCTGGAGCTCTGAAATTCTCCTAGCTGAACAAATACCCACCAAGAAAAGTACTTTAAAAGTCAAGCTCTTAACCATAGCTCTCTTTAATGGCTCAAACAAGCTCACTTTAGTGGTTCAAACCGAGCCTCACACAATCCTTTAAAGCAGGGTTGCTTACCTGTAACAGATGTTCTCCTAGGACAGCAGGATGTTAGTCCTCACATGTGGGTGATATCATCAGATGGAGCCCAGCACAGAAAACTTTTGTCCAAGTTTCTAGAAACTTTGACTGGCAGACTGAGTATGCCCAGCCTGCCGCTATCTGCGTGTCCACCCGAGTGCCCCCTTCAGTCTCTTCTTTTCCACGGTGCAGTAGCCTTGTGTTTGTGGAGCTCCAACCCCTTGAAAGCGTCTTTGCATTTTTTCAGGGTTTTTTCCCTTTTTCTGTGTCGGGTCCCCCTTCGCGGTTGGTTAATCCGGTAGGTGCCCTTGGCTTTTTCTATCGTTATTTGCAGCCAATTCCCGACTCCTGCTTCTGGGTCCCCGGTCATCGACCACACACCAGCCTCCTTTTTCGATGGTGTCTCCGGGTTTTTGACTATGTCCCAGTACCCGAGGACCATGTCCATCACAGATATGCATGAGGTCTGTATCCTTTGCCTGGGGGCCTTACATAACGTCCGAGGGTGTCGTTCGTGTGATCAAATGACCCCCAAAAGGGCGTCGTGCTCGCCTGGATAAAATGGAGAAGCTTTTTGGCTCCCTGAATGAGACATCACTGCATCAGACAGCTCCCATTCCCCAGGGTCTAACTTCTTCTGACTGAAAAAATCTGTCTGAATGTTGTTCACTCCAGTGATGTGAAATGCTGCCAGCCGCTCTGACCAGATAATCAACTCTCGAGCCATTGCCTGATTCTTGGTTCTGCTTTGACAGCTGATGTAGGCCACTGTCGTCGTATTGTTTGATAGGATCTGTACTGGATGGCTACATAACCTTGGCAGACAGGCAAGCAACACTTGTCGCTAACCAACTGTTTCAACCACTGGCCCTGTGCTGTCTGATCTCACCACACTGCTTTTCATCCAGAGAGGCATACATTGGTGATGACTATTACACAAGTTGGAACCTTTCAATTCTGTACCACGCTCGAAATTGGTTCGAGTAAGCCACCACAAAAGACTGTTCCTGGCTTTCCCCTCTAATGGAAGAGGAAGATGAAACTCTTCCAATAACAGATTCTAGCAGGAGAGTCCGAGTCCGTATCCTCCTCGTCCTCCCCCTCAGAGAGATGTAGAGGCAAGGGCCCAATGGCAGTAGCGAGGCTGTCCCCCTTGAGAACCCCCCGCTGCGGGGATAACCTCGGCGGAGGGTCGTCCTCCCCCTCACACGCCAGCATTGCACCTGCCGCGGCTTTCCGCGGTACTAAAATGGCCGTCATTCCCGCCAAAACTGCCGGCGAGGAAAACAAAATGGCGCCCGAAGCCTGCCCGGCACTAATCGCTGGCCTGCCAGCCTCGGGTCCGGCGCGCAACTGTCTGCTTCCCCGGATCCCTACCGGCGCCGCGGACCCTCCCTCCCCGCCGGAAACGCACGCGGAGCAAAGGCTGTCCCTCGACAGCTGCGTTGCCGCGGACCCGCAGGCCCGACACGCAGCCCCGACGAGAAGAGCCAAGCAAGAAAAAACGAGGTAACAAAAAGAAAAAACACTCCTTCCCGGTGACAGCGGTGCTCTAACTCCCCCCCCCCCTAACGAGGTACAGGAAAGACGAGGCACAAACAAAAAACAGGCAGAGTCGTTTGTTTTTTTTGTTTTGTTTTTTTTTGTACACACAGACACAGTTACCGGCAAATCAGGTCCGGGCCCAGCGGGGGGGAGGGGAGTGAGCCGGGCACCCCGGTGTCACCCCCAGCACTGATGGACGCTGGAAGTGGAGCTCCCCCACATGTCAGCGGCCTCAACCAGAGGGGATGGTCCCCTCAGGACCTCGCTACCCTCTGGGAGGCAGACTCGGTGACCAGCAGGCAAGCCTCTGCGGTCCGAGTCCTAATCCGTTTTCTTCTTTCTCTTGCTGATCTTTTATTTTTTTTTTTTTTTTTTTTTACACTATCTACCACCTAAATCTAGGCCTCAGCACAGACTGTAGATTTGGCACCCTCTCCACCTGCTAGGAGACAGAAGAATACTGCCGGTCTGTAGGTGGCACCAGCCTAGATATAGGCGGAGTTTTTGTTTGGTAAACTTCTGTCTACATCTGCTAGAGGGGGGGCCAAACCCAGGAGTCTGGACTGATCCGGGTATGTACAGGGAATAGTAGTTTTCTTGGTGAATGCCAATACCAAGGCATCCACCTTGGACAGAGGCAACAACTACAAGGTGTCCTCTGGTAAAGGATAGAGCTTTACCATAGCTCTTCAGAATCACAGACCAGACTCGAGTATCCCTGACCACCAGCATCTTCAGAGACTTTTGGAAGGGAAAAGCCTTAGCTGGCCCTCTTAGGCCATCCAAACCAGGATTTGCACCCTCCAAGTATGACTCTTCCTGCGTTAACTTGATTCCTAGTCCTGAAGAACCTGTGGAATCAGCGGTCCAAGTTCCTCTCTGTGAAAGAGGCGAACCACCTTGGGATTGTCCCCTTCAGCCACAGGCACCTCCTGTGGATCCTGGATCAAATCTGGCGATTCCTGCAGTAGAGTCTTCTCCTGGGACCACCCCAGGGGCCTCCTGCTGATCCTCCGAATCATCCGTATCATCCTGTAGGTTCCCAGAACCCAAAGCCAAGCCAAAAAGATGCCAAAGTCCCTCAGCATGCTCTTAGGAGCATTAGAGATTGCTCGCACGTTAGACGACCCCCCCCCCCCCCCCCCAGGAGTTGAGGCCAAGAGTCACCTTGCTCCCTCCCCCCCCCCCCCCCCCCTTTCCTGGCCAGAAAAGCCTTGTGCATCAGGAGAACAAACTCAAGAGGAAAAACCTGAGAGGAGTCAGACTCATGATCCTGGGAGGATCCAACATCTGCGGGGCTTGCATCAGGAGGGAAATCTTCCCCTTCGAGGCCACCCTGAACCATCCCAGGCCTCAAAGCAGCTGGGAAGAAAAGTGGTGCAGAAGGCCTGGGATCCCCCGAAAATGTGGGAAACTGCATGGCCGGTCATGTGGCAGCATCTAAAATGGCTGCCACCCTCCCCCCCACCCCCGCTCTGGAGAGAGAGGCCCTGGGAGAAGCTCTGGCACAGCGTGAAGATGCAGAAAAATGAGGGGAGGGCCCTGCCTTTGCGACTTCCCCACCAGCAGCGCACCTGGCATACAGACTGAGCCGCAAACCAATTCCCCGCAGGCCTGGCAAAGCAAAGCACACGGCCTGACCAAAAACGTGCACTGAAACCAGCTCTTCACAGCGTCGCTGAAAAAACAGACATGGGAAAAAATAAACTCACCTGCTGCACTGAATCCATCAGTCATCTGTCCTCCCTGAACTAAGCAGCAAAACAGCAGCAGAGAAAATGGAAAAAAGAAATCACTCTTACTTTTCTTAAAAAAAAAAAACCAAAAAAACCCCCCTCTATCAGGAAAAGAATGGAGCCAAAAGAAATAAGATACTTCCCTGTGTCCTTGATGGAGCAGACAGGATCACAAGCAGGTCATAGCACTGCCTCATAAAAACTGAGGGATCTGGACCACCAGATGTCAGCCACACAGTAACAGGAGCGAGCTAAAGAAGAGTCACCAACCCCCTGCTCGTCCACCTTGACTAGGGAGGATAGCCCCACCTGGATCTTTTGAAATTTCTCCAAATCATATTTTTTGTTTTGTTTTTTTACTCAGACTGCAGGTTTGCACCATCTGCCATCTGCTGGAGACAGAAAAATATTGAGGGACTGCAGGTGACACTCTACATTATTTAGTAGTTTCAATAAAACTTTGGCTCCCTCTGCTGGCAGGGGTACAAAACCCAGGAGATTGAACTGATTTGGGTATGTACAGGGAATGAGAATTGTAAAGCTAACTTACAGGCCGATGGAGCACACTGTTAACCTGCCCTTGGATGCGCGTTTTCCCTTACCCCTTATTCAGTAAGGGGCGGAAAACGCGCGTCCAACCTGCGGCACCTAATAGGGCCCTCAACATGCAAATGCATGTTGAGGGCCCTATTAGGTATGCCCGTGCGATACAGTAAGTAAAATGTGCAGCCAAGCCGCACATTTTACCCAAAAGGTAGGCGCTAGTTTCTGCTGGCACTGGGAAAGTGCACAGAAAAGCAGTAAAAACTGCTTTTCTGTGCACCCTCCGACTTAATATCATAGCGATATTAAGTCGGAGGTCCCGAAGGGTGTAAAAAGTAAAAAAAAAAAAGAAAAATTTAAATTGGGCCGGCGGCTGTCGGGCCGAAAACCGGACGCTCAATTTTGCCGGCGTCCAGTTTCCGAACCCGTGGCTGTCAGCGGGCTCGAGAACAGACACCGGCAAAATTGAGCATCGGCTGTCAAACCCACTGACAGCCGCCGCTCCGGGTCAAAAGGAGGCGCTAGGGACGCGCTAGTGTCCCTAGCGCCTCCTTTTGCCCGTTTCTACTGCACCACCTAATTTACATACTGAATCGCGCGCGCCGGGAGAGCGGGCATTCATCCGCTCTCCCGCGTTTTTACTGAATCGGCAGACTAGATAAGACATATGGTCTTTTTCTGCCAACATGTTCCTAGCATAATCCAGCAAAGTCCATGACAGACACTGCCATAGCCATAGGTATTCTGGTCAGGTGCTTTTTAAACCATTAGAACCCCAAAGCCTTAGTCTCACAGGCCAGGGAGAGATTTTTTTCTTAGCAATACAAAGCCTCCACATCCTCACTGCCTGTGAATCTCCTGTTTTACTTAAGGGAGGTCTCGGTGCTGAACTAGCTACAACAGCACTATAGGTAACCCAACCAATAGCTTGAAAAGTAGAGATTAATCACAAAAATGTCAGTTGCAGAACAGACCGCTGTCAGGCTGCACTTTGATAGTGCACCGCTTAAGCAGACGCTGTTACCAGCTCATGGACTGATCGCATACAGCCATTTAAATTATTTTGACAGTATGTCGCCACCTGAAGCTCCCTGAAGAAGGAGTCATACACTCCGAAACACTGCCGTGTCGGAGGATGCACTTCAGGACTGTACATACTATCTACTGTCTTGTGGACCGAGATAAGTGCACGCATTAGTTGTTTCACATTATACAGTGCTTGCATTCGCGATATAGCCCCGGAAGGAGAATATCGGATGTCCATGCAACCTATGATTAGACAAGCCCAGGGCTCCACAATATAAGCCAGAAAGTATACTGTGGCAATATATGACGGTTGCAAGACATCCTTTTCTACAGAGTTCTTTCTATATAGCTGAATTTATATTTTTGTGATTGAACTAGCTACAACAGCAGCTGAATCCAGAAACAATAATATTTCCCATCATACTCCAGGCTCCACTAAAGATAACAGTGCTCCAGACTGTAAATCACTGCAAACTTTATTTTGTTACACGTTTTACTCATGTTTTAAAAACTGTATTTTAAAATTTCAGACCCTTCCTCCCCAGACAATGGAATTCAAGTGAGGTCCACACCTCATTCCAACATGATGGGAGTCTGCTGACAGAACAGGCTGCGGCTCCCCTCATTCCCCAGCCCAGGCTGCCGATTGAGCTGGGATAGCACAGACAGCACTGCTACATACAGACGTCTTCCATTAGCAAATGGAAACCTTCTTATATATACTTTATGAGAGCAATGATAAAGTACATATAATAATTACTAGTGCACTGTTACACCCCAGCAGCATTCTGAAGTGTTACACTGTACATTGCTCACCCAACTGTGCCCCTCACCTTTTGCAGGCACAGTGGAAGAAATGTAATCCGTCATGATGACGTGGCTAACATCACTGCTGAGGTATTGACATTCACCCCCCTGTGTCTGTCCCCACCGCAGGGGTGATACCCATCTCAAGCTGATATAAAAGCCCCAGGGTGCTACTAGTCATCTTACCTCTGGTGCCAAGCTCTCAGGAGCCAAAGCAATCAGGCCTTAACAGGGGAAGGACTCGGATTGCAGCTTCTGCTACTCTCAGATGGCAAGGTGTGACTGGCTGGCTGAGTGGCAGGGTGATGTACAGTACATCAGTACTATCCAGACATTGTACGGGCATCCAGAAGAACCACCTAATCATTTAACCAGCCAAAACTTCATTAATTTAGATTTTTTAAAAGCATTTTGACCCATTTGTTGGGCACCCCCCTTCACCTCCTGCTCCCCCTCCCCCCCAGGTCCAAAGGGGCAACATCTGCTAGAAGATACAGAAAGGTGAACAGAAATAGAGAAGAAAACTAAAAAAAAAAAATGCATGAAATCCATCTTGTTGTAGACACCCTCAGCACAGTCCAAGATCAGACAGCCCCAAACTGGCCAGTGTTGACATGGATTGAAATCAAATACCAAAAAAGGAAGAAGAATCTTCCAAAACAGAACCTCCTGATGATTTCCAAGCAAATAACATGGGCCCGGAAGTAGGAGGTGCATGCTTAGGACTTTTTGGCATCTTGCGTGTTTCGTCTTTTCAGCTCACTCAAGTCAACAGGTTTAAATGCTGTTAAGAAAAAAGGAAAAAAAAAAAAAAAAAAAGAGGCAGGTCAGTGAAGCGAGTATAAATCAGAGAGGGCTGCTAGTGTCACCACACTGGGCCAGCAGTGCCAACTGCATACAACAAACCTAAGAGCTTCTAAAAAGGTGTGCCTTTGCCATATTTTTTCAGGAATAATTTTTGAAAATGAGTTTATATAACAAAGCAAACAACTTCCATTGTTCATGATAAGTTGTGTCTCTCTTTGCATCTAATTCTGTTCGGGTATCATTATTTCTAGCTAATGAAAGATACCCGAAGCTTGAGTCAATCATACCCAACAAGCAGATCAACTTGTAAGAGCTCGTGCTGTGACACAAATCATTCTCTCTAAACTAAGAAAATGTATTATTTACACATTATTTTACTCTTTTATTGTAATAAAACCACCATTCAGGAATTCCTGGGAAACTTTCTATGATCAAACACAAACAGGGATATATAAATATGTAAGCCAATAATCTAATGTCCGGTATTGCTGGTCTTGGGGAATGACTGTTTTTAGGTTCACACTCACTAGCAAGCCAAGTACCGCTTTGCTCTCTATAGAAGGAAGTGAAATTTGTTTTAACATTTTTATCTTTTATGCAAATAAAATCACTTAATACATAAATCACTTTTTCTATCATTTCTTGAACCCCTAATGTGAAATATATTCATATAAAGTAGTCCTCCTGATGGAACATAGAAAGGTGCAGCAGTTCTATTGAATATTGAACCACACTTATGTTATTAACTTGCTCACAGATTTTCCATCCGATATGCTCCTTTCAATTATTCAAAGCTCAAACTTGCCCAATTGTTCAAAACAAACTTGCCCGACACTGGCCGTGTTTCAATGCCTTGTGTCTGCATCGGGGACTAGAGGACTACATAAAATAAAATACAGTCAAAAAAATCCAAAGATAAATAAATCGGCTACAACTTGTAATACTTACTGGAGCTAATGTTCATACATCTTCTTTCTGCTGTCTCACCATCGGACAGCATGCGACTTGACGTCTAACTATTTAAATAGCCTGTGACCAATTACTATCTTGTCCCTCTGTTCATAACAACACCAGGTGTCGCACCCCTTTGGGGCACGACAAAGGGACTCTCTCCTTTGTGCACCCCTTCGTGCAAACCTTTGTGTATATGTAAAAATTTATATTTATGTTTCCTTTGTTAACTAAGCTGTTTCATTGTATTCGACTAAGGAATTTTTTCCTGCTTTTTCTGTTTCACTGTAAACCGGCATGATTTGCATTTAATGCAAGAATGTCGGTATATAAAAGTTAAAAATAAATAAATAAATAAACGCCCCTGCCAGTCATCTATTACCATGTCTTAGTGAAGAAAAACTTGTATATGACCAATAAAAGAAAATTAGGTCCTTACCTTTTGCTAATTTTCGTTCCTGTAGTACCAAGGATCAGTCCAGACTCCTGGGTTTTGCCCCCCCCCCCCCTCTAGCAGATGGAGACAGAAGTTTACAAAACCAAACTCCGCCTATATCTAGGCTGGTGCCACCTACAATCTGGCAGTATTACTTAATGTCAAAGCAGCACAACACCAAAAATATGAACCCGATAACAATTAAATTACCTCAACACTGATGTATAACTCCCCCCAACTGGGGACCGAACTCGAGGTATCAAACAGTAACTCATCCTGATTGATAAACAGACTAACACACAGACTACTCAGCCTCTCCCCGGCATAAACCCAAATACTGGGTGGGACTCTGGACTGATCCTTGGTACTACAGGAACGAAAATTAGCAAAAGGTAAGGACCTAATTTTCTTTTCCCTGTACGTACCAGGATCAGTCCAGACTCCTGGGATGTACTAGAGCTTACCTTACTTGGGGTGGGAGCCGGAGAGGCCTGCTCTAAGCACTCCTTCTCCAAACCCCATCGACCCTGGCGCTTTAACATCCAAACGATAGTGCCGGGCAACCGTGTGGACCGATTTCCAGGTGGCCACCCTACAGATCTCCTCTGTAGGTATGTGATGACATTCCGCCCAGGAAGTGGCCTGGGCGCGAGTAGAGTGGGCTCGCAGCCCCGCGGGTAACAACCTACCCTGCAAAAGGTAGGCCGATCGAATGGTTTCTTTCAACCAACGAGCAATTGTAGTCTTGGAGGCCACCTTACCCCGCCTCGGACCACCATAGAGAACGAATAGGTGGTCAGACACTCTGAATGCATTTGTGATCTCCAAATACTGCAGCAGCGCGCGTCGGACATCCAACTTATGAAGATCCTTAGCCATAGGATCCGAAGCCTGCACCTGCAAAAACAATGGTAACTCGACCGTCTGATTCACGTGGAACGATGAAACCACTTTGGGCAAAAAGGACGGTACCGCCCGCAACGAGATTCCCGACTCCGAAATCCGCAAAAAAGGCTCCCGACACGACAGAGCCTGAAGCTCAGATATCCGTCGCGCCGATACCATGGCCACCAAGAATACCACCTTCAGAGTTAAATCCTTAAGGGTGACCCTGCGAATAGGCTCGAATGGTGCCGCACACAAAGCTTTAAGGACAACATTCAAATTCCAGGACGGGCAAGGCTGCCGAAACGGAGGATGCAAATGCCTCGCCCCCTGAAGAAAACGCACTACATCCAGATGCACTGCCAACACTGTTCCATGAATCCGTCCTCTCAAGGAACCCAGCGCCGCCACCTGCACCCTCAAGGAACTACAGGAAAGACCCTTGGACAATCCCTCCTGTAGAAAAAGAAGTATGTCTGAGATAGCCGCTCGGGTAGGTACCACGTCGTGCTCAAGACACCAGGACTCAAAAACTCTCCATACTCGCACATAAGACAATGACGTAGACTTCTTACGCGAAGCAGAAGAGTAGATACCACCGTCTCCGCGTACCCCTTGGATCTCAACCTTTGCCTCTCAAAAGCCATGCCGCTAGACAAAAGCGATCCACCAGGTCGAAACAAACGGGCCCCTGATGTAGGAGGTCCGGAAGATACGGAAAACGAAGTGGTTCCTCAATCGCTAGATTCAGTAGATCCGCGAACCACAGCCTCCTCTGCCATTCTGGGGCGACGACTACCACGTCCACAGGGTGCTTCTCGATTCGACGTAGCACCCTGCCTATGAGAGGCCATGGAGGAAACACGTAGAGTAACACATCTGTCGGCCACGACACTTCCAGAGCGTCTACCCCTTCCGCTGCCGTCTCCCTACGGCGAGCAAAGAACCGGGGAGCTTTTGCATTCTTGAAAGTTGCCATCAGGTCGATCGCTGGCGTGCCCCATCGAGCACAGATGAGTTGGAATGCTTCCTCCGCGAGTTCCCACTCTCCGGGATCCAGCCAGTGGCGACTGAGAAAATCTGCCTGGACGTTTTCTACCCCGGCTATGTGAGAGGCCGCAATACTGCTCAGGTGGGACTCCGCCCATATCATCAACGACCGGGCTTCGGATGCTACCGCCTGACTCTTGGTCCCCCCTGTCGATTGATGTAAGCCACCGTGGTCGCATTGTCCGACAGGATCCTGACCGACCGACTGCGGATAAGAGGAAGGAACCTCAAGAGAGCCAGCCGCACCGCTCGAGTTTCCAACCGATTGATGGACCATGATGCCTCCCGAGGCGACCATTGTCCCTGAACTGACTGCCCGAGACAGACTGCTCCCCAACCGAGCAGACTGGCGTCCGTGGTAACCACCGTCCACGATGGAGTCTCCAGTGAGACCCCTCGACTCAAGTTGGCCGGGCAGAGCCACCAGGGCAAGCTGTCTCTGGCATCCTGGGTCAGTGGCAAGGTGAGGAAGTAATCTTCCGATATTGGGCGCCAGCGGGAGAGCAACGCTGACTGCAAAGGACGCATATGAGCGAATGCCCATGGAACCAGCTCCAGCGTAGAGTTCATAGACCCCAATACCTGTAAGTAGTCCCATACTATCAGTACCGGCTTGCTTAACAACCTTCGGATCTGAGCTTGCAACTTCACCATTCGATCCTGCGTGAGCGACACCGTGCCTTGACACATGTCGAACAAAGCTCCCAAATACTCCAGGGATTGAGACGGCACCAGATGGCTCTTGGCCACATTGACCACCCAGCCCAGCGAGCGCAACAGCTGGAGCACCCGTTGAACCGCCGTTTGACAAAGCGCTTTTGACTTGGCTCGAATCAGCCAATCGTCCAAATACGGATGCACCAACAGCCCCTCTTCGTGGAGTCGCGCTGCCACTACCACCATAATCTTGGTGAACGTGCGAGGAGCCGTTGCCAGGCCAAATGGTAACGCCTGAAACTGGAAATGCTGTCCCATTACCGCAAAACGGAGAAACTGCTGGTGGTCCGGTCGAATGCCAATGTGAAGGTATACTTCCGTGAGATCCAGGGAGGCCAGAAACTCCCCCTTCCTCACAGACGCGATTACCGAACACAATGTTTCCATCCGAAACCGAGGAATCCTCAGACACCTGTTGACACTTTTCAGATCGAGAATGGGACGAAATGTTCCTTCTTTCTTGGGTACTACGAAGTAAATGGAATATCGGCCCTCTCGGAGCTCGTCGGGAGGGACCGGCACAATTGCCCGGAGATCGCAAAGCCAAGCTAGTGTCGACCGTACCGCTCGGCGTTTTTCTGAAAAACCGCAAGGCAACACTAGGAAACACCGGGACGGCCGGTGTGAAAAATCTAACGCGTAGCCATGTCTTATCACCTCTAGTACCCACTGATCTGACATGACTCTGGTCCATTCCTCGTAAAACCGGCTCAACCTGCCGCCAATCTTGGGAACGAAAGAATGGACCGGCCTCACATCATTGTGCAGGCTTACCGCCCTGCACACTCTGACCGGTTCCCGGACGACCGAAACGGCGCCTACGAAAGGACTGAGAATAAGATTGCTGTCGGGTAGCACTGTGACGAAACGAAGAGTTCGAGCCTCGAGACGTCCGTGGCCGGCGACCGCCGCGAAAACGAGGACGAGAGGCTGGAGCCCCATGGTATCTTGGCCTATCCTCCGGCAGCCGATGCACCTTATTCTCACCTAAAGATTCAATCAGATCCTCCAATTCCTTGCCAAACAACAACTTCCCCTTAAAGGGTAAGGAGCCCAACCGTGCCTTGGAGGTCCCATCCGCCGACCAATGACGGAGCCATAGCAGCCGCCGCGCCACTACCGCTGATACCATAGTTCTGGCCGATGTGCGCAAAAGATCATAAAATGCATCCGCACTATAGGCAATGACCGCTTCTAAGCAACTTGCCTGGCGCACCTCAAAGGACAGAGACTCATTGGCTAAGAGCTGCTGCGCCCAGCGAAAACCTGCTCTCAGAGAAAAATTACTGCAAATTGCTGCACGAATTCCCAATGCCGAGACCTCAAAAATTTGCTTAAGCTGAACTTCCAACTTCCTATCCTGCAAATATTTAAGCGCGGTACCTCCGGTCACCGGTATAGTGGTCTTCTTCGTTACTGCTGCTACCGCCGAATCTATCCTCGGCAAGCGCAACAGCTCCAGAACATCCTCCGGCAGGGGATATAACTTATCCATTGCCTTTGCCACTTTCAGCCCCAATTCTGGAGTATCCCACTCCTTAAAAAGCAAATCCGAGGCCGAGAAATGCAAAGGAAAGGCTGAAGGAGGACCCCGGAGCCCCAACACGACCGGATCCATCTGTCTGAGACGAGACTCAACCTGCGGAAGCGGGATTCCCAGCTCCCCCAGGATTTCCGGAATGAGGGGCCCTAGTTCGTCCTTCCGAAATAACCTGACCACCTTTGGATCATCCCCCTCAGCTCCATGAGGCGCTCCAGAACCCTTGGACCCCTCGGGGGCTGGGACAGAAAATCCTGATCCTCCGTTGGCTCCTCCAGCTCCTCTGATTCCATAGAGGAGTCTTGCTGACCTCCGGCCCCCCCGGGACCGAAGGGGCCGGACCCTGGCCGGACCCTCAGCCCCCGGACCGGGCTTTGGCATTTTTCCCGCCGTAGAACCTATCTCCGAGGGCGGGTTCCCTTGGGTCCTCTTCCGGGCCATGCGGCGGGCCTTAAAGGCCTTGTGTGCATGAGGAGCACAAATTGAGAATTAAAGGAGGAATCCGAGGACCCCTCTTCGTCACCCCCTTCCTCGGGGGAATCCTCGCTGAGGGTACTGGGCCTCGCTGGCCTCCCCCCCCCCAGTAGCCCTTTGCTGGGGTGACAAACGCGGCAGGGTATTATCCTCCCCGCTCTCCCTTTGGCCTGCGTTTGCCTCGGCTCCCCGATGCGAGAAAATGGCCGCCGTTCCCGCCGAAAACGCGCCCAAAATAGCGGCCGTCCCCGGCAACCCCGAAGACGACCCCCCCGAAAACGCTGTGGCAGCCGCGGTGGACCCAGCGCGAGGCTGCCTACCCCCCCGGGTCTCCGACGCTGGCGCCGATACTCCCTCTCCCCCTCCCACACACCCTGAACAGAGGCTGTCCCTGGACAGCCGCGCCGCCGCGGACCCGCAGGCCCGGCACGCCGCTTGCCGGGGCATGGTCTGCCGCAGAGCAGGAAAAGAAGAGTCCGCGAACCAAAACCACAATCGAGCCCTCCCCCGCCCGCCGTGCGAACCAGCAACCCCGACGGCAGAACGAGAGAGAGCACGCGATCAGGGCCCCGGCAGGGAACAGCAAAAAACAAACAGTCACCAACTTTTTTTTTTTTTTTTACTTTACCTAACCTCTTCACCTCGGATCCGGAGCCAGCTGGGGGGAGTGAGCCGGGATCCCCGGTATCACCCCCAGGCCTGAAGTGCCGGTATATGGGGCTCCCCCACTCCTCGGCAGCCTCAACCAAGGGGAACAGTCCCCTCAGGACCTTACCCTCCCCTGGGAGGCGGGGACTGGGACCAGCAGGCAAGCCTCTGCGGTCCTTCCCCTCTGACAACACACCTAACTTCTACCTCTCTTCTTTTTTTTTTTTTTAAATCTACCACCTAAATCTTAGGCTAAACACAGATTGTAGGTTTTGCACCCTCTCCACCTGCTAGGAGACAGAAGAATACTGCCAGACTGTAGGTGGCACCAGCCTAGACATAGGCGGAGTTTGGTTTTGTAAACTTCTGTCTCCATCTGCTAGAGGTGGGGCAAAACCCAGGAGTCTGGACTGATCCTGGTACGTACAGGGAATGAACTCATTCAATTATTTAAAAAAGTATTGAAATCATTATACGGGCCTGTGTGGTGATGTTAAGCCAATGTCAATGAAATTACATCCAAAGTCCTCCATTGGGTCAAATCTTGAATGGAGCTGGTTTTTGTCTACCTTAAGGAGTGCCATCTCACCCTCAGCTAGCATCAAATTAGTCATCAGCCTATACAGATGGCCACCGGCAAGTCACTATCTGAACTCCCTTTAATTTATTCCTATGAATAAACATTCTTAAAAGGTGTTCAAGCGATCACACAGTCTATTGCGATGTAATTGAAACATTGCTCATTAAGTTGCAAACTCAGTTCTCGACTGGGGCCGATCTCAGCTCTATATAATGTAGTAAAAATCCTCAATCACATCCTTGATGGGCAATTTTCTCATTGTGCAACATTCTCACAAATCATAAATAATGAGATTGATTTTTGATGTTTGAGCATCAGCTTCATGGAAGCCAGTTAGAAAATCAAGGTTGTTAATCTTTTTCGATTGTTTGATGGAATACTGTGCAACTACAGAATAAAGAACATGAAAGTCCAAGTTTCTGTTTGTCGTATGAATATCTAATAGTTACCATGTGTATGCATTTGATAGAGAATAATAGTGAAATACTTCTATGGATATTTGAAATTATATATTTATTAGCATTAATATAAGCATGCTATTTAAGGATTTGCTGTATAACGACAACACTGTTCTATGAGGACGTGATTGAGGACTTTACCACACTAAGTAGGGTCAAGATTTGACCCAATGGAGGACTTTGGATGTAATTTTATTGACATTGGCTTAACATCACCACATGGGCCCGTATGATGATTTCAATACTTTTTTTTAAATAATTGAATGGGTACATTATTGGTCATACACAGGTTTTCTTCACTAAGACATGATAACAGATGACTGGCAGGGGCATTATTTATTTATTTAGATTCTTTTTTTATACCGAAGTATAGCGAGAAGCCTTCACTCCGGTTTACATTGAACAACTTCATACATGGAAACATTTAATAATATAGAATATAAACATAAAACATTAGTATTATAATTAACATCTCGGCTAAAGCAGAGTGATAAGGAACATCATTAGATAGCATAACTATAGCAAGTATCATATACAAGGCGAAATAGCAATGACTGAGGTGGACATCAAGTTTAGGCTGTGAATGTTTGCTTAAATAGCCAGGTTTTAAGTTCTTTTTTAAAGGATTTGGTATCCCTTATTGAGCTTAGATATGTTGGTAAGGAGTTCCATTCTATAGGACCAGCTATAGAGAAAAAAATTATGAAGGGAGGGACAAGACAATAATTGGTCACGGGCTATTTAAATAGTTTAATGTCAAGTCACACACTGTCCAATGGCGAGACAGCAGTTAGAAGATATATGAACATTAGCTCCAGTAAGTATTACGAGTTAAAGCTAATTTATTTATCTTGGGATTTTTTTTTATTTTATATAGTCCTCTAGCCCCTGACAGACGCAAGGCATTGGAACATGGCTAGTGTCGGGCAAGTTTGTGCTTTGAATATTTGAAAGGAACATATTGGATGGAAGATCTGGGGGCAAGTTAATAAGATAAGTGTGGTTCAATATTCAATAGAACTTCTGCACCTTTCTAGGTTCCATCGGGAGGATTACTTTATATGAATATATTTCACATTAGAAGTTCAAGAAATAATAGAAGAAGTGATTTATAAATGAAGTGTTTTTATTTACACTGAAGATAAAAATGTTAAAATAATTTTTTTCACATAAAGAGCAAAGCGGTACTTAGCTTGCTAGTGAGTGTGAACCTAAAAACAGTCATTCCCAAGACAAGAAATACAGATATTAGATTATCAGCTTACATATTTATATATCCCTGTTTTTGTGTTTGATGGTTTCTGTTTTAGAGGGATTTTCACTAGAGGCTTTTGTGGTTGTTGGTTAGTATAAACTTTCTATGATGACAAACCCAATAGGCTGCTGTGCTCAATTTCAGAGGAGACATTGCCTGGAATAGGTCAACTCTACAGAACTCTGGTCACCCCAGTGGTCCTGGGGAAAGGTAGATTTATTGTAAGCAATTTATTGGACAAAACGTAATTATTTCAAATCTGTGTATATGAGGTTTTGAGACCAAATATGTCCCTTCTTCAAATGTGATCTCCATTCCTGTCCCTCCAGCACTACCCCCCCCCCCCCTCCCCCACACACAAAAAAAACCCACTCTCCTTCTGAAGTCTTCCAGACATTCTTGGCTCTGGCTAATAGGCTCCCATGGTTGTTGTCCAGCTGGTCTGTCCTGACTTAGACCTCACCCATCATCTGTTGACACTCACACTTCAGGCCAGGATTTGGGATCTTCTCCACATACTCCTCTACCAGGCCCCTCTCACTGCCAGATAATTGGTTGCGGAGGTCCCGCTCCACACACTGCCATGCTGCAGAGAGGCAAAGAAACAAAGAGGGGATTAAACAGCCCAGCCTGATGCTATAAGCTCTCTATTCAAGGTTTTTCACAGGATATAAGCAGAGACATTAAATTATTTTTGTAGCATAAAATTAAAGTTAAAAACTAAGATGTCTCAAGCTCCAAAACCCAGATAATTACAGAATCTGGAGAGTCCCATTACAAAGGGCAAATCACAGGATGCCAGCCTCACCTCAGGCCTGGGCATCAAGGCCCCCGCCCCAGGCCATATGAATGCCTCTGCCCCACCTCATCTAAGGCCTGGACCCCGGCTTCAGTGTCAGGACCCTTGCCCTGCTTTACCTCCTCCCTGAACTCCTACAGCATGACTTCACCAATTCCCTGGTCTCTTGCTCATTCCAGTCTAATCGCTCATCGATGTAAAGGAAGACTTCTCCATCTCCGACGCTTTGCAATAGCTCCATCAAGCATGTGTCCTCAACCCTCCCATACCCTACACCCTCAACTCCAGATCCTTCAGGCTCACCTTCATAAATGAAGCGCACATTCTCCTCATGCGCAGGGGTGAAGATCTCGCTGCTGCTTGTTGGAGACCGTGGGCTGCTATTCCTCTTTCCATTATAAACAACTCTGGACACTGGGGAGCTGAAAGACAGCAGAGTCCTATCAGATCTGAATGAGCTAAACAGAGGCAGCTCCCGCTGCAGCCTTTTCTCAATCCATCACAAATACAAGAAGAGGAAACACACGCATTGACCATGCAAGGCACAGGGATTAAATGGAAACTTTCACTGGAGCTCCAGGATCACAATGCAGCTGGTCTTGGGAGCTCTGTGATGTAATTCAAATTGTTTGTTACCTGGTCATTGCAAACTTGTCTCTGTCTGGCCACTTTGAAGCCAGAGCACTTCTCACCGGTCTAGTCCGTGAATTTTTGGAAAGACGCTAAGACAAAAGGGAAAGAATTAATTGGTGTCGTTGAGTGGCAATCTTGGAAGAAGTTTAAACTACGCTTACACATTTCTCCAGCATATGTCTGAGGAAATCAAGAAGGGGGAATGGACCCACAAGAAACAATTACATAAAAGACCCTATAAATCTCATCCTACACTCCTATTAAGCCAAGCAGCTTATTACTGAAAGTAAGACATTGTCCTTCACTCTTGCAAAGGGAAGGCCAGGGCTCAGGTGTCTGAAGGTAGAAAAGCTCACATACTTGGATTAAAAAAGTAACAAAGCAATATTTTTACACATAAAAATGTAGTCACCAGTTTTTGAGACTAAATGTCCATTGCAAGGTTCTAGATTCTCTCTGCTTTCATTAAGTTGCAACTAGTCTGCTTCCGGCTGAAACTACCTGGAGAGGAGTCACCCCAGTAATGAAGTAAATAGTGAAATCAGAGCCTATTCTGGGCTCTTCCAAAAATGAACAATGGTTTCAAGGTTCCTGATCACCTCTATTCACAGCTAGCATGTCAAAGATTTGAGACAATAAGAAGGAATTTAGTGCAAGAAAGAAAAGGCCAGTGGGATCAATAGATATCTGGCAGCCATTTTGGCATTTTCTCCTCCTAGGATCTCCCCCTTCCATCATCTCTTCATCTTCCAAAATGTCTCCCCTTCCCTCCCTTAAATATCTTTGCCTTGGGTCTCCTATGCCCCTACTTTCCTTTTTCCTTTGTTCTTGGATCTTATCTTCCCCTCCACTTCTTCACCTTCCTCTCATGTCTCTCCCACTTTCCCAGGTTCCCTAATAGCCACCTCCTCTCCCTTCCCCACTTTTACCCCTTTCCTGTCTCACCCATCTCTTCCCTACCCTGCCTCACTTCACCCCCTCCCAGTACATTTCCCCTTCCTCTCTCTTCTAGATCTCATCTTCTTCCTCCATTCCCATCTCTTCTTCCCTCCTGAGTCTCACATTGACCACCCTCCAATCTTCAAGTATTGTGACTGTTTTAAATGATAAGCTACAGTTTACTAGTATCAGGTTTACAATTTCATGTTTGAGTTTTTTTCTCTTTTGTCAAAAAGGTTTTGTGGGACTGTCACTTGTTACGAGTAGTGAGAAAATACTGACCAAGGTTCCACATTAAGAGCCACCACTCAGGAAAAGGATCGAGGTGTCTTTATTGAAAATATGTTGAAATCTTCCGCTAAAGTGTGCAGCAGCAGCAGCTAAGAAAACAAATAGTGCTAGGGATTGTTAGGAAAGGAATGGAGAATAAAAGTAAGCTTGCTTATTGTAAATGGTGTTTTCCGTAGAGAGCAGGATGAATTAGCCATGCTCTCTGGGACATCTTCGTGGCGGACCGACACAGAATCCTCTCAAAGAAAACAGAGCTGTGCTCTGTGCGGCTGTTCCCGTGCAATTCCCCTCCCCGTTCAGTTAAAGAAAGCTTAAGCGTGCAGCAAATGGAGAAAGAATAGGACAGAGATAGAGTCAGAATATAAGATGTCCAAGGAGGAGGGTGGGGACACATGGCTAATTCATCCTTACAGAAAACACCGAAAAAAAAATTGCTTTTTTTTTCCCCCCCATAGATAAGCAGGCTGAATTAACCATGCTCTTTGGGGAGTCCCCAGCTGTGAATTCTAGAGCAAACCGTTCCTTCCGATTGTTCTTAGTCATGTATAAATCAGACGACTGTGTGCAAAGGAATTAAAGAAGATCATGGACAGCTTAAGTTTTGGTTGCGAAACACAGTACTGTTTCTCCCACTGCTGCATCTGACTGAGTCTGTTGTTTAAGATGTGAAGGTGTGCAACAAGCACCATGTGGCTGCTCTGCAGGTATCTAAAATTGGTACATTTTTCAGGTGAACAATGGAAGTTGCCATGGCTCGGATCTGATGTGCTTTCACACCATCTGGGAGCTTATCGTAATTCGTCGAGTAACAGAAGTTAATATACTGGAACAGCCAAGTTGCTAACGTTTACTTAGAGACTGGCAAACCTGGCGCGCATTGGGGTTGAAAGAAAGAAACAGTTGCAAACTACGTTTCAGGGACTGAGCCCTTTTACAGACCAAGGTGTGCAGGGTTTTTTCTCTTTCCGTAGCATGTGGTTTCAGGAAAAAAATAAAAGAGGGTAAGGTGGTAGTCTCAGTGTTCCATCTGAACCAGACAATTTTAGGGAGAAGCACTGGGTTGATTCTTAAGGTGATCTTATCATGGTAAAACTGTACGTAGTGCAATTCATTGACTCTTCTTGCTGATGTGACAGCTACCAGAAATAATACTTTCCACGTCAGAAATTTCACTGAAGTGGAGTGCAACGGCTCAAATGGTGGATGTATGAGTTTTTGCAAAACTATGTTAATGTCTCAAGGAACTGCTGGTTTTGTGACCGGAGAGCAAAGTCTTATTGCTCCACGCATGAAACGAGATACTAATGGATGCGTAGATATGGTTTTCCCATTCAAGGAAAGGTGGTATGCTGCTATAGCACTCAAGTGTACTCGAATGAATGGTATCGCTAGTCCAGTGGAAAATAGGAAGTAGAGATACTGAATAATTTGTTGTGGAGAGTTATGAAACTGATCCAGCGCTGTACATTTACACCAGCTGGAGTATGTGCTCCATTTTCCTGCATAAGTTTTCCGTGTAGATGGTTTTCTGGCAGAAATAAGAATATGTTCAATATCTGCTGGAAGAGAGAGGTGACTTAAGGCCTTCCTTTAAACCTCCAAGCTGTCAGATGCAGAGAGGAGTGTAGGGGGTGAAGTAGTGTGCCCCCTTCCTGTGATATAAGATCCTCTCGGTTTCCTAACTGTATCACTGTTTGAACTGTCAAATGTTCAAGGTAGCATACCATGGTGGTCTGGGCCACTCTGGTGCAATGAGAATGAAATCTGATTCATCTGCTATGCACGTCTAAACTACCCTTCCTAACATAGGTATTGGTGAGTAAGCATACAAGAGGTTGTCCGTCCACAGAAGTAGAAATCCATTTTGAGCTATTCTGCGAGTGCTGGGGTTGATGGAGCAGAAACGTGGTAGTTTCAATGTTCACGTCCGCTGTGACGAGGTCTATATAGGGCGTTCCCTATTTCCTGAATAGAGCTTTTGCTTTTGGTTCAATTGCCACTTGAGGGGGTGGAAAATCCTGCTGAGCCTGTTATCTTCTGGGAATAAGAAACACAGTGGCTATGTTGCTTGCAGCTGGATGGAATGGTTCAATGCCCATTCTTGAGTCAGTATTGCTTCCTTGCAAAGGGTCCGCAAACCTGATCCGCTTTCTTTGTGTAAAACATGGCTACTTGATTGTCCGTGTAGACCATTACTCTCTTCCCAGTAAGGATATGAGTGAAGGTGCAAACTGTATTCCTTATAGCCCTCAACTCCAGTAAGTTTAATAAACAGGTGTTTTTCCTGCAATGACCAAATCTCTTAAGCTTTCAGGTGCAGTACTTGTGCACCCCAGCCGTGAGTGAATGCATTTGTTGACATGGTGATTTGATATTCCTGTGATCGAAACGAAGCTCCCATCTGCAGAACTCCAGTTGAGATCCATCAATCTATATCCGAGGTAATCGAGGGAGTCAGTATAACTTGATGGGACATGGGCTGTTTGTGTTGAGACCACTGAGCTATTAGTCCGCATTGAAGGCGACACATTTGAAGATGTGATGTGGCACCACAAATATGGCTGCTGCCATATGACCCAACATTTTTAGAATTTGACAAGCTGAGGCACTTGAACGAGTCTTTAATGTGGAGGCCGGTTTCTGAAAGGTCTGGACTCGTTCAAGTGGAAAGAAGGCTCTGCAGAGTTTGGTGTTTAACAACGCTCCAATGGATTGGAGGATTGGGGTAGGAACTTGGTGCGATTTTTCATAGTTGATTATGAATCCCAGTATGTCCAAGCAGATTATGGTCTGCTGTAGGTGTGAAAGAAGTATTTTTTGTTTTGAGGAAACTAGGAGCCATTCGTCCAGGTAGGGAAAAATCTTTATGCCTTTTCTGCGAAGATAGGCCATAGCTAAACATTTTGTGAAAACCCTGGGTGCGGAGGATAAACCAAATGGAAGTACCTTTATTGGTAATACATACTGTTCACTTGAAATCGAAGGTACTTGTGCAAGGTCAGGTGCATTGGGATGAGGGCATATGCATCTTTGAGATCCAAGGAGCACATCCAATCGATGGGTTGCAAAAATGGAAGAATGGTTTTGAGAGATGTCATCTTGAACTTTTTTTTTTTTTTTTTTAATAAAACTGTTCAAAGCCTGTAGATCTAACATAAGTCGGAGACCCTCTCCTTTCTTTGGTACGAGGAAGTATTGGGAGTAAAAGCCATGGCTGTGTTGCCAGCGAAGCAGTTGTTGAATGGCATTTTGGTCTAGAAGTAATTGTATTCCTTTTGAAGTAGAGCCATGTTTGTTTGATCTTTTTGTGGATGAACCAGGTGAGGTAGGTGTGGAGGTACACGGAAGTTCAGTTGATATCCATTCTTCACAATATTGAGGACCCAACAGTCTGATGTTACTGAGGACCATTCCTGGTAGGACAAGGATATTCTCCCCCCCCCCCTCCCCCACTGCTGGTGTTGGCTGTGGCCTTGCTTAACTCAAAAATTTTGTTGAGGCTTTTGGCTCAGGCCTTGTGCCTGCTGCACAGTGTTCTTTAGTGATTTCTTGATTGAAGTGGCTGAGATTGTTGTCTCTGAGATTGGTAGGCCATTCTGCGATAAGGCGTGTATGGCCTATATCGATGACGTTGGTAGAATGGTCATTTGTATTGGTAATGACGTTTGTTAGGATAATGCTCTGATGGCAATGTTAGTGATGAGACTGCTAAACTTAGTTCTTTTAGTTGTGAGACTCTCTCTCAATCTGTCGCCAAACAGGTTGTCTTCTTTGCAAGGGAGGTCGGCAAGTTTTTCATGAACGTCGTCCCTTATGGCACTTGCCCTAAGCCATGTGATTCTGCGCGCTGCTATAGAAGTTGCTGACATTCTCACAGAGGTGTCAAAGGCCTCATAAATTGTTCTTATCAGATGGCATAAACCTTCCTTCATATCTGATTTAATTTGAGTTTGTGCTTGAGCATCAGCACTGGTGGGACTTCCCGGTTTCCATCCTTGTAAGCATTCGAACAAGTATTGAGTAATGTAGAATTGGTAATGTATTCTTGAATTTAGCACAGCACCTTGAAACATGTATTTAGCGTCTTTACCTGGGGAGTGTATTTGAGTACAGCCTTGTTTTCTTTGCTTTTTTCATTGATGACTCAAAAATGACCGAAGCATGTGGTAGTAGTACTGATCCATAATGGGTGGACTTTCGTAATCTAAATTTTAGATCTATTTTTCTAGAGATGGTAAGGATAGAAAATGGAGACATCCAGGATTTGTCTAGCAAGTCCTCCAGCATGTGTGAGGGGGTAGTGCCATGGGTTCTGAGGGTACATCAAATATTTTCAATATTCCATGAATCTCTGACCTTGGATCTGGTATCTTTATCTCAACCTTGAGAAAGGAGCCCACCTTCTCTATAAATTTAGGTTATGCTAAGTCTTCAGGAGGTGAAGACTATTCAGGTGGATCTAAAAGATTCTGGTTGATGATCCCGGAGATGTAGGTGGGCAGGTTGGGACATTTAACTCCTGTTCCAAATCAACTGGTTTGAGGCCATGACCCATGGATCCCTCTCTGACTGATCATCCCCTGGAGGGGAAGATGGTAAAGATCTTATGGATATATTATCTTCAGATTCGCTTGAAGAATCCTGCCTATGGAGGGATTCTGGTAGTGATGCAAAGAAATTCTTCAGAATGCCAGATATATGAGTCATTGCTTGTGAAGCTGCAGACCTCCCCTTGGGGTGGGATGTTTGGTTAGTATGGGATAGAATCTTTTTTGGAAGTGCTGCCTCTAAGATGGCACTTTGTGATCCCAATTGGCCCTGGGGGCTCTCTGTGGAATTTGTGCCTTTTTACAAGAGGTTCTTGCAACTGCAGTTTTCTTTCTTACGCTTTGATACCTGTGATAGGCCCGAGTATACCATGCCCTTTGATGAAGAGAAAGAATTGTTAGTAAGTCAGACTACATCTATGTTAGAACTGCCCTCTAATTCTTCTTGAGTAAATATTATTTGCAGATCCAGTCTCCTCTGTGCTTGGTTACCTCCTAGGGAAGGTGCCTAGGATTTTGGTGCTTTGATTGCGTCGAAGAGGTTTCTTTCATTGGTGGTGCAATCGACTCACTGTGTTGTTCTTTGAGCGCCGATGCAGTTCTTGCGTCGCGTACTTTTTCTTTAATGCATCAACCGACGTGACGCTACATGCGTCGAATGCTTCGATGGATCCTGCATCGGACGACTCGATTCTTCTTGCGTCAAGCAACAAGATGCATCGTACGACTGGACTGCTTTGACTGGTTAGACACTTCATGCACTGGTCGTGTCTATTGCGCTAACCAACTGTGTGAGTCGCACGATCTTTCCCTATCCTTGTCCTGAGTCGTTGCCTCCAATCCTGCTCTCAAGGGTTTTCTGGAGGCATCTGGACCTTTTGGGCTTTTATCACCTGAGCCATTCGCATTCTCTGTAAACTCCTCGGACCACTTACTTCTTGGTCAAGGTTGCAATGAAGATGATCTTCTAGTTGGGGTAGATTTTTTCTTCTTCCCTACTGGCAGCAACTGCATCGATTTTGGGGTTGGGGCATGACCTGGATGGGTCGCCCCTCAATTTTTTCTGTCCTCTACTTTTGGGCCCACAGGGACATCCTGCAGCAGTCCCACTGGGGGCCACTCAATCTGCTTGGAAGCCCACTTCCCTTTACCCCCAACGGGATCAGGAATGACATTGATATGGCGCGCCAAGCAGGAAGACCGGAGGAAGTCTTACCAAAACCCCTCCAACATCTCTAAATTGGGAGGAATCCTCTTATCTTTTTTTTTTTACTTACCTGGGCTCAGCGCTTACCAGCTGAGTACAGAGACAGTTTCCGGCTGCGGGGGGGGGGGGGAGCTTTGGCCATCACTGCCATGCTCTCCTTCCTTCACCCGCTGTCTTTCAGTTGCTTCAGCAGCAAAGTCCACACCGGGAACTGGCTACCAGACCAAGGCATGCCTCTGAGGTATCTCGGAAATCACCTCAGGATTTCTCAACTGGGGGAGTAACTTTTAGGTATCACCACAGGAGAGCAGGGCTCAGTCTTTCTCCAATTTAAAAGTAGAATTTCTTCTTCTGAAAGGGTATAATGATCCCCATAGGGAAAGCACGTCCACATCTGCTAGGGGACTGAGAGATAACACATTGAAATCATCGGTTCAGTGTGCTGCGGCAGTCAAAAAAGCAAACAGAATGTTGGGAATTATTAGAAAGGGAATGGTGAATAAAACGGAAAATGTCATAATGCCTCTGTATCGCTCCATGGTGAGACCGCACCTTGAATACTGTGTACAATTCTGGTCGCCGCATCTCAAAAAAGATATAATTGCGATGGAGAAGGTACAGAGAAGGGCTACCAAAATGATAAGGGGAATGGAACAGCGCCCCTATGAGGAAAGACTAAAGAGGTTAGGACTTTTCAGCTTGGAGAAGAGACGGCTGAGGGGGGGATATGATAGAGATGTTTAAAATTATGAGAGGTCTAGAACGGGTAGATGTGAATCGGTTATTTACTCTTTCGGATAATAGAAAGACTAGGGGGCACTCCATGAAGTTAGCATGGGGCACATTTAAAACTAATTGGAGAAAGTTCTTTTTTACTCAATGCACAATTAAACTCTGGAATTTGTTGCCAGAGGATGTGGTTAGTGCAGTTAGTATAGCTGTGTTTAAAAAAGGATTGGATAAGTTCTTGGAGGAGATTTATTTAGAGGATTTATATATCGATGAACGTTGGGAACATCTCATCAGTTTACATTAAAACAAAATTATAGCTAACCGAGCTTTACATAGAAATTGGAACCAATTGTAACAAGGAACAGAACAGATAATAACAGGAGATGTCCATTACCTGCTATTAATTTCATTTAGAGAATAGCCACTGCCATTAGCAATGGTAACATGGAATAGACTTAGTTTTTGGGTGCTTGCCAGGTTCTTATGGCCTGGATTGGCCACTGTTGGAAACAGGATGCTGGGCTTGATGGACCCTTGGTCTGACCCAGTATGGCATTTTCTTATGTTCTTATGTATTGAAAAGCTGAGGTCACTGCAGGGTGTGTCTAGGGTGACGTCAGCTTTGAAACCTGACTCCGTCTCCATCTTCTAGCAGGGGAGCATACAAAACATTGGTCCTGAGTCCATCTGGCTACACGCTAGGAAATGTAGCAATAATTATGTCCATCAGTGACGGACATAATTATGCTGCATTAGCAAAACTTAAATCCCGGTGTTCTTGGGAGCATGTTAGCACTTAAAAGTGCTTTTTTGGGGTACAGTAAAGAGTGTATAAAGATCTGAGGAGAAAAATTTAGGCACGAGTGAGAGGAGCATGATCGTGAGCTGCCGCGGAGAAATAAAAACTAACAAAAACTAACGGGGGAGGCGAATCGCACAGACGCACAGCTCTGTATTCTTTGAGAGGATTCTGCGTCGGTCCACCTACAAGGACATCCCAGAGAGCATGGCTAATTCAGCCTGCTTACCTATGGGAAAAAAACAGAGAATATTATAATGCTTCTGTTTCGCTCCATGGTGTGACCTCAGCTTGAGTACTGTGTGCATTTCTCGCTACCACATCTCAAAGAAGATATAACAGAATTAGAAAAGATACAGAGAAGGACAACCAAAATGATAAAGGGGATGGAACACTTTCTATGAAGAAAGGCTAAAGAGGTTAGGCCTCTTCAGCTTGGAGAAGAGACGACTGAGGGAAGACTAACAGAAGTCTACAAAGTAATGAGTGGAATGGAACAAGTAAACAATCAGTTGTTTACTCTTTTGGAAAGTACAAAGTTCAGGGGACACACAATGAAGTTACTAGGTAATACTTTTAAAACTAATAAGAGAAAATATTTTTTTTTACTCAATGCATAATTAAGCTCTGGAGTTTGCTGCCGAGGATGTGGTGAAAGCTATTAGTGAAGCTGCGTTTAAGAAAGGTTTGGACAAGTTCGTGGAGGAAAAGTTCATTATACATACAGCAACAAGAGAAACCAAAAAAACAAGTTTTTAAATGTCCTGCAAACAAAATTACCACAAAATTTTTTTTAAAACTAAATCTTTAACAGTGTAAGCCCCAAATCTCAGCAAGCCAGTCAGTGTGCACTGGGGCTTTTTGCCCAGGAAGTTTATGACAATGGTCCACTTAATAAATAAATATGATTTTACATTGTGAATCATTGAAGTAGCTCCTGAAGAAGCTTTGATGAAACACCGGCCGTTGTTGGGCTTTTTGTCAATGACTGGTGGACTCTGTTATTGAAGTACTCTTTTTAAATGCTAAAAACATTTCTCAAAAAAAGTTTTTTTCCCCCATTTGCTTTTAGATTGATTGGCCCAGCATATGAGTGAAAAGACCGAGAGGCCTGTGCAATGCAAGGCATACTGACTGGCTTGCTGAGATTTGGGACTTACACTGTTAAAGATTTTGGTTTTGAAAAATTGTTGTGGTAATTTTGTTTGCAGGTTTCCCTTGTTGCTGTATGTTTCTATTGGGTTTCAATAGGCTCTTTTTGTTTGTCAACTGGAAAAGTCCATTAACCATTAAGGTAGAGTTACATAAATCCTCTGCTTATTCTTGGGATAAGCAGCTTGGAATCTATCTACCCCTTGGGATCCTGCCAGGTACTTGTGACTTGGATAGGCCACTGTTGAAAACAGGATACTGGGCTTGATGGACCTTTGGTCTGACCCACTATGGCAAGTTTTATCTTCTTACATTATATGTTATTTAATCCATATTTTATTAAGTACCTTTCTTGGAGTGTTAAGCAGGTAAATATCTAATAATTGAAATGAAATGAGAGACAGGAAGTGTTGTACAGGGAGGCCTGAGGGGCGAGAGGAAGAGATGGAGGGGGGGGGGGGGGGGGGGGGGGGAAGACCCACGAGGAGAAAATGGAAAAAAACGACATTGGCTCAGATCAAGGTCCATGAAGCCCAGCATACTGTCTCTAACAGTAGCCAGGCTGGATCACAAGTACATGGCAGATCCCATAACATACATCCAGTTTTATCTGCTTTCTAATGTTGAGGTAGTTATAAGTTTGGCAATAAAGGCCTGACAGAAAAGCCAGGTTTTCACTTGCTTTCTGAGGTGGCAAGGATGGCTATTTACTATTTCATATAATATAAAAAACAAAAGGCACTCCATGAACCTAACAACATATTTAAAACAAAACACAGGAAGTACTTTTTCACTCCGTGCACAATCAAGCTGTGGCATCTGCTGCCAGAGAACATGGTCAAGGCAACTATCATAGTGGAGATTTGGACAAGTTGCTGGAGAAAAAGTCCATAACACATATTAGCTAAGTAGACTGAAGAAAGCTATTACTGTCCTGAAAGTGAGTAACAAGAAATTACTCTTCCCCTTGCCTTAAAAAAAAAAAAAAAAAAGAAAGACTAAAACCGTGCAACACCATTTCTGAGCACCTCAAACTACTATAACATTGCCTGGCATCATTTATGAGCAATCAACACTTGCTACTATAACTTGTCTTGCTGTGATGCTATTTTTTCATTTCAGGTTTAGTCCTTACTATCTTTTTTTTTTTTTTTTTTTTTTTTTTTTTAACTGCTACACCTATCAACCTAGTGACTGCTAAGATACTTTCTGATATGCTCTAACCCAATCCAAATAAAATAAAGAACAAAATATAACTACACAGTCAACCACATAAGAAAATATATAATAACCAAACAAAAACAGTAAGAAAAATTACAATCTAAAAAAATACAACAATGAATCGCCTACATAATAAAATCCCAAGGAGTATTTCATAAAGTATAAACAAAGTTGAGACAACCCCTAGTTAGGACTAAAAATACAGCTAAAATTCAAGCCCATAGCTAAAGATACGGCTAAAGAAGACTCTTAACCTACCTTACAGAAGAATAACGTAAACAGCCTGGCCTTTATTTTCTTACGAAAAGTCAGATATTCCTGAATTTGCAGAATTTCAATCAGACCCAGATTTCACTCTTCATCTCTTGCCCTCCTCCTGGGTTTCCTTCCTCACCTCTACCCCTTTCCCTTCTCTCGGGTCTTTCTCCTCCTCCTGGGGCTGTATCCTCACCTCCTTCTTTCTCTCCTCCTGGGTCTCCCGCCTCACCTAATCTTTCCCTTCTCTCGGATCTTTCTCCTCACCTCTTCCTCCGGCCGGATCTCATCCGCCTCCTCTCTCAGGTTCCCCGCTGGCAGGCCCGAGGCGGAAATGACATCACACAGCCATCTGGGACGTGTTGATGCGGGTGTGAATCAGTGGCGTCCATATTTTTTTTTATACAACTTTATTGGTACAAGTCCTGATGTACAGCTCAGTGTTCTGCCACAGGGAGAGAAAAGGAATAAAGTTACTGGAAATGGAGGCACGAGCGCGCTTATGGTAATTTTGTTTCACTTGATGTCCCCGCCAGACATAGCCGAGCGTCAAGGTTCGCTTGGAGCTTAGTTCCGCTGCCGTCCTGGATTGTTTAACATAGGAGCTGAAGGGGCACAAATCTGAAACGACTCAGGGCGAAGTCTGTACTGAATTTTTTTTTTGGGGGGGGGGGGGGAGGAATGCTGTGCTAGCCCCCCCCCCTAGCCTGCCCTCACCTCTTACCCAGTTTTATGTAGGTATTCACTCTTTAATTTCTGGCAACATTCTGTATGTTGTCTTTTCACTTTCCCTCTTTGATGGCAGCTACTTTATACAAGTTGCTGAAGAGCCAATCATATAAATAGGCTTCCACTGAGGAGAGGCATTCCTGCACTTTTAAGATGCAGAGAAGAGAAGTGATAATTACTGTCAAAAGTAAATAGAAAGATTTTGATGTCCTTAGATATTTACAGGACTAGCCAAGGGCAGTGCTGTTGCTCTTTTCAAGTTAACCTCCTTAAAAGGTTTGGGATGGTGGACTGACAGTAATTCCAATGCCTTCAGGCCCTCTAACTGCTGCATCTGTAAGGATTAACTCGATTGTGATGTGATACTGCCACTAGGGCAAGAGCCTGAGCCAAATGTGAGGCCTCTGAGGCTTCCCCTATAGCTATGTCCCTGGTTTGAGCAGTAGCAGCACCATTCAGGCTTCAGTGACTCATGGAAGGTTCCTTACTGCTGTGCAGTGATTCTTAGATGGCCATCTGCATTCATGGCAGTGCTGCCTCTGCATCTCTCATAGATATTCATAATTAATTACAAATAAAAATGCAAAAGTGAAACTTTCATGTGCTAACCTCTTATACAGATCAATAAGAAGAGCTCTACCTGCTCAGGTACCTGCAGTGCAGGGGGTCGTTCTGCATCAGGTTTGGGTAACATCTCTTTCTGCCTGCTCAGTGTTATTTCAAGTGCTGTACACCATTTGACTGGTTGTGAAAAGTGTCAGGCCAAGCAACTATGTACAGTGTAGCATCATGCTGAGGCCAACTCAAAAGTTCTGAAATGTATTTGTACCTGCAAAGGAATATGACTTTGGTGAATGTGCAAGAGGAGATTAAGAGAATGTACATATCATATGTGGCATCAGTTTGCTGGCCTTGAGATTTCTTACCAGATGACTGAGCAGTAATGTCCTCAGCCTTGCCTGACAGATTTGTAATCTCACCATTTGTACACAGACATGTATGTATGTATGTGTCTGGTGTTCTTTACTAAACCAAAAATATGATTGAGACAATCACTTTTGACTTATCGTATACAAGTCTCATATCAAAATCCATTCAGTGGTTCCCCCCCCAATACCAGATCACCAGTAGGTGGACACAGTCTCCCCATAAGGCATTCATTTCTTCTTGATAGAGAACACCTAAAAAGGCAATTTAAATGTAACTTGTATAAACTGAAATGATTTTTATTGAAAAAATAAAGTGTATTGACATAACAAAAAGTAGAAAAGCAGATGGAGGTTAAAATTGTGTTCAAAGTAAGACTTTACAGTGCAAGAAACTTCATCTCTTTTCTTGGTTCTCCAATATCAGATAATTTCCTACAAAAATGCACAGAATATGCAATATTGGAGTCATGAAAATGATTGAATTAGCATAAGTATTAAACCTGTGTGCCTTAACACAAGGCTTTAAACCACGTTGCTGATCGTGATGTCTCTGCTTCAGAACTGTATTTTTTTTCTTTTTTTACTCTGAAAAGTTCTTGTTCTTAACTATGTAACTTGCACATGTGTTACCAGTATGCCCAGGGCACCAGCAATGTAAACTTCATCCCAGCACCACAACTGGAACAATGGCAACACTAGCTTCCTTGCTGCAGTGTATACCATAAATTATCCCACAAGAAAACAATATTTAAAACATGTTATTTAAAAAAAAACCACACACAGCAGACTTTAGATAAGTGAGCAATTATATAGTGAGAGGCAACCCTACTACCACTAACAACCACGAGCTTCTGGGGGTCTGAAAACTGATATGCAGCTGGAGACCTCTTGCACGAGAGCTATTTATAGCAAGACTGGGGAACACAGCCTAAATACCAGGAAGCCTTTATCGCACTGCTGAATCATGTGATAAACATTATGACACTGCAACTTTGACCTGATTTCTCCTCAATAACTGGCATATGCCTCTTATATTATACAGATGAAGATACAGTACAGCGGTGTGGTTGCAGATTTATCTTCTAAGGATTATTCAGAGTGATTGATGTTGGATGTTCGGTTGTTGTAGCCATTAGAACATTAACGGTATTCCCACTGCTGGAGAGTCGTGTGAGGTCCTTCAGTGCCCTTAGCATGGTTCTTCTGCAGCATGGCTGTCTTAAAGTGGTGTAGCTTAATGTGGTTCTAGGTTTCTCCATGTGTGGCTTCCTAGGCGGAATGGTACCGCTTTATATGTACACATGGCATCTAAATTATTTTTCAGGATATGCATTCTGTCAAAAATCTTCACAGACTTGGGTGAGGGAGCTGTGCTCACCAGCTGACAGGGCCCAAGGACAGTATAGACTGAGGCAATAGGTAAGCCATCATCTTGCAATCTATACCTCTTAGTCTGCTTTATCCTGTGTGAAAAGCTCCAGCAGCTCCTTACAGTCTGGGTCAATGAGATCTGAGGGTTTCTCACCATCATCATTTGTAGCATCCACTTTGGCTCCAAGAGAAATGAGATATCTAGAAAAGAGAGAACCAGGAGTAATGAAAAGAGTGCTAAAGCAAAACCTGAGAATATCCATACCACAAACTGACGGAACAAATTGAGGATGCTCATCACAGACAGGGTCACTGCTTTGAGATCATGATAACACTGCTGCCCAAGTCTCATGGGCATAGCTGTGAGGAAGGGGATTGTGGCGGCCACTGGCAATACTGCTGTGGGGAAGCTAACATTACTGCATTGCCCAACATTGTAGCAAGACCACGTCTAGTAGGAAAATAGACATTTACCTGGCTATGTCAGTGTGGCTATCGCTACAAGCCATGTGTAGCGGGGTCCAGCCATTCTCATCTCGCTGCTGAATATCTGCACCATATTTTATCAACAGCTTCACACACTCCAGGTTCCCTGCCAGCACAGCCTCATGCAGGGCAGCCATGCCTAGAACAGAAAACAACATTTTTAGCAATAGGAATTTCAAAGACATATTACCAACAGCTGGTTTCTTTTGAGAAGAAAATGGATTCAGAGATGCAGAGCAGAATGGTTTCTGAAATCTGAAAAAGGGATCTTTGTAGGCTAGAAAGCTTATGAACGTACAGAAATTAGATTTTTTTTTTCCTTTGCATGTGCCTCATTGGTTAATATTTAGTCACTGTGCTTATTTTTAGCTTGTGTTAAAATTTATGGTGTTTGCCATGTATAACCCAACATTGTTTAGATTTTTCTAGTATATCACAGGAACTGCAGGGTGCACACAATGTAAGCACTACCTGATGGCGATATGTGCGTCATCTGCTCTGCCCTGAAAGTATCAAAGAGAATCTGCGTAGTACAAGCAAAGTGTGGCCAAGGTCCCGGAGCTAGACCAAGTAGGTCTGCCTGAGAATCCTCTTTGGTAATTCTTAGATCTAAGGTGGAAGCTGCTCAGAGAGTGCAAGAGACACTGCTGCTGAGGGTCTGAGGGCCCAGTTCTTACCCAGTGCCACCATCCTGAAGGCTCTGCTCACCTTTTTCTCTGGCAATGTGAATGGAGAGACCATGAGACACTATCGCAAGGAGTAGAATGAAGAAGGTGCAGCTAAAAATTCTTCAACATAACCCTGGACAGTTTCTTATTTCTCATCTTTTTTTTTGTTTTCTCTTTACACCCCTGTCTACAAGATGGAATTTGTTCATACCATATTAAAGATACAACAATAAAGAGAAAGGTGATATCTTTTTATTGGACTAACATAATACATTTCTTGACCAGCTTTCAGGAGCTAACACTCCCATTCTTTTTTATTCTGACCCAAGGAAGGATTGGCTTCTGAACGCCAGTCCGATTATAAGGGTATCACCCTATACATTTTGGGGTGTTTTTTTAAATCTTTATTTCTGTGTTTCAAGTGGACTAACATGGCAACTACATTACTTTATTTCAAACATCAAAGCTAGTCGGGGGTGACCAAGCTCGTCCACTTCAAATCCTAAACACACAAGCTGGCATTTTCCCTAAAAATGCCCTGCTCTATAGGGACTTTGATGGCATTTGGATCTGCTGTTCCTGCAGTCTTCCTCTTTTCAGCAGTGGGTAAAATTTCTAGTGAACTCTGGGAATAGAACAAGCAGTGACCAATGGCACCTCTCGTGGGTTCTCCTGCTGACTGCATCTTCTTGCAATAATATTCTACCAAATTTGCAGAGTTGTGACAGCCAGTGCACACAGGTCAAGAGCACAGGCAAGCTCTGATTGTTTTACAGAGGTTCTAATAGAAGCAGATTGCTTCACTTAATACTTTAGCAGTCAAAAAGTGCCTGCCATTGTCACTTTTAGCTGAGCCCTTATAAGCAGGGAGTGGGTTTCAGGCCAAAGTAAGCTAATGTTCTTTTCTGCCTCACCTGACAAGTAGATGGTGTCCAAGGTGACCTTCCTGGCACGTATGAACCTGCCCACCTGCTCCAAATCCCCCTGCCGGATGTGGTCCTGGAACACAATGTCATTGGGGAAGTGTACAGTGCGGGCAGCCTTGATCCTGACTGAGGTGCTGTGCCTTGATCTTGGAGCTGGGTAATACTTCATCCTGGGAAGAAGGGACAGTACAGATTGTAGTCCCAGCAGCTGTCACCAAAACAAAGTCAACGACCACTGTAAAGGAGCAGTTAGTACACTCTTGTACTGGCTCAGCTAAGATATCAATACCCTTGTATGCATTTATATTCCAAAAGCTGTGTTCCTGTTAAGTGGTGATTTTGTAAGAAAGTTTTCAATCCTTAAGCCCTTTGGGTCCTCAGAAACCCATTAAAAGGTCAGGGGGGGCTGTTCTGCTATAGACGCTCCTCATGACTGTGAGAGCGCAGCACATAGCTCCTTTTATACCCCCACCCCCTACTCCACCCCACACACTATTTTCAGAAGCTTCATCTCATAGCTCCCTGGGAGGAGCTGTAACTAAGCTGCCCCCATCCCCAACACAGACACACTTTCCAGCACAAGTTAAAAGCTCAATTTACAAAGCAACTGATTGAAATCCCAGCTGTTGCTCTGCAGATTGCAGGGGTCAACAGTACATTATACATTTCACTGAGGAGGCTGGCCCCCATGTATATCATGGGACCCTGCACCTGGCCTATAGCAAAAGCTCACAAATCATCTCTTTCTTTGTTGTCCTGCAGACCAGACCATACCAATGGGATTAACTCTCACCAGCAAGAGAACTTTTTTTTCTTACATCATCCTTGCTATATATTCTGAGATAATAATTGACATCAGTAGCTTTCTGCCTCCAGCTGGTGGTGAGTGGTCTGGGATAACAGGGATTACCAAAAACAAAAAAAAGAAAAAGAATTTAGTGAAGAACCTCAGTGAACCTATTCTTCCCTAGGAGAAACCCAGGTCTCATTCAGGCCTCAAAAGTCACCTTGCTCCCACAGACTGCTGGGACTTGAGACACGGTAAGGCCATGTAAGGGAGGTGCCGAGGGAAAGCGGGATCAGCAGCCCCAATCTAGCACGTCTGCAGGCCTGTCTGATTGACAGAAAATACCCCCATTGGAAACAGCACCATAGTGGGCTCTTTTTGCTGAAATTGTGATGCGCTAGATTTAGCAAGGGACAAACAGATGCAGCAGGAGGGTCCACAAGCAGAGGTCAGGTCAATAAGAAGAGCACACGAGACGCGCTATGGGGAGAGGAACTGACACCCGTACAACAGAACAGAGAAGGAGCTGTGGTATGAGGGAGAGGCTCCGACAGAGAAGAAGCCGCCAACCTAGAGTGAGAAGCAGGCCAAGTCGGGAAGTGCTAACTCCTAAAGAATTGGAGCAAGCAGTGGAGAATATTGAGATGGAATTCTTGATACATAAAGCCTATAGAGAGATAAGGGTTGGTGATGTTAAATGCAAACAACTCCCAGAAACACCTGTGCTGCTACTGGTACAAAAGATCCTGGGTGCCAGAACACAGCTGGTCATTCATAGAATCCCCTCCAAGTTTTCTGCATTCAGCACAGAATCTCCTGGGCCTCGGTTCGGAGGACAAGAGAGGTCTGCAAGACTCGAGGGAGAAGGAAGTGGATGAAGGCAAGACTGCGATAATCAGTGTATTGCTGATGGACCCTTGGACCGAGGGGGAGTGGACGCCGCCTATGGGGCACAGTCCCACAGGTCCCCACCGTTGGTAGGCAAGGCAGACGATGAGCAGGGACCCTGCTGGAGCTTCACCACTACCAGCCCACATTCACCATAGGTTGAGCCCTCAGGTGCCGGGGCCGGCTGGACTGTGGGGCCTCTGCAGAGATGGGAGTTCAAGAGGGAGACATGATGTAGTAGCACAGGCCAAGTTGGGAACTGGCGACAAAGCTCGTAGGCGGTGTCCAGGCAGGGGTCGTGGCAAGCGGCGTAGCTCGTAGTCGGTATCCAGGCAGGGGTCGTGGCAGAGGGCGTAGCTCGTAGTCTGTATCCGGTCGAAAGTCAAAGCCAAGGTCAACCCAGGGACAAGGAAGGAACTCAGGAACTAGCTGCAAATCTCTGAAATGAGAAGACCTGTTGCCAAGGCAAAGGCTGGAAGCAGCGTCCAGCCTTATATAGCCCTAGAAGGTGATGTCATCGGAAAGGGCAGGCAGCACTTTCCTGCCGGGGGTCCTTTAAATAACGGAGAGAGGCGCTAGGGGGACATCCAGTATCGGAAGAAGTCGGCAGCATCCCAGCCGAGGAGAGGGAAAGGTCATTAGCATCGGCCTGGTGGTTTGGGCCCGCGGAGTTTGCGGCATTGGGCTTGTGGGTCGAGGGAGTGGTGCGACGACAGTAGCTTCCAGCTGCTGCCAGGGAACCTGGACCTTTTTCTGCTGCGGCACAATGGCGGGTGAGTGAGGCTGGCTGTGGAGCCATGTGGCCGGCAGGCATAACAATCAGGCTATTTAGGAAGGAAGAGCTACAATCCATTATTCTAAAAGTAATACAATCCTTGAATTTAACAGAAGCGGAAAAGGAGTCTAGAAGGAGAGGGGACCATATCCTGGTAGGCATAAAAAAGCCAGCCAAGGCCTTCCTTCTCCATCTGAATATAAGGGGTATGGTGATGGTAGAATGGGACACCCCAGATCTGGTTCTGAGGACCAAGATCACTATGGGTAAACTGTATCCGCTACAGCAAGAAAATGTGGGGCCGTTATTTAAGATCCTATGGGTGGATGCCCCAGTAGTGGCAATAACTAAGAAGACCACAATCTCGGTGGAAGGAGCTTCTGCAGAGGATTGAAAGATCACAGGGTGCACCTGAAAAGATCTTTGAAGTAGCAAGTCTCTCCTACAGGCAGCAATCTGTGGTGGTTATGTGGTCAGAGCATTAGTAAGGTGGATACAGCAGTGGCGAAAGTCAGCAGAAGT
Source organism: Rhinatrema bivittatum (assembly GCF_901001135.1). Classification (NCBI taxonomy): domain Eukaryota; kingdom Metazoa; phylum Chordata; class Amphibia; order Gymnophiona; family Rhinatrematidae; genus Rhinatrema; species Rhinatrema bivittatum. The sequence continues at coordinate 163,377,238 of NC_042618.1, read as the reverse complement.
TGCAGATGCTAGTTCCTTGGAGACTGCTCAGAGAGAGGCAGGGGTAGCCTTCCTGGATGAATGATCTAATTAGGACCTCAGCTAAACAAATAGTAACAGAGGTAATGGCCAGAAGGCATCTGAGGTTGAGACATTGGTCAGCAGATAAAGACCTGCCTGAGTAGGTTGCTCTTTAAGAGGTGTTTTTTGTTTGGAGAAGAGTTATAAAAGTTTATTTAAAAAATTTAGGAGAGCTTAAGCCTCAGAGTCTGCCAAAAGACTAGAGTAGGGGAACAAATAGAGACCCTGAGGGGAGCATAGTCAATTCAGGACTCCAAGAACATACATACAAGATAAGATGTCCATTTCAAGGAAATCAGAAAGGGATAGGGCCCCCCGAAGAGAGGGAGGGCCAGGAGGAATAAAATGAGGATTTGGGGGTCCACTCCTTACTTCTTCCAGTAGGTGGCCGATATTGCGTCCATCGGTGCTTGACGGCTTCGCCCCATTTGCCTCACCTTATTCACGGCTCCTCCCGCTTACCTAGGAAAGATGGCTAGTGCCACGTCTACAAGCTAACCTCTCCGGCTTCCCCGGAACGGCTATGGTGCTGCATCCTGCCATGCTCCTCCCAGGCACCTACTAGGGTACGCATGCGCGTGTACCACCCACGTCTTTATGCAACCCTTGGCGCGAACCTTGGGGGCATTCCCCCTTACTGACATCACGCCATCCAGATATATAACATCTTCTATTTTGCTAGCTCGTAGAGTTAGCAAGGACTTGATTCCGGATATGCTCCGTTCCTGTCTACGCTACTCTGCTGCTTCCATGCTGCCACTGGAAGCTCTCTTTCTGCCCTTTGGGGTAACTGTTAACCTGGGTATTTGCTCCTCGGGGGCCCTCTGCTTTATTTCAGCTGTTTTACAGGGCACAGGTACTCGCTCCTCGAAGGCCTGCTCTCCCTGCCTCGGTGCCTGCACTTTCTTCTACAACCTGGTGGAATCGCCTATCTACAGCAAACACCTAGTGAGTACTATAACTCTGTCTGTCTCATCCACAGTACTTCCTTGCTGGGAAACCTGCTTTGGAACCTCCCAATATCAACGGGGTGAGAAGGGCTCCCTCTGCCGAGGTCCCTGAGACTGCAACTACCAGACTGCCTCACTACTGCCACCTCTGGTGGTTCTCTTCAAGCTGTTTAATAAAGACTAACTGTGTTTGTGCGTTCTGAGTCTATCCTAGTACTATGGCTCCTCACGGGGCTCCTCCCCGTGGGCGTGGTCATCTGCTACAGTACCCAAGTATCCACTCAAACACCGCTCATTCATAACAGCCGATAAGTAAGATTCTATGAGGAGTGGACCCAGATTACCCAAGGTCAAGTGGGTCCTGGAAATTGTTCATTGGGGCTATGCCCTCAAACTGCCACCCCCATTCCAGAATCATACATGGCATTCCCATGTAACTCACAGCTAAGGAAAAAGATTATACAATCGACAGTAGAAACACTGCGCCACCTGGAAGCAATAGTACTGGTCCCCAAGTTCCAAATGGAAGAGGGATTTGTGGGATTCTTTATATTTTGTGGTTCCAAAGAAAGAGGACATGTTTTGTCCAGTTCTAGGTTTAAAAAAGGTGAACAGACATCTAAGGATCCCCCATTGCAAGATAGAAACACTGAAGTCAGTGATGGGGTGATACAAAAGGGAGAATTTCTCATCTCCCTAGAATCTGACAGAAGCGTATCTACATATTCCATCAAGGAAGCTCATCAAACGTTCCTAAGGTTTTCAGTATTGGGGAGACATTTCCATTTCAAGGCCCTGCCCTTTGGCCTAGCTACAGCACCCCACACATTTATCAAGGAATGGTGGTGGCAAAAGCAATGCTAAGGAAGGAAGAAAGGGATATTTGTTCACCCTTACTTAGATGACTGGCTAATTAGGGTGAAATTGTGGCAGGAAAGCAAAAGATCCAGTCTGAGAGTTGGGCAGTTGCTGGAAAGGTTAGGGTGGGTCATGAACAAGGTCAAGAACCAGTTGAACCCGTCCCAGACCCTGGAAAATCTGGGGGCATGGCTCAATATGAGCTTAGAGAAAGTCTTTATGACCCAAGAAAGAGATGCAAAGTTGCAAGTTTAGGTAAGAAAATTGTTAGTAAGCAAAAGACTCAAGATAAGGACTTATCTATAGAGGCTTAGATTTGGTTCCATGGGTGAGGGCACACATGCACCCCTTACAAGGGCTCTTTTAGCAAGTTGGGCTCCCCAGAACCAGGACTGTGACAGGAGGCTGAAATTGCTGGAGACAGTCAAGGATAGCCTCCACTGGTGGAGAGAAGACATCAATATGTTGGTTGGGTTGTATTAAATCAGTTGGTATGGTTTTCGGTGACAACAGATGCCAACCAGAGTTGGGGATCCTACTGCAAAGGGCAGCTGGCGCAAGGCAGCTTGGAGCTCAGGGTGATCAAGCTGGCACTCAGCATATTCCTCCCCAGGTTGAAGTGGGAGGCAGTAAGGATGCTGTTACAGTGCCACAACAGTGGCAAAGGTAAACAACTGCAGAAAGAAGTGAAGGCCATAGTGGGTTGGGCTAAAGTTCATCTGGAGGACTTGACTGAGGTCCACATAGCAGGAAAGGACAACTGGCAGGTGAGCTATTTCAGGTGGCACACTCTGGACCCCAGAAAGTGGGAGCTGTCAAAGAGGCATTTTTTAAAATAGTGGAAGCGGGGTGATCCCAGTTAGATTTGATGACAACCCAAAAGAATACCAAAACCAATAAGATTTTCAGTCGAGCCAGGGAGAAGGGCCTGGAGGTGTACATGCACTAACAGCCATGGCTGGTGAACAAGCTACTCTGTCTTCACTCCGTGGCCATTGATTGGGAGAGTACAGAGCCAGGACTGGGGGGAGGAAGGGGCAAGAGGGGAAGCTGCCTACCGGGCTGAAGGCACATTCTACTAGGGCACAGTCTTCATCCTGGGCAGAACATAAGTTGGCATACCCACAGGAAATTTGTAGGCCAGTCACCTAGTCATTATTGCATTCCTTTATGAACCATTACAAACTAAATTTACAGACAAGAGAAAACTCAAGGTTCAGCAGGCAGTGCTGAGGGTGATTTGAGTCCTTACACCTTCCGACATGGGCACTGCTTTATATGGACTGGTCTGCAGGATAAAAAGGAAGGTGAAATGTAATCTTACCTGTTAGTTTCCTTTCTTTGAGTCCTTACAGACCAGTTTAAAAACCTCCCAAGAAATAAAAGAGGGGGGGGGGGAAAGGGGGAAGAAAAAAAAGCATGCTTAGGTCAGTGTATCCATGCACTCTAGGGTAGTTATCACTCTCGCCTGTGGTCTTAAAAAAGAAGAGGGGGAGAAAAGAATGGGGAGGCTGCCCTTTGTGCAGTACAGAAAACAAAGAAACGGAACACCAAAGAAGGGAGAACAGTGGAGCCTGGTCACTTGCCAGGAAGTGTCCTTAATTCTTTTCTCTTTTCCTTTTTTGACTCTGGCTTTTTATTCACTTTCCCTCTTTGTCTCCTGACTTTGAGTAGAGTAAGTTGTCTAAGGCATGATGTCAGTTCCTGCTATCCCAGAATGACATTAAAAAAAAGGTCTCTGCTTCCATCTGCTGTTGAAAAAATTAATCCCATTAATATGGATTGGTCTACCAGGACACAACAAAAGGAAATTAATGAGTAAGATTAAATTTCAGTTTATATGATAAATCCTAGAAAAAGGGAGTCACGGCTACATTTCACCAGCAAGTCTGGCTTTTCAAATACTCATATCTAAACTATAGACCGGTGAACTTGACTTCAAGCCCGGGTAACATCGTGGAAACTGTTATAAAGAATAAAATCACAAAACATTTAGATAGACATGGTTTAATGGGACCCAGCCAGCATGAATTTACCCAAGGGAAGTTTTGCCTCACAAATCTATATTTTTTTGAAGGGGTGAATTAACATGTGGACAAAGGTGAACCAGTAGATGTGGTGTATTTGGATTTAAAGGAGGCGTTCAACAAAGTCCTGCATGAGAGGCTTCTAAGAAAACTAAAAAGTCATGGGTTAGGAGGCAATGTCCTTTTGTGGATTGCAAGCTAGTTAAAAGACAGGAAACAGAGAGTAGGATTAAATTGTCAGTTTTCACAGTAGAAAAAGGTAAACAGTAGAGAGCCTTAGGGATCTATACTTGGACTGGTGCTTTTTAATATATTTATAAATGATCTGAAAAGGGGTACAATGAGTGAGGCGATCAAATTTGCGGATGACACAAAATTATGCAGAGTAATTAAATCTCAAGTGGATTGTGATAAATTGCAAAAGGACCTTATGAGACTGGAAGATTGGGCTTCCAAATGGCAGATGAAATTTAACGTGGACAAGTGCAAGGTGTTGCATATAGGGAAAAATAACCCTTGCTGTAGTTACACAATGTTAGGTTCTATATTAGGAGCTACCACCCAGGAAAAAGATCTAGGCATCATAGTGGATAATACTTTGAACTCGTCGGCTCAGTGTGCTGCAGCAATCAAAAAAGCAAAAAGAATGTTAGGAATTATTAAGAAGGGAATGGTTAATAAAACGGAAAATGTCATAATGCCTCTGTATTGCTCTATGGTGAGACCACAAATTGAATACTGTGTACAATTCTGGTCGCCGCATCTCAGAAAAGATATAGTTGCAATGAAGAAGGTACAAAGAAGGGCAACCAGAATGATAAAGGGGATGGAACAGCTCCCCTATGAGGAAAGGCTGAAGAAGTTAGGGCTGTTCAGCTTGGAGAAAAGAAGGCTGAGGGGGGATATGATAGAGGTCTTTAAAATAATGAGAGGTCTTGAATGAGTAGATGTAAATCGGTTATTTACACTTTCGAATAATAGAAGGACTAGGGGGCACTCCATGAAGTTAGCAAGTAGTACATTTAAGACTAATCGGAGAAAATTCTTTCTCACTCAATGCACAATTAAGCTCTGGAATTTGTTTCCAGAGGAAGTGGTTAGTGCAGTTAGTGTAGCTGGGTTTAAAAAACATTTGGATAAGTTCTTGGAGGAGAAGTCCATTAACTGCTATTAATCAAGTTTACGTAGGGAATAGCCTCTGCAATTACTGGCATCAGTAGCATGGGATCTTCTTAGTGTTTGAGTACTTGCCAGGTTCTTGTGGCCTGATTTGGCTTCTGTTGGAAACAGGATGATGGGCTTGATGGACCCTTGGTCTGACCCAGCATGGCAATTTCTTATGTTCTTAATGAGGGCCCTGACTTTTACGGTCTGGGAAACTGATAAGCATGGGGGTAATCTACACAGCGCAGCAGATACTTCCATAGGCTTGCTGGGCAGACTGGATGATACATTTGGTCCTTTTCTGCCGTCATTTCTATGTTTCTATGCCTTTGTTCTTTTTTTTTTTTTTTTACCTTTTGTTTGTTTGGGATTTTTTTTTTTCACTTTTGCTCATTTTGTCATTTTCTTTTCTTCTCAGCTCCAGGCTGTGGAAACGCCTGGTCTGGGCCCACCACATCTTGACATCTATTCTCTGCATCATGTCTGCTTCTCCTGGGCAAGAGGCAATCACCAGGCACCAATTTTTAGGCAGCTGAGTGACTTGATGCCCAGAAAAGTTTCACTCCTGCATCACTGGGTAATTAAAGACCCCACAGTCCTTTTTTCTGCTCAAGAGAAGGGCAAATGTAGGCTAACGGGCACATCTCCCCCCCCCCCCCCCATGGCTTGTTGTTGGGGAGCAGGAGGTGTCTTTCAAAGCTGTGGGGGTGAGGAGGGTGGTGATGTTCCTGCCAAAGATCCAAGTGTCCTCATCAACATTCAGAATCAGCCCTTACACCTTTAAGGGCAGAAGTATCCGATCCAATCCACTTAAAAGGCACAAGGGTTGGCAAGCCAGTGCAAGGATAGCAACATGCGCCAGTGCCTAGCTGCAATCCCTGCTCTTACCCCCCCCCCCCCCCCCCCATCTCCAGTCCTAACTACCCTTCAGCTCAGCTTATTTAGCTTTTCCTGATAGCAGGAGAGACTGTCAAGCAGCAGCAATAGGAAGAAACAAGGTCGGAGGGTGGGGGAGGGCTTGTACTCATAAACCTTGCAGCGAGTTCTCATGGTGACAGGGCCTCCACAGACCCTGCGTCTTTCCTCGTGTTGCCATCTGATTCTGGTCGTGCTCATGTTCTAGGGTAAGGGGGCTCACTTGGCCCCTTTCTTGCTTGGAGTAGGGAAGATCCCAGAAGAAGTGTGCATGACAAGTGATCGGGCAGGTCAGTTCCAATTGCTGAAGGAGCTAACAGACTTAAGGAAGGTTCATAGTTGACTCCCTAGCAAAGCCTACAGACATAGCATAGCAGTAGCTCAGAGCAGGATTTACTGCAACCTGAAAGGCTGCATGTGCTGAGACCCATTTGTCCATCCTGTAATGTTTCAAGTATGAAGTATGGCTACATGGCACCTCTCTCTGCCATCAAAGCAGAAGGCTTTCTCAGCATAGGCAATGCATGCAAATGACACTGGTGGAATGAGTCCAAATTAGGCTTGAGATAATTTTGTGGTCTCTTAGAATTTGGAGATAGAACATCTGACCCACTTGGAGAGAGAGAATGTAGTTCTCTATAATAACACCAAAATCTGCCCCTTCCTTTCTAAACACTAACAAAACCCCCTATCCTCTTTCTCATTGCCTGCAGCTTAGAATACTGCAAGCTGCCTCCCATAGGCTTCCCACTGAGCCATTTATCCTCATTAGTCTATTTAAAATTCAGCTGCATGACTTATATTCCTCCTCATACTCATCGTTGAGGCAATTACAATTACTGCAGAACTCAGCTGCCCATTTGTTGACAGATTGCAATAGGTTTGACCATATTCCTCCAACTCTTGCAAAGCTTCATTAGCTCCCTGTCCGTTTTTGGATTGAATACACAGTGCTTATGTTGATCCATAAACTACTAAATCAGGCTAGTGTGCCCTGGCTCGGTGTTGCACTGAAAGTGTGTATCCCTACGAGAAGTCTCAGGACACAGAACAGGGGGATCCTTGAAGTTCCCTCTGTTAAGTTGACACATCTTGGCAAGATCAGGGGTCGAACTTTCTCTGTAGATGGCCCAATATTATGGAACAGCATGCCTGAAAACTTAAGAACTGAGGTAACTACCACTACCTTCAAAAAATGACTGAAAACCTGGCTCTTTAATAGGCATTTTGGGAATATAATATCAAGAGATAGTGCACAGGATTGTAATTAAGTACTCTAAACTTGCCTGCATCTAGACAGTACAGTTACTACAGATTTTGTATGTTGTATTGTTTGTTTTTAAATTTTATGTATGTATTAACTGGTTTGTAAACCGCATTGACCGTCTGCAATAATGCGGTAATGATAGTTAAATTAAATAAATATCTTATTATAACCAAAAACCCTCAAATCAGTGCAGCAGCTCCTCATCTATTTCTGCATACAATTCAAGCTTCTAATAACTTACTTGTGCTTTTACTCTGCACCTCCTCATTACCCCTTCTTTTTGCCTTTTTTCAGCAGCCTTATCTTTGCTCTGCTTTATTGTCAGCTCCCAGCTCTGAACTTTCCTCCTTGCTACATCATATGCCTGGAATAGCCTTCCTGAGCATCTTGCTCCCTCTGAACATATTCAAGTCGCCACCTAATACAGACCTTGTTCTGCTTAATCATAGTCTTGCTGATTTTAACCATATTTATTATAGTGGAGTGGCCCAGTGGTTAGAATGGCAGGCTGTAGAAATAGGGAAGCCAAGATTCAATCCTACTTCATCCACTGATGCACCTTGGTCAACTTATTTTGCCTCCCATTGCCCCAGTTACTAATATAAATTGTAAACCCTCTTTAGGGTAGAGAGCTACTTTATCTGAATTATAATTCACTTTAGCATGAGTTTAGAAAGGCAATTAAATCCAAAATCCAGCCAAATTTCCTGAAGCCTCTTGTCTGTCTTGATTACACTGTAAGCTCCACCGAAGAGGGACTGTCTCATGTTCCTGCAGCATGCTGTGTCTATCTAGTAGCACTACAGAAATAAGTAGCAACAGCAGATAATTCTTTCTTACCTGACCTGAAAAGCACAAACAATTGTGTAGACTTTCTAAAATATCTGGTGCTTTCTGAATAGAGGTCTCCAGGAGTGATCTGCGAAACTATAGACCAATGAGCTTGATGTCTGTGTTGGGCAAAACAGCAAAAGCTATTCTTAGGAACAGAATTACTTGGCCTATGGATAAACATAGCTTATTGGGGAGGAGTCAACATGGATTCAGCAAAGGGAAGTCATGCTGTACCGATCTATTAGAAGTTTTTGAAGGTGTAAATAAAAACAAAGAGAAGGGTGAGCTGGTCGATATAGTGTATTTGGATTTTCAGAAGACATTTGACTAAGTACCTTATGAGACTCCTCTTACTGTGGCAGGGGTGGTTCTATAATGAGGCAGGGTGAGGCAGTCGCTTCAGGCGGCAGAATTTTGAAGTGGCAAAAAAATGTCCCTCTCAGAATGCCGCTATGGCATCTGCCTCACACTGCGTTAAGGTATGCGAAAATGCCATAATGCGATTTGATAAATGACCCTATAGGTTAGCCAGGTCAACCAGATTTAGCCGGAAAACTCATCCAGCTAACTCAGCTCTTCCCCAGAATGCCTCTGCAAACCCCCCCCCCCCCGTTGCGGAGGTGGACCCTTGGCCAGAGGTGGTGAGGTGGGGCCGAACGGGAAGTGGAGGCTGATCGGAGCTTCGCCAATACTAGCCCTCATTCCCCGCAGGTTGAGCCTTTGGGTACCGGGGCCGGCTTGTCTTAGGTGGGCCTCCGCGTGGTTGATCCCGGGGAGAGTGTCCAAGGCAGGGCGCCAGGAAGCAGCAGGGTCCGAAGGAGCAAAGTCAAAGACAAGGCCAGGTTCCAGAAGCCCGGACAGACTGAAGCAGGCAAGAAAGTAGGAACAAAGTTAAGTCCGGACTTGTGAGTAGGCAGGAGCCTAAAAGAAGGCCAGGTCCTAAGGCAAGGCAATCGTCTGGAGACGAGATCAGGTTCAAGCTGACGTCAGGGCAGGCGGCTGAAGACAAGGTCAGGTACAAGCAAGGATCAAAACCAAGGAATCCGTCCAAAGAGTAGTCGGGTACAAGCGAGGGTCAAAGCCAAGTGTAGTGGGAACAGGAAACTGGAACTGGAACATGAACGCTGGAACAGGAACATGAACATGAACAAGCAGCGAAGCCCGCCTTGTATAGTAAGGCTGAGAGACATCATCCGGGGCCTCAGGCTTTCCCACCGCGGTCCCTTTAAAGCCTGGGAAGGTGCACGCACCTAAGGCGGGCAGGCTGGAACTAGGAGATGGCAGCGTCTCCCCTCGACGCACGTGGGGAGACCTGACCAGGACCGGAGGGGCCTGGGAGCACAGCAGGGGCATGAGCGCTGCCAAGGAGGAAGGGCCAGGTATGGGACCCGGGTGTCGGGGATGAGTGGAGCCGGCCACGGAACGCAACACACACACACACCCCGAATGCCCCTCACTTATCTGGCAAAATTCTAGTTGGATAAGTGCTAGATTTTCATTTAGCCAGATACCTTCTGTTATCCAGCTAAATGTGTTTGAATATGGATCTCTAAAAGATATTCATACTACGGGGCCGATGCAATATAAAGCACAGAAAGCAAGCGCTGAAAGGTCAGCACTCACTTTCATAATGTGTGCATGGCGCCTGCAAGGGGGGCGCCAAGCAATATTCAAATTAGAGGGTCGTGCTAGCAAGGAGGTGCTAGGGTCGCTTGCGTGACCTGTTGCGTCCGTCGGTGCTAGACGGCTTCGCCCCATTTGCCTCACCTTTTTCACGGCTCCTCTCGCTTACTTAGGATAGATGGCTACCGTCGCATCTACAAGCCGACCCCTCCGGCGTCCCCGGAACGGCTATAGTGCAGCCTCCCGCCATGCTCCTCCCAGGTACCTACTAGAGTACGCGCACGCCTGCCACCCACATCTTTATTCCAACCTTAGCGCGAACCTCGGGGGCATTCCCCTTTGCTGACTTCATGCCATCCGGGTATATAACCTATTCTAATTTGCTAGCTCGTTGAGTTAGCAAGGACTTGAATCTGTTCCTGTCTATGCTACTCTGCCGCTTCCGTGCTGCCGCTGGAAGCTCTCTCTCTGCCCTTTGGGGTAACTGCTAACCTGGGTACCCGCTCCTCGGGGGCCCTCTGCTTTATTTCAGGTGCCTTACAGGGAACAGGTACTTGCTCCTCGAGGGCCTGCTCTCCCTGCCTAGGTGCCTGCACTTTCTTCTACAACCTGGTGGAATCGCATACCTACAGCAAACATCTAGTGAGTACTCTAACTCTCAGTGTATCTCATCCACAGTTGGGAAACCTGCTTCGGAATCTCCTTATACCAATGGGGTGAGAAGAGCCCCTCTGCCAAGGTCCCTGAGACTGCTACTGCCGGACTGCCTCACTACTGCCACCTCTGGTGGACTCTTCAAGCTGTATAATAAAGAACTATCAGGTCGGTGGAGCGCCCAGGTTTGGATGCGCGTTTTCGACGCGCTAGCTTTACCCCTTATACAGTAAGGGGTAATAGTGCGTCCAAAACGCGCGTCCAACCCCCCCCCCCCCCCCCCCGAAACTAATAGCGCCCGCAACATGCAGCCAAGCCGCACATTTTACTTTCAGAAATTAACGCCTGCCCAAAGGCTGGCGTTATTTTCGGCCGGCACCAGGGAAGTGTACAGAAAAGCAGAAAAAAATGCTTTTCTGTACACCCTCTGACTTAATATCATAGCGATTAAAAAAAAAAAAAATCGGCCCACGGGTCGGAAGACGGACGCTCAATTATGCCGGCGTCCGTTTTCCAAACCGGTGGCTGTCAGTGGGTTTGAGAACCGACGCCGGCAAAATTGAGCGTCGGCTGTCAAACCCGCTGACAGCAGCCGCTCCTGTCAAAAAGGAGGTGCTAGGGATGCGCTAGTGTCCCTAGCGCCTCCTTTTACTGCAGGCCCTAATTTGCATAGGCCACCCTCCTGAATCGCGTGCCCAGGAGAGTGGCCTGTGCGCACGCTGGGAGAGCGGGCGCTCGCCAGCTCTCCTGCTCATCATTCTGTATCGGCCTTTTTGTGTTTGTGTGTTCTGAGTCTAGCCCAGTACTGTGGCTCCTCACGGGGCTCCTCCCTGTGGGCGTGGTCATCTGCCACAGTACCCAAGGATCCACCCAAACACCGCTTAAACATAACAGATTGCTAACTCCATGGATACGGCTCAGCTCACCGCATTACAGGCCTTTCCCAGTGAATCTCCGAACAGCAGAATGCGCTGGAAGGTTTGACCGCTGCATTCAACCTACTGCACACACAGATGAACTTACCACCACAGGTAAAGAAGCTACACCGCCTGAAGTGACGGTCAAGACTATTGTACTTCTATCTGCTCCTACCCGCTTCTAGGGGGAAGTTTGCATGCACTTTTCCCTGCCACCCAGTCATTTTCCCACAGCTTATGCCAAGACCACCTATATCTTGTCTTATCTAGACGGAAGAGCACTGTCTTGGGCCTCTTCGCTGTGGGAGCGCGAGGATCCAATTCTTCATGACCTTGAAGGATTCCTCGAACTGTTTAAATCAGTTTTCGATTACCTTGCCCGGCATACCACTGCAGGATCTTCCTTGGTTCACCTGAAACAAGGTAATAAATCATTAGCTGACTTCACTATCGAATTCAAGACACTGGTGTCTGAATTATATTGGGACCCGAAATGCCTGAGGACCCTCTTCTTTGAAGGACTGAACTCTCGTCTGAAGGATGAGCTCGCCGCTCATGAGATGCTAGAGACCTTGGCTGAACTAGTGAAGTTGGCAACAAGGATTGATCGCTAACTTCGTGACAAGGTTCAAGAGACCAAGACTCCCAGAAAACCCTTTTAGGGTGAAGCACGAGTTTCCATACCCAGGCCTGTTCCTTCGGTCCCAGTTGCTGGCGAAGAAGAACCTATGCAATTAAGTCGCAGGCATCTGACATCCAAACAGAGAAAAACACGGAAGAAATTGGGGCTGTGCATGTACTGTGGACAAGCTGGCCATGCTGTTCAAACATGCCTATATGACCGGGAAACTGGCAGACCTAAGTCCTGCTGGAGGACTCTTCTTAGGTCTTACTGCTCCTTCTCCTCCACTCTCTCTTCCTGTATCCTTGATCTGCGGACCCTTAGAGTATCAGACTCTTGCCCTAGTGGACTCAGGGGCAGGAGGCAACTTCATTCTACAACGGTTAGTGGAACACCTGCGGATCCCCACTACCACTATGAAGTCTCCACTACTTCTGTCTTCCATTCATGGAGAGCCCTTACTGGGTGAAGTAACCAAACTCACCGAACCAGTATGTCTACGAACCGGTGCTCTCCATTCTGAAACTATCTCCTTCTTTGTTTTAGAGAAGGCTATGCACCCTATAGTACTGGGATTACTGTGGCTGCAGCAGCTTAAGCCTCAATTCAATTAGGCTACTTTGGAACTTTCATGTTGGGGTCCAGACTGGCATGGTAAATGCCTGTTGGAGGTCGCTCCTATACCCTGCATGCCTACCACCCCAGTAATGCCAGGGTTGCCGCCTCAATATGCATCTTTCCAAGATGTCTTTTCAAAAGAAGCTGCAGACGTACTACCGCCTCACAGACCCTATGACTGCGCTATTAATCTGAAGTCTAACACTGAACCACCCAAGGGATGGGTCTACCCCTTCTCTGTGGCAGAGAACAAAGCCATGTCCGAATATATTCAGGAAAACCTCCAAAAAGGCTTCATAAGACCCTCCAAGTCTCCTGCTGGTGCAGGTTTCTTCTTTGTGGGGAAGAAGGACGGCACACTGCGTCCATGTATAGATTACAGGGGTCTCAACGAGATAACAGTGAAAGATTGTTATCCCTGCCTCTGATCTCAGAGCTATTCGACAGACTACAGGGAGCAAAGATATTCTCCAAGCTTGATCTGAAAGGAGCCTACAATTTACTTCGTATTCGAGCTGGCGATGAGTGGAAAACGGCCTTCAACACCTGGGACAGTCACTTTGAATATTTAGTGATGCTCTTCGGCCTGTGCAATGCCCCTGCTGTCTTTCAAAATTTAATGAACGACATTTTCCGGGATCTCCTCTATAAAAGTGTCTTTATATACCTAGATGACATCTTGATATTCTCTCAAGACATGACCACTCATCTGGAGGATGTCAAAAGACTCCATGAGAATCATCTATACGCCAAGCTATCCAAATGTGAATTCCACAAGGAATCAGTGCCTTTCTTGGGCTACATCGTTTCCAACTAATGCTTTCAAATGGATCCACAGAAGCTGGAGAGCATTAAGAAATAGGCACAACCCACCGGTCTAAAGGCTCTCAGACGTTTCTTAGGTTTCACCAACTATTACTGGACTTTCATCAAGAACTACTCCTCACTTACAGTTCCGCTTACAACTATGACGAAAAAAGGTGCCAATGTTGCAAATTGGTCTCCGGAGGCAATAGCTGCATTCCAGAAATTAAAAGATGCCTTTGCGAGCAAGCCGTGTCTCTGACACCCGGATCCCACCAAGCCCTTCATCGTTAAGGTTGATGCCTGAGATGTTGGCGAAGGGACTGTACTAAGCCAGGCCAGTGATTCGAAGGCTTTACACCCATGCTCATTCTTCTCCCGTCGCTTCTCTCCAGCAGAGAAAAATTAAGGAATAGGAGATAAGGAGCTCCTGGCTATAAAGATGGCATTCGAAGAATGGCGCCCTTGGCTCGAAGGAGCGCAACATCAAGTCACTGTCTTTACAGACCATAAGAATCTGGAGTACCTCCGCCACGCACAGCGCCTAAATCATAGACAAGCGAGATGGTCTCTGTTTTTCAACAGATTCAACTTTGTGCTAAAATACCGCCCTGGAGATAAGAATATCAGAGCAGATGCCCTGTCTCGCTCATTCCTCTCAGAGGACATTCCAGAGGAACCGCAACACATCATCAACCCAGAAAGGGTTATTTTGGCAGCTACTCACTCAGTACCTGCAGGAAAAACCATTGTACCCAAGAACCTCAGAAAGAAGTTGTTAGCATGGGCTCACGACTCTAAACTGGCAGGACACGCTGGCCAACACAGAACTTTTATTGGTGGCCCACCATGAAGGAAGACACATTCTCCTATGTTGCTTCCTGCGCAAATTGTGCTAGACAGAAGATGCCACCCGGTCCTTGGGGTCTACTCCAACCCTTGCCAGTACCAGGCGAACCATAGACACACATTGCCACAGACTTTGTGGCAGACTTGCCACTTTCAGGAGGAAACAACACGATTTGGTAACTGTAGATCGGTTCTCAAAGATGGCTCACTTTGTGGCCCTCCCTGGCTTACCCATTGCCATGGAGCTCGCCAAGCTCTTAATAACGCACATCTTCCACCTACACAGCATGCCTAAGCACATAGTCTCCAATCTAGGAGCCCAATTCACTAAGTTTTGGAAGGCACTATGCAAGATGTTTGATATTTCTCTCGACTTCACCTCAGAATACCATCCACTGTTGTAATTATGTGTGTTTGTGGATCCTTGGGTGCTGTGGAGGTGACCACGCCCATGGGGAGGAGCCCCGTGAGGAGCCATAGCACTGGGCTAGATTCGTACTACACAAACACAAGAGTTCTTTTATTAAACAGCTTGAAATGAGCCACCAGAGGTGGCAGTAGTGAGGCAGTCTCGTAGTTGTAGTCTAGGGACCTCGGCAGAGGGAGCCCTTCTCTCCTAGATGATGTCAGGAGGTTCCGCAGCAGGTCTCTCAGCGAGGAGATACTGTGGATGAGATAGACTGAGAGTTAGAGTACTCACTAGGTGTTTGCTGTTGATATGCGATTCCACCAGGTCGTTGTAGAAGGTACAGGCACCGAGCAGGGAGAGCAGGCCCTGCAAGGCACCTGAAATAAAGCAGAGGGCCCCCAAGGAGCGGGTACCCAGGTTAGCATATACCCCGAAGGGCAGAGAGAGAGAGCTTCCTGCGGCAGCACAGAAGCGGCAGAGTAGCATCGACAAGAACGGATTTGAGTCCTTGCTAACTCGGGGAGCTAGCAAATGAGTGAAAGTAATATACCCGGATGCCGTGATGTCAGTATAAGGGAACGTCCTCAAGGTTCGCGCCAAGGGTGGTATAAAGACGTGGGTTGCGCGCGCGCACACGCACCCTAGTAGATACCTGGGAGGAGCAATGGCGGGAGGCTGCACCATAGCCGTTCCGGGGACACCAGAGAGGTCGGCTTGTAGACGCGGCGGTAGCCATCTTGCCCAGGTAAGCGGGAGGAGCCGTGAATAAGGTGAGGCAAACGGGGCAAAGCCGTCAAGGACCGATGGACGCAACATCCACAATCTAACGCAGGGGTCAGGAACCTTTTTGGCTGAGAGAGCCATAAACGCCACATATTTTAAAATGTAATTCCATGAGAGCCATACAATATGTTTAAAACTAAATACAAGTAAATGTGTGCATTTTATGTAAGATCACACTTTTAAAGTACAATAAGTCTCTGAAAATATTACACCAGGCCTTAAGACACCAATACATCTCCTATTAGGAAAACGGACCAAGTCAGGCTGCTATAGAGTCCTACACAGAAACTACACGCCAGCAGAAAACCTCACCTGAATCACGTGCTGTCCCTCACCTAACATAGAATAAAGAGACCAAAACGCATAACAAGAAGCATGCAGACAAAAACTGAATTGGAAACTGCAACAAGCCAGAGTCTCTGTATGCAGTGTAACAAAGGAAAAAAGAAACATCACACATCCTTATAAAACAAATCAAGAAATATAAAATCATCAGCAGTAAAACTGTACTAACAAAAAGAACATATTTCGAAACAGCTGATGAGTGGAATATCCAATAATTAAAAACTCATATAAAACATTTCCAGATACCAACAAAATATTTCAAAATAGCAGACACAAAGATCCAGTAATGAAAAATAATAAGGATACAAACATTTTTTTGCTCTGCATACCTGGGAACGTTTGATATCCAGGTGTCCTGAGATTGTTCTGAATTAGCAGGAGGTGGGGTGGTTTGCTTGGAACTTTCTCCTCTCTCAGTCACATACCAGCGCTCTCTCTCACACTGGCTCTCAATGACACACCTATACACACATGCTCTCAGTCACTCACATATACAAATGTTTTTTCTCTCTCACTTATATAGGCTCTTAATTACACATTTACACACATGCTGTCTATCTTTTCACGCTTACACACACACAGGCTTTCAATCACATAAATACATGCTGTCTTTTTCTCTCACACACAGACTCTCATTCACATGCTTACAAACATGTCCTCTCTTTCTCTCATTTACACACAGGCTCTCAATCACATACTCACATGCTCCCTCACCTAAATCAGCTCTCAATCACACACATACACACATGGTCTCTCTCTCTCATTTAAACACAGGCTCTCAATCACATACTCACATGCTCCCTCACCTAAATCAGCTCTCAATCACACAGACACACATGGTCTCTCTCTCTCATTTAAACACAGGCTCTCAATCACATACTCACATGCTCCATCACCTAAACCAGCTGTCAATCAGACACAGACACACATGATCTCTCTCTTACTTATACACACAGGCTCTTAATCATACATACACATGATCTCTCTCACACACAAAGGATCTCAATCATACACACATACTCTTTCAAACAAACAGGTTTTCAATTACAAACTTACACATACAGGTTCCCAATGGTAAACTTACATTCATGCTCTCTCTCTCACAGGCAGGATCTCAATCACAGACATACTCTCTTTCACATATACAGGCTCTCAATCATTCACATACATGCAATCTCTCACTCACACACACAGGATCTCAAACACACATGCTTGCTCGCTCATTCATTCACTCTCTCTCTCCCCCTTCCCCCCCCGGGACCTCGCGGCAGCAGCAGCCACCTCCCAACGCTAACCTCCTTCATTTTCAGCCCTCGCGGAGGCGAAGGCGGAGTCCCATCGGCCGCGGTTGAAGATTTTCATTTTCCTCCGAGCCGCGCTGCAATCTTCTTCCCGTCGGACACTAGCGTGCCTGCGCGGGTCTTCCCGCGCAGGCACCCGATGCTCTCCACTTCCTCTTCCGGGCCGCGGGAAGAAGAGAGCACCGGCGTGCTCTCTTCTTCCCGCGGCCCGGAAGAGGAAGTGGAGAGCATCGGGTGCCTGCGCGGGAAGACCCGCGCAGGCACCCGATGACTCCAGCGCTGGCACCCGGCTGACACCCGATGACTCCCGCGCAGGCACCCGGATGACTCCAGTCGGCGTGCTCTCTTCTCCTCCCCCCCGCGGCCCGGAAGAGGAAGTGGAGAGCATCGGGTGCCTGCGCGGAAGAAGAGACCACACTAGCGTGCCGCGGGGGGGGGGGGGGGGGAAAGAGAACACGCCGGTGCCGCTGACTCCAGCTGTCCTGCCGCGTTCCGCCCGGGCTGACAGCATTTTAAGCCCGGGCGGCGGAGGACCGGGGAGCAGCTGGGTCAGCGGGGAACCGCGAAGTATGGCGACACTTGTCTGCGAGCCAGATGCAGCCCTCAAAAGAGCCATATCTGGCTCGCGAGCCATGGGTTCCCGACCCCTGATCTAACGGGCAAACAGAGAGAATGAACAGGACACTCAAGCAGTTCATTCGTGCCTACGTGAACACTCGCCAGAATGATTGGAGTGAACTGTTGCCCTGGGCTGAATTCGCCATCAATTCTCATCCAGCAACATCTACTGGATCAACACCATTTGAAGTGGTTTATGGAAGACTACCACTGCCACCACTACCACTTCCATTATCAGTGGCCGTCCCCGGCAGCTCAATCTACTGCCAAAGATATTCAACAACTTTGGACTCAGACAAAAGAGATGCTTCTTAAAGAAGGACTTCGAGCTAAGAAAGGATAAGATGCTCACCACTGCAAAGCTCCAGATTTCCAGCCTGGTGACAAAGTCTGGCTATCCACTAAGCACTTGAGACTTAAACTACCTTCAGCTTGCTTCACTCATCGCTTCGTTGGACCATTTCCCATTCTCCGACGATTAGGCAATCTCACCTATAGTCTGAAGCTACCACCTTCATTGAAGATCCACAATGCATTCCACGTCTCACTATTGAAGCCATTGATCCTTAGTGAGTTCTCCAACAAGATTCCTGAAGCTACACCTATAGATGCAGAAGAGGACATCGAATACAAGGTAGACGCTATTCTCGATGTGAGAAAAAGAGGCAGAGTATGGGAATATCTCCTATCATGGGAGGTCTATGGACCTGAAGAAAACTCTTGGACGCCTTTAGCTAATATACTGGATAAAGAGATGCTACAAGACTTCCATAGATTGCATCCTCAGAAACCAAGACCTGGTAGGAAACAGTGTGGACGCCCTTTGAAGGGGGGTACTGTTGTGTCCTTCGGTGCTAGATGGCTTTGCCCCGTTTGCCTCACCTTGTTCATGGCTCTTCCCACTTACCTAGGAAAGATGGCTACTGCCTCATCTACAAGCCGACCTCTCCAGCGTCCCCGGAATGGCTATGGTGCAGCCTCCCGCCATGCTCCTCCCAGGTACCTACTAGGGTGCACACGCGCCGCCCATGTCTTTATTCCAACCTTGGCGCGAACCTCGGGGGCGTTCCCCCTTGCTGACATTACGCCATCCGGGTATATAACCTATTCTAATTTGCTAGCTCGTTGAGTTAGCAAGGACTTGAATCCGTTCCTGTCTACGCTACTCTGCCGCTTCCATGCTGCCGCTGGAAGTTCTCTCTCTGCCCTTCGGGGTAACTGCTAACCTGGGTACCCGCTCCTCGGGGGCCCTCTGTTTTATTTCAGGTGCCTTACAGGGAACAGGTACTCGCTTCTCGAGGGCTTGCTCTCCCTGCCTCGATGCCTGCACTATCTTCTTCAACTATCCTGGTGGAATCGCATACCTACAGCAAACATCTAGTTAGTACTCTTAACTCTCAGACTATCTCATCCACAGTACTACCTTGCTGGGAAACCTGCTTCAGAATCTCTATACCAATGGGGTGAGAAGGGCCCCTCTGCCGAGGTCCCTGAGACTGCTACTGCCGGACTGCCTCACTACTGCCACCTCTGGTGGACTCTTCAAGCTGAATAATAAAGAACTAACTTTGTGTTTGTGCATTCTGAGTCTAGCCCAGTACTGTGGCTGCTCACGGGGCTCCTCCCCGTGGACGTGGTCATCTGCCACAGTACCCAAGGATCCACCCAAACACCACTTAACCATATCATGACCTTAGCGCCTCCTTGCTAACACGACCCTGCCGCAGCTGCCAGTTATGAAGACCGATGCCGGTAAATGCAGCATCGGTTTTTATAATCGGCCGTCTGCCAGTAATGAAAATGGCCGCCGATAAACTCGCACATTTATTTTTTTGCATGCGGAGTGAATAGTAATAGGCTCATTCACATGCATTTGCATGTGATGAGCGCTATTACATTCACTCCGTGTCCGACGAGGGTTAAATAGGCGCTAATCCCCCTATTGCATTAGGGGGTGGATTAGCATCTATTTAACCCACTTCGGAGTGCGGGTTATACAGTGCGCTCGGCTGAGCACACTGTATTGCATCGGCCCCTACATTGGTTGAAAGTAATCTCTGAAATGGAATTTTTTCCCTTTACTACTCACCACAGGAAAAACATTCAAATTAAGTTGTTACTTAGTTACAATGACACAAAATCCCTCAATTACCAGGCACTTTGTGCAGTAACACACTAACCCTGCAAAAAGTCACTCAGAATCTATATAGCAAGCCTGCCATACCAACACAGCATTAACTCCCAGAGCTCAAACAAAAGAAACCCTTCATGAAAAGGCAATACTGTAAATATTCCACCTGAGCCTAAAATATGAATACATCTCTCAGTGGGAAAACAGATCAAGCTAGACTAGTACTGATTTCTACACAGAACCTACATGCTGGCATAATACTTCACCTCCATCACACATATAGAACACAGATAGACCCTCCAGGCTCATCTCCACCCCATCCAGTTCCTTGCATGCTGCCTGGGAGCAGAAGGGCTGAAATAAGAAGCAGAAAGCTGATCTGTGCTGCCTGAGATTTTGGGCACTGGCCAAGAGTCACGCTGCTTTTACCTATAGGTAGAGCCTTGTGTGCTTATGCCCATAGGTAAAAGTAGACTTGCTGATGATGCCCTTTGGGCTTGACACCTGGTGCAGCTGCCTCCCTCGCCACCAGTCCCATCTCTGGATGGAAGAAATAACTAGGGAATGGTTATCTACCCTTTCAAACAGCTTCATGGAATGTCCTCTAGTCAGCAGTTCTCAACCCAATCCTCTGTACACACCTAACCAGTCAGGCTTTCAGGATATCCACAATGACTATGCATGAAATAGATATGCATACCATGGAGGCAGTATATGCAAATCTATCTTGAGCATTGTGGATATCCTGAAAACCAGATTTGTTTGTGGATCTTGAGGACTGGAGTTGTTCACCCCTGAAGTAACAGATTTAAAAAACTGGAGCAAATATTTTTTTCCACTCAGTGCGCAAGATGTGGAATTTGTTGCTGGATGATATGGTCATCCAGATTTTCCTGTCTTCTTTTCATTCATAGGCTCCATTAATTTGCCCATAAAATAGATGGCGTTACCCTGCCTCTAATTTCCCATCTCTTCTTATAAAGTAGTTCCACTCTGTCTCTAAAAAGAGATGTGAACCAATCCATCAATGCACCTGCCAACATTTCTCTGAGCTCCTTTAATATCCTAGGATGTATCGCATTCGGTTCCACAGCTATATATCCACTTTTAGTTTTGCTAATCCCATGCTTACACAGAGTCTTTTTTATGGCACATATGAGGGGCTCTGTGCTGTTAAGTCACAGTAACTGGATTGGATGTGGTGTCCCAAACAGAATAGGCACGGTTGTGTTGAGGTTGTATCAGCTATTAGTTGTTTTAGGATGTAAGTGATTTTATCTCCCTCACAATAAAAGCAGCGCAGTTCTGTGAGATGTTATTCACAATACTGTTAGGGCACTGCTTCAAGAAGGCCGCAGCATGCTGCACATGTGCAGTCAGCTGGCTAACTTTAGAAAGAGGGAGTCGCCCTAGTGCACTCTCTGCCGACAAGGAAACCGAACCTCCCCTTTAATTCTCTGAGCCGGTGGCGTAGCTCCTTCATGAATGGAGTCACATGACCAAACATCATGTGACGTCTGTGGCGCGGCGGCGGCTGAGGCGCAGCGCAGACACCTCCCGACGGCCCGTCGCAGCCCGTGAGCCGAGCCCGACCCGGCCCCCCGAGCGCTAGCGCGGTGAGTGAGCACGGGCGGCCCGCTGTTTGCCCGCCTCAAGCAGCACTAGTTTGTGTGTGGGCAGCGGGCCCTCGCCCTCCCATGCCTCCGCCCCCATCATCATCCTCTCTCATCCCATCTCCCTGTCTTTAGACTATTCCCTTCCCAGTACATCCCTTCTCCAGTTTCATTTCCTCTACCATCATCCTCCTCTCATCATCCTCCTCTACCATCGCCCTCCCTTATGCTATTCTCTTCCTCCCCTCCCACTATCCCATATCATTCTTTCCCTATACCATTCCTCTCCCACTATACACTCTCATCCTTTCAAATTCTATACTATTCCTTCCTCTTTCACTATGCTGTTCCCAGCCCTTCCGTACCATTCCCCTCTCAGCATACTGTCCCCATCTCATCCTCTCCTTACTACCATACCATACTATTCTCTCGCTTCCCACCAGACTGTCCCCATCCCATTCCCTCACCTGTACCATTCCCCTTCTCACCAGTAACCATACTGTCCCAATACCATTCTCTCATGCCATACCAACCCATCCCCTCCCTCCACACCTTGCCATACTGTCCCCATTCTCTATATCATTCCCTTCCTCCCCTCTCCATTATTCCATGCCTCCCACATACCGTATTAATTCTTCCCTATACTATTCTCTCCCCTCCCACCATGCTGTCCCCATATCATGCCCCTCTTCCCCACTTTCTATATCACTCTCCTCTCCCCTATACCATGTCTTTCACAAAATACTATCCCACTCTATTTCCTCCCCTCCATTATACCAACCACTCTCTCCTTCCGATCATATTGTCCCCATCCCTTCCCCTCCCTTCCCTTATATCATTCACCTTTCTTTAAAGTCACTACCAGACTAGTTGGTTTAGTCTCCCTGCCAGCAGATGGAGGCCCAGCAAAGCTTTCTGTGCTGACACTATTACTTCCTAAAGGCTGGAGCAACAGGAAACACAGTCAGTATTTAGGTGTTGAAGGAGCAGCAGAAGGAAGTAGGCCCAGGGGACAGAGGTCTTTGTTTGCCACTTTCCCTCTGTGCAGGTAGCCAAGGCCTATGGGGGCTTCCAGGCTGTGGCCAGTGTGATTGATCCTGTCCCATAAGAAACCAGCCCAGAAAGGGATTAGATCCTTGATTTACCCCAGAAGCCTTGTGGACTAAAGTGGCAGAGCTTGGAGGCAAATTAAGTTTGCTTAAAAAAAATAATAGAGAAAAAGCTCTGTAAACAGCAGTATTTCTTGCATTGAAGTTTTCTGGAGCTGCAGCAGAGAGGCCTTGGGCAGAATTGAGGGAAGCAGTCTTTTTCACATAAGAATGAATTAGACCTGGTGTCTGGGACATCCTCCAGATGATGAATTTATGGCTAATTCATCCTGCTATCAATGGAAAATACTGTTACGGAGAGCAAACTTGCTTTTTTCCTGCCCCTTCCCAGCCCTTCTGAGGATGCCATCTGAGAAGGGCACAAAGTGTATTGGGTCCAGACATTAGCAAGAGAATTGCTTTGTGGGGTATGAGCAAGTGGAGGACAGGCTGAATTGGGAAGGTGGTATGGCCATTTCTGTTCCTGATGGTCATGCTGGAGAGTTGAGCGAAGGGGCCGTGGAAGCAGTGACGGCTGTGTCAGATGGAAAAGTTCACTATCTCGTCTTTGTGGCACATGGACACTTTGAAGAGCCGTGGTATACCTTCTACCCTGCTGCTGTGACGGGTGTGGCAAGTTTAGCTGACTGATTTACTCAGCTTGCCCCGTGGGGCTCTTTTTCCACACTGATCTGTTTTCTGTGGACTTTGTTCTTTTGCTCAATAGGGCTTAACCTCTCTATGAAATAGTCTGCAGGACCTCTCCCTCAAGAAGCTGGGAATTCAGGGAGCAGACCTTTAGATGAGGGTTCCGTATCTAAGATGCCCACGTTAATGAGAGAGACCTCCCCTGTTTTTCCCTAAGGATCTGTGATCTCGGATTGGGATCCCAGACAAGAGGATCAGGTGAACCCAGTGAATCTGGTTCTAAGGGTTTGGAGGAAGGGGAGATTCTCCCACTTCCAGAGAAGTAGTCTAGTGGTGATATTGTTCGGCAAGGAGGAATTGAATACGCTGATTAAGCAGGGGACTAGAGCACTATGCATCTCAGGAAAAGGTAACAGAAAATCCTATTTTAGCTGGATCAGAAAGCCCTCAAAATCTTTTATTTTCCTCGGGCTTTACAAGAGATTGTGTCAGTGGAGTGAGAGTCCCAGATTTACATCTTAAGGTGGTTTGATCTATGGCTGAGCTTTATCCATTGCCCAAGGAGATCTTTGAGGGAAGCTTCAGTCTTCCCAAGGTAGACACCTACATTATAGCAGGAACCAGGAAGACCATGATTCTGGTGGAAAGAGGCATGGCCCTTAGGGGTGGATGTTGGAATCCTTGAAATAGGCCTTTTGAGTCCTCTAGCACAGCTCTGTAGGCAGCTGTGTGTGGAAGCTTGGTTGCTTGTTATATGCACTGCTGGATACAGCGGTTTATGGACCAGGCTGCAGTATGTAACATGTGTTCATCTTTAAATGATGCATCTTTTTTGGAGTCAGACATTGCCTTTATAGGAGATTCACTTTATGATTTCCTTAGGACTTCTGCAAACTCTATGGTCTTGCTCTGGCTGTGTCATGGGACATCTGGTTCGGTCTGCAAGTTACTCTTCAAGAGCAAGTTGTTGTTTGAAATGACATTGTAAGGCTGGTAAAAGATGTGGGGGAGACTAAAGTCCCAATATCTCCAGAAGACAGAAATCTATGTTCCTCTAAAGTTCTGCCTTTAGAGGATGCTACAGGGCTGCCAGGAGATGCAGGCCAGAGAAGTCCTCCTTTCCTCAGAAGCAAAGTGGTATGTGATCTTGGCAGCTCACATAGCAGGAAGATACAACAGTCTGGCATATCAACTCTGCAGGCACTCCCTAGACCCAAGAGAGTGGGAGCTGGCAGAGACAGCATTCAATCTCATAGTGCAAAATAGGAGCAAGCCAAAGGTGGATCTAATAGCTAAATGGATGAACATCAAAGTCCAAAGCTACTTCAGCAGATGTTGAGAGCAGGTGCAGAGGATGTAGACGCCCTAGTTCAGCCTTGGCCAACGAGAGTTCGTCTTATGTTTTTCCTCCACGGACCCTTGTGAGGAGAGTAACCCAAATGATAAGGGAAAATCTGAGTTTGGTCATTCTGGTGGTGCCAGATTGACCAAGATGACTTTGGTATGCTGATCTGATGCACACAAGAGTGGAAAATGTGTTATTGCCTCAGGATAGAGACTTACTACATGTAGTTCGGATCACCATGGAGGATCCCTCTTGGTCCTCAGTATTGAAGAAGAGGGGGAGGTGTTTAGAAAGCAGACTAAAGCAATTTTGTGTAGGGAGGCATATGTTTGCTAAGTGAATTTGTACTGAGGACATTAGTTTTGTGTTTTATGGTTTATGATTTCTTTTATTGTATTGTAATCAGCTCTGAATGCTGGAAGATAACTGAATATAAGATTTTAAATAAACAATTCTTCTCTGACTGCACATCCAGATCATATTTGTTTTCTCAGAGGCCTCGAGCACATTAAGCCATGCTTCCATCCAATAGGTCCTTTGGTCCTGAGGTCTTTGAAGGGGGACCCTTTTGAA
Organism: Rhinatrema bivittatum; assembly: GCF_901001135.1. NCBI lineage: Eukaryota > Metazoa > Chordata > Amphibia > Gymnophiona > Rhinatrematidae > Rhinatrema > Rhinatrema bivittatum. Next base: position 163,352,222 of record NC_042618.1, on the reverse strand, counting down.
CCATTAAGGGCAGCTTCTTTCAATTATTTAACCCTAAAGAATTGTTCTTGTTGACTATATGCTCAGCAAGAAGGATTTCAGAATCGTAGGTGCTTTTCTGTTGGAATCCATCTCTAATTTTTTTTTTTTTTTTTTTTTAAGGAAAAGGTAACCAACAAACCAGTTCCCTCTTTTCTGTCAAATGTGATGTCTCAGTTGCATATGGATTAGACTTTTTTTTTTTGGAAGAAGGATTTGATTGCAGGCATGCAGAATCTCCTTTCCATTCTCTGGATGTTCAGTTTTATTAAGGTACCTGAAGGTTACATACTTTTTTTTCTGGTTCTCAGACAAATTATTCTGTTCAATGGACCAAAAAAAGGTGAAATAGTCTCAAAACTTGCTATTAAGGAGGCGATTGATTCAGCTTATGTTGGCATGGGTCAGAGGTCCAGAAAGAATCCGTGCACGCAGGCTGGAAAGTAGAGTGGTGTCTCCAGGAGAAATTTACAGAGTAGCAGGATGGTCATCTCCATTATTTTCCAGACATTAAAGATTGGATCTGCAGACTAGGAAGGAGACCACATTTTGGTACTGAAGTCCCGAGAGCCGCTTGAACTTTCCCATGCACAGGACAAAGGAGCTTGGGTAGTGGGCTACTACTGTCTGGACTGGTGAAGGAAGGTGAAATTTCTACTTGCCATTCATTTCCTTTCTTCAAGTCAGATCAGACCAGTCCAGAATCTGCCCTGAAAGTCTGTGGCTCTGGAGTTGAAAGACGAGTTATCTTGAATGAAAAATGCTGTTGTTTACTAATTCTAGTAGTATTAAGTGAGGAGTTTTCTATTTCCAAGTTAAAAAAAAAAATTAAGCCAGGAAAGAGAAATATGGTTTCTGTTGGGGTTCTGATTGCTTTGGAAGCCCCCGTTGTGGTTGGGTTACTTGTTGCTTAGGAATATATATACTGACTGTTTCCTGCTGCTCCAGCAGGGAATTGTGTCTGCACTGAAAGATTTTCTTTCCCTGCAACTCCCTCTCCCACCTATATATATGCTGTTTCCTCTCAACTTTCCCAATTCTACTCCATCTTCTGTATCATACCACTTCCCCAGCCCTTCCCTGAGTCTGTACTGTTCTCTGCTGCCAGACGTCGGGGTAGTGTGTGGAAACTGGACCTGTTACTCTGCTTGATGTATTTTGTGAGGTCTCGTTGTGTTGGTGGTCTGTATTTAATTTTTTTCTACCTTGGAGAAACATGGGCTGATGAACTGACTTGAGTCTTTTTCACTTCTGATAAAAATTCATTGAGTGAGCATTTTTTTTCTTTGAAGCTCTGTCACGCAGCGGCTTCCTTGTTATACTTTTTGTAAGATAAAGATAGGCCAGTAAATCTTTCTGAGGAGAAGAGCATCGCTGCTTGTGCAGTTTGTCATATCACATCTGGAAGGAAAGAAAATTACAATTACAAATGTTTTCTGTTCTTTCCTCTATCCTACGGCTAGAAAAACAAAACATAGTGATCCATGTGTGTCTGTCTGTGAGGTGGGTGTGACTGGTGGGCTCCAAAGAGGTATCCGATGTCTGTGTATGTGAGGCAGGTGTCAAGTGTCTGTGAGACAGGTGTGCCTTAGAGCCCTGGGTTGGTATCTAGTGTTTGTGTGTGAGACAGGTGTGTCCCGAGAGCTCTGGGCTGGTATCCAGCACCAGCGTATGATAGGTGTGCCCTGTGGGCTGGGATGAAGTGTACATTTTATGGGATTCCAAGCTCTGCCTGCTGAGAGAGGAAATGGTCTCCAGGGCAGAGACGGATGGAGCCCAGCAGGCGACCTGTAATCGGCAATTATAGAGCCTGCCAGGCAACACGGCGGACTCATCAAAGTGAGCCCATTACCCACTGTGCCCCAAGGGAGAGCTGAAGCTCCTGCTGATACGGAGCCAAACAGAATTTTACAAGACACTGAAAAATAGTCAAACTGCAGCAGCAAATTGAAGGACGAGAGGGCGCAGAGAAAGGAGGGGAGGGGGGTGGACTGTTGTTCAGAAAGGACATCAGGTCAGGGAACCATGGGGAGAGGAGGTAGGCTAGTCAAGAAACCAAGAGAAGAGAGCAGGGAGCCATACGTTGGGAGGAAAAAGAGTAAGGAGCTCATTATCTGCCTTCCATTTTTTCATGCTTTGAGCTGATTTTATTTCTTCTTCGCCAGAGTTGGGTAGCAGACAAGGCCCTCGTGGTATGACGACCCCCAACAAAGGAAACAAAGCCTTGAAGGTAATTAATTTGAGACTGTTTCTGTGTTGGGCAAGGCTGAGGCCTTCCTAAACTCATACCAATGTCATCCACCTGAATCCTATCCCTCCACTTTACACCCTGGCATGGGCTTCTATCCACCCGAATCCCACACCATGCCATCTAGCATCAACTTACACCTTGCCCATGAGCTGCTCTCTACCTGAATCCTATTATAAGTCTCCCATCTCACGCCCTACCTGAATCCTACCTCATATCCCAGCATGGACTGTCCCACATTTCAAACCTTGCTATGGGCTGCTGTTCTCGCACCCTGCTGTGGGCTTCTGTCCCAAATCTTGCAGACTGCTATTTGCCTTTGAATTCCACACTTTGCACCCCATCATGGGTTACTTCCCACCATGGACTGATAGCCACCTGAAATCCACTCCATATCCTTCAGGCCTGAAAAATGAATGGAGGAAAGCTGCTGCTTTCAGGTACATTGGTAACTAGGGATGAACCTAGTGGGATAAGGATCTTCACAAACGGATCCATCCAAGAAGTACATTGTGGTTCCTACCTGTTATTTCATGTCTTGTCTTAGACCAGCGTTTAAACCAAATGAAAACAAGGTAAATCTGTAAGGGATAAAAGCCCAAAATATCAGTCAACATACGGAAGAGAGCAGAAGTGGCATAGCCATCACTGCATTTAATGAAAATTTAGGCGAAAGAAAATCACAGACCTGCAGGTCATCATGCTGGAGACAGGCACGGATATATTTCCATACATCAAGTCTTGATGTAATGGAGAGCAGGATAGGGATGTAATCATCCCAGGTTATAATATCTTCAGAAGAGACAGAGTTGAGAAAAGAGGAGGCAGAGGAGCTCTTTACCTTTTGAAAAAAATCATAAATGGAGATCAAGGAAGAAGCTGAATTACTGAGGGTGGTTCTGGAAAAATTCTGTAACATGGGAGTTATTATACAGACCTCCGGCACAGGGGAAGGAGGTGAATTTGGACATGGGGAAGAAGTATCGCCAGGATGGCATGCAAAAGGGAGGTCCTGCTTTTAGGTGACTTCAGTCTACTGGATGCGAGCTGGAGCCCACCAGTTGTGATGCCAGCCAGAAGTCCTGGATGCCCTGCAAAGAATGTTTCTCAGGCAACTAGAGAGAGCCCACTCCAGGGAAGGCTGCACTGGATCTAGTACTGACAGATGGAGACTGTCACAAACCACATTGTAAGGGAAAATTTAAGGTCCAGTATTCGCAGTACTGTGTGCTTCAATATTAAACTCTTACCTGAGCTGAACCACACTACAGACTAGGGTCTTGGATTTCAAGAGCATGGGATTCAAGATGAGTGATTGTGTTGAGAGCCCTCCAGGGATTCCGAAAGGAACTTTGGTCTGTCATAAAAAGGAGTATTGAGATGGCAACAAATTTCTATTAGGGTCATTCATCAAAATGCGTTATGGTGTTAACACACACGTTACGAACAATAATGCACGGTGTGAATGCAAATTTTTTGGAGGGGTGGGATCAGGGAGGAGTTTGGGTGGGATTTAGTTAAACGAGGGGCAATATTGCACTGTGCGATAGCATAACTCATGCTATCGCACAGTTTTAACACCGGAAATAACTACACCTTTTTCCTGGCATTATGCTGTGTGATATGCCTGAAATGGCCATAATGCAATTTGCGATACTTTTTTTGAATTGCATTTTGGCCATTTCTGGGCTGGGAGAAGGAGTGGAGTAGAGAGAGCCTCTGGGGAGGGCCTCGCTGTGTGCACCTATTTATATCTCTATAGGAAAGCCATCTAATAGCTTGAGGTGATGTGGTGGTTTAGGGGCTAGTTTCACATGTAGCGTGAGATGTATAAACAGCGCAGTACACCTTGGTGAAGATTTGACATCATTTGGCGTGAGGAAAGTCTCACAAAGATGACATTTTGTACTATGTTATCTCACCCTAGCTTGATGGTACTGTGTTGTTTGTACATCTCACTCTACATGCGAAACTGGTCCCTAACCCGTAAACCAACACTTCACCTCGACCTATTAGATGGCCCTTCTATAGAGATATATAAATACTTCACTACTATGAGGGCATTGTAGATAGTCTCAGTCTCTCTCTCTCTCTCTGAGACTGATATGGTTTTTCTAAGGACTTAACTGAAAGAATACAGGAAAAGAGGTTAGCATTACAAATTTAAATTCTGGAGGAGGAAGACAGGTTGAATTATCAAGAAAAACAAAGGAAAGCAAAGTAACACCAATTTTTATAAAGGGCTCCTGTGTGATCCAGAAAAAAAAATTGCTGACTATATAGATAGACTTGGCTTAATGGGGAAAGTGTCAATATGGTTTTAGCAAAGGGAAGTCTCAGTTTACCAGCGTATGAGATATATTTTTAAGTTGTAAATTAAACATGCAGATAAATGAGCTAGTTGATATAGTGTGTTTGGATTTTCAGAAGGCATCTGACAAAGTACCCTATTAGGGACTCCTCAAGAAATTAAAAAGTCATGGTATAGGAGGCAATGTCCTTTTGTGGATTGAGAACTGGTTAAAAGACAGGAAACTGAGGAGAGGACTAAATGGTAAGTTTTCCAAATGGATAAAGGTCAATAGTGGAGTGCCCCAGGGACCTATAGTGGGACCTGTGCTGCTTATCATTCATAAATGATTTAGCAAAGGGAGCAACAAGTGACGTGATCAGATTTGCAGATGACACACAATAATTCAAACTTGTTATAACACAAGTGGATTGTGAGGACCTGCAGAAGGATTTTGTGAGACTGGGGAAGTAAGCATCTAAATGGTAGATGAAATGTTAATATGGATAAGTGCAAAGTGATGCATATAGGGGAAAATAATCCTAACTATAGGTACACAATGCTGGGCTCTATATTAGAAATCACTGTGCAGGAAAAGGACCTCAGAGTCCTTGTGGTCAGTGCTTTAAAATCTTCAGCTCAATGTGTGGCAGCAGTGAAAAAAGAAAACAGAATATTCAGAATTATTTGGAAAGGAATGGAAATAAAGCTGTGGATATCGTAATGCCGATCTGTGGTGCGCCTGCACCTTGAGTGTGGTGTGCAGTTCTGGTCACCCCAGCTCACAAATGGCATAGTGGAACTAGAAAAAGCACAGAGAAAGGGCTTCAGAAATGATAAAGGAAATGGAACAACTCCCCTATAAAGAGAGGCTACAGATTCGGGCTCTTCAGCTTGGAAAAGAAACTGAGAGGGGGCACAATAGAAGTTTTATAAAATCACGAGGAGGGAACAGGTAAATGTTAGTTATTTACCTTTTCAGATACTGCTAAAAGAAGGGGCTGCCCTCTGAAACCAAACCCAGTAAATTTAAAACACATCATGGAAAGTATTTTTTTCATTCGGCACACAAGCTGTAGAATTTGGTACTGAAATACATGGTCCAGGCAGCTAGCTTAGCAGGGTTTAAAAGAGGTTTGGACAAGTTCCTGGTGAAAAATATAAACAATTAGCCCGGTGGCATAATACATAATGGCAGATAAAGACCAAGTGGTCCATCCAAATGAGCAGAGACAGGCTGAAAGTGGTTTACAGAGTGGCTACCAGAATGGTGCCTGGAATACACCAAAAGCCATATTTCTTAACGAAAAGAGTGATGGATGTATGGAATGGACTTTTGGGGGAAGTGATAGAGACAAACACAGTAATAAAATTCAAGAAATCCTGGGATAGGCAGAGAAAATCCCTACTGGTAAAGAAGTGAGGGAAAAGCCAGAGATCAACTGGGGTCTTTGGCACTGCACCAGGAATGAGATTGGACAGACTGGATGGGCCTTACAGTCCTTCTCTGTTTCTGTCATGGGCTGCCCCCACATCATATTACACCCCATCATGGGCTGCTTTCCCCTGCCCCAGTTTGTAGACTCTGCCATGAACTGTCATCCACCTGATTCCACCTTGCATACCTCCATCCACATTTTCTCCACTTCCATGGGCTGTTTCCATAGACTCTAGGCTGCTCTTCCAGCCATCTTGCACCTTGCCACAAGCAACCCCCTCTTCAATGTCTTACTCTGCTGCAGCCTGCTCACTCTGTCTCATCTTACACCCCAGTGTGGCTCCCCCTCCACCCATCCCCACACATATATGCACATATTTTCTACTCTGCTGTGTGTTCCCTCCACACACTTTATGCCCATCGTGGGCATATCCCGCACACCCACCCACTTATCTTATATTCCCCCATGGTGTTCTCTCCCTCCATTACTGTGAGCTAGGCATCCTTTTTCCAGCATAGTCATTTTCTCCTTTATTCATTTGTCTGCCTCCACTGAAACAGTTTTCTTTCATCTCTTTAATCCTCTTCATCTGTCCTTAACTCCCCTCTTATCTACTCTATTCGCTATTCTTGATGCATCAATAGCCTTCAAACACTCCTACCTGTACTGCAGTGGCTGGGATGTTCTGGTTCTGCTCATTTCCAGTTCACCTCTTTTCTGTCTGCCCTTAGTATTCAACTGAAACCTGTCTATTACAATTCACCAATAATTACATTTTTGTATACTGGTACTCTTTAACTTAATGTCTGTTAGGATGCCATATAAAAATGTAAATAAGTACAATTGCCCCCACACATGCTGAATAACAAATGTCTCATGTGAGCCCTCTTCCTGTCAAGAGAGACAGCCGGCTGTGGGGTTTTCATTCCGTTTTGTAGACAACTGGCAGAGGCTGTGAGATGCTGATCTGCACCTCCCCACTACTGCTCCGAGGACAGGAGTGTGCAGACCATTTTTGGAAACAGGTGAATCCAGGCCCCAAATATGACAGTTTTCCAAGATGAGGATTATGATGATCTGGTAATTTAGTATTTGCCTGCTGTACTGTGCTCTTTTCTTTTGTGATATAGGTGAAGCGGGAGCCAGGGGAGAATGGTACCAGCTTGACAGATGAGGAGCTGGTGACCATGTCTGTGCGGGAGCTGAATCAGCATCTGCGAGGACTATCCAAGGAGGAAATCATCCAACTAAAACAGCGCCGACGCACACTGAAGAATCGTGGCTATGCGGCCAGCTGCCGGGTGAAGAGGGTAACACAAAAGGAGGAGCTGGAGAAACAGAAGGCTGAGCTGCAGCAGGAGGTAGAAAAGCTGGCCTCCGAGAATGCCAGCATGAAAGTGGAACTTGATACACTACGCTCCAAATATGAAGCTCTCCAGAACTTTGCCAGGACTGTGGCCCGCAGTCCTGTGGCCCCTGTGCGAGGACCGCTCACTTCCAGCATAGGACCTATCATCCCTGGCAAAGTTGCCACTACCAGTGTAATTACAATAGTGAAATCCAAAACGGACGCTAGGTCATAGTAGAGAGAGAAAGGGGGCACCTTGCAGGGCTGGCCTGGCTTGTCTGTGCGCAGCCTTTTAGGCACAAAGCTATTCTGGCAACCCCTAAAGCACAAAGGCGTGCACTTTCCCAAGCTTGAGACACCACTGCCATGAACCCACTGACCATTGAGCCAGATCCTTTTGAGTGCAATTGTGGCTGTGGCAGTCAGTGGACACTGCTTAATACTTAGTAGTTGGATGTGCAGGATGCTGAATTTTTTTCTAACGGAGCTGGATTCCAAATCTGATGCTGGGCACTTGCAAAAATCTGAGAGAAGAGTGAATTCAGAATTCTTTCACGCCCACATCTTCCTTCAGATATAAGCAAAGAAAATAAGCTTAAAGCCTCAGCAAAACAAGGATGGTGCTGGGTACTTCCAGCAGCCCCTGCAGCTTCTGGGAGGTCTTGGGTCCCTGGCAGGAGAGAGGAGGGTGCAGGGCTGCAGGGAGGAGATTGTGCCTAATGCATTGCCCTAAACAAGACCAAAATCGCTAGTTGTTTCATATTTCAAGGCTGTAAAGAAAACCATCTCATAATCGGGCCAGTATGGTGTTTAGAAATTTCTATAGTGAGATCATTTACACAGGCAGTCTGTGCTTACCTCCATTTATTTAAAAAAAAAACAAAAAAAAAAAACCCCATTCATTGTGAAAGGTATTAACTTGTAGAAGTTAAAAAAAAAAAAAATAAAAAAGACAGGCAGAGGTAGACGGGAATGCTCCCTGAAACTGAGCCTCCCTGTCACCTTGAAAAAAAAAAATTGTGATCTTTCCAAGCCAGATGTGACCAGGGGCAGCACAAGGATTCAGAGAAACTTTACAGAAAGTAAAGGAGGGAAGTCATGGATATTTTCTGCGTTGCATTATTCTGAAAATTTGGAACAAAAATTTCCTGTTTGACATTTGTTTTGCAATTCTACCAAAAATGGTGGTTGAGCTCTCCAGTCTCCCTGTCCCTTGCTCTGAGCACTAACTGTGCATTAGTGTAGGACCTGATACACTTTCAGGGATGGGCTGCAGTTTGCTCTCTTTGTGGACTGGGTATAGTGAATGAGTTCCCCCCATGCTTGGGATCTGAATTCTCCAGTTTTCAACCTAGGCAATGTGGCAGAGAGGAGAGGAGGGACCCCTAAAGGCTTCAGCCCTTGGACCCTTGCATCCAGAGTCTGTTTCGGGGGTGGGGGAGATGAGTCCTGCTGCGGACAGAGGTGCCTCTTAGCTTTTGAGCCTCCTGATCATAACGCTTTGACCATTAACTTAAGCCCTAACGCTCAGATGTCCTTCCTGAGCCAGCATCTCGACATCCTGTTAGAAGACTTCTCTGAGCCAGTACCCCAGCATGCTGTTATGGGGCAAACACCTCCCTGGCACAGCAGCTCAGCCTGCTGGTCAGGGATGGTCTCCTCTCTGGACTGGCACCCCATCCTGCTGATCGGGGACAGTCTCTCCTCTCGGCCAGCTCCCCAGGCTGCTTTTAGAGGATGGTCTCTTCTTCAAGTCAGTATCCCCAGTTTGTTGTTCAAGGTTATCTGCTCTCTCATCTACTACTGAACCAGCAGAGCTACCGGGTGACTCACTTTTCTAGAGCGAAGGCGTTAGCATTTCTGGGTCTTCAGCCCCACTTGATTTATTTATTTAGATTTAGCTCACGCCTTTTCATTGTTCGCTTAAGGTGAGTTGCATTCAGGTACCGTAGGTATTTCCCTGACACACACACAGCCCCACCCCTGCCAAAGGGCGCACAATCTAATGGGCGCACAATCTAATGGGCCGATAGCGTACAGTGCGCTGCCATTGGACGCGCGTTTTCCCTTACCCCTTATTCAGTAAGGGGCGTAAAACGCGCGTCCAACCCGCCAAACCTAATAGCGCCCTCAAAATGCAAATGCATGTTGATGGCCCTATTAGGTATTCGCATGCGATTCAGTAAGTAAAATGTGCAGCCAAGCCGCACATTTTACTTTCAGAAATTAGCGCCTACCCAAAGGTAGGCGCTAATTTCTTCGGGCACCGGGAAAGTGCACAGAAAAGCAGTAAAAGCTGCTTTTCTGTGCACCCTCCGACTTAATATCATGGCGATATTAAGTCTGAGGTCCTGAAGGATAAAAAAGAAAAAAAAATGTTTGAAGTCGGCTGGCGGCTGTCGGGTTGAAAACCTGACACTCAATTTTGCCGGCATCCGGTTTCCGAGCCCATGGCTGTCAGCGGGCTCGAGAACCAACGCCGGCAAAATTGAGCGTTGGCTGTCAAACCCGCTGACAGCCGCCGCTCCAGGCCAAAAGGAGGCGCTAGGGACGCGCTAGTGTCCCTAGCGCCTCCTTTTGCCCGTTTCTACCGCCGGACCTAATTTACATACTGAATTGCGCGCACAGGCGAGTGGCCTGTGCGCGCGCTGAGAGAGCGGGTGTTTGCCCGCTCTCCCGCGGACTTTACTGAATCTGCCCGTAAGTTTGTACCTGAGGCAATGGAGGGTGAAATGGGTTGCCCAAGGTTACAAGGAGCATCAGTAGGCTTCCCCAGTTCTCAGCCTGCTGCTCTAAACCACTAGGCGGCTGCTCCATTCCATCATCAGGTATTCATAGTCTAGCTTACCAAATGCATCTGAAGGACTGAGCTAAAGTGTCCCAAGAACTGGATGACTTAGGTACTCTGAAGCAACACCTTGTTGCTGTCTAAAGGAATAGAGGCCCTGGGGATCACCTGCCATCTTATCTCTCAGGTACTTTTCACAGGTTTCTGGTGGCAGGTCCATGCACAGAACATAGCTGGGCTAGGGAATATGACCCCAGAATGCACTTGCACATCGGATCCCAGAAAATGGGGCCCAGTGTGTTCAGCAAATCCCCAAAATAAGAGAGACTGGGGGTTTTTTGGCTTTATTTTTCTTAAAGAATCATAAATCTGCCATGTGCTCTCTAGGGTCCCTTTTCCCTAGCTTCCTGTTCACTATTTCTTAAGGACACACAGTGATTGCCTTGTTTAAATTACAAATGTTACCCAGTCAGTATTTTTTTTTTTAATTCTTTAAGATGTTCTGCATTTTCCCCTGAACTCCTGAGAGAAGTTGTATTCAGAGTAGTATAATTCCATCTCTTGGAATATATTCTGATTTGGTTTATTTAGTGGGCTTTGTTTATAACATCATAGCAAATTATGACCAATTAGATTCAAACAGTGTGACATTTGTGAATATTTTTTATTTATTTTTTAGGGGAGCTACTAGGAGAATCTCAAAACTAATGATCTGGAAATGTTTTATGTGATAATTTACACAAGAAGTGATCTACATTTCACCCCCAGCTGTTGTCAAGTTTTCCTTCCGGTTAGAAGCTGCATCTTAGGATATGGAGTGATCTTGGCGTTTGCATTGATATGATAAGAGTTTGCTGAGTCTAGGATTCCTGCAATCAGGGATCTGGATAACACTGTGAAGCCTCTTACTGTCTGTCAGACCACTAGGGATTTTTCAGTTCTGGACATAGGACTTTCTCATGCTTACCCCAATCTCTTGCTTCCTTCCTGGAGGCCCTGAAGCTATGGTTATGCTCTTGTAGTCTCTCTTTCTACCAGGCTGCTTGTAGGCAGGGGTTTTGTTCCAGAAAGCACTCCCTGGTTAGCTTCCTCTTAGGAAACATCCAGTCTGCTGTAAGGTCTTGGAGAAAAGGAATGGGGAACCTGGAAGCTCTTTTCTGTCTCCAGGCTTGCCTGGATTACTTCTCCTCCCTCTGTTTATGTAAAATGAGACTTGTACTGGGTTGCTGCTCCCTACTGCTCTGTGCCCCCAGCTTTGCTTGAATATATTTGAAATGTAATTTAATGCTGCTTAGGTAGTGTACGAGCATATAGCACTGTACATGGAATATCCTTCCTGTGTGCTCAGAAGTTATAATCCTTCTGCTTTAATACAGCACGGAGTGCACAGAGCGCTGAAACAATAACTTCACCTGGCACTTTCAGATGTTTCTCCTTAGAGAGACATCCTGCATGTTGTCTTCCAGCAGCTGTAAGGAAACCAGGCAGTGGCTGGATGGGCTCTTTAAACTTTGGAAAGAATCTTACTGAAAATCCCAGTTTGAAATGTTCCAGATTTAAAAATGTGAACAAATAGTACGCTTTTACTGCTGTGAACATGGAAAACATACGCTGCTTGTAAAATGATATAGAAAAGGAATAGCTGCATCTGATCCTAATTTTTAACTATGGGGTGAGTTTTGAGGCCTGGTCTGGAGCTGCCTAGGGACACAGGTGTGATGAAAGAAGAGGAAGCTGAGGGCTCAAGGCAGGCTTGTTGGAGATTTCTTTGCACAGGCAGAGTGGTTTCCTAGCTTCAGGCCCTCTGAGATTGCATTACACAGGAACTCCCATAGCTTTGCTTCTGTTTTCTGTTGGGAGCGTGCTACTTTAGGCTGGGGGGAAGGAAGACCAGCAAAGTTAACATTTATTTTCAGAGTGTATCACCAACTTTCATTCACAAAAGCTACGCGGAGAGATCCTGTGTGGGGCCCCTCTGCATTAGCACTGAGTCTCTTTGGACCGTCTCTATCCTAATCCTGAGACTCTGAGCACTTTCTTTTGGGTGGACTCTGTAATGTTTTTGCTTATTGCATTGATGTCTTTGCAGTTGTATTTATTTGGTTGCTTTTACTGCTATGAAAGATTTCTTTTTTTCCTTGTTTAACTCTTTAGTGCATGGAAGCAGGATTTTGCAATGCCCTCCTTGGGTACTCCTGTATGCCAGGGTAAGGGTCGGCTTGTGTGCACATGAGTCCCTGAGTAGAGGACAGCTTGCTGCCCCTGGACTTATCCTGACAAAGGTGGTTTCACTACCTGCAGACTCTCCTGACAAAGATTTAATCTCTCCTCTTTTTGCTAATGCTTTTCATGGTAAGCATATTTGTTGTCAGTAATGTGTATTTATAGTTCTGTTTTTCTTCTTCTTCAGATATTGGTTGATGCGTGTGGTTTTTGTGCCTCTGTGCATTGCGTGTTTTCTTGCTGCTTCTCTTGTGGATATGAATTGGTGTGCCAGAGCAGAGAGAGAAGTTTAAGCTTAAAGGTGAGACAGGATTATACTAAAATGAATTTGTGTTTAATAGATGTTCAAAACTTTCAGAAATGCCTTTGTGCAGGCTCAGCGTGACATGGTCGGGAGTAAGAAGACGCACAGATTCTGTGTGTTCTGTCTGTGTAGTTTACAAATGTTTAACAAGTTATTGTGTACTGATGGCAGCATAGAGCTCAGTGTAAGTTCCTACCAAACATGCATACAAGCTCTCTCTGCAACCTAGTCAGAGCTTGGCACCAGTGGCGCCAGTATGTGTACACGCGCTCAGAATAGGATGACCAGAGAGCTCCACATCATAGGGACAAGCTGAACCAATCCTGCTTTTACCCCCGTTGCATCTGTGAACTTGCAGTCCTGTTTTCCTTAAAATTTGAAAGTATACGTCCACAGAAGTAATGGACTTTAAACCAGGACTTGGCTCAGCCTGTTGCACGTGTGTGCGCGCACCCTCACAATCCAGCATGGGTGCATACTCGCAGCCCGGCACGCATGCACATTTGGAGCCAAACTTCTCAGCAGGTCTACACATGCATGCACAGCCAGAAACACAATTCAGCACATCTGTACAGCCACCACAACTCACACAGCCAAGAAAGTCTACACATCAACACACATGTGCATTTGGGATCAAAGGCAGTTCTGATTTTTCCTAATAAAAGCACAAAAAAAACCCCCTTGTGTGTAAATTTCCCTTTCTGAGCAACAAGAGGGGAGTGGGTCTGAGTGGTTATACCCCCTGTGTGTGTGTGAGGAGGGTGGGGTACTGATGAATAGATACACCCTGAATGTGTGTGCAGGTGCGCTGTGGATGGATGGAGCACAGTAGCAATCTGTGTGGATAAATATTCCCTCCATCTCTGGATATTTTTTCTGCATGTGGTGATGAGGTGGGGTGAGGCACTAGGTGGGCAAACGTTTCTCTGCATTTGTGGATGAGAGGATGGATCTCTGGGTGGATGCCTATTGCCATGTACGTGTGGAGTGGGGACAGATCTCTGGGAGAATGTAATATTCTTTGCATGTTTGGGTGGATTGGGGTTCTGTGTGTGTGGATATTGCCTGTATTAGTGTTTTGGCATGGTGTGGGTGTATATTCCCTGTATGTGTGGGTGAGAGCTCTATATGAAGACATGGAGTGAGGTTGGACTCTGGATTGATATTCCCCCACATGTGTGGGGAGGGGGACAACTCTAGGTGGGTGGATATTCTTTGCATATATTAAAGGGTGGAGAGCTCTGTGGTGGATATTTCCTGCATCAGAGGGAGGGCTGGGGCCCTGTTTGAGGGGGGTGGGAAGGGACCTGCAAGGGTACTATTTCCTGTTTGGGTGGGATGGGGCTCTGTATGGGTGGATATTCCTTGCATGTGCTGGGAGGGGAATATCTCTGGGTGAGTGGATATTCCTCTTTTGGAGGGACGCCATGCATAGATGAATATTCCCTGCATGTACAGCTAAGGTGGTGGAGCACTGTGTGAGTGGATATTCCCTGCGTGTTTTGCGGGGAGGACCTTAGATGAGTGGATATTCCCTGTATGAATAAATGGGATGATGGGGCTCTGTGTGGGTGGATATTCACGGCATATAATGGGCGGGGTTTTCAGTCGATGGTCCTGTGTATGTGGAATGGAGACAGAACTCTGGAAGGATATTCCCTACAGAGGTGAGTGAGTTGGAGACACATCTGTGTGAAAGGAGGGGGGGGGAACTTGATGGATGTTCCCTCTGCATCATATACAGGGGGAGGAAGCTCTTCAGGTGGTTGGATGATGCCCTGCATGTGTGGTTGAAGGAGGGGAGGCTCTTCCTTGGTGCACTGCCAGAGCTTTCTTTACTGGTGCTGTGTTAGCATCAGCGCACTTAACTCTTGCTTTATTTACATCTTTTTTTTTTTTTTGTTAAATGGGAAAATTCCACCCTGCGCTTTCTCTGCAGGCCCCACCTGTCAGCTCTCTTCTAAATACCGAAGCATCTTTTAGTAAGCAGTAAACTGTCAAGTCTGAAATGGAAAATTATTTTATTAAACTTCTGATAATTTGTAAATAGTGTGCAGTAAATGAATCTAAGCAGTGTTTACTAAATGTTTGGTCTGTGTCTCCTAGAGGGTGTAGAAGTTCCATATCACGGTGTGCTGTTCTAATAAAACAAAATCCACTTAATAATCAGTATTTATTGCTAAATTATTGTACTTTTTCATTCTGTAGAGAATTATCTGTTCTTAACTATTTGGAGTTTGACAGTGTTGCAAGCTGGCGATATTAATTTATTGATGTATATAAATGTATGTTTGTTGATATAAGATGTACTTTATTTTGTATATGAGCAATAAATATCTTGTAAAAAGCTCCTTTAAGTGTTTTCTTGGGGAGAAGAGAGGGCTTTGGCAAATAAAGTGCTGATTTTTGTAGCCTGTGATGGGAGGGGTGAATGGATGAATCTTTGCCTCCCCTGTTGGGGTAGGGGGTCTTTGCAGATTGCTCCCTGGAATCAGTCTTCTTATTGCTATGATGTTAAGATGCAGGATTTACTGATGACGATATGTGGATTTCATGTATTTAAAAATCATTTGTTCTCTGTACATACCTGGATCAGTCCAGACTCCTGGGTTTATTCATGGAGACAGAGAGAGTTTCACTGACACTGCTTCATAATCCCTGATGCCACTTGCAGTTCCTCAGTATTTCTCTGTCTCCAGCAGATGGTGGCTGGTGCATAAACATGCATTTCCTAGCGTGTAGTAGATGGACTCAGGACCAATGGGTATAGTGTACTCCTGATAGCAGTTAGAGACAGATCAGATTTCAATCTGACGTCAGCCCTAGTACATATACCCCTGCAGGAAGTGCAGCTCTTCAGTATTTTCCGTCGCCATAGCAGTTAGGGACTCTATGCACGCTAGCACAGTGTTAGAGTAATCTTACCAAAGAAAACCAAATTAAGAAGAAAATATTACCTCTACAGACGAGTCCCTGCTCTCGTGCGGTGACACCCGTTGGGTCCCTCTCCCAGTTGAGATTTCTCGAGGTGTTGTCCGTGATCCCTCTGAGGTAAGCCTCGGTCCGGCAGCCGACCCTCGGTGGGGACCTAGCCCCCGACATCGGGTGATGCTGAGAGGCAGCAGGTGCAACCTTGAGCGCGGCGGTGAAGGTATTTTCCCTCTCCCCTCTCCCCCCCCCCCCCCCCCGCCCCCCGCAGCCTGAGACCGCCTGGAACGAAACCGGGAAGCGCCAAGACAAGGTAAGGTAGAAATCTATTTAAAAGTTTCCGGTCTCCGAAGCTAGAGGAGATGCACAGGTCGCAAGCCGGGACCAGTGCCACTGGGTTGATCGGCCCTAGCAGGGCTAGACCCCGGTCAGATCCGAGGGCCCTTCCACGTGAATACCCTCCGAGGTGGTCGCCATATTGTTCGCGTGGTCGCCAGCACCATTTTGGCTCTGATCGCCGCCCTGTCCACCGTTTCGATCTGTGCGCACAAATACCTTGTGTGCACAACATTGCACGCACAAGTACCAGGCGCACAAGTGACGCGCCTAGCCACGCGCTTAATGTGCCGGGCGCATAATTTCGACCTGTGCGCACATCTCCCTGCACGCGTGCACCAAACCTACGTGCGCAACTTCGACACACACACCGGAGCGCACAACTTTATTGTACGAGCACAAGCCATGGCACCACCAGGAAAATAAACTCAAAGCTCAGGGCCTTTGCCCAGCATGCCACGTTAGAGCTGCACAGCATGAGGAGGCCACGGCCCTGTGTATACAGTGTGAAGATGCCCTAGGAGACCCAACTCATGGCCCTCCCCAGTTGGTACCAGACCCCAGCCTCTCGAGCAGTACGCAGGACCTAGCATTACACAGCGCCCCCTAGTCTAGACCCAGCATCTATCTCCTGGGTGGAATTCTTCAAAGGTCTGCATACCTTCGTCCACATCAACTAGGGCCTCCTATAATGCGGCCTCAGGCTCCACCAGAGGACCTCAATAGGCCGGGACACTCTATGCCCAGGGAAGCGATTCCATCGCCAGAAGCCCCACCTTCAGGGACACTGATATCTCAGATGAGGAGTCAGAACCCCTGGAGGAAGGGGAACTCCCTCTGGGGACAGAACCCCATCGAACCATGAGACACTTCTTCACCAAGGACGAGCTTCCAGACCTGGTCGCACACAGCTTAAAAGAGCTTGCCATCATGGGCACAAGTGCCTTGGGGGAACCTAAGATGAACCCACTTTTGGAGGGACTCCGTCAGACCTCCACCATTTCCCACTGTTACAAGCCATCCAGCAACTAATTGAGCTGGAATGGGATGCCCCAGAAACCACGTTCAAAGGGGGCCGGGCTCTGGTAGCCATGTGCCCTCTGGACCCAGCTGCCAAAGATCTCCTGGCATGTCCGAAAGTGGATGCTTTGGTCTGCGCAGTCTCGAAGCGCACCACTAACCCGGTGGAGGGAGGAGCAGCACTCAAGGACACTCAAGACAGACGTCTGGAATCTATTCTCAAACGTCCTTTGACGTCTCTGCTATGTCTTTACAGATCGTGGCCTGCTGTGCTGTGGTGACACGTGCCTGCTTAGCAGAGACCAGGAACACCACTCCTGGGGAAGCCCTGGAACCAGCTGTATCATTCCTCGCGGATGCCACTTCGGATCTAGTACGCACAGCAGCTAGAGGAGTCTCTTCCGCCGTGGTAGCCAGAAGACAAATCTGGCTTCGAAACTGGTCAGCCGACACATCCTCCAAAACGAGACTCACAAGGATGCCTTTCAAGGGAACACTCCTGTTCGGAAGCGAACTAGAGAAACTAGCCAACAAATGGGGTGAGTCCCCACTGTCACAGCTACCAGAGGACAGGAATAAGAGAAACCAGCGATCCTTTCCCTGGACCTCCAGGGGTAGAGGATCACAGCACTTCAACCCATATAGAAGCTCATATCAAGCGGCCCGCCCCGCAGGCCGGAACCAGTCCTTTCGGAACAAGCACAATAAAAGGGGAGCCAGCTCGGGCCCAGGCCCCAGCTGCACCCCACAATGAAAATCAGCCGACCCACCGAAAGGAAGAAGCCATAGGGGGCAGACTGGCCCTATTCTACCAAAGATGGGTCGAGATAACTTCGGACAAATGGGTTCTATCCATCATTCAAGAAGGATATTACCTGGATTTCAACCACCTCCCTCCAGACAAGTTTGTGGAATCTCCCTGCCACGACCTTTCCAAGAGAATGGCAGTGGAACCTACACTGACCAGATTACTAGCCTTAGAGGCTATAACACCAGTGCCTCCACAACAAATAAATACTGGCCATTATTCCATCTATTTTATCGTTCCCAAGAAGGAAGGAATGTTCAGACCTATCCTGGACCTTAAGGCGGTCAACCACCACCTGAAGATTCCTTGCTTCCACATGGAAACCCTACGCTCGGTAATAAGGGCGATACAACCAGGAGAGTTTCTTACCTTCCTGGATCTGTCGGAAGCCTACCTACACATTCCAATCCATCAAGAGCATCAGTGTTTTCTACGCTTCTCGATCCAGGACCGTCACTACCAGTTCCGGGCACTGCCTTTCGGGTTAGCCACTGTACCCCGGATGTTCACCAAGATCATAGTGGTAGTGGCAGCAACACTGAGCAAGGAAGAAATCAGAGTACACCCTTATCTAGACAATTGGCTGATCAGAGCGAAATCCCCAGAGGAAAGCCACCAAGCAACCAACAGAGTCAAAACTCTACTGGAGAGCCTTGTGTGGGTGGTCAACACAAACAAGAGCTGCCTGCAGCCTTCCCAATCTCTAGAATACTTAGGAGTCCGGTTCGACACCAAACAAGACAAGGTCATCCTGACACCGACAAGGAGATCAAAACTGATGACCCAGTTACGAACCCTGTTGAGCGAACTTCGCCCCACAGCATGGGATTACCTACAAGTTCTCGGCCTCATGGCATCCACACTGGAAGTAGTCCCATGGGCACGAGCTCACATGAGACCCCTACAACGCTCACTACTATCACATTGGAATCCACTGTCCCAGAACTACACTGTACGGCTTCAGCTCCCAGACAGAGTTCGGGCCCAACTACGATGGTGGCTACAAGAATCCCATCTGAGCCAGGGAACGAGACTATCCTCCCCAACCTGGATCCTACTCACCACGGATGCCAGCCTACGAGCTAACCGCCCAAGGGCAATGGGATGAAGAAGAGTCGGGATGGAACATTAATCGCCTAGAAGCCCGAGCAGTCAGACTAGCCTGCCTAAAGTTCGGTCACAGACTCCGAGGCAAAGCGGTCAGAGTAATGTCGGACAACACCACAACAGTGGCCTACATCAACCGTCAGGGAGGAACCGGAAGCCAACAGGTGTCTCTGGAGCACGCAAGTTCTCCACATCCATAACAAACATAAGGATTTGGAGAGTATTCGAAGCCTGGTGCGAGGACCACGACGACATACCTGAAAGGTTGGAATCCGTACGAAAGAAGGATCATCTATTCATCCTTCACAGCAGGAAGAAGCAAGGGGAAGCGACCTCACGAGCAACCATAGCCCGCTGGATCAAAGAAGTCATCAAGGCGGCCTACGTAGAAGCAGGCAAACCACCGCCTTTATAAGTCAAGGCCCATTCTACTAGAGCCCAGGCAGTGTCCTGGGCGGAAACCAAGATGCTGTCACCCGCCGGGATCTGCAGGGCGGCGACATGGTCCTCCATCCACACCTTCTCCAGGTTTTACCGCCTGGATGTTCAGGCTCGAGAGGACACAGCATTTGCAAGGGCAGTACTAAGTGGGTCACGGGCAGCCTCCCACCCGGTTTGTTCAGGCGCCCTCATTTGTAGGACAGCAACTTGGAAGTTGCTGCATACTTTTGCAAGGCACTACTGTCTAGATGTAGGGGATCCAGAGTCTCTGTCTTTTGGTGAGAGTGTCTTGTGAGCGGGACTGCAGGTCCCACCCTAAGTAGGGAGCTTTGGTACATCCCAGGAGCCTGGTCTGATCTGGGTACGTACAGGGAAAGGAAAATTGGTTCCTACCTGCTAATTTTCATTCCTGTAGTACCACGGATTAGTCCAGAACCCGCCCGATCTATGGAGGTGAAGGTTATGGAATACAGACTTGTTAGAAGTGTTTTGTTTTGGTTTTTTGTTTTGTTTTTTTTTACAAGTTTTTTGTTCTTGGGTACAGATCAGTACTGAGGAACTGCAGGTGACACCAGGGATTATGAAGCAATGTTGGTGAAACTTTCTCTGTCTCTATCTGCTGGCAGGTATGAATAAACCCAGGAGTCTGGACTGATCTGTGGTACTACAGGAACAAAAATTAACAGGTAAGAACAAATTTTCCTTTCATTGCTTTACTGATAATCTCTTCCTAAGCTATAATGATCTTATTTTATGCTAGCCAATTAGTTTACAAACACAATACAATTAATACAAGAAAACAGTGCTTTACTCAGATGTTCCACTACCTCCAATACATATTCCAGAATTAACAATTAGAAGCTGTTGACATTAGCCACGTTTTGAGCTGATTCTGATATCTCAGTAGGTGGTCCTCTCCCCTCAGTGCCAGCAGAAAACAGTTCCATGGCTTAGGAATACCAAAAGAAAAGGACCTATTTTGCAGCCTAAGATGATGAAAGGCCTTGAACAGACAGATCTGTAGAAGGTTTTTTTACCGTGTGCAAATTCCCATTCACCTCATTTCACTTCCATCTTCCTTTCAAGCATGGTGTTCATAAGCCCCACAATATCTTAAATGCAAGCAACGGATTTTTAAATTTGCAACATGCAGTTACAGGTAGTCAGTGCAAGTCCCATAGAAATTCTTGGGAAATTCTTGGGCTGCCTGTGACAATACGTACTGCAGTGTTCTGTTGCAACTGAGTCAACTTCAAGGGAAGCCCTAAATGCAAGGCACCACAATAGCCAGTATATGAAAGAACTAGGGCATAGGTCACTGATTGTAATTCTGGCAACTCTAAATGCGATCTAATTTGTCTAATCATTTTGATCTTAATGTAAATGTTCTGGGCCAAAAGCACAATGTTTTTCTCCATTTTCAGACCAGCCCAGCACAATTCCCAAAAAGATCTCACTTCCCTTTTAGGGATTACATCTATCCCATTCAAACTTTAATGGTCTTGAAATATCACCTACCCCCAAATATAATACCTCCATTTTTGTAGTATTTAAAATCGTTACTCATCTTAAGCCAATCAGCCACAGATTTTAAATATTGACTCAACTGCATATAACTTTCCTCAGGATCCCTCCCTAAAGGTGCCAAAATCTGTACAACATCTGCGTATATATATGGGGTAAAACCAGCCGCCCATACAATACTACCCATCTGAACCATAAAAATTATTTTTAAAAACCTGTGAAAGAGTACCTGTAGGAGATGCAACAATTAACACTGAACCAATTAGAAGACTTCTCTTGAAATGTTATGTTTCCTCCCTGTCAAATAACTTTAAAACCATTTCAAAACCGTACCTGTTAAACCCCAACATTTCACAATGCTTTAACAACAAAGAGTGATCCACTAAATCAAAAGCACTAGAAGACCTAATAAGACTAATAGAGCATTTCCCCCCTTATCAAAAATTGGGAGGCATCATCCACCAAAGATGTTCACAAAGATTCAGTACTACAGCCTCTTCTGAATCCAGCCTGGCCTAGGTCCAAAATCTCTGCAGATTCTAAAAAAAATCCTACACTTGTTTAGTGAATTTTTCCACTGCCAGAGCAATAAATGGTAAATTAGATATAAGCAGGTAGCTATTATATGACCTAGAGTCAAGTCTATCGTTTAACTGTGGGAAAACAGCCATTTTACAAACTGATGGCGCAAAACCAACTTCCAAAGAACAATTAACCGTCTCAAAACATCATCAGAACAACCTTGAATCAACCAGGAAGGGCAAGGATCTAATGGAAAATAAGAAGGCTTAATCAGAGCCAAAACCTGTTTCAGTTCTACTACAACTAAAAATTCAAATTCCTCCAAGCCAACCTTGCCTTCACCTAACTGTAGAACTACCTCAACCACATCAGCACCTAACTCTTTACTAACCTTACCCTGCAAACTTTTAACTAAAACATCAACTTTTTCTTGAAAAACAAGGCCAGAGACTCTCATTCTGGAATATCATCATAAGTCAGATGATTTCTACCTTGTGTTCCAACCAAGGACCTCTCTATCCTAAAGAGGACTTTTGGATTGTTATTTGCCATTACAGTATTTTTATAAAAATCTGTATTAGCCTGATGCCACAGATTTCTATCTTCCTGACTACCTGAATGAAGCCATCGTTTCTCTAATCGATGACATCTTTTCATATCTGCCAGTTCTACAGCGTACCATGGGGAAATAGGAAACTCTTTGGAGAAAAGGTCTTTATTCTCTATCCCCCTCCCCTTTCATAGTATTGGCCATCAATTTATACCACCTGCTACTCAAACTATCTACATTCTCTACATCAACCCAATGTTCCAACAAGTGATCAAATATTTCTCAAAAATTCAGAATCTATCTTCCCCCATCTTTACTTGTAATTATCAGCCCTTCGATGAAATCCACCGGGTTTGTTTTTTTTTTTTCAAAACTCAAGTTTATCAAAAAATGATCTGACCATAATACCTTCTCCATTCCCCAAATTGCCAGCTTATCCATCTGACATGCTAATGAGGACCCAAATTCTAAATCTAGTGTGTGCTTCTTAATGGACGTAGGTCCCTGTACAATCTAAGTCAAATCACTAACCTCCAACATATCCAAAAAAAAAATCAGCAAGCTTAAAACCAGAATCTTGCTCAATGTAAATTAAAATCTCCTAAAATTAAAAAATATTTATACTTAGAAGCTAACAGCAATAACCCCTCCAAACTTTATCCATTTGCAAAGATGAGAGATCTAGCGGACAATACCATAATGAAACAATAATAGAAATAACAAAATCAAACTTAACTAAAATATATTTCAAACCCTGCATGTTTAATGAAAAGCCGTTTCAAGGAGAAAGATTTTCTAAAAATAATGGCATCCCTCCCACAATGCCTACCTATTCTATCATATGACACTGTATCTTTGCAACTCTATACAACTTTACAATCCCCTGTACTAGCAAAATTTGGGATAAGGTTAAAATAGACCATATGGTCTTATTCTGCCATCATGTTTACATCTAGTCTGCCCATCCATAACAACTACTGAGCTCTATAATCCCTATCATTCTCTCAGATTCCCTGTACTTATCCTATGTTTTTTTTAATTTGGATACACATCTACTGGAAGGTTGTTCCATGTGTCCACCACCTTCTCTGTGAAGAAATATTTCCTTAGATTGTTCGAGTCTACTCCCTCCATTTCATCCTTATCCTATGATCCTGAATTCTAGAGCCTCCTTTCTATTGAAAGAGGCCCGACTCCTGCGCATTGATACCTTGGAGATATTTCAATGTCTATCCTATCTCCCACATCTTGTAATTTCTTAGTGTTCAGACAGGTGAATCCAAAACCAGTGGTTATGCACCTCTACCAGCAGATGGAGACAGAGCAAAGCTGACATCATGTATACATGCCCCTACAATGACATCAGCCCGCTAGTATTCTCTGTCTCCAGCAGATGGTGAACATGCATCTCTCTACTTGGGGATTGCTCTAAGTTTGAGAAGGAGAAAAGAAGGAAATTTACTTTGCCCCACTCTTCTGTGGTGATACCTTATAGTCCCTCTCTGTCAAGAATTCCTGAGGTGATATCTTTGGATCCCTCCCTCAGATGAACACCTTGGTCCGGTAGCTGGTTTTCAGCCAGCATGGACTTAGCTGTAAATAAATAAATAAATAGCTGAAAGGCAGCAGGTGCAGGAAACCAAGCAGGGCGGTGAAGGTATATGTCCTCTCCCCCTGCAGCTGGAGACCAATTCTGTACTCTGCTGGAATGGGCTGAGCTCGGGTAAAAAAAAAACAAAAAAAACCTGTTATAATCATGTAGGAGGGAAGATTTTGTAGGGATTTCTACCTCCTCCAGTCTCTGTGCCTTGCATGCTGATCCAATGTTTGTTCCTCCGCTGGGGGAGTTTGGGGGACATTGGCAGCCTGGAAGGTTGAGCAGCCTTTTGGCTAGGCCCTGCTCTCAGGCTCATCTTGTTTCCCCAGTGGGGTTTGGGCGCATTTTTATGCTGCCAAGACTGTCCTCGTCAGTTCCTTTGGATCGTGCTTGTGAGCCCGGCTGTGCATTCTGTTGTACACCTAGTTCGGTATCTGGTTGGGCACCAATTGTGCACACATGCGCACACTTTTTTACGCGCTTTGAGCATCCCAGAGGAGCTCGGTTTGTGCGTTTTATCAAGGCACAGTGTTGAGTGCCTAAATTTTGGGCGTACTATTGACAGACCCCAGTTAGGGTGTATGGACATACTGATGGCACCCATAGCAAAGAAGCCTAAGGATCTTGCCCTATGTGTTGTTTATCATATTCAGGCATCCCAGCCTGACATTCCTTCTAACTTGTGTCAGCGCTATTTCTAAAAAAACAAACACATTATATGGTTTCATTCTGACAGAAATGCAAAAGAGACAAGCATAGGTTTCCTTTGATTAACCCCCTAATTCTAGAGACATTTCCAATATGTTAGTCAAGTCCAGAGAAGGGCTTTGTTCTTCCATCTGAGTACTTTGTTGGAGGTAAAAGGCTTTCACTACAACTGGTAGTGCTGGCTCAGGAATTTTCAGAATTTGCTTCATATAAACTTTAAATAGTTCCAACGGAGAGATTGATTTAATAACTGGAAAATTCAAAATTTGCAGATTAAGGGCTCTTAAGGCATTTTCCACTGATTCCAACCTTTTAGATGTAATTCGTTCAGAATCAATCAGTTTGATTTGTTTTGTCTCAACTGAAATCATCCTTCTGTCCAGGTCTTCTACTTTATTGGTGAAGTTTGTTATTAAATTATTATTTTTCACCGTCTGGTTTTTAATCTCAACTGTTGCCATAAAGTTTTAATGGAACTCTCTATTGTACTAAGCATAGTCCATATCCCATCCAGGGATATAGTATCAGGTCTAACTGTCGAGGGATACACAGAAAGCAGTCTTAGCTGGCTTATTCCCTCTTCCTCAACAGTTTCTCTGCTCAACCTCATACCTTGAATCGATGAAGGATCAGCTGCATCTTGTACAAGCGGTGTAGAGGCCATTGCAGGTCTCTCCATTCCTCCTGGGCTTGCTTCCCCCAGCTGATGTATCTCGCTGGCTTCTCTCAGGGCTCCAACACGCCTGTCTCCAGTGCTTCCATCCCAGGCCATCACTATGGCCGCTCCTGCCTCTACCAAGGCAGGGCAAGGTAAAGCAATATCTCCGGGGTGAGCAGGTTTGCGCGGTGATCCACGGCTTAGAGTCGTATCCAGGGTCAAGGGGGACGGCACATGCTCCTGAGCTGTTCCCCCAGCGACCAAGCTCTCAGGGACTAATGGTGGAACCCCCGCGAAGAATCCGGAGATTTGGGGCTGTCGGGGATCATCTACGGGTGAGCTAATGTTCTCACCTCTTAGGTGTCCCTTTCTCTTGGTGGGCGGCATTGTTTAATTTTAGCAAGGAAATGCGAAAAAGGAAAATTTGACAGCCTTCTTTCCAGCGTCTTCAGTGGTCTTACACCACGGTGGCCATCTTGCCCCCTGAGAGCCCATATGCGTCCTCTTTAGCGCGCTCTGCTGTCTTGTTGGAGCCCGCAGTCTCAGGACTACTCTATTCTGCTTCACCTGCTGATGGAGCTCTGCACTCATCTGCTGTGGTGGTTGCAAGCGGATCATCTAAGAAAGGGGGTTTCCCTAAGATCACTGGACTGGCTAGTACTCAACAGATGTGAGCCTGCAGGGTTGGGGAGCTCACTGTCAGGAACTGACAGCACAAGGGTGCTGGAGCACAGAAGAGTCTCTCTGGAGCATCAATCGGCTGGAAGCCCGTGCCGTCCAGTTAACATGCTTGTAGTTCAGGGACCCATTGCAGGGTTGAGCGGTCCGGATAATATTGGGACAATGCAATGACAGTGGCTTACATCAATCAGCAGGGAGGAACCAAGAGCCAGAAAGTGCCACAGGAAATAGCCCGACCTATGGAATGGGTGGAAGTGCATCTTCAGGAGATCTCAGCCTCGCGCATTGTAGGAAAAGACAATGTAAGAGCAGACTTTCTCAGCAGATGGAGTCTGGATCCAGGAGAATGGGAATTGTCAAATGAGGCATTTCAGCTAATAGTGGATCACTGGGGCTTTCCATTTCTGGATCTGGGGGTAATTTCTCACAATGCGAAGGTTCCTCGATTTTTCAATTTGCAGGAGAAATCCAAAGTCCTTGGGCAACTATGCCCTCATGCAGGAATGGCCGGAGTGCAAGCTGCTGTATGCTTTTCCCCTGTGGCCCATGTTGGGCAAAATGGTTTGGAAGATTGAGAGTCACAGGGAGATGGTGCTTCTGGTGGCACCAAATTAGCCCAGGAGACTGTGGTATGCAGATCTGTGAAGATTCCTGGTGGACTCTCCTCTCCAGTTTCTGGCGCACAGGGACCTGCTATGGCAGGGGCCTGTTCTTCACGAAGAACCGACTCGATTTTGTCTTATGTTATGGCTCTTGAGAGGGCTCGGTTGCTAAAGTGTAGATTTTCTACTGCGGTGATTGCCACCTTGCTGCAAGCAAGAAAGTTATCCACTTCCTTAGCCTATGTGTTGGTTTGACAGGTGTTTGAGGCTTGGTATGAAGATCAAGGAGTTCTTCCTTGTTCAAGTAAGATCCCGCTCATTTTGGAATTTTTGCAGGATGAATTGAGTAAAGGGTTGGCTCTTAATTCCTTAAAGGTACAGGTGGTGGCTCTTGCCTGTTTCCAAGGTCAGGTGAATGGTGGAACCTTGTCTGCTCA
Organism: Rhinatrema bivittatum; assembly: GCF_901001135.1. NCBI lineage: Eukaryota > Metazoa > Chordata > Amphibia > Gymnophiona > Rhinatrematidae > Rhinatrema > Rhinatrema bivittatum. The sequence goes on along the minus strand of NC_042618.1, from coordinate 163,325,645 downwards.
TACAGATGTGGCCTGTTTCTTGAAAGGAGTGAAGCATCTTCGTCCTCCCTTGCAGATACCGGTGTCCTTGTGGAGTCTTAATCTAGTTTTGGGTTTTTTAGCAGGCCCTACTTTTTGACCGATGCATAACCTTTGCCTGAGGTTACTGACCTTGAAAATTGTGTTTCTTGTGGCAATTTGTTGCATAGGGTATCCAAACTGCAGGCCTTGTCTTGTCAGGAGCTGTTTCTACGAGTGACTTCAGGGGCGATAAAGCTGCATGCTGTTCCTCCCTTTTTACCAAAAGTGCCTTCTCTGGACAGGGAAAGGGATGCAGAGGAATATCTTCTGTTATGGCCCTTGGATGTCAAGAGGCATATCTTGAAGTATTTGGAGTTTTCTAAACCTCAGTAAGACGGATCGCCTGTTTGTTCTTCATGGTGGAAGTAAACAGGGCAAACTGGTGTTGTGAGCTCCAATAGCCCAATGGATTAAGGAGGTAGTCATGGCCGCTGCTTATGCGGATGCTGAGCAGCTGTTGCCTAGTCAGGTTAGGGCTAATTCCACTAGGGCTCAGGCAGTGTCATGGGTGAAGGTTAGATTGTCTCCCATCGACATTTGCCGAGCTGTGACATGGTCCTCCTTACACACCTTTTCCAGGCACTATCGCCTGGATGTGCAGGCCCAGGAGGATGCAGCCTTCGCACATGCAGTTTTGACTAGACCACGGGCAGCCTCCTGCCCTGTTTAGGAGTAGCTTTGGTACATCCCACTGGTTTTGGATTCACCTGTCTGATCGCTAATTGCCGGATAATTTCCTTTTCTTTAGTACAGACAGGTGAATCCACCTTCCCATCCTTGGCTGCAGAATTGTTGTGCTATGGTCCTCCTGTGTGGCTCTATGTTCCAGGCAGTACTGGCAAGTGTGAATCTAATCCCTAGACTAGTGTTTTTACACTCTGTCTGAACTCAGTGTTTTCCTGTTGTCTGAGTGCTGGAATGGTTATCTGTTAATCAAGTTTTGTTAGTTTGTTCACAGTTGGCTTTTGTAGAGAATACTGGTAGGCTGATGTCACTGCAGGGGTATATATTTTGTGATGTCAGCTTTGCTCCATCTCCATCTGCTGGTAGAGCTGCATAGCCACTGGTTTTGGATTCACCTGTCTGTACTAATGAAAAGAAAATTATCATTTAAGCAGTAATTTCTCCTTCTTGTTTAGATATTTAACTTTGTCCCCATATGATTTATAATGAAGATCATTATTCATTTTCATATATACCCTCTGAACCAACTCCATCCAGTTAATATCCTTCTGAAACTTGTTTTTAGGACTGTGTACAGTATTCCACAGCAGGTCACACCACAATGGACTTGTAGAGGGGCAATATCACCACCTTTTTTTCTGCTCACCATTTCTCACCCTATGCATCCAAACATCTTTCTGGCTTTTGCCATCATCTTATCCATCTGTTTGTCCACTTTTAGATTATCTGGTAACAATCCCACTCACGTTTTGGGCATAGAAGAATTTTGCCCCCTATATTGTACCATTATCTTGAGTTTTTGGAGCCCAAATGTATGATCTTGCATTTATTTAGTATGAAATCTTTGCTACTAGAATCTAGACCAATCCTCGAGCAACACTAGATCCCTCCTCATATGTTCCACACCTTCCTGGACGTATACCTGGGCACAGGTTTTACTATCATCTGCAAAAAGACAAGCCTTTCCTGATAGCCCTTCTGTAATATTGCTCATAAAAATGGTGAACAGAACCGGTCCAAGAACTGATCCCGCTGGCACACCACTAGTAACGCCCCTCTCCTATGAGTGAACTCAGTTTACCACTACCCTTTGTTGCCTCCCAGGGAACTAGTTTCTAACCCAGTCAGTCATTTTAGGGCTTATATGGAACTTGAAATGCAAGTACACTACATCTAACACTCTCCCCAGATATAACTCTCTGGTCACCTAAAGAAATTGAGCAGGAGAAACAAAGTTGGCTGCAGGAGCTGCTCCTTGCTCTAAGGGCAACCAGTTTAATTCAGTTTCCTCTAAATTGTTTCCCCTTTAATCTCTGGGGAAATGTAAAGGCAAAGCTCATACTTTTCCTGAGGTTACAGCCACGCTGCAAAAGACGGGTCGCATAGATACATATGTCCTCATGTTGGGGGTGTCTCGTCTACAAGACTCCAGTAAGCTGTTGCTGGGTGTTTATTAGGTGAAGGTTTGCTACTGGCCACCCTTGATGCTATGACATCTTTGACTCTGGAGTTTTGTGTTCCCTCCAATCAACTGGAGTCTCAGGCAGTGAGGATTGAGGAGATTGCTGTGGCCCCTGTCGCAGATGGATGATATTGCATCACTGCATGCGACAGATGCCAGTTCCTGGGGCGTTGAGGTTGTGTGCAATTGGAGAAGAGAGTGGAGCAATGGAATAGAGAGCAGAGGATGGATCCATGCCAGCAGACTCTCTGGGAGAAGTGCCTGTACTGTTACCTAACCCCAGAACTCCAGTAGTACAACTGCAAGAGACCTCTGCTAGATTTTCCTTGCTTAGACCATCAGTTATTACATTGGATTTAATTTAGGAAGCTTTTAAGACTTTAACTTTTCAAGTTGATCAATAGGTTGTGCAACAAAAGGGACTGTTGTCATTCATATAGATTTATAAATACAAAAAGGAACAAAAACAATTGTTGATTCTCTATAGCAGCGATTCTCAAATGGTGTGTTGTGGCTCCTGGTGTCCCACTGCCCCAGTTGTACTTACCTTCTCCCTTTTTCCAATCCCCGCAGGCCAATGGGAAGCCTCCTTCATTCTTCCTGCTCCCGCGCAGACTAATCGGAAGCCTCCTCCCTTCTACCTGCCTGTGGGAGAAGGAAGAAGGGAGGAAACCTCTGATTGGCTGGTGAGGCATGAAGAAGGGGCATCCCATAGCCCGGGGTGGGTGGGAGGAATGGCAGTGTCGAACACAGACTGAGCAAAGCTGTCACAGGAGCTCAACCCCGTGGCAGTGAAGAAACCCGACCAAGCAAGGCCGCCATGGGAGTCCATCCCAGTGGTGGCGAAAAAGAAGGCCCACAGGAGTAAAGCTGCAGCAGAACTGGACCTCATCCCTGCAGTGAAGGAAGAAGAGGTTTGGCGGTGAGAGCTTGTGTGGATGAGACGATGGTGCAGGGAAGAGGGATTCGGTTTTGTAAGGAACTGGGGAAACTTTTGGGGAAGGGGGAGACTTTTCCGAAAGGATGGGCTCCACCTTAACCAGAGTGAAACCAAGCTGCTGGTACTAACTTTCAAAAAGGAGTTAGAGCAGCTTTTAAACTAGAACAAGGGGGAAAGCTGACAGTCACTCAGCAGTGCATGGTTCGGAGAAATGTATCCTTGAAGGATATTAATGAAACAGGAGAGTTAGAGCATCCCAACAGAGAGGTTCCAATAAAAGTAAATGTAGTCCATGTGCCTATATGTAAAAAATCACCAAAGCTAATGATTTCCAAATTATCCCTAACAACTGAAAAGCAAGTTGTTAATACAAACATAAAACAAATGTTGAAATGTCTGTATGTCAATGCCAGAAGTTTAAGAAGTAAGATGGGAGAGTTAGAGTTTATAGCAGAAAATGGTGAGATTGACAAAATTGGCATCACAGAGATTTGGTGGCAGGAGGATAACCAATGAGACAGTACTATATCAGGGTACAAATTATATCGCAATGATAGGGAGGATCAACTTGGTGGGGGTGTGCCATTTTATGTCCAGGAGGGTATAGAGTCCAACAGGATAAAGATCATACAAGAGACTAAATGCTCAGTAGAATCTATATGGGTAGAAATCCCATGTGTGTTGGGTAAGAGTATAGTGATGGGAGTATACTACCGTCCACCTGGACAAAATGGTCAGACAGATGATGAAATGCTAAGAGAAATCAGCGAAGCAAACCAATTTGGCAGTGCAATAATAATGGGAGATTTCAATTACCCCAATATTAACTGGGTAAATGTAACATCAGGACTTGCTAGAGACATAAAGTTCCTGGATATAATAAATGACTGCTTCATGGAGCAATTGATTCAGGAACCAACAAGAAAGGGAGCTATTTTAAATTTAATTCCTAGTGGAACACAGGATTTGGTGAGAGAGGTGTAACGGTGGTGGGGCCACTTGGCAACAGTGATCATAACATGATCAAATTTAAACTAATAACTGGAAGAGGGACAATAAGTAAATCCACAGCTCTAACACTAAACTTTCAAAAGGGAAATTTTGATAAAATGAGGAAAATAGAAAAAAAATGAAAGGTGCAGCCACAAAGGTTAAAAGTGTTCAACAGGCATGGACATTGTTTAAAAATACAATCCTAGAGGCGCAGTCCATGTGTATTCCACGCATTAAGAAAGGTGGAAGGAAGGCAAAACAATTACAGTCATAGCTAAAAGGTGAGGTAAAAGAGGCTATTTTATCCAAAAAAAATTCTTAAAAAATTGGAAGAAGGATCCTTCTGAAGAAAATAGGATAAAACATAAGCACTGTCAAGTTAAGTGTAAAATATTGATAAGACAGGTGAAGAGAGAATTTGAAAAGAAGTTGACCACAGAGGCAAAAACTCATAATAAAAACTTTTTAAAATATATCCGAAGCAAGAAACCTGTGAGGGAGTTGGTTGGTCAATTAGATGACTGAGGGGGTTAAAGGGGCTATTAGGGAAGACAAGGCCATTGCAGAAAGACTAAATTAATTCTTTGCTTCCGTGTTTACTAATGAGGATGTTGGGGAGATACCAGTTCTGGAGATGATTTTCAGGGGTGATGAGTCAGACGAACTGAACCAAATCACTATGAAACCTGGAAGATGTAGTATGCCAGATTGACAAACTAAAGAGTAGCAAATCACCTGGACCGGATGGTATGCATCTTGGGGAATTAAGGAACTCAAAAATGAAATTTCTGATCTATTAGTTAAAATTTGTAACCTATCATTAAAATCATCCATTGTACCTGAAGACTGGAGGGTGGCCAATGTAACCCCAATATTTAAATAGGGCTCCAAGGGCGATCCGGGTAACTATAGACCAGTGAGCCTGACTTCAGTGCCAGGAAAAATAGTAGAAACTATTCTCAAAATCGTAGAGCATATAGAAAGACATGGTTTAATGGAACACAGTCAACATGGATTTACCCAAGGGAAGTCTTGCCTAACAAATCTGCTTCATTTTTTTTGAAGGGGTTAATAAACATGTGGATAAAGGCGAACTGGTAGATGTAGTGTATTTGGATTTTCAGAAGGCATTTGAAAAAGTCCCTCATGAAAGACTTCTAAGAAAACTAAAAAGTCATAGGATAGGAGGCGATGTCCTTTTGTGGATTACAAACTGGTTAAAAGACAGGAAACAGAGTAGGATTAAATGGTCAATTTTCTCAATGGAAAAGGGTAAACAGTGGAGTGCCTCAGGGATCTGTACTTGGACCAGTGCTTTTCAATATATATATATTTAAATCAAATTTGTGGATGATACATAATTATTCAGAGTAGTTTAAATCGCAAGCAGACTGTGATACATTACAGGAGGACCTTGCAAGACTGGCAGATTGGGCATCCAAATGGCAGATGAAATTTAATGTGGACAAGTGCAAGGTGTTGCATATAGGGAAAAATAACCCTTGCTGTAGTTACACGATGTTAGGTTCCATAGTAGAAGCTACCACCCAGGAAATAGATCTCGGCATCATAGTGGATAATACTTTAAAATCGTCAGCTCAGTGTGCTGCAGCAGTCAAAAAAGCAAACAGAATGTTAGGAATTATTAGGAAGGGAATGATTAATAAAATGGAAAATGTCATAATGCCTCTGTATCGCTCCATGGTGAGACCACACCTAGAATACTGTGTACAGTTCTGGTCACCGCATCTCAAAAAACATACAGTTGCGATGGAGAAGGTACAGAGAAGGGCAATCAAAATGATAAAGGGGATGTAACAGTTCCCCTATGAGGAAAGACTGAAGAGATTAGAGCTGTTCAGCTTGGAGGAGAGACAGCTGAGGGGGGATATGATAGAGGTCTTTAAGATCATGAGAGGTCTTGAACGAGTAGATGTGAATCGGTTATTTAACTTTCAAATAATAGAAGGACTAGGGGGCATTCCATGAAGTTATCAAGTAGCACATTTAAGACTAATTGGAGAAAATTCTTTTTCACTCAACGCACAATTAACCTCTGGAATTTGTTGCCAGAGAATGTGGTTGATGTAGTGGGTGTAGCTGTGATCAAAAAAGGTTTGGATAAGTTCTTGGAGGAGAAGTACATTAACTGCTATTAATCAAGTTTACTTAGGGAATTGCCACTGCTATTAATTGCATCAGTAGCATGGGATCTTCTTAGTGCTTGGGTAATTGCCAGGGTCTTGTGGTCTGGTTTTGGCCTCTTTTGGAAACAGGATGCTGGGCTTGATGGACCTTTGGTCTGACCCAGCATGACAATTTCTTATGTTCTTATGGGTGAGAACTTGTGTGAGTAGATGCCTGGGTGAGAGCTTGTGTGTGTATGGGTGTGAGTGGTTGCCTGGGTGAGAGCTTGTGTGTGTATGGGTGTGAGTGGTTGCCTGGGTGAGAGCTTGTGTGAGTAGGTGCGTGGGTGAGAGCTTGGGTGTGTGAGTGCGAGAGCATTTGTGTGTGATTGAGAGCTTGTATATAAGAGAGCATGTGTGTGATCAAGAGAGACTAGTCAGGAAGATGACTGGTGTGTGTGTGTGTGTGTGAGAGAGAGACTGAGACTGGTCGAGGGGTCTAATTGGGGGTGGGGGTGTGTGTGTGAGTGACCTGGTTGTGGATGCTAAGGAAAAGAACTGAGGACAGAGCTTCAGCAGCCCTTGCTGCTTCTGGTGAGTGTTATTGGCCTGGAAGGGAAAGATGTAGGAGAGTTGCTGGAGAGGGGTAAGTAAAAGTAGCTTTTTAAGTTTATTTTTCTTGATTGACTGCCATTTTAATTATTGGGTATTATGCGATGTCTGCTGTTTTCAAATATTTTATTGATATTTGGGTGTTTTAATAATTTTTATGAGTTTTTAAGTGTTGGATGTTGTTCTGTTCATCAGCTGTTTTGTAATATTTATTAGTATAGTTTTACAATTATTTCTGGGTGGGGATCTATAGCAGTTTGGCTTATTCTGTTTTCCTAATAGGAAGTGTATTAGTGTTTAGGGTCTGGTTTAATATTTGTAGTGTTGCCTTTTCATAGATAGGGTTGCTACTGTTTGAGTGTGTTCCATAATACAGGAGTAACTGTGTGCGGGTTAGTTTGTGTGCATTATTGCAAATCCTGAGAGTCTGTTAGGTGCTATATTTCTCTTTCCATTTCTCCAGGTTTGCACTGCATGCAGAGTGGCTTTTTTAGTTTTCCATTCCAGTTTCTGTCTCCATTTTTATAATATGTTTTTTTTTCTGTACTTGATGAAGGTCAGTTCTGGATGTGTGACTGAGGTGAGGTATTTTACTAGCATGTAGGCATTTGTATCAATCTTATTTGTTGTGTTGTCTCAATAGGACATGCATTAGTGGTAAATTACTGTCTTTTCATAAGGAAGGCTATTGTGCCTGATAGTAAAGGGAGTTTGTTTTGCTTTTACTGAGATATCCGAACCAGAATATATTTTTTTCTAAGGCGAGTTGTACAGGTAATGCCCTAGTTCTGCTCTGCACTCATTGCTGGGGATCGAGGGGGTTCCTGTGGATGCAGATTTAGCCTCATGACAGTCACATGTTCAGTGTGTCCCGCATGTGAGAACCATCTGTCAGGTGTGTCTCGGCCGAAAAAAGGTTGAGAACCACGGCTCTATAGCATTAGTATGCTGATATACTGGGCTGAGCTGGTATGAAGGGCTCATCTACCATTGTACTGGCTGTGTATAGCATTAGGTTTTAATCATATACTATGCATGGAAGCTGATATATGACAGTAACCTATACAGCCAGTACCATGACAGGTAATAGCATACTGATGCTATAGGGAATCAGTAATTGTTCCTTTTTATATTTGTGAACATTGTGTGGAACAATTTTTATGCTTCTCCTTGTGTAGATCCATATAGATTTGCCAACAAGAAATGTTTGTTTTGTCTAGTAAAATTGAAAAATGAGAGTGTTGAATCTAAGATAGGAGTGTTACAAGTTACTGCTGGCACCTTGACAAGGGGACATATGATTCTTCATAATAAGACTGAGTCTTTGGAAATGTTGTTTGACATAGGAATATAAGACTTATACATTTTCCAAGGAATGAAAACAAGGGGGAAAGTTTGGAGGGAGGTTTCTTCAAAGGATACTAACAAAACGGGAGAGTTAGGACATCCCAACAGAGAGGTTCCAATAAAAGCAAAAGTAGTCCATGTGCCTATAAGTAAAGAATCAACTGTGTTAAAAGATTCCACATTTTCCCTGTCAACTGAAAAGCAGGTTTTTAATACAAACAAACATACTTTGAAATGTTTGTATGCCAATGGCTGAAGTTTAAGAAGATGGGAGAGTTAGAGTGTATAACACTGAATGAAGCAATAGACTTAATTGGCAACTCAGAGACCTGCAGGAAAGAGGATAAACATTGGCAAAGATTTATACGAGGGTACAAATTATACTGCAGAGATAAGGTGGATCAACTTAGGGGAGGGGTGACACTTTGTTCGGGCTGGTATAGTGTCAATCAGGATAAAGATCCTACAAAAGATTAAGGGGTAGATTTAAAAAAAATAAATAAACGCGTGTGTCCATGTGCACGCGCTACCTGGCACACATATATGGATGTGTGATTTTATAACATGCGCGTGCTGGTGTGCGCAAGTTATAAAATCAGGGGCAGTGCGTGCAATGGGTGGGGGGGGGGGTCGAAATCGGCAACTTTCACGTGGCGACACATCGGGGCCTTCCCCAGTTCCTTCCCAGTCCACTCCAATTAAGGAGCAGACTGGGAGGGAATTTCCCTACCCCCTACCCTAACCTCCCTTCCTCTTCCTCTCTCCTCCCCACCCCCTAAACCTAATCTCCTGTACCTTTTTTTTTTTTTGTTCTGTAAGTTGCTGTTCCTCCAGAGCAGAAGCAACTTGCGCGCGCTCCCCCAGCACAGTGGCAAATGGCCGCTGCACCAGCACCTCCAGCCCTGGCACTTACTCGCGTCCCAGGGTTTATGTGCGTGGCCGGGCCCGTTTGAAAATTGGCCCAGCGCATGTAAGGCCTGGCCACGCGCGTAAACCCCAGGATTTATGCACGCCGGGATTTTAAAATCTGGCTATTAATGCATAGTAGAATTTTTATGGGTAGAAATCCCATGTGTGTTGGGTAAGAGTATATTGATAGGAGTATACTACTGTCTATTTAACCAAAATGATGACAGATGATGAAATGCTAAAAGAAATAAGGGAATCTAACCAATTTGGCAATGCAGTAATAATGGGAGATTGGGTAAATGTAACAGCAAGACATGCTAGAGAGGAAAAGTTCCTGGATGGAATAAATGACTGTTTCAAGGAGCAATTACTTCAGGAATCAATAAGAGAGGGAGCTATTTTAGATCTAATTCTTAGTAGAATGCAGGATTTGATGAGTTTTCTTAGTGAAGAGAGATAAACAGTGGAGTATCTTTCTCTATCTGAATTTTCATTGCAAGTATGTGGTGAAATTAAAGACAGTGAAAAATATATTTTATGACCCCTCCTAGCTTGCCAATTTTATATCCTAGAGGCAAATCTAGATGTACTTATCTGTCTCCCCATGCCCAAGGGCCAGTTCTTCTGTGAGGGCTTGCTACATGTTATAAGATGATCTCTGCTATCTTCTGGCCATTAATCGATAAGCTGTATATATTTTTTTCCTCTATTATTGGGAGGTTTCCCCTTCAAGGTTTGTGGACTGATAGACTATGGTGTTTTATTTTAGAATGTATCATCATTATTATTAATCTTTCTGTGTGGTGAACTGAACAAGAGTTTTCTTGGGTGTAAGTTAGAAACCATAAATAAAAGAGAAATTGATCAAATTTGGCCGACAAGACCTACCTCTGGTAAAACCATGCTACCTAGGATCTTATAATCTACTGGATTCCAGAAACTGCACTATACAGAATTGCTCAACAAATATTTGTTTGGTATTCACTGAGAAAGGAACAGGACCACAGACAATGGAAACAGAGGACTGAAAGTGAGGCAAACCTTGAAACGATCTTCAGAAGACTGAATTCTTGAGAGAGCAAAACTAAAAGTAGATTAAAGCGATGGGGCCAGATGGGGTACTCTGAGGTTTAAGGGAAGTTCTAGCAGTTCCTCTAGCTGACCTTTTCGATTCTTCTTTAGAATCAGGAGTAGTTCTAGAGGGGCAAATGTGGTTCCTTTTCATAAGAATGGAAGCAAGGAGGAAGCTGGGAACTATAGGCTGGTTAGTCTGTGTTGAGCAAATTAATGGAATAACTGCTAAAACAAAAATGTTTCCTTTTCTTGCCAGCCTCTATATATTTCTTCCCTTCACCTCTGAGTCTAACAATGCCATGTTTGCATTTTCTTCTATCACTAACATATCTTTAAAAAAAAACCTCTTCTTTCTTGCCCCTTCCCCTCATTTTACCATATTTGCTATTTGTATCTTTGCTCTCCTACTTTCCCAGGTTTTCTTTGCTTTTCCAGCTATTGTTGCCTGTCTTCCTCTTTCTGCGATCTCTTCTAGTTTATGAACACTACTTCTTTAAAAAAACAAAACCCAACATATAGTGGTCTCTCTTTCCTCTTACCATTATTTACTTTCCTAACAAAAAAGTTAATTTCCTTTACAATATCTCCTTTTAGTTTTTCCCATTGCTCTTCTACTTCCCATAGATTTTCCCATCCAGGTAATGACTCCTCGAGGTACCCCATTTTAACAAAGTTAGTTTCTCAGGTCTAGGATCCTCAACTTAAAATGATTCATCACTGCCTGTGCTCTAGTACTGAACCACATCATCCAGTGATCACTGGATCCCATATGATCATCCACTATGACATCAGAAATACTGTCCCAATCAACATCCGGCAGATTGAAATCACCCAGCAATAGCAGCTCCCCTTTCATAGCAATTTTGTGAATATCCTCCATTAAACCTCTTTGTATGGAAGCATGTTTTAAATATTTCAAAACCAAGCTAAAAACGTATCTTTTTGAGAGAGCTTTTATCTGAATTTGGAGTTACCCATTGAGTGCAGTGAGTTTATTTATTTAAAATATTTATGAATCACTTAACTCAAACAAGTCATACTAAAATGAACAAAATCACATAAACATCCCATATCAGACAAGACCAACAACTTAAAATGACTCCGTAACAGTAATCACAACAGCTTTAACAACTGTGGAAAGCTTCACGAAATAGATATTATTTTAGATGTTTGCGAAAAGTTTTGACAACTACAATAAGGCATAGTCAACTAGGTAACTCGTTCCATAGATGATCCAATAATGAAGAATGTACAGGCACGAGTAGCAACAAGTCGAGAATCTTTAAATGAGGGAAACGCTAACTAGAAAATTAGTGGAACTTATTGTCCAAAAAGGTTGATATTGTGAAATTAAATGTGACAAAGTGGACCTTCGCCCTTAAGTACTTTAAATACCAGTGCTAATGCCTTAAGCTTCATACGTTGGGCTACATGTAGTCAGTGAAAATCAATAAGAACTGATGTAATATGGTCATGCAATCTCCCATGTACAATCAAATGCAAGGCTGTGTCCTTATCCTATACTTTGGAAGCCCAAATAACAAGTTACCATAGTCAACCATTGTCAAAAGAAAAGCTTGGATAGTTATCCTGAAATCATTATGGGGCAACAAATATAAATACTTGAGAAGTCAACGCTTATAAAAGCTGACACTTAACTTTTGGATACGTGGAGTACAAATCCTAGCTGAGTCAAAAGAAAACCCTAGATTACGTTCAGAGTCAACAAAAGGAATTGAAACTCCCTCAAATAAAATTCCTTGAAAATTAACAGGTGAAGGCTTATAGGAGATCCACATGGCCTCATTTTTATCTATGTTAGTTGGTGATTTGCCATCTGAGATAAGGTGATGGTAAGAGCAAACAGGAAAAAATAGCTGGATATCAGCATATAGTTTTTATGTAGATTTACTTGTTTTTACTAGATTTTTATTTTATTATGTATTAGCTTATTGTTTTATGCTTTATTGGGTTTTATTATGTATTAGTCTTCAGTTTTATGTTTCATCACTTATGTATGTGAAATTGCAAGCCACTTTGAATCGCAAGATAATGCAGCATAAATAAATATAATGCAGTTCTAAATATAAATATAATGCAGTTCTAAATAAATAAAAATAAATCTTTATACTAAAATCATCCTTATCCTAAAACTGAGCCCTTTGGGAGAACAGTCAGTTTATTCTGGACACTCTTAGGATGGAACTACTTTGGGATCCAAAGATCTTTATCATAGAGAAGCTGACAGATATGAGAAATCACAGAAAAAAATGGATATCTCATCTCCTTTCAGCAGCATGACATTTTATGGAAGATGCCTAATCTCTGTGTTTCTGGGGGACCAGTGAGTAGAGTTCTAGTGAGCTGCAGTGCATTCTGTGGGGAAATGACTAGAGCCCCCACAGTGTGCGTATGGGGTGAGCAGTGGGGTCTGCGAACCTACAATGTGTCAGCATTTGTGGATGCTGAAGCCCCAAGTGTGGGTATTTTTGCAATGGGGACTTAGATTCCAAAGTGGGTATAGGGAGGTTGCTAGAGCCCCACCATGTGTGTGTGGAGGGAGGCCCTGCACACTGTTGCAAGGTGGGGTGTAGGGCCCTTCAATGTATGTGTGTGTTGCATGGTAGGGTTAGAGCCCTGTAATCTGCGTGTGTTGCAGAGTAGGAGCCCTCAGCGTGTGTGTGTGTGATGGGAGTCTGGGTCTCCAGTGTATTTGTGTATTCTGGGCTGGGCCACTGCAATATGGGTGACGAAGACATGGGGACCCCAAAGTGTGTATAGGTGTGGTCCCCAATGTGTTTGTAGGGGGGGGAGGTGAGGAGGAAGTGGGGGCCCAAAGTGTGTATGTGAAGGAGTGAGGGCCCTGCAGTGTGTGTGTTGTGGAGAGTCATGCACTTTGTGTGTGCTGCAGGGTGGGGCTGGAGCTCCAGCTCTGCAATATGTGTGTGTGTGTGTGTTGTGAGGTGGGGTAATGCACTACAGTGGGTGTGTGGCAGGGTGTGAGCCCTGCTTGGTATGTGTAAAACGTGGGGGTTGGGGCTTCACCGTGTACATGTGCTGCAAAGTGGGTAGTTTGGGACCACAAGAGTGTGTATTTGTGTGTGGTAGAAGAGAGAGCCCCACAATGTCTTGTGGAGTGGAGGCCCCAATGTGTGTGTTACCCTGCTGAGTGATGAGGTCTGGGGCTTGTGTGCATATGTTGTGGAGTGGAGCAGGGGCACTACAGAGCGTGTGTCTTGGAGGGGGAGAAGTGGGGGCCCTATTGTGTGTGCATGTGAGGAGGGGGGCCCTACAGAGAAAGTGTGTGGGTATTGAAGGCAGATGGAGCCCCACATTGTGGGGTGGGGAGGAGAAGCTGAGCCCTGAAGTGTGTATTGCAGGACCCTGCAGTGCGATTGTGTTGCAGGGTTAAAGCACTGTGTGAGTATGGGGGAGATAAGTGGGGGCCCCACAATGTGTGTTGTGGGGGAGAAATGGGAGGCCCCCAGTGTGTTTGTGTGGGGGAGGGGGGGTCTGGGTCCTTGCAAAACGTATTGGAGTGAAGGTCTTCCAGTGTGCGTATGGGGGGGGGGGGGGGGAGTCTGAGGCTTCAAAAGGGGAGGGTCCTGCAGTATAAATATGCTGTGGCGGGGAAAGTTATCTTGCGGGGGCTTAACATGTGTTGGTTAGGGCATGTGTATTTTAGAGATCGGGAACGTTCTGTCTACATTCTATCCTCTGCACTAAGGACTCTGGCTAGATAATGAATGCGTCACATCCGATGGTGGGCGGTGCTCTGGCCAATGACTACTCTCGGATGCCGGAAGCGGAAGCCGCCAGTTACCAGTGCTAATGGCTGCTGGACGGATGAACCGCTCCGAGCGGAAGACGGCGGAAAGAGAGAGGCTCGTGCGGCAGGAGCAATATCGGAGTCGGCGCAAACAGGTACCCACCCGCGGGGGTCTTGCAGCTTTTTCTGGATTGGAAGAGGGTGCGAAAGTCACGGAGGGGTGACTAGCTGTAAGGCTTCAACGCTCTGTTTCTTGGATAAACATACTGGATTTTAATTGTATTTAAATAGAAAGTTTAATCCGCCTGCTTTGGCAATGTTCGTAATTTCATTTTATCCAATGGAGTCTGGTGTCAAGGTGTTATCCCCCCATTATCGTACACATACTCGATCTCGCTCATAAAGGCCAAGAAGGCACCATCCTAAACTCAGAGATCAGACCCTGAATTCGGATCTTGGCAAAAAAGCAGTACTTAATGCAGGTAATAGTGGAATTAAAAATACTGGCTTCCCCAATAGTTGTAGATGACGGCTCAAATTGTAGTTGCCCAATAAAGGCTGATTCTGATTGAACTGGAAGCCCCAAGAAACAAGGGGAAACTGCCAAGCAAAAGAAAATCAACATACAGTGCAGCAGACGTTCCTTTGAAGCTTGGTTGTCCTATATCAACATATTGATGAACAATGGGAAGAAAATTAGGTTTTATGGTGGTTGTGGTTTTCTTGTCCTGGATTTGTGCGTCTTTAAAGCAGTAAAGACTAATTGTGAATGGAAAATACAAATTCTCAATGGCCCATCCTTCTGTCGTTTTGTCAGTCTGTAATTGCTAGGGAGCAGTCTCTCAGAAGACATCTGACCAACGAAACTCTTTATCATGAGACCACAACTTCATCCACCACTGAGCTAATTCTACATAGAATCAGCATTGTCACTAGAGTCTACATATCCGCCTTTTGAGTAGCTTAGGAAAAGGTAGAATATCAAGTGTTTTAAAAAAATATATATCATGATATGTAGACTCTAGTGACAATACTAATTCTATGTTTAAGTTGACCTATATACAAAAGTCAGGAAGGAATTTTTTCCATTGTTGCAGATATGGAGTATATATTTGCCTGCCTCTGGATTACCACAGAGAAAGTGCTGCTAAGCAATCTGTAAAAGGCTGGACTTGCTGGAGCTTTGATTTTCATTCAGTCAGACCAACTGTGTAATTGTCTTTCTCTCTTCCTGAGAATAATTATAGGTCTCTTGGATTCTTAAGAAGCTTGTGGAAGAGAGAAGTCCTGAGGAGTGTTTGATGCTGAATAAAAGTGCAGATCTGGTGAAAGAACTGGAATGGCGGAATAAGAGATGTGAAGGTTCAAAGAGGAGACAGGAAGAGGTGAGTCCTAAAACCCGCCTGAACTAAAGTCTGAGAGTATTCCTCCCAATCCCCGTCATCTGAACCTGTTAAATAGCTTGCCATGATAGTGGAATATATTGACTCATTCGTTTTCATTCCAACCAGACCAATCCAGATGGATTATGCTCATCAACCAGCAAATGGAGATAGAGACTAACAAGCTTGCTGATGTTCCCCTTATAAGCTCCCATGCTGATCTCAGCCTTTCTATATTATCTGTCTGTAGCAGATGGTATACAAGCATCCTGTGCTCTGAGCTAAGGCCTGATTAGGCCAGATGAAGTTAATTTAAAGGTGCATGGGCAATTCTTGAGGTGAAAGGCTTGTACTCCCTCCATCAGTTGAGCATTGCCCTTGGCTAGGGGGCTTCCAGTTTGGCTGGGACTAGATCTGTACTTAATCTTTGTCCGTTCTTAGCATTTCCAATTGCTGTAAAAGGCAGAAGTTGTTCATGTAAGCCTCATCATTCAGTGCTATTACATAACACTGTGAGATTTGCATGACTGAAGCACTTAGGATGTTAACAACCAGATAATTCTACACCTTCAGAAATACCAGGCATTTCATGTTCTTTGCTAGCTTGGAAAATCCAGATTACATATGGAATCAACTCCATCAGAAAAGCATTAGAAATGAAAATTATCCAAGTCCCTGTTTCTTCTGGTAACTTTGGCTAGATTTTATGACAAGTTAGAAAAGTTACTTGCACATTTTGTTTAAATTAGTAAAGCTGGAAAAATCTTAGGAGCCAGAAAAGCAAAAAAAAGACAAAAAAAAAATGCAGAATAAGAAACAAATCAAATAAAAGAGCAACAATAAAAAAAAAAAAGCAAAAAAGCAAGAAAAGACATTTTCTCTGGCTGCTAAACATTTTGAACTGATGCATAAATGTTTATATTTCCACACTTATATTAGTTAATATACACTAACAGGCAAATTCTATTAAATATCTTTTTGTTATTGTGGCAGATACCTTCTGCTCTGAGATTCCAGCTCAGTTGGAACCGGCCTCGATTGGGCCGCAGTGCCGTGAGCCTTTATTTGCGATTTTGCAAAGTATTTCCCCATTTTAGAATCCCCTCCTGTCTAGTCCAGACATTCCAGAGGCAGTCCTTGACCAAAGGCCACAGACCATGGCTCCTTCTGGGACTCTTGTATCCTAAGTATAGTCATTTAGATGTTGCCTGTTGTAAGGACTGGCATTCCTCCTCTTCCCCCTCCCACCCAGGACTATGAATGCTATTTTGATGGCATCCTTAAGCGGCTTGGTGAGAGAAGATGGCTCGAGGAATATTGGAATTTTGAATTTTTATTCAGTTTTCCAAATCTCAGCTTCAAGTGCAGTAGGCATTTCCCTACCCCAGAGGGCTTACAGGCCATCAGTGGGGAGAATCAGGATTTGAACCCTGGCTTCTCTGGTTCTCAGCCAGCTGCTCTAACTGCTAGGCTACTTCTCCATCAGACTTAATCTTTTCCCCTTAGGATATGAGGCTGTTCATTTTTTTCTGTCACCAGTTTCTTTTCTAACATAGCAGATGACAGCAGATAAGAACAAATTGGCCCATCTAGTCTGACCAGTTGAGATTCTTTCTGTCTTGGTCTCTGAAACTTTGGGTATATGAACATATACATTCCCATACTTAAACCAATACCAGCTCCCCCCCCCCCCCCCCCACACACACACACACAATGTTTCTTACTCAACTGGTCAACTCTATTCCTACCAAAGATCTGGTGTAATCTAAAACAGGTTGGCTGGGTCTGTCTGGCAGGACAATTGCTGTTAGGTTGCATAGAGCTAGTAATAAACAATTGAGCTTAGACCATGTAGAATCAACAATGATAAATGGTATCATATATGTATGTATATATAAATGCAATGTAATATGGCGATTATTATTGATTGTTAAATTTGCAGTTATCTAAATAAAACTACAACTCCCCAAACAGCCAGGTTGGTGCAGCAAGTTGATGTTTGTGAGGTGCAGTCTGAAAATGCCATAGCACAGGAACCTAGGAGGCTGGATGTTCAGGCATTTAGATTATTGTACATAAACATGGGAAAGGGCTCCAGGGGCGATCCGGGAAACTACAGACCGGTTAGCCTGACTTCAGTGCCAGGAAAAATAGTGGAAAGTGTTCTAAACATCAAAATCACAGAACATATAGAAAGACATGGTTTAATGTAACAAAGTCAGCATGGCTTTACCCAGGGCAAGTCTTGCCTCACAAATCTGCTTCACTTTTTTGAAGGAGTTAATAAACATGTGGATAAAGGTGAACCGGTAGATGTAGTATACTTGGATTTTCAGAAGGCGTTTGACAAAGTTCCTCATGAGAGGCTTCTAGGAAAAGTAAAAAGTCATGGGATAGGTGGCGATGTCCTTTCATGGATTGCAAACTGGTTAAAAGACAGGAAACAGAGAGTAGGATTAAATGGACAATTTTCTCAGTGGAAGAGAGTGGACAGTGGAGTGCCTCAGGGATCTGTATTGGGACCCTTACTTTTCAATATATTTATAAATGATCTGGAAAGAAATACGACGAGTGAGATAATCAAATTTGCAGATGTCACAACATTGTTCAGAGTAGTTAAATCACAAGCAAATTGTGATTAATTGCAGGAAGACCTTGTGAGACTAGAAAATTGGGCATCCAAATGGCAGATGAAATTTAATGTGGATAAGTGCAAGGTGATGCATATAGGGAAAAATAACCCATGCTACAGTTACACAATGTTGGGTTCCATATTAGGTGCTACAACCCAAGAAAGAGATCTAGGCGTCATAGTGGATAACACATTGAAATCGTCGGTTCAGTGTGCTGCGGCAGTCAAAAAAGCAAACAGAATGTTGGGAATTATTAGAAAAGGAATGGGGAATAAAATGGAAAATATAAAGCCTCTGTATCGCTCCATGGTGAGACCCACCTTGAATACTGTGTACAATTCTGGTTGCCACATCTCAAAAAAGATATAATTGCGATGGAGAAGGTACAGAGAAGGGCTACCAAAATGATAAAGGGAATGGAACAGCTCCCCTATGAGGAAAGACTAAAGAGGTTAGGACTTTTCAGCTTGGAGAAGAGATGGCTGAGGGGGGATATGATAGAGATGTTTAAAATCATGAGAGGTCTAGAACGGGTAGATGTGATTCGGTTATTTACTCTTTCGGATAGTAGAAAGACTAGGGGGCACTCCATGAAGTTAGCATGGGGCATATTTAAAACTAATCGGAGAAAGTTTTTTTACTCAACGCACAGTTAAACTCTGGAATTTGTTGCCAGAGGATGTGGTTAGTGCAGTTAGTATAGCTGTGTTTAAAAAAGGATTGGATAAGTTCTTGGAGGAGAAGTGCATTACCTGCTATTAAGTTCACTTAGAGAATAGCCACTGCCATTAGCAATGGTTACATGGAATAGACTTAGTTTTTGGGTACTTGCCAGGTTCTTATGGCCTGGATTGGCCACTGTTGGAAACAGGATGCTGGGCTTGATGGACCCTTGCTCTGACCCAGTATGGCATTTTTTAATGTTCTTATGGATGTGAATTAGAGGATCTTGTATGCTCGTCTACCCAAGATCGTGGTTTACAGAGGAGGAAGACAAAAACTGCCTTTGATAAAGCGTATTCCCTATACCCAGATCAGTGCAGACTCCTGGGTTTTGTCTCCTTGCCAGCAGATGGAGACAGAGAAAGTTTTTGGGTCCTAGTGGGTCCTTTCCTGTCTGGTCGAGTTGGAAGAGCTGGGGGTTGTTGACCCTTTTCTACACTCACTCTTTTCTTCCATGGTGTGTAAATCTAGTGGTCCCCTCCACCCCTCTCCCTGATGGAGCTTGTTTGCGCACCTGAGGATGACACTGTACAGCCCAGGCCCCCGCAGGGGGTGGAGGAGCAGCCTGTTGGACTTCTCACCGGAATTTGTGCTGCTTCTTCATCAGAATTATTTGGCCAGTCAAAGATCTGGGGTTAAAAGGACTGCAGAGCGGTCAGTGGACCCTTCAGGCGGGGGTCCAAACATTCTTACCAGGATCCTCTGGAGCCCCTCAGGCGCCTGGGTCTCTGTCAGGCGCGGGGTGACCCTGCTTCCAGCGTAGATGCAATGAGGGCACTGCACAGTGGCCCCCAGATCTGCAGGGGATGGATCCAGGAGCTGATCCCTCCCCTGACCTGGGAGACCCCGACAAGGATGACCTGACCTTCGATGAATTCCCAATCCTGTAGGGGGATGACCCTCGGGTTGTGCGGCTCTTCAAGCTGGAGGAGCTGAGCCCATTGATTCTCCAGGGTCTAGGTGAATTGGGGGTTAAGGTCTCCCAGGAAGAGTCAATCCGGTGCTCGATGGTCTGTGAGGGCCAATGATGGCCTTTCCTCTGCCCCAGAAGATCAGGAAGTTGGTGACACAGGAGTGGGACTCCCCTGGTTCCAGTTTGAAGGTGGGCCGAGTGATGGCTAAAATTTATCCCCTCAGTCTGGAGACGTTGGACCTTCTGAAGGTACCGCGGGTAGATGCGGCTGTTTCAGCAGTCACTAAGAAGAAGACAATCCTGATGGCTGGGGCAGCTGCCTTGAAAGACATGCAGAACCACAAACTGGAAATAGAGCCGAAGCGGTTGTTTGAGGTCTCGGCGCTAAGTCTGCGCACAGCGGTATGTGCCAGCATGATGCAGCGCGCCTGTCTGCTGGGTCCAGAAGATTGCAGAGGGAGTAGCTGCTAGTGACTTTCTGCCCTTGCAGGCAGCCCGCCTAGAGGCGGGAATGACTTATGGGGCAGATGCTCTGTATGATCTAGTTCGTACCTCTGCGCGTAGTTATGGTTTCCTCCGTTGCAGCCCACAGGCTTTTATGGTTGTGAAACTGGTCGGCGGACGTATCCTCCAAGGTGCAGCTTTGTAATCTCCTCTTTAAGGAGGGTGGTGCGCAAATGGGAGTTCCTGGCATCTTTGGATCTGACCGAGGCGTATCTGCACATTCCAATTCCACAGGACCATCAAAGATTTCTAAGGTTCAAGGTGCTGGGTCGGCATTTTCAGTTTCGGGCTCTTCCCTTTGGGCTGGCCACGGCTACTTGCACGTTCACCAAGGTGATGGCAGTAGTGGCAGCAGCTCTGCGCAAAGAAGGGATCTTGGTGCATTTGTATTTGGATGATTGGCTCATCTGGGCGAAGTTTAAGGAGGACTGTGAGAGATCTCTCCAGAGAGTAATGAGCACGCTGCAGTCTCTTGGACCCTCAATCTGCAGAAGAGCCAGTTGGTGCCCACACAATGCCTGGTGTACCTGGGAGCGCTGTTCGACACGAAGAAGGACAAGGTCTTCCTAGCATCAGACAGAGTTCAGAAGTTACAGGCTCAGGTGAAAGACCTTCTTCGTCTGGGGGTGCCAACAGTCTGGGATTATCTCCAAGTCCTGGGCTCCATGGCATCCACATTGGAGCTAGTTCCTTGGGCCTTTGTGCACATGAGACCTTTTACAGCATGCACTGTTGTTCAGGTGGAGTCCTGTTCAGAGCAGTTTCATATACCATTACCTCTTCGGGAACCCAGGCACAGTCTCTCTTGGTCACAACTTAGAGAAGGTGTTGGAGCTTGACCCCCCGACTTGGGTGGTCGTCTCTATGGATGCCAGCCTCTCCGGATGGGAAGCGGTGTGCGAGACAGGACAGCTCAAGGCCTGTGGTGATTGTCCGAGAAATCTTCGTCCATCAACAGACTCGAAACAGGGCGGTTCGCAGGGCCCTTCCAAGTGTTCCTGCCCTTAGTCAGGGGTCGGATGGTGCGCATCTTGTCCGACAACGCAACCACGGTGGCGTACATCAACAGACAGGGGGGAACAAGTAGCCCTGCAGTGGCGCCGGAAGCGGAACGTTTGTTTGCCTGGACAGAGATTCATCCCGGGGTCTCGCCATGTCGTATGTCGCAGGAGTGGAGAATATGCAGGCGGACTTCCTCAGCCGACAGCATTTGGACCCCCAGAGAGTGGGAGTTGTCTCCTGAGGTATGGAATCACATTTTTGCCAGGTGGGGTGTTCCGCAGTTGGACCTGATGGTGACATGAACCAACTCAAAGACAGATCGGTTTTTCAGTCGATGGAGGGAACGTGGATCAGTGGGGCTCGATGCTCTGGTGTGTCCAAGGCCCATGGGAATTCTTCTTTGTCTTCCTTCCATGTCCTCTCATAGGCCATGTTCTAAGGCGGATAGAGGCATATTGTGGGTCCATGGTGCTCGTGGCTCTGGAGTGGCCCAGGCATCCCTGGTTCGCGGATCTGGCACGGCTGGTGGAGGATGCCCCTCTACGACTGGCTCATCTTCCGTGCCTCCTCTGACAGGGACCCATATTCTCGGATTGGGACGATCCCTTCTGTCTCGTGGCTTTGCTTTTGATAGGCGGAGGTTGCGCCTGTTCCTCTCTTCTTCAGGCTAGGAGACCTGCTACGTCGATGGTGTATGCCAGGGTCTGGAAGGTGTTCAAAGGGTGGTGTTTGCAGAGGAAGCTGAACCCCATGACTTGGGGGGGGGGGGGGGGGGGGTCTGTCAGATTTTAGACTTCCTGCAGCAAGGGTTAGCTAAAGGCTTAGCCTTTAATTCACTTCAAGTTCAGGTAACTGCTTTGGGAGCCCTCCAAGACAATGTTCAGGGTCAAAAGTTAACAGCGCACCCTGATATTATCAGGTTTCTGAAAGGGGTGTCTGCCAGTGCGTAAAGTATGCCTGGAGTGGAGCTTAAATTTGGTACTCCGCGCTGTCTGCAAAGCTCCATTTGAGCCTTTGAAGAGGGTGTCATTGAAGGATTTGACCCAGAAGACTATGTTCCTGGTGGCTATCTGTTCGGCAAAGAAGGATTTCGGAGTTACAAGCCTTATCCTGTAGAGACCCTTTCCTGCAAATTTTCCGGGACAGGGTGTCCATGAGAACAGTACCATTCTTCGTGCCCAAGGTGGTGTCATCTTTTCATGTCAGACGGTGGAGCTTCCAGGATTTCCGGACTGGTCCCGAGACTCCCCCCAGGACCATCCCAGGACCATCCCATGTTGGACGTGCGGCGCGGCCTTTTATGCTATTTGGAGGTGTCTAATGCCTTTCAGCGGTCAGACCACCTCTTTATCTTATTTGCCAGAGCCAAGAAGGGAGACAAAGCATCGAACACTACCATTTCTAGATGGATTAGGGAAGCCATTTCTCTTCCACATACAATTCTAAAGTCTCCTGTGGGGTTAAGAGCTCACTCCACAAGGGTGCAGGCGGCATCCTGGGCGGAGTGTCAACTTCTTTCTCCGCAGGAGATTTGTCGGGCTGTTGTCTGGTCTTCCATTCACACTTTCACCAAGTTTTATCATTTGGATGTAAGGGCGCAGGATGAGGTGTCCTTTGGTGAGAGTGTTCTGCGTGCGGGTCTTTCAGAGGCCCACCCAGCGTAGGGTGGCGTGGGTACAACCCATTGATCTGGAATAATCTGAGTATGTACAGGAAAGGAAAATTGGTTCTTACCTGCTAATTTTCATTCCTGTAATACAGCAGATCATTCCAGAGACCCACCACATTTTGACTACGAAAGACAGTCTGTGGAGCTTATAGTATTCTGAAGACATAATTGATTTTCTATTATTATAGAAAGCAGGGCCGGTGGCTTACCGGTGTATGTTTCATTGTTTTTGGGCAACCTAGACTTCTTGTTAGTTGGGAGGGGTCCAACCCTTGTGGCCAGGTTGCCCTTAGTTGAAGTTTAGTTTCAGGTGCTTGGGAACAGGCTGATACTGAGGGGCTGCAGGTGGAACTATCTCTTATGTAACAGTGTCCAAAGTTTTTGTTCTCTGACTCCATCTGCTGGTGGGGATACAAAACCCACTGGTCTGGAATGATCTGCTGTATTACAGGAACAAAAATTAGCAGGTAAGAGCCAGTTTTCCTCTGTTGCTCATGTTGGGACAGCCCCTTGGCCTATGTTGTCTCTGGAGGGGAAGGCGAGGCAATAGTCAGTTCTCCTCCCTTGTTCCCGAGAGCAGAAGCTTCCCAGAGAGAGGTTGGAGAGAGCAAGGTTGGGCCAATGGACTCTGGTATAGATCCATCCTCCTCCTGGGTGGAATCTTTCCAGGGCCTGCAGACCTTTCTGCAGGGGTGCCCAGCGAAGGCGAAGTAACCTACTATGTAGGGATCACTTGCTTGGGCCTCCCATTGTCAGTCACGGCAGGCAAATGCCGCAGGGAGGCTGTCCCTAGTAATGTTCGAGGAGGTGTAGATCATGAGACATTGGAGGATTCCGATGGGGAATTGGCTTTCTCACTTCTAGAAGAGGGAGAAATTGCATATGATTGAGAACTGCTTTGGACTCTGCTCAGATTTTCTTTTTCCCACAGATGTCTTACTGAGTTTGTTGGCTCAGATCCTGAACACACTTAGTGTGACCGGAGGTCAATTTTAAGTTTAGTGTCCTGTTTCTTTCCCTCCTGTATCCAATTCAAGAAATGTTGGATTTAAATAAGGTAAATGCAGCTCTCAAGGTTCCCTGTTTTCCACGTGAAAACTCTGAGGTCCACCATAGCGGTGGTACACAAGGGAGAGTTCTTGGCATCTCTCGCCTTGATAGAGGCGTATCTGCACATAGTCATCAGGCCAAAGCACCAAAGATTCCTGAGGTTCATGGTCCTAAAGGAACATTTTCGGTTTCGAGCCCTTCCCTTTGGCTGGCGACAGCTCCACGTACCTTCACCAAAGTGATGGTGTAGGGGTAGCCGCATTGCAAAAGGAGGGTGTGTTGGTGTATCCGATTCTGGATGACTGACTTATTCATGCAAAATCAAATGACCTCTGACAATCAGTACAAAAGGTACCGATGCGCTTGAAGTCTCTAGGATGGGTGGTGAACCTAACAACGAGCCATTTAGTCCTCTTACAAACTCTGGATATCTGGGAGCTCAGTTAAACACGCTGGCAGAGAGAGTGTTTCTCACGGAGAGAGAATGCTGAAATTGCAGAGTCAGATTAGGCTTCTGCTAGAGCTTCCAGTGCCCAGGTCTGGGTTCTATGGCATCGACATTGGAATTAATGCATTGGGTGTTCACACACATGTGACCTCTGCAGGGGGCTCTTCTCCCGCTGGAATCCGTTATTTGAAGAGTTTCATCTTCCTCGTCCGTTAGAGGGAGAAGCCAGGACAGTCTTTCGTGGTGCTTACTCGCACCAATCTCAAGCGTGGTGAATTGGAGATTCTGAATTGGATAATAGTCGCCACCAATGCAAACCTCTCCGGATGGAGGGTGGTGTGGCAAGATCACTTAGCGCAGGGCCAGTGGTCGAAACAGGAGGCCTCGTGGCTTATCAGTCGGTTAGAGATGAGATCTGTACATTTGAAATTGCTTACCTGTCTGCCAAGGTTACACAGTCTTCCAGTGCGGATCCTATCAGATAATGCAACGACAGTGGATTACATAAACCGTCAAGGTGGAACCAAGAATCAGGTAGCAGCTCGAGAGGCCTGGGAGTTGATTCTCTTGGGCAGAGCAGCACTTGGAGCGGCTGGCAGCATCTCACATTACCAGAGTGAACTATGTTTTAGGTGGATTTTATCAGATGAAGAAAGTTAGACCCCGGGGAATGGGAGCTGTCAGAGGCAGCAATGTGTCTCATTCACAGAAGATGGGGATATCCCGACCATAGACAGCACCAAGGCTCATGGATTTACAGCCGCTGAGCAGAGTAGTGTACAAAGGAATCTGAGCTCTGGTGCTGCCATGGACTCGAGGGATTCTTCTTTGTCTTACCTCCCGTGGCCTCTGGTGGACAAGGGATTATTATGGCTGATAGAGAAACATCCAGGCAATGTGATCGTGGTAGCTCCTGCTTTCCTGATCTGATCAACATGACCATAGATAGGCCCCTGAGGTTCGGACATCGGTCGACTGTTTTCCACCAAGGTCCAATATTTTTGGGTCAGGCGGCTGACTTCTGTCTCGTGGCTTCGCTTGTGAGAGGAGATGACTGAGATGGCGGAGATATTCTGAAGCGGTTATTTTCACCTTCTACATCCTTGACATATGTGCGAATTTGGAGGATTTTCGAGTCCTGGTCTGCTGTTGACAGAGTGCAGTCTCAGCCTGTTCAGGTTTCGGTGTTGCAAATTTTGGCTTTTCTACAGAAAGGGACTGTTCTTTAACTCTGAGTATCCAGGTAGTGACTGGGTTGTCTCCTGGGTAAGGCGCAAGGGTATCTGTCTGCATATCCGGATGTTCTATTCTTCCTTCAGGGAGCTAAGAACTTGTGTCCCCAGGTGCAGAACATTTGTCGTCCTTGGAATCTGAATCTAGTCCTTAGAGGATTGTGTGAGGCTCTGTTTGAACCACTAAAGAGAGCTACGGTTAAAGACTTGACACTTAAAATGATTTTCTTGGTTGCTGTTTGTTCAGCCAGGAGAATTTTGGAGCTCCCGGCGCTGTCATGTTGAGATTCCTTCCTACAGATGTCTGATTTGGGGATATCTTTATGCATGGTGCCTTTGTTTCTGCCTGAGGTAGGCTTGGCGTTCCATCTTAGTTAGACAGTAGAGCTTCCAGCTTTTATGAATTTGGATTCCTCTGTGCCTCATGCAGGGGAGCTTAGCCTCTTAGGGGCCGATGCAATACAGTGCGCTCAGCCGAGTGCACTGTATAACCCACACTCCAACGCGGATTAAATAGGCGCTAATGCAATAGGGGATTAGCGACTATTTAACCCACGTCTGATGCGGAGTGAATGGAGCAGGCGTTAATAGCTGAGCACAGGTAAAAGAAGTACAGAAAAGCAGAAAAAACGGCTTTTCTGTACTTAAGTAAAAAAAACAAAAAAAACCTTGGCAGACCGAGTTATGAAGACTGACAGTCGCAGCAGGGTCATGTTAGCAAGGAGGCGCTAGCGCGAATGTGCACTTTAGGAAAGTGGGCGCATTTCCTCTTTGTAGATTGTATCACCTCTTTGTACTGTGGAGTGGTTCAAAGAGGGGAAATAAGTCATCTAAGGCTACAAATGTGCGGTGGCTGAAGAAAGCAATCGAGTCAACTTACATTTCTAAAGGGTGCCCGCAGCCAGGGGGTTTAGGGGTGCACTTGATGCATTCTCAGGAGACTTCCGGTGCTGAGTCTCATAAGGTGTTTACGCATGAAATGTGCTGGATGGCCACTGGGAAGTCGTTGCCCACTTTTGCTAGGCATTATCATTTGGATGTCAGGGCTCCGGCTTCCATGTGCTTTAGTGGGAGTGTTCTATGAGTGGAACTCTCCACGTCCCACTCGAGTTAAGGGGAGCTTAGGTAAATCCCAGGAGCCTGATCTGATCTGGGTACATTCAGGGAAAGGAAAATGTGGTTCTTACCTGCTAATTTTAGTTCCTGTAGTAACACAGATCAGCCCATTTACTGGAGGGGAGAGTCCGCCACTCGTCCTGTTGCTTTGTATATAGTGCGAAGTTGTTGGAGGTTTTCATTGCTGATTACTTATGTTAAATTTGGGAAGTGGGTTTTCCATTGTCTTTCTGGGCAACTTCACCTTCTTCTGGCTCGTTGGAGGGGAGCAAGTTTGCTTAGAAATTTATGGTTGTTGCTTTCATCTTGGCTTGGGTACAGGTCAATGCTGCAGGTGGCACACTGGGTTATGTACACTGTCAATGAAATTTTCTCTCTCCATCTGCTGGCAGAGAGGCAAAACCCAGGAGTCTGGACTGATCTGTGATACTACAGGAACAAAAATTAGTAGGTAAGAACCAATTTTCCTATATCCTCCAGGCAGTCATGCTCTGTGGCTGGCAGCTGGGATATATGCTTGCCAGTGTGGACATGAATTTCAAGTGGGTAGACAGGGTTGGTTGATCTTTCTTCTGTCATCTACTGTTACCATTGCCCGCCGTAGCTTTCCCAGGCATCTTTAAATTCTGTTACACTGCAGCCCTCCTTCACCTCTGCTGGCAGACAATTTCAGGCCTGGTCATCTTCCTTTTAGTTAGTCCAACATCCAGGTCCTCTCCCATTTCTCATCTTACCACGAGGCTTTGAAATAATCCCCACAACCACCAAAACTAGTGAGGCTGTGGTGAAAACATCTCACCACTCCATGTTCCATGTGACCACTCTTTGCAGGTTACCCCAAGTTATTTTGTATTGTGTAAGATTTAAAGTATTACATGCTCATTGCTTTTTATTTACTTGACGTGGGTCAATTGGTCTGCCATGGAGGAGCTATAGAGACCAGTCCTACAGCGGGGGTGGGTTGATCCTGAAGGGGTAAAGCTAAAGGGGGTGACTCATTTGGGAGCTCCTTTTGGAGGGGAGGGTTGGTATTGGTTGTAGTTATTTTGGGGAGAGAAGAAGATTAGGTGGTAGGGAAGGTGTGCTTAGATGGAGGTTTTGGTATTGTTTTCATTTGTAGTTAATTAGATAGACTGTGTGGGATAGTTTGAGTCTGAATAAGTATGTTGATTTTTTAGGAGGGAGGTTTAATGTATATAATTTTATTATATATTTTAATTATGTGTTTTTATGATTATGTAACACGTATTGAATATGGTTTTCACCCATAGAAAAAAGTGGCAAAATTAGATTAGATGTTTGGCAGAAAATGTTTAACAGCACTTGATCTGAACTGTAGGTTTTTGATGAGCCGGAGGAGCTGAGGAGGAAAGTCCAGGAGTTGGCAGCTGCAGTCCAGAGTGCCAAATACCTGGTGGTCTACACGGGAGCAGGTATCAGCACGGTGAGAACACTCTCTCATAGAGCACTTGACAGGAAGGAGAGCAGGGCATGTTAATGGCAGGGGCAGTGAAATAACCCGGACTGATCCTAGCAGAACTTGATGTATGTGTCCGCCAAGAAACTGACTCTGAATACAGACTCCCATTTAGGCTGTCTCATGGTGACAGTGCAGTTCTGACTCCCACCTCAGGCACTGCTGGAGGAAGACTCTCTTAATCTCATTGCCCAGGCGGTCTTCAGCCTGCAGGCACAGCAGGAGAAAGTAAAGAACTGTTTATCAGAGCAGCACAAGAAGAAAGTGAGTGCTGCAGGTAGAGATGACATCAGGACACATCCTGTAACGGGGACTGGTGCTACTTGTGTGCCTAAGGCTCACTCTTCTGTGGCAGGATGGAGCAGGAGCTGGCACTGCTCTACTGTTTGGGGGGGGGGGGGGGGGGTGGTAAAACAGGAGCTGGCGCTGCTCTTCTGTTGTGGGGTGGAGCTCTCTTGTCCCAGGATGTCTTTATGTATGCAGTCGAAAGAAGCAGCAGTTGATCAACTTCAGTCCTCTTTATAATATCCACAGTTTTTGTGTTTTTGTGAATGCAGGCAGCTTCCATTCCAGATTACAGAGGCCCAAATGGTGTATGGACCCTGCTTCATAAAGGAAAAACCACCCGGTAAGACAGACTCAGAAGGTGCAGCATATCTATATTATATTATTACGTTGTACAAAATACATGCTCTAGTCTTCAGATTTGGTAGGTGAATCTAGAGGTCACCCCTTTCATATGTGTACAGGCACTGAGCTTCCATGCATTAATAAAATTATGGTAAGAAATGTAAGATTGGATAAATGCCGGTCAGTCTCTGGCTGACTTTATGTATGTCAATCAGTGAGAGCCTGGATCCAAGTGTGAAACAGGAAGCTGAGATCAATCTGCTACAGGGGGGCAGCTGCAGAGGGTCTTGGATCTTTTGGACCACATATAAATGGATTTCATAACTGAGCTAGAAATAAACATTGACCAAATGCCTCCTGGGGAAAAGTCTGAGAAGTGGGTATGGTGGGAGAAGAGAAGCCAGTGAGCCTGCACATATAAGGCAGTAAATGTTGGTTTGCTTCTCTCCTACAGTACTTCAGACCTGAGTGATGCAGAGCCCACTCTCACCCACATGGGGATCGCCCAGTTACATGCACAAAAGCTAGTAAGAAACACCAGTCTTACATCCGACCTCCTTCTTTCTCTCCTTTTTTTCTCTCCCTCTCTTTCTTAACTCTTCTCTCTCCTCTCTGCACGCGCTCTCTGCCTTGCTCTATTATCTTGATCTTTCTTTCAACCGTGCACACTCTCTGCCCTGCTCTCCCTACCCCTAGGTGCAGCATGTGGTTTCCCAGAACTGTGATGGATTGCACCTCCGCAGTGGATTATCACGAGCAGCAGTCTCTGAGCTGCACGGAAACATGTATATTGAGGTGAGATGAGCAGATATAACAATGGGTTCATGTGCTGTTGGGCAGAGCCAGTTTCTCACTGCATAGCTAACAGAAGGCATCTCATTCACATCTTTGCCTCCTTGCCCAGGTTTGCACCTCATGTTCTCCAAACCGAGAATACATCCGCCTGTTTGATGTCACAGAACGCACAGGGTTACACAGGCACCTTACAGGCAGGAAATGTCACCACTGTGCAGGGGATCTTCGAGACACTATTGTCCACTTTGGGGAAAGGGGAACACTGGCACAACCCCTCAACTGGTCAGCAGCTATGGAAGCAGCAGAGAAAGCAGATGTGATCCTCTGCTTAGGCTCCAGCTTAAAGGTAAGTGTGGCAAAATCAGAAGAAACTGTAGAAATCACAATGGCTAAAGCCCAATTCTCAATCCCAGACACCGTTGCAACCTCTAAGACTCTGCAGTCATTCCCCAACCCTCTCAACACATCAGTGCTTGTGTGCTTGCTGCCTCCCCTCCCTCGGTTAGAAATTCCAGTGTTCCCTGTACGTACCCGGATCAGTCCAGACCGTGGGTTGAGCCTCCTGTCCAGCAGATGGAGACAGACCAAAATTGAAAGGGTATCCTATATCAGGACAGAGCCTACCCTGCAGCCCTTCTGTATTTGTCTGTCTCCAGCAGATGCGACAGCTCACCCTGCGGTTCTCTGTTTCTTTTGCTTAGCCCCTGTTTTGGGGCTTTCTTTCTTCTCTAAACTTATTGGATGAAGCAAGTATTTATTATCTATCATTTAAAAAAAAAAAAAAAGTTTTTGGACTTTGTTGATTTCCATACAGGAGACAGTTTCTGTCTCCTCGCCTTGGGGGGGGGCCTAGGGGGGCTTTGCCCCTTGTGTAATATAGCC
Source organism: Rhinatrema bivittatum (assembly GCF_901001135.1). Lineage (NCBI taxonomy): Eukaryota > Metazoa > Chordata > Amphibia > Gymnophiona > Rhinatrematidae > Rhinatrema > Rhinatrema bivittatum. Next base: position 163,295,213 of record NC_042618.1, on the reverse strand, counting down.
TAGGCTTCCTATCCCCGGTTTTCCTCGGCTGTGGGGTGAAATTGGTGGTGCCAGTCACTCTCCCTGTACAGCTCTCGCTCTTGCTCTCTCGCTGCCTGCAGGGACATGTTTTCAATCAAAGTGAAACTAAACACTTGGCAGCCGTTTTGGGAGAGTTGGGAGCGTGCAGAGTTCAGTCTCCTGCCTCCGCTCCTTCAGCCCCGGCAGCACAGCTGATTTTAATTACTGCTCCTCCTCTGCATCGGGGTCATGCTGCGCTCTCCTCTCTGCCTTGCCTGTGGGAATTCTTCGCTCCCTCTCTAGAGAAGGGCTGTGCTCTAAATGTTTGCCGGGGGAGGGTCCCTCCGCGGCTGCGATCTCTTCCGGAGCCCGAGCAAGGCCGCACAAGTGATTGGCCGCACTGTTCCCAGGCCGACAAACCGCAGGAACGGCGGCCATTTTGTGTTTTTTGGATGTTGCTTTTTCGGGGCAGCAGGACTCACAGGTCCCGGAGTTTTTTAGATAGATTCCCCCCCCCCCCTCCCGGGAGATTCCAGGCCTCGTTTTTCTTCAGAATTTGTGCTTTTAATGCACAAATCTTATTTAGCCAGCCTGCAAGAAGAGGCGGACCCCCCTTCTGCTCCTCCTCTTTCTAAAATTCCTCGGATTGCTGCACCGTCTGCTCCAGCGGTTCCTGATGCGCATGGGCCTGTCCGAGTGTGGGTGGTCCCGGGGATTCCCCGCTCCCTTGGGTGCCCCGGACAAGGACCCAGATCAGGATTTTGTTGAAACTCCCCCCCCCCCCGTCTGGAGGGGGATGACCCCAGGGTTCTACGTCTATTCAGAAGGGAGGAACTGGAGCCACTTATCCCTTTTATTTCTCAGGAGCTGGGGATAGAGTGCCCCGCAGTGGATGAGTTTTCGGCCGCAATGCCGGCTTGCGCAGACCCGGCCCTGGCGGGACTCGGCTCTTCCGTGCACCTTCCCCTTCCATCCGATGCATCGGCTAATGCTCCTTAGGGAGTGGGAGGCTCTTGATTCGGGCTCCGCGTCAGGAGAACTATGGAGAAGCTTTATCCTCTCTTGGAGGAATGCTAAGCCATGCTGAAAATGCCCAAGGTGGATTCCTCCATGACTGCAGTTACTAAGCACACCACCATCCCGGTGGTGGGTGCTACGGCCCTCAGGGATGTCCAAGACCGCAAGCTAGAATTCCATCTCAAGCGCATCTTCGAAGCCTTGGGTGTCCGGGTGTCGCTCTACAGCAGTCTCATGCAGCGTGCAAGCCTCAGGTGGGTTCAACAATTGCTCAGCACCCAGGACCTCCCGCCTGACGAGGCAGAGCATGCTGAAAGATTGGAAGGCGTATGGGGCGGATGCCCTTTACGACATGTTCCGGGTCCAGGCAAAAGCGATGGCTTCTGTGGTCTCGGCCAGACGGCTCCTCTGGCTCCGTAATTGGGCGGCCGACTCGTCTTCCAAGGCGCAGCTGGGCATGCTCCCCTTCAAAGGTAAGTTGCTGTTTGGCGAGGACCTGGAACAGCTTATTAAATCCTTGGGTGAGAACGAGGTACACAAAAACTATCTGAGGATCGCCCGAAACAAGCGAGAACCTTCTTCCCTACTTCAGGGGTCAGCGGAGATATAATCCCAGGGTGAAGGGTGCCTTCTCTAGAGGAAATTCCTCCAGGTCTCAGTCCTGGGCTCAGTCCTTTCGAGGGAGCTGTGCCTTCCGTGATGGTAATCCGGTGCCCCGCGTCCAAGCCCGCCTCTCAACGAGATTCAGCCGGCCCATTCCTCCGTTTCAAACTTAGGTGGTTGGCTGTCCCTGTTCTTGGAGGAATGGGTCAAAATCACGTCGGACCAGTGGATCCTCGAGATAATTGAGAGAGGCTACGCTTTAGAATTTGCTCGGGACCTGCTGGATCTGTACATGGTCTCCCTGTGCGGCCATCGGTAGCGGGCTGCTGTATGTCAGACTCTCGCCAGACTCCAGGGGCTGGGGCTTTAGTCCCTGTTCCCATGGGGGAACAGGGCGCCGGCCAGTTTTCTATTTACTTTGTGGTTCCAAAAAAGGATGACTCCTTTTGCCCCATCTTGGACCTCAAAAGAGTCAACCGAGCCCTCAAAGTGCCCCATTTTCAGATGGAAACCTTGAGAGCAGTTATAGCGGCTGTTCATCCCGGAGAATTTCTGGCTTCTCTAGACTTGACGGAGGGCCTACCTGCACATTCCGATCCGTGCCGAACATCAGAGGTATCTTCGGTTCCACATCTTGGGGCAACATTTCCAGTTCTGGGCTCTTCCCTTCGGTCTGGCCACGGCACCACGCACGTTTACCAAAGTGTTGGTGACAGGACGGAGTCCTAGTCCACCCTTATCTTAGACGATTGGCTAGTGCGAGCCAAGTCAGAGACCTTATGAAAGCGAGCAATGGACCGCGTCCTTGCTCTCCTTTCGTCCCTGGGGTGGATAGTCAATTTTTCCAAGAGCAATCTCCGACCTTCCCAGGTCCTGGAATTCCTAGGGGCTCGGTTCGATACTCGGGTCGGCAAAGTATTCCTGCCGGACTCTCGAGCGTTCAAGCTGATGGATCAAGTCCGAAACTTTCTTTCCATGCCTCTCCCCACGGCGTGGGACTACCTACAGGTTTTGGGGACCATAGCTTCTATGATCGACTTGGTCCCCTGGGCTTTTACGCATATGCGTCCTTTACAGAAAGCTTTGCTCTCCCGCTGGAAACCGGTGTCGGAACTGTTTCAAGCGCAGCTTCCTCTCTCCGACTCTACCATCAGAGACATACATTGGTGGCTATCGCTCAAGCACCTTCTGAAAGGAATATCCCTTCAGACTCCACAATGGATTGTAGTCACGACGGACACCAGCCTCTCCGGTTGGGGAGTAGTCTGCCAGACACAGGCCACACAGGGGTACTGGTCCCCTGCCCAATCCCGCTGGCACATCAATCGCCTGGATGCTCGGGCGGTCCATCTGTCTCTTCAAGCTTTTCTTCCCCTGCTTCGCCGAAGAGCAGTTCGGGTACTCTCGGACAACTCTACCACGGTGGCGTACATCAATCGCCAGGGGGGCACCAGGAGTCGCCTGGTGGCCCTTGAGGCCTGCCAGCTCTTCGCTTGGGCAGAGCACCATCTGCAGTGCTTAGCAGCGTCTCACATTGCGGGCAAGGAGAATGTTCAAGCAGATTTGTTGTGTCGCCAGCGGGTCGACCCCGGCGGGCGGGAGTTGTCCGAGGCAATGGAGCTGATTGTCAGCCGGTGGGGTCCTCCTCACCTGGACCTGATGGCAACCTTGGACAATGCCAATGCTCCCAGGTTCTTCAGTCGCTGGAGGGAGCATTGTTCGGAAGGGGTAGATGTGCTAGTCCTTCCCTGGCCACACGAAGTTGTTCCATATGTGGCCCCTGGTGGGCATGGTGCTCAGAAGGATAGAGCTCCACAGGGGTCCAGTCATTCTCGTAGCTCCTGATTGGCCCCACAGACCGTGGTTCACGTATCTCGTAAACCTTCGACGGATGGCCCTCTTCGTCTCGGTCATCTTCGGTACCTGCTCCGGCAGGGCCCTGTATTTCTTGACCAGGCGGATCGCTTCTGTCAAGGATTTAACACTCAAGGCGGTGTTTTTAGTCTCTATTTGCTCCTCCAGGCGGGTGTCAGAGATCCAAGCGTTGTCTTGCCGGGAGCCCTTCCTACGTTTTTTGGACTCGGGGGGGCTCCCTCAAGACTGTATCCGCTTTCTTTTTTTTTTTTTTTTTCTCATTTAAAGTTTTTATTGAAACTTTCACAATATCAGAAGCACAAGGCAACTAGCATAATAACAGGGATATAACACAGCAGTAAAAAATAGCGTATACAGCTCTATAAAAAGGAAAGGTATATCCAAGCGCAACACATAACAAAGCATGCCCTGTGATACAGAACATAAATCCTCCATTATTTTTCTCCCTCCCTTACCCCCCTCCCCCCATCTCCACACATACTGCCAAAATGAGGTCAAATAAATGAAATTAAGAACAACCACCCTAGCCTCCCCAAAGAACAGGGAATCACTCTATACAGGAGGTGGTGTATTGGAACAGGACTGATCAGTAGCCTGGGTGAGTTTCCAACTGATATATGGTTGCCATATCTTGTCAAATTTAAATGTGCATTTGTGCTTGAAGGCTGTTATCTTAGACAATAAATAAATCTTGTCCACTTTCTGTTGTATGAGTGCTTTTGTGGGTACCCTGGGGTCCTTCCAAGTCCGTGCAATCTCCAGGCGGGTGGCTAACAGAACATGGTGAGCCATCTTATTAAAATCCTCTGGCAAGCCCACAAACTTTCGCCCAAGCAACGCCTGCGCCGGTCCAATATCGGATATGCCAGGGATCATATCCCTCAGCCAGAGATGAATTGTCTGCCATAATCCCTGTAAAGGAGGGCACTCCCACCACATATGAAGAAATGTTCCCACCTTCCCACAAACCCGCCAGCATTGGTCAGAAACTCGAGGCATGAATTTATGTAAGCGCTGCGGGTACATATACCAGCGATACAGGACCTTATAAGCATTCTCTAGCATAGATGCAGCAATATAACCTTTCCCAAGACCCTGAAAAATAGTCTTCCACGCTGGAGGAGAAATATCCATCTCAAGATCCCGTTCCCAAGCAAGTTGAAAACTGGCTTTTGCCCCCCCAGGCGTGGCTAACAAGTGATATATACCCGATAATAGCTGGCTGGAGTTGTCAGCTTTCTTACACATTTGTTCAAAAGAGGAAGGGCCAGATAACAGGTGTACCCCAATTTGAGTAGTCCGAGCAAAATGAGCGAGTTGCATATATGGGAAACAAGCTGAATCAGGTAAATGATATTGACGTTGTAAATCCGCAAAGGACCGTAGCCCTTTCGGTCCCCACACATGGTCCCATACCAAGATGCCCCGCCGTCTCCAAAGCTGGAAGGCTGGGTTATCTCTTCCCGGCCCAAAATCTTTATGAGCATAAAGACTAGTAAGTGTATGATATGCTCGCTGCCCAATAAGCCGATTCCCGTGCTGAAACCATAAAGATAAAACATCCACCACAGAGGGCGATAGCACCTTCCCCGGCTCCACCAACCAAGTCTTCCTTGGCTGCCAGATAAGACTCCTCAGCGGGATAGCTCCGTAGAGTTCCTGATTAATATTTATCCATTGTTTAGGGTGTTTCCCTCTATGCCAATCCACCAGTTTTTTAAATTGAGCGGCCCAGTAATAACGGGAAAGGTCCGGGACATTGAGCCCCCCCTGCATTTTTGATTGAAAAAGTACTCTCCGAGCTACTCTAGGCCTCCTCCCCGCCCAAATGAAGTTCATACATTTCCGCTGCCATAGGAGGAGTTGGCGCGCCGGGACCTGTATAGGGAGCGTTTGAAACAGATATAACAATCTTGGCAATATAGACATTTTGAATACCGCCATCCGCCCTAGCCAGGATATGTGGTATCTGCTCCACTCTTCCATTTCCCTGACCAATTTTTTCCACAAAGAAACATAATTGAGCGTGAATAGGTCCTGGGACGTACTGAGTTGCACCCCCAAATACTTAATATGTGACGAGGCCCACCTAAAAGGAAACTGTCCCTTCAAGGAAGCCGCGGATTGGGAAGAAACATTCACATTCAAGATCTCCGATTTCTCCCAATTGACTCGGAAACCCGACACTTTGCTAAAAGCTTCCATCTTGGAAATCATACTGGGAAGGGAGGTGTCGGGTCTAGTTAGAGTAAGTAAAATGTCATCTGCATAAAGGGAAAGTTTAGATGTGATCCCACCCAAAGTTAACCCCCTGATATCCTCCTGCTCCCGGATTTTAATTGCAAATGGTTCTAGAAACAAGGCAAAGAGCAAGGGGGGGATAGTGGACAACCCTGTCTTGTACCCCGCCCCACAGTAAAAGTGGGTGAATAGCCACCATTAATCTTTAGGCAGACCTGGGGATGATGATACAATTGTCGTACCCATTGTAAAAACGGGGCTCCAAATCCCATGCTCTCCAAAGTAAGAAAAAGATATGGCCAGTGAACCATATCAAACGCCTTTTCGGCATCTATCGACAAGGCGAGGGTTGGGATTTTATATTGTTTCGCAAACCAGATACTATCAAATATCTTATGGACATTGAGGAGGAAGTGACGTCACTTCCCATGCCGGGAGGGTTTTAGCGGAGCTCTCTGCCCCCGGAGCGTTTTAAGCAGCGAAACCTGAGAAAAAACTCCCAAATCGCATCGTTTTTTAGCGATTCCAGCAGCGGATACCGGCAGGAGCATGGCACAAAGGAAAAAACCGGTCGATTTTAAAAAATACTCATATACTAAAGGCAGTGACGCCCCGGACCTCCCTGAATCTAAAATGGCGGCGGCAGCCGAGACGGAGGACTCAGAGACTGAGGGGATCACCCCGGAGCTCCTGGACTCAGATCGTCCTCTGCGTTCGGAGATGCGCTCCTGGTTTATGGAGCTGCGGAGAGACATCAAAGTATTTAAGTCGGAGATTGCAGAAACGCTGCAAGAGATGCGGGAGGACCATGCGGCCCTAGGCCGGCGGCTAGACGAGGCGGACACGAGGCTCGATGACCAGGAGGAACGCTGGCAGCTGCAACAGACAGAGGTGGCCGGATTGCAATCTGCGCAGATGGATCTCGCGGACAAACTTGAAGATCTGGAGAACAGGTCCAGACGCTGCAATCTCCGCTTCAAGGGAATCCCGGAGAAGGAGGAGTACCAGGACTGTGCCCTTATAATTCCAAAAATTTGTTCTCTGATTCTCGAAGGTTCGGCGACTGAAGATGGTAGCATCCCAACTGATCCGCAAGTTGAACGTGCGCATAGATCTCTGGGTCCCAGGGTTGGGAATCGGCCCCGCGATGTTGTGGTCTGTTTCCACTCGTTCGTGTATAAAGAGAAACTTGTGGCAGGCGCCAACGCGTCTGGATTTGGGAAGGCAACGAGATCTCTGTGTATGCCGATTTGGCAGCTAGCACGCTCCGCAAGCGCCTTTCCTTCCGACCGGTCACGTCAGCCCTCACCACGGCAGCCATACGCTACAGATGGCTTTTCCCGTTTAGCCTGTGGTTTCAGGTGGAAGGGAAGTCCCACAAAGTCCGTACTTTGGATGCAGCGGTACAGGTTCTAAAAGAACTGGGACTCCCGGTGGACTTACCGACGACGACAGCCATAGGAACCTCTCAAGTGAAACCAGCTGCGCCGAGATGGCAACGTGTCAACAAGGGAGGCCGTCGGCTCCGCAGGAATGCCAGTGAAGTCGGGGTGGAGGCAGCAGGCACCTGAACTTTCTGGATGGCTAGTTTGTTTTGTTCCTCATGGACCGGTTTACCAGGCTTTCGTTTCTAAAGCTTTTCCCTACCTTGACTGTAGGACTTGGTACTGGTTTGGGTGATCGCAGTTTCAGTTTTCTCAGATAATGTTAAAAGTGTCATGACGGGGCGCTCTGGGGGGATGGGAGGCACCGCTCTCCGGCATGGTAACTTCCTCCCTACTTTTATCCTGGCGGGTGGGAATCCATCCAGGGTACGTGGGGGGTGGGGGGTTGGGGGTATTTGCTTCACAGGGTACACACTACAAACGGGGTGATGAGGTTGCTAGGGCTTGATGTGCTCCTGGGCTCACATGCATCGGGGAATTCTATGGCCCTATCCTGGGAGAAGCTAGGTCCATCTGGTGTATACTGCTGGTCACCGCTGGTGGTGAGCGGTGAAAGGATCTGAAACTCATGGCTACGATTACCTTTCTTTCCCTTAATGTTAAGGGTTTAAACTCTGGCAGGAAGAGAAAATTCTTATACCAGGAGGCAGAGCGTCTCTCTGCCGGGATCATTTATTTGCAGGAAACCCACCTGCGTAAGAGATATGAGGGCCTACTGTGTTCAGATAAATACCCGAAGCAATTTTGGGCTGCAGCGACCCCTGATTCTAAATATTCGGGAGTAGGTATTCTGTTCCACAGAGATATTCAATTTGAGGTGCGGAATACCTTTGCTGATTCGCAGGGGCGATTTTTGCTCCTTAATGTCAGGATGGGCGGGGAACCTTATGCTTTATGCTCTGTATATGGTCCCACTTCTCAGAAGGAAGCATTTTATATGCAGCTATACCAAATGCTGGCAACCCATGCATCAGGTAGTGTTATTTTGGGTGGGGACTTTAATCTCACGCTTAATCCTCGATTGGATAACTCGACTGGGTCTAGCGCTGACCCGGCCCTTGCACGGAAAGCCTTAAAAAAGATTCTTACTCTTACAGCTGGGGTGGATATTTGGCGTTCCCGATTTCCCACATCCCGCTGTTACATGTATTTTTCGCCCCCACACAACAGTTATTCAAGGTTAGACATGTTTATGATTGATAAGACTAAACTTAATGCTGTTCACACTGTAGAGATTGAGCCTAAAGTATGGTCTGACCACGCTCCCATTTGGTTCCAACTAGCGGTGGGTCAGTCAGATACCGGCCAACGTTTTTGGCGGCTGAATGATTCTCTGTTAGAGGATGATTTGTTCCAGAAACAGTTATCTCAGGAAATCCAGGATTATCTTAGCCTCAATGATACAGGAGAGGTGGGGGACGGGGCGCTATGGGAATGCTTGAAATGTGTTGTACGTGGGTCATGTATAGCGCGGGCCGCCCACATCAAGCGGCTACGAGAGCGGGAGCGCCAGGTTTTGTTGACGGAGCTGGCTGGGTTGGAGCGGGCTCATATGCGGGGGGGGGGATTCCCGAGCCCTGCGGGGTCAGATGCAGGAGCTGCGGGGTAAAATTGAGGCTTTAGACTCCGCGCGGCTCGCCCATCAATTGGAATTGGCCCAACAGCAATTTTTTGAGGGTGGGAATAAAGCTGGCCGTTACTTAGCTCATAGTCTTAAAAGGAAGCAGGCTCAGACTCACATTTCCAAAATTAAGGATGAATCGGGGGGACTTCTCACCGATAACACCGCCATTAGGCATTGTTTTCACAACTTCTATTCGACGTTATATAAGGGGGCAACCGACGTACAGGCGGCCTCAGTTGAGGACTACCTCTCTCGGATACCTCTTCCCCAGCTGACCTCCGCCCAAAGACAATTTCTCGATAAAGAAATTACGGCCCTTGAATTAGAAGAAGCTATTAATTCCCTGAAGGTGGGAAAATCGCCCGGCCTAGACGGGTTCACACCCAGGTTTTATAAACGATTTGCAACGGCCCTATCTCCCACCTTATTGAAGTTTTTTAATTCTTTGCGGGCTGGGGCTACCTTGCCTGCCCAGACTAATACGGCTGGGATTACTTTACTAGCCAAACCTGGCCGGGACCCTTCTGTTTGTGGGTCGTATAGGCCCATTTCCCTGCTGAACATTGATGTGAAGCTTCTCGCAAAAATTTTGGCGAATAGATTAAATTGCTTTATTTCACAATTGGTAGGGGTCGACCAGGCAGGATTTATTCCCGGTCGAACTACCGCAGACAATGTCCACAAAATTATTGATATTCTATGGTATGCCCAAAGACATAGGATTCCAACAGTGGCTTTGTCCATTGATGCGGACAAGGCCTTTGACCGTGTGCATTGGCCTTATCTTTTTCACACCTTGGAGACTATGGGTTTTGGCGCCTCATATCTGCAATGGTTGGGTCAGCTTTATAATGCCCCCAGGGCGTGTTTGAAGATTAATGGAGGTTATTCCGCCCCCTTTACGGTGGGCAGGGGGACTCGGCAGGGGTGCCCACTTTCCCCGCTCCTTTTTGCTATCTTTTTAGAGCCCTTTGCCATCCGCATACGTCGCAATGCCACTATCTCTGGAGTGACTGTGGGGGATTTTACCACAAAAATTGCGTTGTATGCTGATGACATCTTGTTCACGCTTACTGACCCAGCCGCTTCCCTCGACTGTGTAATTGAAGAGATGGAGGCTTTTGGGCGGGTGTCCGGTTTCACGGTTAACTGGGACAAATCGGAGATCCTCAACATTAACTTACATCCCAGATCCGTTAATCTTCTCCAGGAGTTGTTTCCTTTCAAATGGGCCAAATCCCAAATTAAATACTTAGGGATTCAATTAAGTGCAACTCAGGATTTGCTTTCCATTAACTATACTCCTCTATGGAATAAACTTTCTAAGGATATGGAGGAATGGAACAGATACCAGATTTCGTGGCTGGGAAGAATGGCTGTTTTTAAGATGAATATTCTTCCAAAATTATTGTATCTTTTCCAGACGCTCCCTATCCCAGTTTCGGTATCAATGTTAAAACAGTGGCAACGGCGTTGCATGCATTTTATTTGGGCGGGACGTCGGCCGCGGGTGGCGCGGCGAATCCTTCACCAGCCTAAATGTAAAGGAGGTCTGGGAGTGCCGGATCTTCTCCGCTACTTTAGAGCAGCTCAGTTTAAAAAATTGGTGGATTTGCACCTGACTAGACGTCCCAAGCAATGGGTGCTTTTTAATCAGGAACTTATCGGGGATATACCACTCAGTAGTTTTATTTGGCAACCTAAACACACATGGCTGGTAGACCTCGATTCTGTTCTGCCCCCTTCTACACGCATGTTGTTCCAGTTATGGCACCGTTATGGTGCTTCCTTAGTGGGCACTAGGGCATATCACACCAGTACGCATATTTACTTTAATAAAGATTTTTGTCCGGGATTTGAGAGTGCTGCCTTCTCCGAATGGAGGAGACGGGGCATCAAGATATGGGGTCATATTTGGGGCTCCTCCGATTTGCGCCCTTTTGCTGATCTCCAGCGGGTTTATGACTTACCGGAGTCGGCCAGGTACTCCTATGTTCAATTAGTGCATTTTGCTAAGACTAACCTGCTTGCTACCCATTTGGCCCAGGGTGAGTCAGACTTTGAACAACTGTGTGAGAGGGCGCATGGTTGTACTAGAACCTTGTCCCGATTGTATCGCATGTTAGGTTTACAGGACACCACTGTTTTCCCATTCCAACGGGCTTGGGAACAAGACCTACAGGTTAGTTGGTCCCCTCAAACTTGGAATTTGATATTTCAGAATCTGGGTAAGGGGTATATTGCGGCTTCTCTCATTGAAAATTCCTATAAGCTGTTATATCGCTGGTATAGGTGTCCTTCCCAATTGCATAAATATATGCCTCTATATCCAGATACCTGTTGGCGAGGCTGTATAGAGGAGGGCACTTTTTTCCACATGTGGTGGGCTTGCCCCCACGTTCAAGTGGTTTGGGGGCAGGTGCATCAATGGCTCAGTGCTCTCTTTCCTGGCAGTCCTGTTTTTACTCCTGCCAACGGGCTACTGGGTCGGGCGATTTCTGGAATGCCGCAGCCTTCTAATCAGTTAGCACATTATATCTTTACAGCCAGCCGCTGTGAGATAGCGCGTTTGTGGAAATCCCCTTGCCTCCCTACAATAGAGGACATTCAGTGTAAAGTTCGGAGGATCTATAGATTATCCCATATTACGGCGTATAAACACAAGAAAGTGTCCCACTTCAAGAGAACTTGGTTTCCCTACCAACACTGGCTTACCCAGGTGTCTGGGGCTCAGGTGACTTGAATATTCTTTTGACCCAGGAATGGTCCCCCTCTAGTTCTGTTTGTCCAGGGCCTATTGAGCTGGTTTCGTTACTTCTCTTGGCATAAGCCTCATTTGTATATTTCCTTTCGAATTGTCTTCGTGTACATGTGAAGCATTGGGGGGTGGGGGGGGGGGGTTGGGTATAATAGTTAAAAGAACCATGCGTAGTCTGTGGGTGGGGAACGCCGGTATGGACTATTTCGAACTGTGTTACTCTTTCTCATATCCGGGCCCGGCTGTTCCCTTTGTTTCTTCAATTTACAAATGCATAATCAGTTAATAATTGCATACAACACTTGGAATGTACATGCTTTGTTTACTCAATTTACAAGTGCATACACTGTTTACAGTTACTGTTGAAGTTTGGACTGTACATGCTTTGTTTATTCCAGTTACAAGTGCATACTCAGTGTACAATTGCATTCAATGTTTGGAATGTACATGCTTGTTGGTTCAATAAAAACCCTTAAATACAAAAAAAAAAATATATCTTATGGACATTATCCGCAGTTGTCCTCCCAGGAATAAAGCCTGATTGATCGGCATGCACTAATTGTGAAATGAAACAATTTAATCTAGTAGCCAAAATTTTCGCCAGGATCTTCACATCCAAATTCAAAAGAGATATAGGCCGATAGGAACCACAAAGAGAAGGGTCCCTACCGGGCTTTAATAATATGGTGGTCCCAGCCGTATTGGCCTGGGAGGACAAAACAGACCCCATACGCAAGGAGTTAAAAAACTTAAGAAGGATAGGCGCTAGGGCCGTGGCAAACTGTTTGTAAAATCTGGGGGTGTATCCGTCTAAGCCAGGGGATTTACCCATCTTAAGAGTTTTTATGGCTTCCGTCACTTTATCCAGAAACTGTCGTTGCGTGGCTGTTAAGGCTGGCAACGGAGTATTCGAGAGATAACGATCTATCTCCTCATCGGAAATAGTAGAATCTACACTGTATAAGAGGGCATAAAATTGATGGAATCGATGCCTAATCGAAGTATTGTCCGTCAGCATTGTACCATCAGCACTTTTGATTTTGGAAATAGTGGCTTGAGCCTGCTTACGTTTTAACGTTTGGGCAAGATACCTCCCCGCTTTATTCCCACCCTCAAAGAATCGCTGAAGACTGTATCCGCTTTCTTGCGGAAGGTTGTTTCTGCCTTTCATGTCAATCAGTCGGTGGAGCTCCCCGCTTTTTTCTCCCACAGATCTTGCAAGTATGGTTGGGGATGATCTACGCCGTCTGGATGTGAAGTGCGTTCTCCTGCGTTATCTGCAGGTAACCAATGACTTCCGTGTTTTGGACCATCTCTTTGTCTTATGGAGTGGGCCCAACCGGGGCAAACAGGCCTCTAAGACTACGATTTCTCGCTGGTTGAAGGAGGTGATCGCGTCAGCCTATATCTGTCAGGGCCGGGCGGTCCCGGAGGGCCTGATGGCTCATTCCTTGTGTTCCCAAGCTACTTCTTGGGCAGAGAGTCCAGGGCAGCTACGTAGAAGTCTCTGCATACTTTTGCTCGGCATTACCGCCTTGATATCCAGGCGCCTGTCTTTGGTTCCTTTGGTCGGCAGGTGCTTCAAGCGAGACTCTCAGTCCCACCCTGTTTAGGGAAGCTTTGGTACATCCCATGGTCTGGAGTGTTCCGGGTACAAACAGGAAAAAGAAAATTAGTTCTTACCTGTTAATTTTTGTTCCTGTAGTACCACGGATCAGTTCAGACACCCTTCCCTATACTTTCTACTGTCCGCTCGAAGTTTCTTTCCTTTTCCTGCAGGTTTTCGAATTATTTTTTATGTGATGATACTCAAGAGGCACCGGAAGCATCTTTATGATGACCATGGACATTCATGCAAGAGCGTCCATCTACAGAGTCCAGTCACTGTTTGCGCTTGTTCAAATTTTGAGTTCTCTTGTTACTTGCTTGTTTCCTTACTGTTTATCTTCATGTTTTCTGCTTTGACAATGGTTATACTGAAGGGCTGCAGGGTAGGCTCTGTCCTGATATAGGATACCCTTTCAGTTTTGGTCTGTCTCCTTCTGCTGGACAGGAGGCTCAACCCATGGTCTGGACTGATCCGTGGTACTACAGGAACGAAAACTAACAGGTAAGAACTAATTTTCCTTTAATGCTGTTTCTGTTCCTATAGGTGCTAAAGAAATACCATTGTCTGTGGTGTATGAACAAACCGCGTAGCCGTCGGCCAAAACTCTACATTGTTAATTTACAGGTAAGAGCAACAAGAGGTGGAAAGATGTCTACATTTTTGGGAGAATGAACTGGATGAGTGTTAGAGTTGCAGAAATCCACTGCTTACTCTTGGAATCTATCTACCCCTTGTAATCCAGAGCAAACCTGTAGATTAAAATCTTTCTTGCCGTTGACTATGGTGCAGATGGAGGATTATGCCCCTTAGAACTTCTCTCCTTAGTATCCTCGCTGAATTGGGACCTATGTTTAGTTTTTGCCCCTTCTGGCTGTATGTCTTCACATCTCTGTTTTTGTGGATAGCCTCTTGCTATCCAAAGCTGATCTTAGCAATACTATTATCCTGGGGGGTTAATTTAGAAGTTAATGCTTCCCTTCCTTCTGCTATTTGTAGAGAGTTTGTCTGTGATGCATTGTCCCAGGTGACCACAGCTCATTCACTCACTCTCGCACAAGAAAGGGCACACTCGACCTAGTTTTTATTCATAGTAATTGGCTTTCTCTCAATTTGTGTCCTCCCTCATACATTGAAGTACCTTGGTCGCATCATTGTCTAATTGATTGCTTGATTTGGCCACATGAACTTTCCTTTCATAAAGCTGTTCTTCTCTATATGATCCTCCATGAGGCCATAGATCAAGGCTGACCAGTTATGATTTCTGTGGCTTCCTGCTTAGGCCAATGCATTATGCTAACGGTCTGGTGGCAAGCTGGCTGAGGTCGCTGCATTCTTCCCTGGACTCCCTTGGCCCAGTAAAGCCAATCCTCATGAGGTACCAGAAATCTGCTCCTTGGTATTCTTCGAGCTTCCGATCACTGTTGGCGCAGGAACAAATCTGAGGTTTCCTAGGTGTAGCAGATGGACTCAGGACCAATGGGTATAATGTGCTCCTGTTAGCAGTTGGAGATGGATCAGATGTCAGATTGAAATCAGCCCTAATACATATACCCCTGCAGGATGGCATGCACTTCAGTATTTTCCGACTCCATAGCAGTTCGGGACTCTATACACGCACAGCGTTAGAGTATTCTAACCAAAGAAATCCAAATCAAGAAGAAATCTTACCTCTACAGACGAGCCCCGTACTCCTGCGGTGATACCTACGGGTCCCTCTCCCAGTTGAGAATTCCTGAGGTGATTTCCAAGATCCCTTAGAGGTAGGCCTCGGTCCGGTAGCCGGTTCCCGGCGTTGGCTTAGCCCCCGACATCGGGCACGGCTGAGTGGCAGCGGGTGCAACTTCAAGCGCAGCGGTGAAGGTACTTTCCCTCTCCCCCTGCAGCCGGAGACTGCCTGGAACGAGGCCGGGAAACGCAGAGACGAGGTAAGGAAGAAAACTTCCTGAAAGTCTCTGGTCTCCGAGGCTCCAAGTGCCGCACAGATCGCCAGCTGGCGTCAGTGCCCCCGGATTGATTAGCCCTATCCAGGCTAGATCCCGGTCCGATATGAGGGTCCTCCCACGTGGAGACCCTCCGAGGTGATCGCCATATTACTCACATGGTCGCTGTCGCCATTTTCGCTTGATCGCCGTCCTGTCCGCGATTCAATCCGTGCGCACAACGGCACGCACATCTTTTTGAGCGTGCATCCGACCTACACGCACAACTTTGGCACACCCGGAGCGCATAACTCAGCCTCACGGCGCACGCTTGAACGCACAAACCGGAGTTTTTCTGCTTTAATGTGGCATGCTGGGCAGAGGCTCAGGGCCTCTGCCCAGCATGCCACATTAAAGCTGCACAACACGAAGAGGCCCCAGCCCTGTGTCTACAGTGCAAGGAGGCTCTGGGTGAGCCAGGCCAAGGTCCTCACCAGCCGGCACTGGGATCCAGATCCACAGACAGTACACCGGATCTGGCTACCCCCAGCGGGATCCTCCCTCAAATGGGGCTCTCCGAGGACGCAGCGCCTTTCAATCTAGACCCAGCATCTTTCTCCTGGGTAGAATTCTTCAAAGGCCTACGTACCTTTGTCCACATTTAACCGGTGCCCCCGATGACACAACCACAGCCTCCCCCAGAGGACCCTAATATCCTGGGGCCCTCTAAACCCAGAGACGTGCCCCTCCCACCTCAAAGCCCCAACATAGGGGACACGGACACCTCTGACGAGGATCAAGACTCCCTGGAGGAAAGAGAAATCCCTCCAGGAACGGAACCTTACTGAACCATGAGGCAGTTCTTCGCCAAAGAAGAGCTTTCAGATCTCGTGGCGCACAGCTTGAAAGAGCTCGCTATCCCAGGCACAAGTGCCACAGGGGAACAGAATACGAACCCCCTCCTTGAGGGACTCCGTCAGGCTCCCCGCCATTTTCCTTTGCTGCAAGCCATCCAACAGCTGATTGACCTGGAATGGGAGTCTCCGGAGGCCACGTTCAAAGGGGGGCGGACCCTGGCAGCCATGTACCCCCCTGGACCCCGCCGCCAAAGATCTCCTGGCATTCCCCAAAGTAGATGCCATAGTCTGCGCGGTCACTAAGCGCACTACCATCCCAGTCGAGGGAGGAGCGGCACTCGAGGATGCCCAGGACAGACATCTGGAATCCATACTTAGTCATTAGACGTTTCAGCTATGTCACTACAAATCGCTGCCTGCTGTGCCGTGGTGACACGCGCCTGCTTATCTAAGACCAGGAACGCCACCACGCCCGTCGAAGCACTAGAACCAGCAGTATCATTCCTCACGGATGCGATCTCCAACCTGGTACGCACCGCAGCCAGAGGGGTTTCATCCGTTGTGGCAGCCAGAAGACAACTCTGGCTCTGAAGCTGGTCGGCCAAATGCGACGTCCAAGACGAGACTCACGAGAATGCCTTTTAAGGGAACTCTCCTGTTCGGAAGCGAACTGGAGAAGTTAGCCGACAAATGGGGCGAATCCCCACTACTGCGGCTACCGGAGGACAAGAACAAGAGAAGCCAGCACCCCTCTCCCCGAACATCTAAGGGCAGGGGATCACAGCGCTTCAAATCGTACAAACGTACATATCAAACATCTTGCCCCGCAGGCAGGGGCCAGTCCTTTTGGAACAAGCACAACAAAAGGGGAGAAGCCGGCTCTGGCCCAGGCCCCAGCTGCACTCCACAAGAAGAAGCCCATCCACAGGAAGAAGCCATAGGGGGCAGGCTTGCCCTATTCTACCAAAGATGGGTCGAAATAACTTCGGACAAATGGGTCCTAACCATCATTCGAGAGGGATATTATCTGGACTTCCACAACATTCCTCTGGACAAATTTGTGAAATCTCCCTGCCACGACCTCTCCAAGAGGACGACAGTGGAGACCACACTGACCAAATTGCTCACCTTAAAGGCCATAATGCCGGTGCCCACGCAACAACAAAATTCTGGGTACTATTCCATCTATTGTATCGTTCCCAAGAAAGAGGGTACGTTCCGACCCATCCTGGACCTCAAGTCCATCAACCGTCACCTGAAGGTCCCTTGCTTCCACATGGAAACCCTACGCTCTGTCATAAGAGCGATACAGCCGGGAGAATTCCTCACATGCCTGGATCTGTCAGAAGCCTACCTGCACATCCGGTCCACCACGAGCATCAGCGTTTTTCTACACTTTGCAATCCTGGACCACTACCAATTCCAGGCACTACCCTTCGGGATAGCCACAGCGCCCCGAACATTCACCAAAATCATGGTGGTAGTGGCGGCGATGCTGAGGAGAGAAGGAATCCTCATACACCCATATCTAGATGATTGGCTGATCAGGGCAACATCCCAGAGGAAAGTCATCAGGCGACCACCAGAGTCAAAACTCCATTGGAGAACCTCGGGTGGGTGGTCAACACAAACAAGAACTGTCTGCAGCCCTCCCAATCTCTGGAATACCTGGGAGTCCGGTTTGACACCAGACAAGACACGGTCATACTAACTCCTCCAAGGAGAGCAAAACTGATGAACCAATTGCGAAACCTGTTAAGTAGTCTTCGCCCCAAGGTGTGAGACTACCTCCAAGTCCTCGGCCTCATGACATTCACACTGGAAGTGATTCCATGGGCAAGAGCTTCCCTACTGTCACAATGGAATCCAATGTCCCAGAACTACTCCGTTCGCCTCCAGCTCCCGGAGAAAATTCGAACCCAGCTACAATGGTGGGTACAAGAAGACCATCTGAGCAAGGGAGTAAGTCTATCCCTGCCGACCTGGATCCTTCTCACCAAGGATGCGAGCCTACCAGGTTGGGGAGCCCACTGCCAGGAACTGACCGCCCAGGGGCAATGGGGCAAGGAAGAGTCTGGATGGAACATCAACCAACTAGAAGCATGGGCAGTCAGACTAGCCTGCCTACTCTTCAGTCACAGACTCCGGGGCAAATCAGTCAGAGTCATGTCGGGCAACGCCACGACAGTGGCGTACATCAACCACCAGGGAGGAACCATAAGCAAACAGGTGTCCCTGGAAATAGACCCCCTAATGGCGTGGGCGGAATCATACCTACAAGAGATCTCAGCCGCCCGCATCGCGGGAAAAGACAATGTCACTGCTGATTACCTCAGCAGAGAAAGTCTAGACCCAGGGGAATGAAGGCTGTCGAACACAGCCTTCCAGTTGATAGTAAACCTCTGGGGAACACCAGCCATGGACCTCCTGGCAACCTGGTCAAATGCCCAAGTTCCCAACTTCTTCAGCCGCAGACGGGAACCACAATCCCAAGGGATCCTTGCTCTCGTCCAGACCTGGCCACAGGAAATCCTGCTATATGCCTTCCCACCGTGGCCACTACTGGGCGGGATCATCCGCAAGATAGAACACCACAGGGGACCAGTACTTCTAGTGGCCCCGGACTGGCCAAGAATACCGTGGTATGCAGACATGCGAAGACTACTGACAGGGAGCCCTCTCCCTCTACCTCCACACAGGGATCTGCTCCAAAAGGCCCGATCGTCCACGAAGACCCAACTCTATTCTCTCTTATGGTTTGGCCATTGAGAGGACACGCCTGAAGAAGAGCAGATACTCGGGGGCAGTGATTGACACTCTGCTCCGAGCATGCAAGTTTTCCACATCTCTAACCTACATACGAATATGGAGGATATTCGAAGCCTGGTGTGAAGACCGCGATATCCTCCCGCGGTAGTCAAAATTCCTACGATTCTGGAATTCCTGCAGAACGGCTTACAGAGAAGGGCTTGTCTCTCAACTCCATTAAGGTGCAGGTGGCCACATTGGCCCCCCACAGAGCCAAGGTGGGGGGCGGCAGCCTAGCCTCTCATTCGGACGTCTACCGCTTCCTGAAAGGGGTCAAACAGATCCGACCACCCCTAAAATGGCCAGTACCTTTATGGAATCTCAATCTAGTTCTAGACTTCCTAGCAGGAACCTCCTTCAGACCCATCTGTGGTCTGTCCCTCCGACTACTAACATTGAAGACTGCATTTCTAGTGGCAGTCTGTTCGGCCCGTCGCATCTCCGAGCTTCAAGCACTGTCCTGTCGAGAACCGTTCCTCAGGTTCACACCAGGATCCATACAGCTAAGCACGGTCCCCTCCTTTCTCCCAAAAGTGGTTTCTCACTTCCATCTAAACCAAACCATCTCGCTGCCATTGCCAGACGAGCATAAGGACTCGGAAGAATCTCGCCGCCTTTGCCACCTTTTTGTCGGCAGACTTCTAGTCTGATACCTGGAAAGGACGGAATCCGTACGAAAGACGGACCACCTCTTCATTCTTCACAGCGGGAAGAAACAAGGGGAAGCGGCCTCGCGGGCAACCATAGCCCACTGGATCAAAGAAGTAATCAAGGCAGCCTACGTAGAGGCAGGCAAGCTGCCACCTCTACAAGACAAGGCCCATTCCACTAGAGCCCAGGCAGTGTCCTGGGCGGAAACCAAGTGGACGTCGCTCGCTGAGATCTATCGAGCGGCAACATGGTCCTCCATTCACACCTTCTCTAGGTTCTACCACCTGAATGTTCAGGCTCGGGAGGACACAGCATTCACAAGGGCAGTACTAAGTGGGCCACGGGCAGCCTCCCACCCGGTTCGGGATTAGCTTTTGTATATCCCATTGGTCCTGAGTCCATGTCCTGCACGCTAGGAAATGGAGAAATTACTTACCCACGGCTGCTGACATTCACGGAAACCTCGGGGGACAATCCCCGAGAGCAAGACAAACAAGGGTAAGCCAAGCTTCCCTCTAATTAGGACACCCATACCTACCGGGTGTCAGCGTTTCTCGGTTGAGTGCACTGGCGGTCTTCAGCTATAACCACATCAACCAGTTCAAGTTAATCAAGTTAAAATAAGTTATGCAAGTTAATCAAAGTTAATCAAGTTATTCAGCCACACATATATCCACAATTGCTTTTCGAAGAGAATACTGAAGAGCATGGCGACCTGCAGGGGTATATGTACTAGGGCTGACATCACATTGAAATCTGATCCATCTCCAACTGCTATCAGGAGCACACTATACCCATTGGTCCTGAGTCCATCTGTCTACACTAAGGAAAACGAAATTATCAGGTAAGTAATTTCTCCAATAAGTTTGCTAGCTATCAGTTTAAGCTAAAAAAAAACTGCAGAGTCTATAGATCAAACCAAGTATTGTGGTTCTCTGAGCTGATTGCTTCAGCAACTTGTCATCCTCGAGAGCTGTTTAGGATAGCTTACACTTTGATATCGCCTCCAGTTAATAATCCTTTAATGGCCTCACAGGTCTTGTGCGACTCCTTTGCATCTTCTTTCTTGAAAAAGACAGCCTCTGCAATCAAGTCTTGTATGCCAGATTTGGCTGGTATATCTTTCCCTCTACAACCTTGTCTTTCATGTTTGGCAAGCATTCACCACCATAATATGTACGAAAGTATTCTCTATTCTGAGCAAGATGAAAGACAATTTCTGTGTTTTTAATTCTTGTTCTTCAGCATTAATTAAGGTTATGTGTGTGAACATTGGTCCTTTTGTTACCAAGCTTGCGAATGCCTCTTAGTTATGTTACATTGTGAACCGAGGTGATGTTTTGCAAACGTGCCTCGGTATATAAAAAACCCTTAATTAAATAAATAAATAAATAAATAGTGAAGGCTTACTGCCAGCTTCACTGAAAGTGGCAGCAGTATATCCTCTACTTAAAAAGGCTAATCTAGACCCTTAAGATTTGCTAAACTATCACCCTATTTCCTGTACATACCCAGATCAGTCCAGACCAGTGGATTATGCACTCCCACCAGCAGATGGAGTCAGAGAACAAAGCTTCAAGGCACTGGTATCCCAAGTGTGCCAGCTGCAGCTCATCAGTATTTCTCTGACTCCAGCAGATGGTGATCATGTATACCTACAGCCGTGTGTGAGACGGATTTTTCTTGCTCCCTGAGGTGCTAGGTTCAGTGTTGGACCATCCCTCAGGCAGAGCCGGGCGAATGGGGGGTTGGTTGATTACCCCTGGCAGTGCTAGCCCGTGTGGTTCCGGGTCCCCTGATAGCCAGGGGACTGGCTCCCTCAGCAACACGAAGGCTCCCCTTCAGTATCTGCGGTACAGGGAAGTGTAGCCCCTTTGGGGATTTTTTTTCTATTCTTCTTAGCTTAGGCTTTAGTTTTTTGTGGGGGAAAAAAAAAAAAAAGAAAAACCCAGCTCCAAGTTCCCTATTCACCGTAGCTCCTGGGGTAAATCAGTCTGCCGGTGGTGCAGAGCCAGGCAGACCCCTGAAGAGGAGGGGAAAGTGTTTCAGCCCTGGTAAGAACCTCCGAGGACATTTTTAGGCTCCCTGCCTCATTCTTACCGCCGGCTCCGAAGCTATTTTTACCACGGTGGCCATTTTGTTTTTTTCTTTTTTGACCTCCCACGCGGCTCCCCAGCGTTCCTGGGGCCGATTTTCGTGCCGTTTTTGGTGGGGGGTTACCAGGGCTGGGTGGCAGCACTTGTTTTCTTCCAAGGGAGGCGTGTTATGCCCCTTTTTGCAGGAGGAACATGGCAGAAACTCCTGGTGGAACCCTGTAAGGTTTGCGGGATATGGTCAGCTTATTTAGACCCCCCTGTCACTGTGCACTGGGTGGGGAAGGTTTTTGTTATGAACCGAGGTTCAAACCTGATTTTCAGGTATTGGGGTCATTTGTTTCGGACCCTTGAGGGAGTTTTTTCCTGTTTGCCCTTGTTTCAGGAATTAGATGGCTTTTTTGTCAATTATATTTTGCTTGGGTATCGATAAATACTGATGAGCTGCAGCTGGCACACTTGGGAATACCAGTGCCTCTAAGCTTTGTTCTCTGACTCCATCTGCTGGTGGGAGTGCATAACCCACTGGTCTGGACTGATCTGTGGTATTACAGAAACGAAAATTAGCAGGTAAGAACCAATTTTCCTTGCTACCTTACCACTCTTAACTAAGATAATTGAGAAAGTTGTCTTAGGCCAGCTACAAGAATACCTAGAGGACAACAACTTTCTGGATGAGGCCCAAGTTGGGTTCCTGGCTCTTCATAGCACAGAATCATTGCTGCTTACAAGCTTTGATAGCATTCTTCTGGGATTTGACACGAGGGTTAAATATTTCTTGGTTTTGTTAGACCTGTTATCAGCTTTTGACACACTCAACCATAAGATTTTACTTGGACGGCTGGAAGCTTTAGATATTTCCTCTACTGTACTGTGTTGGTTTTCCTCTTTCCTCTCAGATCGACCCTTAAAGGGTCACGGTTAGAAATGCTTCTTCTGCCTTATGCCCTTTAGCTACAGGCGTCCCACAAGGTTTCTCACTATCTCCATCCTTGTTCAATATCTATCTGACCCCTTTATGCTCTGTTCTTTCCCATTTGGATGTCTCATACAAGTTCTTTGTAGATGGCATCCAGGTTTTTTTTTCTGGTTTCCCCCACATTTGAATCTTTTTTGGAGAAATTAGCAACCTGCCTATTTAGAGTTAAGGAGTAGCTGTCCTAAATATCAGGAAAACTGACATAGTCCTGTTATCCAGGGCTAAAAAGGTTAATGACTCTGTAGAGTTTCTGTTTGATGGACATGTTCTATCTATTCGATCAAAGGCTTGTGACCTGGGGGTATTAATAGACTCCTCTTTTTCCATGCGGTCCCATATTGATTCTTTAATCCAGTCATCTTGCTACAAGCTGCGGCTACTGCGTTCTCTAAAGCCCTCCCTACCTCACTCAGATTTTCATACTGTAACTCAATCATTTATTCTATCTTCACTGAACTACTGCAATGTTTTATTCTTGGGGCTTCTTGATACCTATTTATGGGTACTCCAACTTATACAGAATTCTGCAGCACGTCTCGTTTCAGGTACCAGAATGCGTGACTGTATTTCTCCAAATCTAGCTAGCCTTCACTGGTTTCTGATAGCCTGGAAGGTGGTTTAAAGTCCTCCTTTTCATGTTTAAAGCTCTCCACGGTCTGGCCCTTCCAGCCATTGTGTCTTCTATAAGCAGACACCGCCCCACCCGCTGCCTCCGCTCCTCATCACAGCAGTTGAGATTCCCTTGCCCAATTAGCAACCTCTCACAAGTGGATCTTTTGTATCGCAGGCCCTGCTCTCTGGAACAACCTTCCTGCAGAGAGTAATCTTTCTCACTTTAGGAAGAACTTAGGAATATCTCTTCTCTAGCCTTCCCAGACTAAGTATTACTATGGGGGGTTTTTTTCCAAGAGAAGTTATAGCAATGTTTTTTGGAGGTTTTTTTAGTTGTTTTGGCATGTTTATATTTTGTGTTGCACAAGGTTTTGTAATGCTTTACTGTGTATGTTGACTGTAATCTGCTAAGATTGGTGGATAAGCAG
Source organism: Rhinatrema bivittatum (assembly GCF_901001135.1). Classification (NCBI taxonomy): domain Eukaryota; kingdom Metazoa; phylum Chordata; class Amphibia; order Gymnophiona; family Rhinatrematidae; genus Rhinatrema; species Rhinatrema bivittatum. The sequence goes on along the minus strand of NC_042618.1, from coordinate 163,271,694 downwards.
AATAGAAATTGTGGAAATAAATAGTAAGAAGTTCTTAACAATGGGAAAAGGATGGAAATATTGCTAAGGGATGGAGAAAGATAGTGGACATGGAGGGGATGGAGAGCAATGGGAAAGGAAAAACAGGGAGGATATTAAAGAGTAGGTAGAAGGAATGGAGTGAGATTGTTAGTGAAGGAAGAGGGACAATGGAAGTTTTTTTGTTTTGTGTTTGTTTTTTTTTGTAGAATGATAGAGAAGTTAGGGGACAGAAGAGCAGTATTTCTCAAACTTGTCCTTTTATGAGGGAAGCTGGGGACAAGTATAGAGGAAATGAGTAGAGGAAGTGTTGGTGGATGTATGGAAAGGAATTGTTAGTGGAGGGGGGAAGTAAGGAACGGGAGTAAAGCAGTACTTCTGTTGCTGGAGGGATGGGGGATCCCGATACAGAGCTAGTTGGGTTTTCGTGGTATTCAGAACAAATATGCATATAGTATATTTCCAAGAAATTGGTCGATATATAGAGCCACACATGGTAAATGGTTCAAGCCCCACCAACGTGTGTGAACAAATGGAGTCTTTATTAGAAAGATTTTAATTATGAAAGAATACAAAAATATTATGTAGAAGAATATATGTAGAAACAAAATAAAAATATAATGAAAAAAAGTAAAGAAAAATAAATATAGAAAGTGGAGGAGTAGCCTAGTGGGTGGAGCAGCAGGCTGAGAACCAAGGAAGCCAGGGTTCAAATCTTGTTTCTTCCACTGATGCTCCTTGTGACTTTGGACAATTCACTTTTATCCTCTGTTGCCTTAGATTGTAAGCCCACTGGGGCAGGGAACTACCCACTGCACCTGATTGTAACTCACTCTGAGCACAGGTTTGGAAAGGCAAGTAATAAAATTCAACATTGAGAAGTTTACACTGCTTGGCAGGGTTCCCTGGTAACCAGGAGGAGAAGCACTGGAGTAGCAGGAAGGGACGATCATTGGCAAGATGGGGAAAGGGACGGCATAGACTGAGCCAGATATTTGAGATGGATAGATGGGAGGAGTAGTGTGGAGCATAGGACTGAGAGTGGGAATAGATTTTAGATTAAGGGAAGAGAGAGTTAGGTGATAGAATTTGAAGTATGGTGGTAATGTGCATAGTTCATTTTGTAAGGGGGACTCCCCTTTCTCAGGATGTGTGCTCCCTAACACCCAGCTCCAGGGAGCCTCTCTGCACTTGTGCCCTCTGAATTTTTCTACATGCCCGGAGTCTCCAGCCCCTCTACACTATAAAAGCTTTTTTTGTGTCCACAAGGCCATTGGATGAGGCACAATGAAGTTCTTTCAGAAGGATCGCATCTGCAGAGAATGCAATGAAAATTCTGAATTTTTCATTTCGTTTTATATTTCCCTGCCTCAGTGGACCCCGAAAGATGACATGGCTGTGCTGAAGATTCATGGGCGATGTGATGATGTCTTGAGGCTGCTAATAGGAGAACTGGGCCTAGAGCTTACAGCATATGACAGGTGAGATTTTGGCAATGGCACCAGGTTGGGGGAGGGTGATGCTTATGTACCAGGGTGGTGACATACTGGCAGGGGCAGTCTGGAGGGTGGGGAGGTGGTAGCAACAGTTACCCACCAGCAGTTGCAGTGTAGGGAAAAGAGGGTGGTGATGCTGACATACTGGCAGTAGTATGCTGGAAAAGAAGAATGTGACAACAATATACTGGCAGTGGTAGCATGGGAGGGGAGGGGGTGATGTTGATTTAGCTGCCATAACAGATGGGGTGATACTGTGGGGGTTAGGAGTTGTGATGCTACAGATCCTATGAAGAATGGCCATCATTTAATCTGCAGTTTATAGCTATGCCTCCCACTGACATATTCTATCTCATTCTGGAAAGCAAAAGGACCAAAATTTATTGATTTGGATCTTAGAATCTCCAGGGAATGTTTCATTAACCATGAGCTAAAACTGTGCTTGCTGTGTTTTGGTGGGGAGCCCTGTAGTCACTGAAGGAAGGTGAAGCCAGCGTTTTTAGCCTCTCTTCTTGCAAGAGGTCTTGTTACCGAGCTCATCTTCTACCTTTTCCCTCACCAGGTCCCAGGATCCGATCTTCTCGCTGGCGGTTCCTCTGCGGCCCGATGAAGAGCCCAGCCACAGCCGCAGAGTCATAAGAACGGCAGAGTCTATGGAGAAATTACAAAAAGGAGAGCATCAGCAGGGAGAACACAGGGACATGGAGACAACTCAGGTCAACTCTGCTCCACTCTGTGCCGGCTGGTTCGGCAAAGGCTGCAGAAAACGCACAAAGAGAAAAAGATGCTTGTAACTACTGGAAAGGCAAAGCAGAAGGCAAATGCTTTTGGAACCGTTACTGGAGAGGAATCTTTCCCAGGGATGTGGTGCATGGTACAGCTCGCACCAAGATTTTGGGGAGCAGCAGGCAACTGCAGCTTAAAGCAACAGGTTCAGCTACGGATCAAACTAACACTGCCGCACAATAAACACCAAGAGTGCTCTTTGTTCTGATTTGTATTTCATTTCTGAGATTTCAGACTTAACGGTTAGAAAGCCGCTTCTGTTTTGTGAGTTTTATCCTGCTGACTTTTCAGTACATTGATGGCTGCTATGTCTGCATAGAGCAAAACAAACTTGTAAGTAAATTTGTAGAAGGGGCATTTTCAGCAACAGCTGCACACTTTAAATTCTAAAATATAAAATGCAAGGGAAGGAAACCTAGGAGTGAGACCAAAAGAAACATACTTTTTTTTTTTGTTTTTTAATTCTTTTTATTATATTTTTCAATCTTAGATTAATACAATATAGAATGTACAATACATGTATACACCATTGGATAGAAGTCAATGGTATATTGCAAGCTGAATTAAATAAATGAATTGGAGAACTTTTTCCCACCCCATCCTGCACACATTTCCATTCTTTTAGCTGAAAAAGACCCATTTTGTTTCTGAATATGAGATACTGTACAACCAAATGACCAGCAGTACATTAACCCTGCAGCCTCTTTTTTAAAACCAAGGAAAGAGCATATTCAAATGTATTTACTCTTAATATATTCCAGGAAATGTCCCCTTATCTTCCAGAATTGGTTTGTCTTATCACTTTTTTTTTTTTTTTCACGATGGTTCAGTCTTCTTTAATGGGTCTGTGCCATGCAGTAGGGCAGAGCCTGGAGTCTTACCCTCCTGTAGTGTTCATTAGCTCATGCTTCATATTTAGATGTAATTATAATCTCTGCCTGTATTCCTGATATTCACCTCCAGATAGGGATTCTTGGATCATAATCTGATTATTAACCCTGCCCATAATCCCTTTACTCACCCAGGGTTATTGGATCAGGATCACAGCAAGAAGAGCCCAGGACCCAAGGGAATAATTGATATCATCCCAGGTTATGGTGGGATTTATAGCTGCCATATTTTGGCTCTTCTTTTGTTTTCTTGCTTACAAAGCTAAACACAAGCCACGCAGGTGAGGGCAGCAGAGGCAATATTTTCCTATTGGTATCTTGCACCAAAGACCTTCAGAGCATTTATAATCCGGAATATTGTTTCCTACTGCCTCTGTTTTTCTGAAAGTTTTTAACTTTAATTAGGTAGTGCGATTGACATGTTAATCCAATTAACTGCTGAAATAAAGCTCAATAAACAAATTAAAAGGTGATGCATCTTGATTGGACTAACTTAATACATTCCTTTTCATCCGGGCAAGCCAGTCCCCACCAGTGGTTTGTGCACTCCAACCAGCAGATGGAGACTGAGAACGATGACTTGCTGATGTGACCCTCATATAGCTTTGCTCAGGTACCAGCCAGCCAGTTTTTCTCAGTCTGTCGCCATTTTAGGTGGCAGAAACTGCTGAGGCATGCGGTGGGAAGCATTTGACTCAGCCTATGAGATGAAGAGAGAGTGAGATGGCATTGGGGGAGCAGTGTGGGAAGAAGCTTCATATCTGCTCTGCATGCCATATGAGAGTCCTTAGTCCCAGGAGGTCCCTCAATGTGTGCCAAATGTGTGTTGTGGACATACATCCTTACTTGTGAATTTTGGTCTGCCAGGAATGAACAAGCCATTCTGACCTCCTGTGGTGATAGCATTCGCTCCCTCCCTCAGTTGAGAGTCTGGAAACAATTTCAGGAGACAGACAGGACAGGAGTGAGGTGAAGGCTGTGGCCCTAGCCCTCTTCCTGACAGGCGAAGAGCTCTAGTAGGGTAAGGAGGCCTTGGGCTCAGTCCTGCTGCATAGTCCTCTTCTGTCTGGTCCTTCTTTCTTTCCTTTGCTCTGTGCCATTCTTTATGCTGATTGCTGGTTCAGTGAGTTTAGCATTTGGCCGAGAAAGCTTATTTAAAAAAAAATAAAAAAATGCATGCGTTGGGCAGCGCTAGGAGCGGGTGCAGATGCGATTATTGCTAGACCAAACAGACAGCTGCAATCATGGTCGAGGAGTGCTGCAGGGCTATTTTGGGACTGGCTAAATTTTTTAGTGGCAGTGCAGAGACATGCAGCAGGTGCCATTTTAGGTGGCAGAAGCTGCTGAGGTATGTGGTGGGAAGCGTTTGCTCAGCCTGTTTGGGTAAGAGAAAGTGAGATGGCATCGGGGGAGCAGCGCGGGAAGAAGTTTCATATCTGCTCTGCATGTCATATGAGGGTCCTTAGTCCCAGGAGGTTCCTCAATGTGTGCCAAAAGTGTGTTGGGGCTCAGGGAGAATTTGTCTCTGCAAGAACTTCAGAGGTTAGAATATGGCGGCTGCTCCTACCAGGGCGGTTGAGGAGCATTCCCCGCCTCCTCTCCTACCAATCTCCTCAGGAGTGGGCTCAGAGAAGGCTTTGCCTAACCTGGGGATGGATCTTTCTGCAATTTCGTGGGTGGAATTCTTTTTAAAGGTCTCCAGGCCTTCTGTCATGGGCAGGAACCCTGGGAGGAAGTTTTAGAGGTCTCCCTCCTTGGAGCCTAGGTAGCATTCCAAGGAGTCCTTGTCTCCTTTCAGGAGGAAGAAGAGAAGGAGAGAGACTGAGGGAGAAAGGTGATGACAGGGATCCTTCAGGAAACTCAGATGGGGAGTCAGAATCCTCGGTGGGGGATTCCTATGAACCATTATTGGAAGGAGGGGGAGATTCTCCCAGATGCTGAGCCTCATAAAACTATGCTTTGGCTTTTTCACAGGGATGAGGTGACCAGTTTAATTCTGCAGACCTTGAAGGCCTTGGCTGTGAGGAGACCTTGCCTGCAATGGCTAAGGATCCAAAGAAGAGCCCTGTAATGGTTAGCTTGCTCAAGGCATCCTATTTTTTTCCTCCACACGAAGCTGACCAGGAGCTGATAGATTTGGAATGGAGCGCACCTGAGGCTTATTTTTAAAGTACGTTGCTCTTTAGCAGGATTGTATCCTATGGACTCTAAAACGAGAGAGCAACTCCGGTTTCCCAAGGTATACGCCTTGGTATGCATAGTGACAAAGTGGACCACCATTCCGGTGGAAGGAGATGCGGCTTTAAAAGGCCCTCAAGATCGTAAGATTGAGACCATTTTGAAGTAGGCCTTTGAAGCGATGGCCATGAATCTCCAAATCTCTGCTTGCTGTTGTATGGTAGCTAGGGCTGGGTTACAGTTGGCCCAGGATGCTCTAGGAGAGAATGGCCCATACCTGGAGCCGGGAACTGCCTTTCTGGCGGATGCTGGCTATGATTTGGCATGCATGGTGGCTTAAGGGGTGGCTTCTATGGCTGCAAAACTGGTCTGCTGTTACTATTTCGAAATTGAACCTTACCAAGTTGCCTTTTAAGGGGCGCTTGTTTGGGGAAGAGTTAGAGAAGATGGAAGATCAGTGGGGAGAGTCGAAACTTCCTTGGTTACCAGAGGATAAGTCAACTCCCCAGTTTTCTCAGGTGAAGGGGCGATTTCAGAGCTCTCAGCGTTTTCAGTCTTCCAGAGGTTTGAGCAGCCAGAGGTCTTGTACATTTAGTAGGTCTCAGTTCTTTTCAGGCAAGGAAGCCAAGTAAAGATGGTGCCCCTGTCTCTGGAACTCTTCAATCCTTGCAGTGAAGTTTTGGTCCATCCTCTGGTGCCAGAAGTAGGTGGTTGCCTGTCTCAGTTTTATCGGAGAAGGACCCACATCACTTCAGACGGGTATGCTTTGAAACTTATCCATCCTCTCTCAGACACTTTTATGATTTTCCCCTGCAAGTCTGTGGGAAAAGTTAGTGGTCCAGTCTATGTTGCAGCGGCTGCTTGCCCTGAAGCCTGTGGTTCCAGTTCCAAAGGATCAGGAGGGCACAGAGTGCTATTCCATTTAGTTAGTGATTCCCAAGAAAGAGGGTACATTTCGATCTATTCTGGATCTCAAGGGGATCAATCGAGCCTTCCGGATTACCCATTTCCAGATGGAAACACTAAGATCAGTGATCATGGTGGTACAGAAGGGAGAATTTCTCACTTCTCTGGACCTATCGGCGGCTTACCTTCATATTCTGATTTGCAAGCAGCAACAGTGCTATTTGCACTTTGCATTTTTAGGTTGGTACTACCAGTTCCAAGCGTTGCTCCTCGGCTTGGCCAAGGTACCCAGAACGTTTTCCAAGGTGATGGTAGTTGTAGCCGCAGCCCTCAGAAAGGAGGTCATTCTTGTTCATCTGTACTTGGATGACTGGCTAATTGGAGCCAAGTCTGAGGAGAGCCGAGTCGGGTTCAGCAGGGTGGTACAGTTGTTACAGCACCTGGGATGGGTAGTGAACTTTGCCAAAAGCAATCTGCAGCCATCTCAGATCCTGGAATATCTGGGCATCTGGTTCCTTATGGCTCAAGGCAAGGTGTTTCTTCTGGAGTCTCGCATCTAGAAGATCTGGGGTTAGGGCCGGACTTGCGTGTTGTGATTGGTCTGTCTGGTCATATCTGCAGATATTGGGATCAGTGGCTGCGACGATAGGTTGTTCTTTAGGTGCGTGCTCGTATGTGTCCTGTGCAGTGGTTCCTCTGGCTCAGTGGAATCCCCAGTCGCAGGAGTACAATGTGATGTTGACCTTGCTGCCAGAGATTTGACGGAAGATGCTTTAGTGGTTATGAAGGGAGCATCTCAAAAAAAAAAAAAAAAAGGTATGGATTTGGAGACCTGTCTGGTTGGTGGTCACAACGGATGTGAATCTCCAGGGCTGGGGAGCGCACTGACAGGAGTTGATGGTGCAAGGACAGCAGGCTACCGAAGACGCATCTTGGTCCATCAGCCAGCTAGAGGCACGAGCGATCCAGTTAGCCTTCCTGCAATTCACGGATCAGTTGGAAGGAAAGGCAGTGAAAGTTATGTCAGACAATGCGACAGAAGTGGCGTACGTAAATCACCAAAGAGGGGTTCAAAGTCAACAAGTCTCTCTTGAAATGGATGCTGCCTTTCCATGGGTGGAGCTTCATTTGCAGACACTGTCAGCCTTGCATATAGCAGGAGTCGACAATGTGTGGGCAGATTACCTCAGTTGTCACAAGTTGGATCCAGGAAAATAGGAACTGGCTCCCAAGGTTTTTCATCTTATTGTGGATCACTGGGGGTATCCCTTTCTGGATCTAATGGGGAGTCGCAAGAATGTGAAAGTGGAGAGATTCTGCAGTCTGTCAAGGGATGTTCAAGCATTCGGAGTAGATGTACTAGTTCAGGCTTGGCCACAGGAGAAGTTTTTGTTTATTTATTTATTTAACATTTTATATACCGACATTTGTCAGGAACATCACATAGTTATTCTGTGTTTCTGCCATGGCCCATGATGGCCGCTTATTGCAGAAGATAGCACAACATCCAGGTTTGGTGCTTCTGGTGGCCCCAGACTGGCTGTGCCGGCTGTGGTATGCGGATCTGCATCATCTTCTGGTGGGGGATGGCAACCCCCTCTTCTTAGGGGGCTGTTACGGCAGGGCCCAATATTTTACAACAGTCTGGGTCAGTTTTGTCTTATGGTTTGGTCCTTGACAGGACTAGGCTCTTAATTAAGGTGAGATTACTCAGGGGCAGAGGTGGAAACTCTTCTGAGAGTTCTCTGTAGCTAATTTGCCTTAGTCTTTTTATACTGTTAAACATGGCTCACATATGCTTACCCCCTCCCCTCGCTCATCCCCTATGTTGCTGGTAATTTCCTTCATGTGCCTCTCAGGCATCACATATTCTACTTATTCAGTTCTTCCTTTGTTTCTTGTAACTTTCTTGGCACCTTTCTTATCAGGAATTCACTCTGCACTCTCACGCCATTCTCAGCCTTGGGCAGATGATTACATTTTTCCCTCTTCAGGCCTTTTTATTCCAGTTATTAGTCAACATGAGGCAGTTTTCTTAAAGCAGTAATTTCACCTAATTCTTCAGAGTGCATAGGTTTTCCACCTCATTGGCATATATTTGTGTTTGGCAAGTTTTTGAGCATTGGTGTCAGAATCGCATTTCTCTGCCCCCTTTGGCACCTATTCCCTTAATCTTGGATTTTTTGCAGGAAGGTCTGCGTAAGGGATTGGCCTTGAACATGCTGAAGGTGCAGGTGGCTATTATAGTGTGTTATCGGGGCCACATGAAGGGGAGGCCTCTCTTCTCACGCAGATGTGTCTAAGTTCTTGAGGAGAGTGAAACACCTTAGACCTCCTTTTGTGTTTCCAGTACCCTTGTGGGATTTGAATCTGGTCTTCTCTTTTCTGGCAAGTCTGACCTTTTCATCCTCTTCGGGGCATTTCCTTGCGTCTACTGACCCTGAAGACTGTTTTTGGGCACTATTTGTTCGGCAAGGCAGATTTCGGAATTTGCAAGCCTTGTCATGCAGAGACCCTTTTTTGATTATCACACCAGATAAGGAACAGATTTGGATGGTACCTGCCTTTTTACTGAAGGTGGTTTCGGATATTCACTTAAATCAGTCGGTTTTGTTGCCATCCTTAGATAGGGATATGGATGGACAGGAATACAGGAAATTGCAGCTGTTGGACTTACAGCGGCATTTATTACGTTAGCTGGAGGTTACAAGCAAGTTTCGGAAATCAGATCAGCTTTTTGTTCAACGGGGAGTGAAGAAGGGGGGGAGGCAGCTTCTTGGGGCTCAGTAGCTCATTGGCTTAAGGAAGTGCTGACATTCCGAGAAGCCTCTCCTGAGGCAAGTTCGGGCACTTTCAACCCGGGCGCAGGCGGTTTCCTGGGCAGAATTGCATTTGCTTTCTCTGGCAGAGATCTGTAGAGCAGTGACGTGGTGTTCTTTACGTTCGTTTGCCAGATATTACTGACTGGATGTGGCAGCATGAGATGATTCTGCCTTTGCTAGGGCAGTGCTGCTTGGACCTCAGGTAGCCTCCAGCCCTTCTGGGGAGTAGCTTTGGTGCATCCCACTGATGTAGACTGGCTTGCCCGAATGAAGAGGAAGGTGAAATTACTTCTTACCTGATAATTTGTTTCCTCAAAGGTAGGGTAAGCCAATTCACCGTTAGACTCGGGCTGCCTTTAGGGCAACTGGCTTTCTTCTGTTTTGCTAGATCCTTGTCAAGGAAGGAATGAGATTCAAGAATCTCTCATGCAGCTGTACGAGCACATATCGGGTAAGTGAGTCCCATTCTCCTCCTAGGATACTGTGGTTTCTGATTGTTGTAGGGGGACTACTGTTAGCAGTGCTGGGACCAGTGTTTCCATTGTTAAAAATAAATAAAAGTAAAAAAACAAACAAACCCCACAAAGTTAAATTGAATAGTGTTTGTAAGATGTGATATTTCTTGTTAATGGTTGGTGGGTAATTTACAATTTGCTTTTGAAGAAATAGTGGCTGGCTGGTGTGTGAGCAGAGCTATATGAGGGTGACATCAGCCTGTCATCGTTCTGTCTCCATCTGCTGGTTGGAGTGCACAACCTGCTGATGTGGACTGGCTTACCCTACTTCGAGGAAAGGAAATTATCAGGTAAGAATTAATTCTACCTTTCTTGGCTTGCTTTCAGGAGTTACAATAATGAAGAGAACCTGAAAGTTCATCAAGAAATATAGTGCTAGTTCAATAAAAAGGTCTCACCTTGTAATTTGTTCTTTGACCTTTATGGAACTTGTATAAGCAAATCAAAGGCTTAAAACAGAAAGGAATTGACCTTTTCAGTCAATTATGGATAGCATAACTACATCCCTCCATGTCAGGGCAAGCTGAACCAGGCCTAGTTTTACCTCATTAAATGAACAGAGCTGTGGTTCTGGTATGGTTCTGGGGGAGGGGTGGAAGTAGTAGGAAGGGGACCTTAACTAAGAAATTGGAACTACATCTCCCTGCATACAATAGAACAAAACCAAGATACTTTCAATTTGTCTCCCTTCCCAGGGAGCTTTATTGTGCTTAGAGAGGTTTCCTTCAGGTACTAGCTACGTAAATACTGTCCACTGTGACAGTAGCTAGTAAGTGGTGGTCCCTGCAGCACCACCTGATCAGTGGCATATCAACTACAACACTACAGTTCCCAATCTGGAAAGGTATAGTGGCCTTTTATAGCCAATGAGAGTGAAGGAAATTCGATGAAATTTGTGCATTTTTGCAATGAACTTTAGTCAAACATTTAATATTACCACAGCTTTCTACAACTGTATGATTAATTGTAAGGAATATTTAGCAAATCTCACGTGAGATTGATCTTGCTGGTATATCATTTAAATCATTTGTTTGACCCTCTGGTTTCCTCCTTGTAATGACAGTGGTGAGGGACCTGGAGAATGGTTTCTAGCTCATTTAGAGCCTGCCTCAATTAGGTACCCCCACCTTGAGTCAATACAGCAATTGCCTTGTGACTTTTTTTTTTCCTTATTTTTATATCTCCAGCTCCATTCAGCTAGTGACGGTTCTCGCCTGAGCCAGTAAACTGCATCTCTCTCCAGTGCCTGGTTCTCATGGCCCCTAACCCTGGCTACTTGGTTGTTAGTGTTGCCTGATGTCTGAGATATGCTTCCTTCACAGCTTATCCAGCCAGCCTAGTGAATCAAACCCAGGTCTTCTGCATGCCAGTGTGCAGCATTTGCCACTGGCTGGCATAAATCAGTCTTCTAAGATATTATTGACTAACAGACACCTCTTAAAATTGTTAAATATGTTTTTGCCCCCTGCCCCCACATTTTCCCCTAACCTTTCACAGCCCAGGCTGTACTGTGCCCAGTCCACTGACACAGCTGTTTCCTCACCCTTCTAAGCAATATTTATAATTTTAATTATTTTTTTATTTATATTCTCCCTTTTGTGATTCTTCCAAGTGGATTGCATTCAGGCTCTTTAGGTATTTCCCATTTTATGTCTAACAGAAAAATGCTTAGTTAATAGGGCCCTAAGTTTGTAGATGAGGCACTGGAGTCTGAAATGACTTTCCTAAGGGAGCAGCAGCAGGATTTGAACATTGGCTTACCTGGTCTTATGTATGCCAATTGGTGGCACTTTCCACTGACCACTTAAATCCCAACCAGTGTTCCTTCAGACCTAATTAGGTATTCCATGGAAATGTAGCCACTGCCTCCTGCTCAGATCCAGACCAGTACCTGTGCTCTGCTCTCAATGCCTTGTAGCAACAAGAAACACTAGCAAGGCTCTCAAACATCTAAGAGCTCCCTTCTGAGAACATGTGCAATTATGCATGCTGCTGCTTCTTAGCTACAGCATGAGCCCTACACTCTGGTAATTAGTGGGCAGTATGTAGGACATAGCTGAGCCCCAGTATGGGCAGTGTGCATAGCACTGCCTCCTGTGAGTCCTTCCAGCCTCTGTCTAATCCCCAGACAGAGTGAGATGGAGACGATGCACTGAGCACTGACTGCGACTCAAACTGAGTGTTTGAAGCAGCAGCAGTGGAGGAGCTTTCTACCTATACCATACCCACTTCTCCCTGCCCCATTGTGATGTGTTCATATGTGTCTGCCCCTCTATTCCTTTGTTTTACAGTTTGGAAGAGAGACTGATGGAGCTTTCAGTGCTTCTCTAGCTCTTTTGGCCATATAAATATATGTTGGCATTGCCTACTGCAGAGGTTGGTGTGCCACACATGTTTGGTTATGTAGCCGTCATGGCCAGTTTTAAGATTAGGTGCCCATAGGCAGAGGGCTGGGGTCAGGGAATCCTCTTTGCTTCTCCTCCCCCCCCCCCTTGGAAATCAGAGAGCAGTGGGGGGTCCCAGTTTTTGGTTGCTTTTAGAATTTGCCACCCTAGATGTGTATCTATGTTGCAGATGACTAAATCCAGCCCTAGTAGCTATGCCTTGGGCTTGAAAAGGTTGGAAACACTTAAGATATTATTTATGACCAGACACTTGGTAAAATTCACCAGAGGATGTTTTATGCTACCTGCCCCATACTTTCTCCTACCCTTTCACAGCCTGATCCATCAGCTACATCCTGTGGATCGACATGCGTGGCCCTTGCAGTCTTTCTGGGCTCCTGAAGTCCTGCGCCTGCAGCTGTCTTGGCTGTGCTGCCATTTGGTCTGAATCTTCTAGTGTTACAGGCTGAAGGCTAGTGACAGTGGTATACACATGCATGCCTCACTGGTCACTAATGGATCCCACCGTCTAAATGTATTATATTTACAGATGACAGCTGGGTTTGCAGAAGTGCGAAAATAAAACATAAGGGATTTGTGTAATTCCTGACTAAAGTTCAAGGGAGCTGCTGCTTGTTTGGAGTTCATAAAACCTGTTCCAGCTCTGGTCTGTTACCTTTCACCAGGATTCTCTGTTCAAGGGGACCTTCAAATTCTCTTCATGGAAGGCTGCCCTGGCCTCAGCAGTGCATCAACCCAGGAGTTGTAGAACTCCCAGTAGCCAGGGCATGGTCAGCAGCTCTACACAAGAAGAGCCTGAAGTTCTTAAATTCAGGGAGCTGGAGGAAGATTAAATTGTGGTTTTTGCTAACTTTGTACATGAAAGAAAGTTTCCATGCAGGACTGAAACAGTTAAAAGAATGTCTGTTTTCATTTTGACCAGTGATGTGCTTTAGCAACTCATATCGACTATACATAGTCAATGACAGCAGATAAAGACCAGAGTCATCCAGCCAGTCTGCCCTTCCAAGGTGTTCAAGGTTGTAACTGCCTCTCTAGGCAGGTTACCTCCCTTGCCTTTTTGTTTAGGGTTATAACTAGTATTCTGTGCAGGTTACCCCCATAAAGTTACCACATCAACCCCTGTGCTTCATTTCCATCCTCTGGTAATGAGGGAGCTTTTTTGTTTATCCCATGTCCTTCTGAATTCTGTCACTGCTTTTGTCTTCATTACAGGCATTTACCACCCTTCCCATTAAATATTTCCTGACATTTTTTCCTGTACCCACCCCATCCCTGTTCCTGCCCTAGAGTATCAGAGCATGACACCTAGTCTACAGCTTCCCTTCCATTGAAAAAGATTTCTAGCTTGTGCATTTTTAATACCTTTCAGGTGTTACAGGCACTAATGTGACTAGCGGGAAGTATGTGTGAGATATAGACACAGGAGAGACTCACTAGTGCTTCTCTAATATTTATTATAACCCTAGTATATAACAAAGCATAAAATTAGAACCTATAGTAAACCAGCTCCACACAGAAACTTCTTTGCATGCCAAGCTACCAGATGAACAGGAGTTATCTCTCACCCAAGCCAGTTTCTGGTGTCCGGTCAGTAGTTTGTTGTTCTTGGTGCCAACGATGCACTCTCTGATGCTGCTGTACTGTGTGTTGTTTTTCACACACATTATTATAGCCCTTTGTTTCACAAGCTGTGCCTTGTCCTAGTCTGGAGTTTTCATCTTATCTTTCCAATTAGCTGTAGAGATTCTTTGATCCATGCTTGGCTGAGTTTTTTCAGGGCCTGGTTCTTTCCTCCCGGAAACAGAGGAGAGAATATGTACAGTCTTTGCAGGCATATGAAGGAGACTCTCTCTCTTGCTCAAGAGTACATTGTCCTTGACTTAGTCATGTAGCTCGCTAGAATGTTGGAGGAAGTATCTTTTTGCAGGTAGTTATTAAATCTCTGTATTCCAAGCCAAATGCCCATCTTCTGTGGGAAAGAATAACTGTGTTCATGATGTCATCCAGAAGGCTTTTCTGCATACTGGCTCAAAACAGAGAATAGGCCAACAGCCCTTAACTTAACAGCCTCGCTGACTAGGCCTCATGCTAATGCTCATGATTACCCCAGGTCTGTGTTAACCCTAACACACGTATTTAAGTTTCTCATTTCACCTCGTCTATCTTCTCAAGGATATACATATTTAGGTCCTCAAGTCTCCTCATGGCTTTTGGTGCAGACTTGCACCAGGGCTTTTTTTCAGGCAGTATGTACCAGTACCTTTTCTGCCTCCTTTTATCCCCCCAAAACTCAATCTTTCTAGCCTTGCCTAGGCTACCCCCTCCCCTTGTCTTTTCTTCTGCTTGGGCCTGCTGGGGAATACTGGCATCACCACCCAAACCCCTTGGGCCGTGCAGTGCTACCTTAATATGCGGGGCCCTGAATGGCTGCCTCTCTTTCCCAAGGAGGGCCTCACATGTAACTACCAGCACGGTTTTGTTTTGTTTTTTTCACTGAAAAAAAAAAAAGCACTGCCCCACACCATTTTGGTTGCCTTTCTCTGGACAATTTTTATCTTCTCCCTTTCCTTTTTGAGATATGGCCTCTAGAACTGTACACAGTACTCCAGGTGAGGCCTCAGCACCAGCCTATATACGTGCACTATCACCTTCTTTATCCTGCTAGTTATGCTTCTGTCAGTACAACCCAGCATCCCTCTGGCCCTAGTCACACTGTTTTGCTACCTTCAGATTATCAGATGCTATTAGCACAAGGACTCTCTCGCGGCCCATGCTTATTAGTCTCTCATGCCCTTCTCCCCCATTGCATACAGCTTCTTTGGGTTTCTGCACCCAAATGCATGACTGCACTTTTTGGCATTGAATCTTAATTGCCAACCCTTTTCCCACTCAAGCTTTCTTAGATCACTTCTCATTCTATGTATCCTCTCAGGGGTGTCTACTCTGTTGCAGTTCTTAGTATCATTCACAAAAAGACTAATTTTTCTTTCTAACCTCTCCACAATATAGTTCACAAAGATATTTAACAGACCTAGCCCCAGATCCAATCCCGAGATACTTCACTAATCACCTTTTTGTCCTCAGAGGGACTATCATTTACCACTGCTTGCTGTCCTCTATCTGTCCGTTTCTCATCCAGTCCACCACCTTGAAACCTTTCTTCAGCCTGCTCATTTTATTGATTTGTTTATTAAAAGTATTTATTTTTCACCTATAACAAAATGTGCTAGACGAATTACAATATGATTCATAAAATAGCAAAATTCAAGCATAAAATACAGATGTTAAAACACATGTCCAAGAATGAGGTTATCAAATTTGCGGATGATACAAAATTATTCAGAGTAGTTAAATCACAAGCAGACTGTGATACATTACAGGAGGACCTTGCAAGACTGGAAGATTGGGCATCCAAATGGCAGAGGAAATTTAATGTGGACAAGTGCAAGGTGTTGCATATAGGGAAAAATAACCCTTGCTGTAGTTACACGATGTTAGGTTCCATATTAGGAGCTACCACCCAGGAAAAAGATCTAGGCATCATAGTGGATAATACTTTAAAATCATCAGCTCAGTGTGCTGCAGCAGTCAAAAAAGCAAACAGAATGTTAGGAATTATTAGGAAGGGAATGGTTAATAAAACGGAAAATGTCATAATGCCTCTATATCGCTCCATGGTGAGACCACACCTTGAAAACTGTGTACAATTCTGGTCACCATATCTCAAAAAAGATATAGTTGCAATAGAGAAGGTACAGAGAAGGGCAACCAAAATGATAAAGGGGATGGAACAGCTCCCCTATGAGGAAAGGCTGAAGAGGTTAGGGCTGTTCATCTTGGAGAAGAGACGACTGAGGGGGGATATGATAGAGGTCTTTAAGATCATGAGAGGTCTTTAACGAGTAGATGTGACTCGGTTATTTACACTTTCATATAATAGAAGGACTAGGGGGCATTCCATGAAGTTAGCAAGTAGCACATTTAAGACTATTGTGCATTGAGTGAAAAAGAATTTTCTCCGATTAAAGCTCTGGAATTTGTTCCCAAAGGATGTGGTTAGTGCAATTAGTGTAGTTTGGTTAAAAAAAGGTTTGGATAAGTTCTTGGAAGAGAAGTCCATTAACAGCTATTAATCAAGTTTACTAACAGGCCGATACAGTACAGTGCGCTCTGACGGAGCGCACTGTTAGCCTGCTCTTGGACGCGCGTTTTCCCTTACCCTTATTCAGTAAGTGGAGGAAAATGCGCGTCCAACCCACGGCACCTAATAGCGCCCTGAACATGCAAATGCATGTTGATGGCCCTATTAGGTATGCGCGCGGGATACAGAAAGTAAAATGTGCAGCCAAGCCGCACATTTTACCTTCAGAAATTAGCGCCGACCCAAAGGTAGGCGCTAATTTCTTCCGGCACCGGGAAAGTGCACAGAAAAGCAGTAAAAAGCTCTCCCGCGGACTTTACTGAATCGGCCTGTTAGGGAATACCAACTGCTATTAATTGCATCAGTAGCATGGAATCTTCTTAGTGTTTGGGTAATTGCCAGGTTCTTGTGGCCTGGATTGGCCTCTGTTGGAAACAGGATGCTGGGCTTGATGGACCCTTGGTCTGACCCAGCATGGCAATTTCTTATATTCTTCTTATGTTCATCACCCGGCTAGGACATTGGGGGGGGGGGGGGAGGGGGGTTTGTATGGAAGATTATAACATTGTTTAAAAGGCAAATGCCTGGTACTGTTAGATGAACACGCCAGAGCACCAGGGCCTGGTTTTTCTGTCCCCATGCTGGAGAGGCCTGCTAATGTTGTGTTCCTACACGATGCTCTTGCCATAAAGCTTTGTGAGTGGACAGCCACTACACACTTTCCAAGGCTTCACTCAGTAAATTTGTCCTTTCCAAGCCTCACATTTCCAGCAGTAGAAATGTGTTGGGTTACTCACATTCTTTGAGTATCCACACTGCTGCAACTGCCAGATCGTGTGTGGCCAGTTAGTCATCGGTCAGCCAGGATGTCAGCCACAGTTTGTCTTGACCATCACACAGTTAAATCCAAAGCTGCAGCATGCCCATGAATGGACTACCATCTTCAGTGTGTCAGCTCAGACCATTGTGTATCGAGGGAGGACACATAGGGGTAGATTTTCAAAGGGTTGCGCGCGTAAGGTATGCATGCAACCCCGGAAAACCTACCGCTGCCTCTCCCTGTGCGCGCCGAGCCTATCTTGCATAGGCTTGGCGGCGCGCACAAGCCCCGGGATGCGCTTAAGTCCCGGGTCTTGAAAAAATGGGCGTTCCGGGGATGGGGATGTGGGCGGGGCGCCGGCCCGGGGGAGTTCCGGGGGTGGGACCGAGGCCTCCGGAACAGCCACCTGGCCGGGGGATGGAGAGCCGGCGCATGCTAGTTACGCCTGCCCAGAGGCAGGCGTAACTTCTCCAACAAAGGTCGGGGGGGGGTTTAGTTAGGGCTGGGGGGCGGGTTAGATAGGGGAAGGGAGGGGAAGGTGCCGTGGGGGGGGGGCGGAGGGAACGGAGGAAGGCTGCTCGGCTCGGCGCGTGCAAGTTATAAAATCGGGCGTAGATTTGTTCGCGCCGGGTTGCGCAAACAAATCTATGCCCGCGCGCATGTTATAAAATCTGGCCTATAGTGAGCAACCAGGGACTTGCACTATCATACCACAAAGTTGAAGGTTATCAGCCAGGACATGTGTGGCAGCTGTGAGGTACAGCTCCAGGATTTGAACAGGGCTAGAGACTGGTTCCCTTTGCTTCTTTATGAGTGACAGGCACACAGTTGTTAGGGACACTACATGCAGTTAGCCATTCTGAAAGAGCTGACACAGAATAAGCAAGTCCTAAACTGTTCATAGAATGTAAACATCAAAAGTGCATGCACTTCGTGTAGGGAAATAGCAATTGAAGGGCCATGCTAACATAGAGGTAACCTTAGACTGTGTTATTACATGCTGGGTAATGCTCCAGGACCCCAGCAATAATCAGTTCATTGTCCTGGACGCTGAACTTGAGAGCCCTCAGGTGAGGGCGTCCTGTGCCTGGCTGCCAGAGGAGGGTGCCACTTCCTCTTCCAGAGAAGTATCCTCCTCCTTTTCCTCACGCTCACTTCCATTCCGGTTTCCCCTCCCTTCCAACTCCCTTTCCCACTGCCCTCTCTCTCTATCCTTAGCCTGCCTATCCCCTTCTCCCTCCTGCCTCCTCCTATCCTTTCCCTCCTATCTCTACTCCTGTCCCTGACCCTACTCCTCCTTCCCCTAGCACTCCTGTCTTCATCCTCCCTCCTCCCCTCACGCCTCTCTCTCCCCACTCCTCACACTCCATTCTCTCCAACCCTCCTTGTCACAACCGCTACTCCTCCACACCACTACCACCACTCCTTCTCACGCCTTCTCACTCCTCCTCACCACAAACACCATTCCACCACGCCTCCTCCATTCCACAGAGAAAGAGACACAGACAAACGTGACAAACTACAAAAATCTTTCACACACTAAAAGACAAAAGAGACCAAGGAAAAGAGAAAGCAGAAAACAAGACAACTCATTCAGATTTCACTATAGAGTTCTAAACTCCTACCAAAAAACTCAGTTCTTCTCCTCTCTCTCCTCCGCTTGACACACCTTCAAAGAGGCAGCTGCAAGAAGCCTGGATATATATTAAAAAAAAACCCCAAATCGTGTGCAACACATAAAATAACCTGAGATGTGGCTAATGATGTGTGATGAGCTGACACATGGCATTTCGTGATATGGTATCGCCCTTTGCTGTATGGCATTGCGCTTTGCAAAAATTGGCTATGCAATGCAGTAAGAAGACTCTTCCCCAACCACGCCCATTTTTTTTTAATCGTGGGCGCTATTTCTGCTATATTTATAGCAAAATGATTCTAGGCCTAAGTTTGTATCTGAGGCAATAGCATAAGATAAACCTTTTGGTTTCAGATCCTTTTTCACCTCAGCAAATGCTTGCTGACACTTTTGCATGGCTTGAGAAAATTCCGAAAAATAAACAGACGCTGTTTAAAAAAAAAAAAAAAAAAAAAGCTCCCCCTTGCTCGCTGCATCCAACACCAGATGTTTATCTGAGAAGTTATGGAGAGAGACAATTGGGACCCACAGTTTTCTGTTGGGTTCTGGGGCTGGGACAAATGCTTGATGCACACAATCGATCTTTTTTTTTTTTTTTTAATCTTTTATTGTCAGCAACAAAGATACACCAAAATAACCAAAGTGATATGGTAGAGTAAATGATACAGTATTACCAAAACAATGTAGACTACAGTTACACAAACATTCTAACCAAGTGTTGCTACATCATTTTCAACCTCCTTTTATAGTCACCCAACCCGCACATTGCCATCATTCCACATTTGACCTACACATAGTCACCCACTAAACCCTCTATCTTCCCTAACCCCAACTGGTCTCTGAGTTTGTCCAGGACACCGTGTATCCCATTTCTAAAAGTGCATTTTTCTTTTATTTATTTATTTTTATTTATTTATTTCTTTTATATACCGACGTTCGATCGAGATATCACATCGGTTTCCAGATAACTCAAAGAATAGGGTAGTAACAGCCCTATTTTACATTATAACATTGTAATAAAAATAATAAATTGTAACATTGTAATAAATATAACAAATTATACAAATTATAACAGGAATAACAGGATTACGTTGAACATTTGATGTAGTATATAACATATGTACATAAATGACTTGTTGATGAGGATATATTAAGGTTAGGTTGGCAGGGAGGGTTGAAGGGGGGAATGGGGGGGATAGGAGGGGGGAAGGTGGTGCAAGGGAGGGAAGATGGTGATGCGAGATGCTTGTGTAGGGGGCGTGGTGTGTTGAAGTTGAATTTGGGTAGGTTACGTGTCAGGTGGGAATGCTTTTAGGAACAGCCATGTTTTGAGGTGTTTTTTGAAGACTTGCAATGAAGGTTCATTTCTGAGACAGGTGGGGAGGGAGTTCCATAAGGAGGGGCCCGCAATTGTTATGGCTCGTTTGCGGGTGACGTTGAGGTGTGCAGATTTGAGATTGGGTACGGCTAGGAGGCCAGTGTTGGTGGATCTGAGAGTTCTTTGAGTAGGGTAAGGTTGTATTCCATTGTTTAGCCAGTTCATGTTGTTGTTGTTTATTTTTTTGTGCATGAGGGTGAGGGTTTTATACTGGATTCTTTGGGTAATGGGTAGCCAGTGGAGTTCTTTGAGAGTGGGTGTGATGTGTGAGGATTTTTTGTTGTTAGTGATGATTCTGGCGGCAGCATTCTGTAGCATTTGGAGGGGTTTGATGTGAATTTCTGGTAGGCCAAGGAGGAGGGAGTTGCAGTAATCAAGTTTTGCGAAGATAATTGATTGAAGGACTGTTCGGAAATCGTGCTCTTGGAGAAGGGGTTTGAGTTTTTTTAGTGTCTGGAGTTTGAAGAATCCATCCTTGATTGTATTGGAGATGTGTCGTTTAAAGTTGAGATGGCTGTCGATTGTTACGCCTAGGTTTCTTGTAGACGGCGTGGGTGAGATTTGGGGCACTCCCGGGTTGGTTGAGCTTCCTGGGTGGTCGGAGGGGGTGCACTTGAGTGGAAGAGAGGGTCGGTCATCGTGGATGTGAATGATTTCTGTTTTGGCTTGGTTGAGGCATAGAGATAATTGAGATAGCAAGTGGGATAGATTTGAGCTGAGTTTGTTCCATTTTTCCATGGTTAGTTGGATGGACTTGTTTATGGGGAGTAATATTTGTATGTTGTCTGCATAGATGAAGTAGGTGAGGTTTGCCTCACAGACAGCAGTGTAAATAATTTTTCCCCAAAATAAACACACTCCTTATCCACTGCTCTGTGTGCCAGTATTACATCCAATCTATCCAGTTTCATCAGTTCTATCATCTTCTCCTGGCAGCATACAAGTGTGGGAATGGGGGAGGGAGTTTCTTGGTCAATTCAGTGGTGCAGTGCACATTTGCTGCAATAAGCAGAACAAGCTGGGAACACATTTCATAAGAACCACCATTTTAGTTCAGAATAAGCCGTGTATCATGTTTCCAACAGTGGCTAATCCAGTTCACAAGTACTTGGGAGGATCCCAAATAGTTGAGAAATCTCTTGCTGTCTGCTCAGGGAGATAAACAAGGGACACGTTTTTGTATTCCACTGAAGTGAGAGGCAATAAAGGTTGTTTTCAGGGAAACAGCTGTAAAATGGCCAGTATTTTAATCTCAAAAGGCAGTTGGTAGGTCTGAGAAAGTACAAATTTACATTTTCTTAGATGCACAGTTACAGCAGTGTTCACCTCAGTCTATTTCATCTTATTTTAAAAAGGTAATGTACTTTAACATCTCTTTCTGGATCCTTGGAGACGTTATTTTTGAGCACTTTGATGCACCTTGTGTATGCTTTTCTCTTTTTTGTACACTTTGGCAAAATGCTATGGTGGTTTACTATAGCCTTCTATAGCCCAAGGTTCTTGGTCTCCCATCCAACTACCAACCAGGCTTGATCCTGCTTAGGGTAATGTTGTTGGGATCTGCAGAGAGTATTACATACAAATAATAGTTTTTCCATTTGTGATCTCAGTATTAAAAGATCAGTATGAATATGATGGTATCCAATTGCAAATTGTCACTGAGGCATGAAATCTGAGTATTTTTTATTGACTCAAAATTAATATTTGTGCCCCAGATTAAACAGGCAGTAAAAAGGTGTTCTACAAATTAAAAATGTTGATGCCTTTAAAATCATTCTTAAAGGAAAATTGGTTCTTACCTGCTAATTTTCGTTCCTGTAATACCACAGATGAGTCCAGACAAGTGGGTTTATGCATCCCTACCAGCAGATGGAGTCAGAGATCACATAACTTTGAGGCACTGCTACATAACCAAGAGTGCCACCTGCAGTCCCTCAGTATCGACCTGTACCCAAGCCAAGATTAGAAATCATTCTCCTCTCTTAGGGCGAACTAGAAAACCCCAGGGTTGGATTCCCCTGAACTGGAGACCCACAAAAACTCCAGCACTAATGATATCCTGTCAACTGCTTAACTTAAAACACACTTAACTGTTGCAATAGGTAAGAAAAACCTCTTCAGTATTGAATGGAAGAGTATCAGGAAAAATCAGTCTTTCGGCAGTAACACCAGGGCTAAGAACCAATTTTCCTTTCCTGAACATACCCAGATCAGTCCAGACAAGTGGGATGTACCCAAGCATCCCTACACTGGGCAGGAGCCCGAAAGACTCGCTCTCAAAACACTTTCACCAAAAACCGGCTCCTCCTGCACCCTAACATCCAATCGGTAATGCTTGGTGAAAGTATGAATAGAGGACCATACTGCAGCCCTACATATCTCCTGAGGAGACACCAACTGACACTCTGCCCAAGAGGCTGCTTGTTCCCTAGTGGAATGCGCTTTAAGGCCACTCAGGACAACACGCCCCTTACCAGCATCGGGCGACGAAATAGCCTCTTTAAACCACCGGGTCAAAGTAGCTTTTGACGCTTTCTCTCCTTTCTTCGCTCCACTGAACAACACAAAAAGATGGTCGGAACATCTGAAAGAACTGGTGATCTTCAAATAACGCAACAGAGCACGCTGAACATCCAAAAGGTGAAGATCTCTACCCATTGCAGCATAATGTGACCACTCTGGGAATCCCGGCAGTTCCACTGACTGATTTACATTATTATTTTATTATTTATTATTTTCATTATTTAGATTTATATTCCACTTTTCACAGCACTTCAAAGTGGATTACATTCAGGTACTGTAGGCATTTCCCTATCCCCAGAGGGCTTACAATCTAAGTTTGTACCTGAGGCAATGGAGGGTAAAGTGACTTGCCCAAGGTCACAAGGAGCAACAGTGGAAAGGCGAAACCACTTTTGGCAAAAAGGAAGGCACTGTACTCAGACACCTTGTCATGAGAAATACGCAAGAAAGGGTCACAGCAAGAAAATGCCTGAAGCTCTGAGATATGTCTGGCTGAACAAATTGCCACCAGAAATACCGTCTTTAACATAAGATCCTTCAAGGAGGCTCGACCTAAAGGCTCAAATGGAGGCTCACAGAGAACTCTCCAGGCCAAACTGAGGTTCCAATCTGGACAGACCTTGCAAATCGGAGGTTTTAAATGCTTCACCCCCTTCAGGAAATGGACAACATCAGGATGAGAAGCCAAGGGTCTGCCCCACATCTTTCCCCTAACACAAACCAAGGCCAAAACCTGGATCAGAGTGAGCTATAAGCCAAACCTTTGGACAAACCATGTTGCAGGAAGGACAAAATGTTTGAGATGGTAGCCAGCAGAGGATCCAAACATTATTGACCACACCATGTCTCAAATACCTTCCATACCCTGACATAAGCCAAGGAAGTAGAAGGGTGTCTAGTCTGGAGCAGAGTAGAAATAACTGGCTCCAAATAACCCTTCATGCACAATCACCGCCTCTCAAAAGCCAAGCTGCGAGATAATAGTGATCATCCTGATCCCTGCAGATGAGCCAATCTCAGACGATTGTCCACAGACAGATGCACCAAGTCCGCGAACCATGGATGATACAGCCACTCCGGCGCCACTAGAACCACTGATTCTGGGTGCATTTCTATGCGATGTAGCACTCGTCCTATGAGCGGCCATGGGGGAAAAACATACAGAAGGATCCTCTTGAGCCATGGGCACACCAGAGCATCTAGTCCCACTAAACCGACTTCTCTTCTGCGACTGAAGAACCTCGACGTCTTCACGTTGGCCCTGGTCACCATGACATCCAGTTGAGTCACCCCCCAACTGGCACAAATGTGATTCTAGACCTCCAGGGACGGCTCCCATTCCCCGGGCTCCAGCTGTTGCTGGCTCAAGAAATCTGCCTGCATGTTGTCTACTCCTGCTACGTGAGAGGTTGCAATCCCCGTGAGGTGATGCTCGGCCCACACAAACAACAGCTGAGCTTCCCGAGCCACAGCATGACTCTTTGTACCTCCTTGGCAATTAATATAGGCTATGGTCATTGCATTGTCCATGTGACCCTGAACCAGAGGCAGAAACACCTCAAGAGTTCTGCGAACCACTCTCGTTTCCAGACGACTGATGGACCAGGTTTTCCCCGCCACTGACCAGAGCCCCTGGTCCGAACGTCCTAGGCACACTGCTCCCCAGTCCTTTAGAATGGCATCCATGGTCAGCACCACTCAACTTGGAACTTCGATGTCCACTCCTCTTTCCAAATTGCTCTTCGACAGCCACCATGCCAGGCTGGACTCGGCAACCCTCAGCAGAGGCAAGGGGACAAAATATTTCTCTGACCTTGGATCCCACTGGGACAATACCACCCTCTGTAGCAGCCATATATGAGCAAAGGCCCATGGAACTAGGTCCAACGTCGAGGCCATGTACCCTAGGACCTGCAGGTAGTCCTAGACCCTCGGAACCGGAAGACGTAGAAGTTGAGACTTGCTCCTGCAACTTCGCTAACCTGTCTGCTGTCAGATATACCTTGCCCCTCTGGATATCGAAACATGCTCCTGGGTACTCCAGAGATTGAGATGGGACCAGGTGGCTGTTCGCCACGTTGATCACCCATCCCAAGGAGCTCAGGAGATGCCTCACTTACTGCACCAAATGAGCACACTCCTCTTCTGTCTTCGGCCAGATGAGCCAATCGTCAGATATGGGTGAACCAACAGCACCTCCCTCCTCAAGGCTGCCGCCACCACCTTCATGAAGGTTCGAGGGGCCGTGGCCAGACCGAAGGAAAGAGCCTGAAACTGGAAATACTGACCCAACACCATGAACCTCTGGTGGTCCTTTTGAATGGGAATATGCAGATAAGCCTCGGTGAGATCCAAAGACGCCAGGAACTCACCTTTGCAGACTGCCATAATTACCATATAGAGCGTCTCCATCCGGAAGCGTGGCACCCATAAAGCCAAATTCACCTTCTGTAAATCCAAGATGGGACGGAAGGTTCTCTTTCTTTGGAACCATGAAATAGATGGAATTCCTTCCCTGCTTGCTCAGAGGCACCGGGAGGATAGCTTCCAAGCCTATCAATCTTTGAGAGTCCCCTCTACCGCTTCTCGTTTGTTTCAAGAAGAACAATATGATTCCAGGAAGGCGTCCCTGAGTGGATGAGAAAATTCTAAGGCGTAACTGTTTCTTACCATCTCCAGAACCCACCGATTGGAGGTAATCTTGACCCACTCCTCATAAAAATGGGACAACCTGCCCCTGATCATGACCAATGAGTGGGCGCCCCTGGCTTCATTGGGACGGTTTACTTACATCAGTCCCTTGACCAGAACCTCCTCTGGAGGACCTGCCAGCCCCTTGAAAGGAATGCTGCCGACTCAATGACTGCTTAGGACCAGAAGAGGAAGAGCCTCTATTGGCCCGAAATCTCGACTCCCAAAAGCGAGGACAAGAGGGAAAGCTCGTCTTAATGCCTTTCTTGTCCTTCAGAAGCCTGTTGCCCTTGGTTTCCCCCAAGGACTTCATGAGTTGATGCAGATCTTCCCCAAAGAGAAGCTTTCCCTTAAAGGGCAGGTTACTATGGATCCAACACAAGTAGGCCGCACTGCCACATCAGCTTTGACAGTGCTTGGCAGCAGCGGGAAAAACAATCACGCCAAAAAAGCAGCCCCGAACACCCCAAGACCGTGGCACACAGCAGAACTGATCCCCACCGGGGAATTTCCATACTCACACGGCAGGAGCAGTAACAGTAGCAGCAAGAAACACTTGCACCGCTGGAACAACTGCCCAAACACAGCACAGCCGTGGCGCACCAAGAGGAACTGCTTCCCACAGGGAAATCCTAGTAAACTCATCCAGACACACGCAGTTCCCACTCCCTCAGCAGCCCAAACACTTACTGAGGTCTACCGCCCCGGTACTGCACCGCAGGCCAACTCTCCTGGCTCGCCCTCACTAGCAATTAAAAACTGAACACTGCCTTTGTTTTTGGATTTTTTTTTAAACTAAACTTTATTGAAAGAAAAAAACAAACCCCAAAGGGGGACCTCGGGCCACAAAGAAGGAGCCAGTCCGCTGGCTATCAGGGAACCTGGAACCAGCGGGCTACTACCACCAGGGGTACCCAATTCCCTGTTCACCCGGCTCGACCCAAGGAATGGCCCACAAAGGAACCTGGAACCTCGGGGAGCAGTCTCCAAATCAGTCAAGACTGCAGGCTTGCACCTCTACCATCTGCTGGACACAGAGACATACTGAGGGACTGCAGGTGGCACTCTCGGTAATGTAGCAGTGCCTCAAAGTTTTGTGTTCTCTGCCTCCATCTGCTGGTAGGGATGCATAAACCCACTTGTCTGGACTGATCTGGGTATGTCAGGAACACCAATTTTGCTTAGGTCAGTCTAACAATCACTTTTATTTGGACCAGCAGACTACTGCAAAGGTTTATACACTGGACTCCCAAAAAATCATCAGCATGCCCTAGGACTATTGCAGAATGTGGCAGAACAAGTTTTGACAGGGGTTAATAGAAAAGAACATATTTCCCCAGTGCTTTTAGATCTTCAGTGGTTACCTGTCAAATGGAGGTCCAAATTCAAAATACTTGTAATTATTTTTAAATTGGTAAACAAGGAAACTCCTTGTGTATTGGTGAATAAGTTAAAGAAATACTCCCCAGTGTAGACGTTAAGAAGTTAGGATACTGATTGGCTGTACCATCTATATGAAAATGTAAACTGCAGACCACACATGTAAGGGCTTTTTCTTGTGTGGCTTTACAATTATGGAATGCCTTACCAACTGTATAATTACAGATATTAAACTTTTTAGGAAAGAGGATAAGACATTCTATTTTAGTGCTGCTTTTAATTTTTAATGCATATTTTATTTGTAATTTGTATCTATATTTTACATTTTATTAGTTGTATATGTTATTATTTACTAATGAAATTGTGATTGGTTCCTATGTAATCCGCATTGAACAGTATATGGAGGTAGCGGGATATGAAGAATTGCCAAATAAATAAATAAAATCTTACTAGGGACAGCACCAAAACCTCAAACATGTCCCTGATACAGTACTTCCTGTAATCTGGGACATTTCTTGATTATTATCTTATAATTTTGTTCTTTTTTTCTTTAATTTTAATCAGAGGTCCATATTCAGCAGCTATCTTGCTAGCAAAGCTAGCCAGATAAATTTATCCGGATAACTGTGCGCAACTATTCCGCGGTACCAGCTGTTGAATATCCCCGACTGTCTTTAATAGTAATATAGTAATGACGGCAGAAAAAAAAATGGTTCATTCAGTCTGCCCCGCAATTTTCTTATGGTAGTCACTGCTTCTCTGTGCCGGTTACCCCCAAGCCTTATTTTAAGATTAGTAATATTTACACTCAAAACCAAGCAATGGCCAATCCCATAACAAAACTGCTGGAAACCTGCTAGAAAACTTATCTGGCTACATTTAGGTAGCTCTCCGATAGTCTGATAGTTATCCATCTATGTTATATGAGTAACACTAAACTCAGGGATAAACCGGTTAACTTAACCAGATTGTCGACTACCCCTCCCCAAATTAACCAGGTAACTTTTATCTTAACTGGTTGGCAAAATCTGCCATTAGTCCCGATTAATCCGAATTCATCTGGATAAATGGCGCTGAGCATCGGCCACATATCGCTGTAATTTGGAAACACATATAGAGCTGTCTGTCATGCTAGTAAAGATATCAGAATCGGAATTCCTCCGAAAGCCTCGGCGTCGGCGGCTCCTGTCACGTGACAAATTCCAGCGCAGCTTCATTTGGCGCTGCGTTGATCTGGCACTTGCGAAGAGGTGTTCCTCGACGTTACGTCCTGGGCGGGGCCACGCTGTCTACTTCCGGTACAGATCTGTCCTGTCACTTGCTTGGGGACCAACAGCAGCTGTCATGATCAGGCATGGAGACGGGGTGGAGGCTGCGAGCCCGGAGCTGCGCAGAGTCCCCGTGCGGGTCTGGTGTGACGGCTGGTAAGCGACAGAGAGAGTTGGAGAGCTCCGGCCGAAGGGAGGCTGTCACTGGCATTGCTTTTTCGTGAGCTCGCTTCTGTTACTCCCTCCACTCCCGCTGAGAACTCTTTCTCCCTCCCCCACCCAAAAACTCTTGTCACCCCCTCAACCCTGCTGCCTCTCACCCAAGAGATCCCGTCACTTTCTCCCTACCTTCCCGAGAGCTTCTGCACGATTCACCTCCACCAATCTGACAGCCTCTGTAATTCCTTTCTTCCTTCCTCTCTACCTGACAGCTCCTGTCAACCTCTCCATCCCCCACTTGAAAGCACCCATTATCTCTTCCCATCTTCCCTCCACCTTCCCCTCTCCTAGGAATTTCCATCCCCTTCCCCCCCCCCCCCCCCCCCCACTGAGAGATCCTATTGTCTCCCCACCTTCTCCGAGAGCCCCTGCTCCCCTTCCAGCTTTCTAAAGAGCTTCTGTCATCGCCCCTTCCCAACAGTTTCCCTTTTCTGTATCTCCTGACTGCCCTTGCCCCTCCCTGGAGAGTTCAATAACCCTTGTTTCTCCTCCTCTCTGCCTCCCCCCTCCAACTTGAGAACTCCTTTTGCTGTCACCATTGCCCTGCTCCTCCTGGAAACCCCCTTTTCCCACTTCTCCTGAGAACTTCCCCCACTTCTCCCCCTTTCCGAGCTCTTGATCTCCACCTTCCTGAGAATTTTTGTCACTCCCTTTCACACTTCTCACCCTCGAACTCCTGTCATTTTTCCTTCCAAAGAGTATCTCTTTCCCCATCTCCCTTTAGGACACCTCTCATCCTTGAGTCCCACTATCCCTCCTTACTTGTCCTGGGATGCTCACACTTGTGGGAGAGGTAGATGAGGTGAGTACATGACTGGGAAGACAGTGATGGGGCCCTGTTCTTGGAGGCTTGTGCTAAAGGTGATATTTTATGATTGCTCACTTTGAAGCTATTATTAGATCACTGAGCTGAGGATAATATTTCTGCTGCTGATAAGAAGCAACCTTTGAGGTTGATTTTAAGTGTTGCTTGTGCATGTGGACTGTATGCGAGCAACATGGATTTTACAAAACCACAAAATATGTGTGTGTGTACTTGTGTGCGTGTAAGGAATAAGGGGTGGGAAAGGGGCAGGGCATGGGTGTTCCAGGTCGGGGCCAAGACTTGCATGCGTAACTCTGAATTTTAAAACCGAAAACCACAGCATGTATACACTAGATATCTACATAACTTTACTGCTGCTTCTGATGAGGAGCAAATCTGTAGATCTCAAGTTTTAAGGCTTATAGAAAAGGGTAATGGGTCTGGATCGACTGGGGAGAATATAGGATGAAGAACCAGAGAGATCTGAAAGACCTTGCTATTAACTGGACAAACTGGTGGACTAATTGCAAAACTGGGAATGTACCTAATGCAAGCATGTTTTAAAATTCGCTGATGTCCGCACGTAAAAGCCGACAAGGTCCTATGGAAGACTCACACGGGCTATCTGTGCTGAAGTAACTTCTTAAAATTAGGAACATATTTACATGCGACTGGTGCATTTTAAAACATACATGCACAAGTGTGCGCACAGTTAAAAATTCCACCGTAACTTTGCTTGCATGCTGATATGTGCTTGTATGGGTGCATGTGCGCTCATTGTAAAATTACTATGTGTTTATTAACTGCATATTTTTGTCTCAATCGATATTTTTCTTGCACTTTTTTCTTTTCTTAGTGATGTACCTCTTTTACACATGGACTGATGTCTCACTACAGCTGATTATCACTTTTATTAATAGAACAGGTCCATCACAAATGATGGGTGGGCATAGCTCTTGCACATGTACACAGAGACCCAAATCTCACCATCTCCCCTCATGTACCTCATCCAGTGCATGAGTTTCCCTGCAGCCAAACTTCCCCATGCTGTTGTCTTCTAGAGTCTGGGCCTCTCAAGATGCCGCCAAACATCCCTGTATTGCTTTCCATTAGGACCCGGGCTGCCTGCCACTCTGCAGCATTCCCCTGTGGTGCTGTATGCCAGGGCTGGGCTCCCTATCATGTTGTTGCCTTTTTTCAGTGGAGGACCATGAATATTACTCCCGCCTTCTCACATACTAACATTACTTTGAGTATTCTTTATTGTGTGCTCATGGGCATGTCAGTATGTGCTGGGTGCATACAACCTCTGCCTCCACACGTGGACACAGTGGCATAGAGACCAATAAACATCACCTGAAATTCAATTGCCTTTTATATATAATGGAGGGTTACTGCTTTGATGTCTTGGTGCTCTCTTTTATAGAACTTGAAAGCTGGAGTGGAAAACCTTTATCTGTATATCTTTGGGAGGGAGAGAGAGTGAAATGCGTTCCCCTTGGTTGGTGTCAACATTCCATGGAGAATCCTTGGATTATGTCATGTCACAAATGTTGTAGTAAGGGCTCTTTGCTTTACTAAAGTGTAAACACTTTCTTTAACATAAAGAGTGGTACTTTCCTGTTCAAGCTGGCTACTGGCAGGTAAGGATATGGAGAGACAGTTATAGGGAAAAGCAGTGAGCTGGTGTAGGAGGCTTAGTTGGAGCCTGAATTTTGGATTTCTGAAGGCTCCACAGTTGTGCCCTCTGCAGTTCCACAGCCTGTTTTTCCAACTTAGGATCTTGTCATTTGAAGCTGCAACCCTCAGGCTGTCAACCAGAGGCTGTATTGTTGAGTTAATGGAGCAGCTCCTTAAGCTGACTGATTAGGAAAACCCCACTCGACTTACGCAGGTTGCTCCTGTCCATCCCCTTACTCCATCCTGTCACAGTCCTGGTCTCTTCCCTAGTAGGAGCAGAAGATTTCTGCCCTAAAACCCTAATGGCAAGGAGAAAAGTTCAGGCCTGCATCACAGTGTCTTGAGGAATTCAGAGGCAGCTGTGTGTAGCTTTTGTACTAAGCTCTGGGTCTGCAAGTACATTTCAGGTAAGAGAGTTATTCTCTGGGAACTCAGTAATCATACTTGCTTGGGAAAACCACAAAGACCCAAGGGCTATTGTACTGGTTTGGAGAGGACAATATTTTAGTGGAAATAACAGACTAGGATGGAATCAGTGGAGCTTGCTTGAGTAAAAAGTCCTTTTTTTTTTTTTTTTCAACAATGTCTTAATTGCCTAAACCTGCCCTCTACCAAAGAGAAGTAGAAGACAATATATTCTGTTGCAAATATTTATCTATGATCTACCTCTGACTAAAAAGAGAGTATTAATTTCACCAAATGAAACTGAAAGTTATTTCCCTCTCCCCAGTGGGCAAGAACCTCTGTGCTTATTTCATGTTAATGAGCTAGCGCTACACTATATCTTTGTTTTACATGGGTGATGAACATCGGCATCCTTTGTGGTTGTAGGCTTCAAGCACAATACATAACGCATAACCCTTCCACATTCCTGAAAACAGGAGGACAGTCCAGAAACTAAAGATGGAACAGTATAAAAAATGTGAAGAAAAGGAGCATTACTGGGCCCTTGATTTAGATGAGGATCCTGATTTCCAGAGACAGAAGGAGTCTGTATGCCCTCAGTTCTGAAGAAGGCTTTCAGGGGTCTCTTGGGCTGTTTGAGAACGGAGACTGTTAAGCAAAGAGCTTTAAATATTAAACAGAACACCTTGAAAAAGTTCCTTTCATCCTTACTGTGGATATTTACCTCACAAAAGCTGTTTGTGTTTTGCCTCTCTCCCCTAGCCCTGGATTTTCTCCACTTTGACCCTTGGCTGATGGCTTTCTTTCAGTCATGCTGTCGGCTGTAATCTCTGGAAATCCTGGCCTAGAAATGCAGCCTTTGCATGGCCTGGCAGCCTGAGGAGAGTGTTTACAACAGCATGGCTTCTGTTCTTTGTAAATATAAGGAGCGCTGCCACTGCTATTGAGGACAGAATCTCTGCCTCTTAACTAAAGAGAAGATCAGGGGTCCAGGGCAGGGATGTGAGGGAGGGGGCAGCGGGTGGCACTCCATATGGTTCCATAAGAGTGTTCTTTGAAGCTCTTTTACCCTCTTGTGCTTTGTGTCTCCCCATCCCTGCCTTGCTCAACTCTGTTTCTTGTTTCTGATTGTGTATTTTCATGGATTTCTTTCTCTGCCTTTTATTCTAGCTATGACATGGTTCATTATGGGCATTCAAATCAACTGCGGCAGGCTCATGCCATGGGTGACTACCTCATTGTTGGTGTTCACACGGATGGTAAGAAATAGTCCTCGCCCTCCTGTTGGGGAGATGTTTGATTATGGTTCTCCTGAATTCACTCAGCTGTCTATGTTGCTTTGTTCTATCATTGGGGCCGATGCAATATTTATGCACAGAAAGCGGTCGCTGAACAGTCTGAGCCCGCTTTCTTAACGCACCCCTAGGCGCCCCCCCTGGGGGCGCCATGCAGTGTTTAAATTGGGGGGGTCGTGCAAGTGAACCTAGCGCCTCCTTGCTAACAAGAGCCCGAGCGTGTCGGCCGTCCACCGGTTAGGAAAACCGACGCTGAGTTTATTGGCGTCGATTTTTCCTAAATGCCGCACAGACAGGGGTTCAGGAAACAGAAGCTTGTCAATTGAGAATCCATTTCCTACTCCTGGGGGAATTCTGCGCACAAAACTTTAAAATTCTGCAAACTTTATATTGGTCAAAATAACACAATTTACATGACGGTCTTTAAGTAATTATATTTTAAATTAATACAGAAAAAAGTTATTACTTAAAGATGCAGAATTTCCCTAGAAATTCACTGTAAGAGTGGCTCTTCCACTTGCTCTCCCTACTCCCCTGGCCACTTTGCCCTCTCAGGTCCCAACTCCTTCACCTGCCAGTATCTCTCACCTCTATCTCTAGGCTCAATCCCTTCCACTCTATCACCACTCCCAGAGTTTGACCCCGTTCTCAGTACTGCCCCTCACACAGGCTCCCTCTATCCCTCCCTCTCTCACACACATGCTCCCTCTCTCTAGTACACATACACACATCCTCACACATGCTCCCTCTCTCTTGCATACACAACCTCACAAGCTCCCTTTCTGTCTCACGCATAAACCCTCACACAGGCTACCTATGTCTCTCTCTCATGCACCCCTTCACACAGGTTCCCTCTCACACATACACAATCCCTTCACACAGGCTAGCACCTCACATACACAGGATCCCTTTTTCATACACACCAGCTCCCAATCTCTCATACACATACACACTCCTTCACTATCTCCTCATATGGGCTCCCTCTCTCTGGTACCCATGCTCAAGCACCCCCCCCCCACACACACACACACTCTCTCTCACCTGCCCTGCTCTCTCTCTCTCTCACACCCTCCCCCTGCTCTTGCTCTCTCTCTCACACCCCTCCCTCCTCCCCTTCTCTCTCATCCTCCCTTTCCCTTTCTCACACCCCTTCCTCCTTCCCACCCCCTCCTCTCTCTCAGCCTCCCTTTCCCTCTCTCAAACCCCTCCCCCAACCTTCTCTCACACCCCTCCCTTCTCTCGCACCGCTCCTCCTCCTCACACACACACACACACACACACCTCTCTACACACATTCACTCTCACTGGGGCCTTCATCTTTGTGGCAAGTGGAGCGGGTCCCAATGCACACAGGAGCCTTCATCTTTGCTTCGAACATTGCGCCAGGGCCTTCATCTTTGTTGCGAACGGCGTGCTGAGGGCCTTCATGTTCGCTGCAAACGGCACGCTCTGTTCGCAGCATGCCGGGGTCTCCTCTGACATTTTCTGTGCAGAATTTGGCAATTCTGCGCAGGGGAGGAATTCTGCGCAAATTCTGCTCTTTGCAGTAGCGCAGAATTCCCCCAGGACTAATTTCCTGCACCCAACTGCTGGCACTTTTTTTTTTTTTTGTTAATTTACTTTTAGTTTTTCCTCCTATTTAATATTGCAACGATATTAAGTAGGAGGCGTCCTAGACGCACCTTTGTTTTTTGCATTGGGAGTGAATACCTAATAGCCTCATTCACATGCATTTGCAGGTGATGAGTGCTATTAGATTCACTCCGCGTTGGACGCACGTTATAGAGGCCCTAATCCCCTTATTGCATAAGGGGATTGGTTAGCGCCTATACAACCCGTATCCAACTGCAGGTTATACAGTGCGCTCGGCTGTATGGCATTGGCCCCATTGTGTGGAACTCGAAGGCCTTAAAGAAGCAGTATGGTTACTATCTGGCAGTATTTCCCAGTTTCTCTTCCAGCAAAAAGCAGATGCCAACTCCCATACATTATAAGAGGGGCTGCAACTGCAGCTCCATGACCTGCTGGATCATTGACACTTACATTGACACCAAGCATTCATAACCCCCATATGCAGTCAGTGTTTTCTTGCTCTTGTGGCTAGTCTCGGAAAAAAAACATTTTACATGGAACAAACAACAACAGGCCCCAGTTTAGGCATAGGCAGCTTCCTAGGGCACCCAATTTTGAAGGTGCTAAATATCCAGGCCAAAGAAGAGCCTGCTTCTGCTTGCTTTAGGTCCATGTGTCAGCTCAGCTTCAAAGGGGCACCATTGTGAGGATGCCAAAATCTTAAATCTGGCCCTATTAATTGTCCGTGTGATTTCAGTGTGGCTGAAAGTCACAGCGTTCTCCCAGCTCCTGTGTCTTTAATTGCATTGAGAGGAGGCATTCCTGGGGGGAGGGGGAGTGTCTTGGTCATGATAGGAAGAGTACATGTAGAGATTGTATTTTCAGTTCTGTGCGTGTACTTCTGTAACAGAATTCTGCCTATAGAAAAAGCTGGTCCAACAGATCACCTTTCATTGTTCCCGTGGCATTTCAAAACTAAAGAACAGGCAATACTTTTGCTTTGAGAATTTGTATGAAGCCAGCTGGTGAAAAAGCATACATGATCTTTCTCCTAATTCGGACAGTTTGAAAATTGTCCCCCCAGAGACATTCCCTCACCTCCGTTCCCTATAGTACCTGAAGCTTCTTTCAGCAGTGGATCCGACACACTAATAATCCTTTCTACTTGTAGCACTGTCTGCTGTCCTTCACCAGTCACACCCTGCTGGGCCCGGGTGCTGGTGTGCTCCGTACTAGCCAGAAGCAAATGTTTGTCATGTTTTAAATTCTGAGGTGGAACAGAACAAACAGAAAACAAGCCCAGCAGGCTTTGTAAATCATCCAGACAGGAAACAGATTTGAGCTGGATTCAAGTTTTCTCAGCCCCCACAACAGAGCCCTCCCTGCCTGCTCACTACAGAAGCATCTTTTGTACAGCAGATCCTAGACCTTAAAGAGAGACCCTGTCAAATTGATACCTACAACTATGCCCAGGCTTTTTAAAATGTTATTTTTGCATTTCTTAAAGTGTGGTTTAAACATTACCATTATAGATACTAAAAGATTTGGGTTAAGGCATGTAGTTTGTGAATAAAAATATGAATTATATTCCAGACAAGACTAAAGAAATTCATAACTTTTTGATTCTTATTTACTTGCTTAATAGGTATCTATCAGGCAAACAAAGAAGGAAGTGAAAGCCATACTTAGTCATAGATTTTCTAGTGCTTTTTAGTGATATTCTATTAAAGTGACCTGAACTTTCCACATATTGATGTTGTTGGGTTATATGCAGGTGAGGTGGGGGGCATTCTTTTTCTATGTTATAAATCTGGAGCATATGCAGATTTGTTGGATAATTTGGGGACTTTATTGTAGAAATTGAAATGGACACTTCAGTTGTTCTGATGACTACTTTTATTCATAAACACTGAATTATTTAAAAAAAAAAAAAAAAAAAAAAAAAAAAAAGTAACTTGAACTTCATTAGGTTCAATTCATTTTCAGTAGCATACCTGCCCAAATTTCGACCTGAATGGTTCATGCTAGAGTATGTTAAGGACATAAGAAATTGCCATATTGGGTCAGACCAAGGTGTCCATCAAGCCCAGCATCCTGTTTCCAACAGAGGCCAAACCAGGCCACAAGAACCTGGCAAGTACCCAAACACCAAGGACATCCCATGCTACTGATGCAATTAATAGCAGTGGCTATTCCCTAAGTAAACTTGATTAATAGCCGTTAATGGACTTCTCCTCCAAGAACTTATCCAAACCTTTTTTGAACCCAGCTACACTAACTGCACTAAACACATCCTCTGGCAACAAATTCCAGAGCTTAATTGTGCATTGGGTGAAAAAGAATTTTCTACGATTAGTCTTAAATGTGCAACTCGCTAACTTCATGGAATGCCTCCTAGTCCTTCTATTATCCAAAAGTGTAAATAACCAATTCACATCTACTCGTTCAAGACCTCTCATGATCTTAAAGACCTCTATCATATCCCCCCTCGGCCGTCTCTTCTCCAAGCTGATCAGCCCTAACCTCTTCAGCCTTTCCTCATAGGGGAACTATTCCATCCCCCCCCCAAGTAACACCCATGGCACCACTATAATTTATAGAAAAACCTGCCCGAATGATGATCTAGCAGACGCCCTATCATCATCCCTACCCAGGCTACTCTGCACAGACCCCGACACAGCTGTAACATCCTGGAACACCCTCACTGAAGACATCGCCAACAAGCTTTGCCCACTCTCCAAACGAGTCATAAACAACTCCGTAAAACCCTCAAAGCCCTGGTACTCTTCAGAATTAAAAACCCTAAAAAACAACCTTAGACAAAAAGAAAGAAAATGGCGCAAGGACCCAACCCCGCAACACTCCACAAGCTACAAAACAGCCCTACACAGCTACAGACTATCCACCCTCAAACACAAGCGAGACTTTTACGCAAAAGAATCCATGACTACAGATTTAACCCAAAAGTGCTTTTCTCATACATTACAAGTCTCACCACTCCTCCCCTCCCCATCATACCAGACACTGAAGCAGCAGCCAAATGTGAAGAACTGGCTAACTACTTCCAAAGTAAAATCTCTAACCTCCTTTCCAGATTCCCACCCTCCAATAACTGTCCTCTCCCCGACCCACCCAGCTTCCTCACATCCTCCCAACCTGCCATGGCCACACTTGACTTCACCTCCGCAAAAGAGATTGGTAATATAGTTCGAAAACTCAAGCCAGCCTCGCACCCCATTGACACCATCCCAACCAAAGCCCTAAAAGCCATCCCTGACACCATAGCTGGAGCCTTAGCAGACATTATCAATTGCTCCTTCACCCACGGGAGAGTCCCTGACTCACTCAAGAATGCAGTAGTCAAACCCCTCCTAAAGAAACCTTCCTTAGACCCAAAAGACCCCTCCAACTTCCGCCCCATATCTAACCTCCCACTCATCTCCAAACTGATGGAGAAAGTAGTCAACTCCCAACTCATGGACTATCTCGATAATCATGAGATCCTTCATGTTTCTCAATTCGGTTTCCGGAAACACTTCAACACCGAATCACTACTCCTCGCCCTATCTGACCACCTCCTCAGAGGTCTAGGCCAAGGCCACAGTTACCTATTGCACTCCTCGATATCTCAGCTGCATTTGACACCATCAGCCATCATCACCTCCTATCACGACTAGAAAACATCGGCATTTCTCGACTAGCCCTTGCTTGGTTCAAATCCTACCTATCTAACAGAAAATTCTCTGTTAAAATAGGAAACAACCTCTCATCCTCTCACACCATATGGCAAGGAGTGCCGCAAGGTTCATCTCTTTCCTCTACACTCTTCAATGTTTACCTAACCCCGCTCTGCCATCTCCTCTCTGACCTCAAGCTCAAGTTCTATCTCTACGCTAATGATGTTCAGATCATTATCCCCATCCACACCTCTATCTCCGATGCCCTAAAGCACTGGGAAAGCTGTCTATCAGCCATCAACTCCCTCCTCACCAACCTACACCTTGCCCTTAACACCAATAAAACTGAACTCCTTCTCATCTCCTCACAACCCGCCTTCACCTCCTCCCAGTCTAATGACCCCAAGCTAAACCCTATCACAACGCAACCATCCATCAGGGACCTTGGAGTTTTCCTTGACCCTCAACTAAATATGAAACTGCACATCAACTCCATTTTAAAAGCTGGTTTCTTTAAACTCAACGTACTAAAAAAAACTAAGACCCCCTACTATACACCCAAGATTTCCGTACAGTGATTCAAGCCACCATAACCTCCAAATTAGACTACTGCAACACACTCCTCCTTGGGCTCCCCCTGTCCACGATAAAACCCTTCAGATGTTACAAAATGTCACAGCAAGGCTCATCACTAACACCCGCAAACACGAAAACATCACCCCCATCCTCAGAGACCTACATTGGCTCCCCATTCTCTCCCGCATCCACTACAAAACCCTTACCATTGTACATAAATCCATCCACGCCCACCACTCCAACTGGCTCGACCTCCCTTTCAAGGCCCCCCAGTCCTCTAGACCCACCAGATCCACCAACAAAGGCACCCTACATGTACCCTCACTCAAAACAGCCCTTCTCACCTCTACTCCCGAACGTGCCCTCTCTGTCGCAGGCCCCACCCTCTGGAATTCCCTCCCCGTGAACATACGCCTTGAACCAAGTGTGATCAAATTCAAAAAGAAACTAAAAACATTTCTGTTTAAACAAGCCTATCCAGAATAGAATACCCCTTCCACTCCATCCCTGCATCATCTCATGCTGACCGCATATTCCTTACATTAAGGAGCAAGTTTGTTAACTTTTTGATTGTTCTTGTTTACGTTTAATCTATCCTTCCATGCTGTTCTTGGTTAACCCTTTCTCCCAGTTCTTATTCCCTGTTAATATGTATTTTCCAAGCCTTTTGTTCATATGTGAACCGGTATGATGTCCCCACTAATACCGGTATATAAGAATTTCTAAATAATAATAATAATAATCATTTTGGTTGCCCTTCTCTGTACCTTCTCCATCACAACTATATCTTTTTTTGAGATGCTGTGACCAGAATTGTACACAGTATTCAATGTGCGGTCTCACCATGGAGCGATACAGAGGCATTATGACATTTTCTATTTTATTAACCATTCCCTTCCTAGTAATTCCCAACATTCTGTTTGCTTTTTTGACTGCCACAGCACACTGAGCCGACGATTTCAATGTGTTATCCATTGTGACGCCTAGATCTTTTTCCTGGGTTGTAACTCCTAATATGGAACCTAACATCGTGTAACTACAGCAAGGGTTATTTTTCCCTATATGCAACACCTTGCACTTGTCCACATTAAATTTCATCTTCCATTTGGATGCTCAGTCTTCCGGTCTTGCAAGGTCCTCCTGTAATGTATCACAATCCACTTTGATTTAACTACTCTGAATAATTTTGTATCATCTGCAAATTTGATAACCTCACTCATCGTATTCCTTTCCAAATCATTTACATATATATTGAAAGCACCTGTCCAAATACAGATCCCTGAGCACTCCACTATTTACCCTTTTCCACTGAGAAAATTGACCATTTAATCCTTCTCTCTGTTTCTGTCTTTTAACCAGTTTGTTATCCACGAAAGGACATCGCCTCCTATCCCATGACTTTTTAGTTTTCTTAGAAGCCTCTCATGAGGGATTTTGTCAAACGCCTTCTGAATATCCAAATATTTATTAACCCCTTCAAAAAAAATGAAGCAGATTTGTTAGGCAAGACTTTCCTTGGGTAAATCCATGTTAACTATGTTCCATTAAACCATGTCTTTCGATATGCTCTATGATTTTGATCTTTAGAATAGTTTCCATTATTTTTCCCGGCACTGAAGTCAGGCTCACTGGTCTATAGTTTCCCGGATCTCCCCTGGAGCCCTTTTTAAATATTGGGGTTACATTGGCCACCCTCCAATCTTCAGGTACAATGGATGATTTTAATGATAGGTTACAAATTTTAACTAATAGTTCAGAAATTTCATTTTTGAGTTCCTTCAGTACCCTAGGATGCATACCATCCGGTCCAGGTGATTTGCTAATCTTTAGTTTGTCAATCTGGCCTACTACATCTTCCAGGTTAACAGTGATTTGGTTCAGTTCGTCTGACTCATCACCCCTGAAAATCATCTCCAGAACTGGTATCTCCCCAACATTCTCATTAGTAAACATGGAAGCAAAGAATTCATTTAGTCTTTCTGCAATGGCCTTATCTTCCCTAAGTGCCCTTTTAACCCCTTGGTCATCTAACGGTCCAACCGACTCCCTCATAGGTTTCTTGCTTCGGATATATTTTAAAAAGTTTTTATTATGAGTTTTTGCCTCTATGGCCAACTTCATTTCA
The DNA here is from genome assembly GCF_901001135.1 of Rhinatrema bivittatum. Classification (NCBI taxonomy): domain Eukaryota; kingdom Metazoa; phylum Chordata; class Amphibia; order Gymnophiona; family Rhinatrematidae; genus Rhinatrema; species Rhinatrema bivittatum. Next base: position 163,231,484 of record NC_042618.1, on the reverse strand, counting down.
AATTCTCTCTTCGCCTGTCTTATCAATGTTTTACACTTACCTTGACAATGCTTATCCTATTTTCTTCAGATGGATGCTTCTTCCAATTTTTGAAGGATTTTTTTTTGGCTAATATAGCCTCTTTTACCTCACCTTTTAGCCATGATGGTAATTGTTTTGCCTCCTTCCACCTTTCTTAATGCATGGAATACATCTGGACTATGCATGTAGGATTGTATTTTTAAACAATGTCCATGCCTGTTGAACACTTTTAACCTTTGCAACTGCACCTTTCAGTTTTTTCTAACTATTTTCTTCATTTTATTTTTATTTATTTATTTATTTTTAATTTTTATATACCGAGGTTCTTATAGAGACTACAAATCACTCCGGTTTACATATAACAATAAACTGCCCAACAGAGATAAGGGGCTTTACAAAGAACAGTGGCACATATGTAACAATATAACTGGATGACAATATAACATAATGATAATAAATATTATAGATTAACATTGTAATTAATAAAATTATGTAATATAATCTGTATAATTTAACTATTTAACTTGGATATAGTGACATAGTAACCATGCCATATGTAAATAATAAGATAAAATGAGTTTTTGAATTTTTGAACTTAGATATTGTAGTCCAGTTGCAGAGGAAAATATAAATAAAAAATAAGACGAATTTTTAGAACTCAAAGATTGTAGTCCAGTTGCAGAGACCTGAAGGTAGGACTTGGTACGTTGACCTAAATTACGGGGATACTTCTTTTTTGGGAAGGCTTTCCGTCTTGGTAGGATTGAGAGACTGGGAAGGCTTGTTGGAAAAGAAGAGTCTTTAGTCTTTTTTTGAACTCTTGATGATTGGGTTCAAGTCTTAGATTTGGGGGGAGCATGTTCCACTGGTGGGGGCCTGCTAAGGATAGCGCTCTTTTGCTCAGTGATGATTTTACTGTTGGGCATGCAGTGTTCCTTTGTAAGCGCTTCTGATTGGTCTAGAAGATGTGTGCGGTTGGAGTTGAGAGCTTAACGTGATGGGAGCTATTTTGTTTGTCGCTTTGTGGATGATTGTGAGTACCTTATAGAGTATCCTTTGTTTAATGGGAAGCCAATGTAGGTTACTAAGGATTGGGGTGATGTGATCTTTTTTGTTAGTGCTTGTTAGAATTCTGGCAGCAGAATTCTGTACCATCTGTAATGGTTTGATCGTGTTGTTGGGAAGACCTAGTAGCAGGGAGTTGCAATAGTCGAGCTTAGATAATATAATGGATTGTAGTACTAGCCTGAAGTCGGAGAAGTAAAGGAGGGGTTTAAGTTTTTTGAGGACTTGCAGTTTGTAAAAGCAGTCCTTTGTGGTATTGTTTACGAACTTTTTTAGGTTAAGATGATTGTCCAGCCATGCTCCAAGGTCTCTGACGTCAGTTGAGAACATGTTATTAGCGTTTGGTAGAGAGAGGCTAGAAGAGATTGTAAGGGGATCTTGAGAGACAATGAGCATCTCGGTTTTATTGGCATTCAATACTAGGTTGAGGCTTGAGAGTAATTCCTTAATGGGCTGTAGGCATTCGTTCCAGTAAGTGATGGTTTTTTGAAGGGATTCTGTAATCGGGAGAAGGATTTGAATGTCGTCTGCATAGAGGTAATGGGTAAGCTTGAGGTTTGAGAGTAGGTGGCAGAGAGGGAGGAGGTAGATATTGAATAGGGTGGGAGAAAGTGAGGATCCTTGCGGGACTCCTTGTTCTGTAAGGATTGGATGCGATTCTTTGTTGTTTATCCTTACTTTGTAGAATCTGTTGCTTAGGAAGGAGTGAAACCATCTGAGGGCTGTGCCTTTGATCCCTATAGTAGCTAGTTGGTCTATAAGTGTAGTATGTTTTACCGTATCAAACGCCGCAGAAAGATCAAGTAGAACCAGCAGGTAAGATTGTTTTTTCTCGAGGTTCACGAGGATGGTATCAGTGAGCGATAATAAGAGAGATTCGGTGTTTAGTCGTTTTCGGAAGCCATATTGAGCCGGGGATAGAATGTTATGATCTTCCAGATATTCTGACAGTTGCTTGTTGACAATTTTTTCCATCAGTTTGGCAATGAGTGGTAAGTTTGCGATAGGTCAGAAGTTAGCTGGGTCTGATGGAGAAGCGTTTGGTTTCTTTAGTAATGGTTTCAGGATTGCCAATTTTAACTGATTAGGAACTAAGCCTTGAGACAGGGATGTGTTGATAATTTCTGCTATTGGTTTTGAGATGGTGTTTGGTATGGCAATGAGGAGATTTGTTGGTAATGGGTCTGATGGGTGTGAGGATGGTTTGAGTTTTTTGAGTGTATTTTCAATCTCCAGTGAAGAAGTGAGCTCGAATGAGTCCAGGCTTGTGTTTTGTTGCGGCACTGTTGTAAGATGGTGTGTTAAGGTGGGGCTGTTTGGATGTAATTGAATGGGTAAGGTTAGTGATTTTTGTCTTGAAGTAGTTGGCTAGTTCGTTTGCTTTGTTGAGAGCTTTGAAAGTTTAGTGTTAGAGCTGCAGATTTACTTATTGTCCCCCTTCCAGTCATTAGTTCAAATTTGATCGATCAAGTGGCCCCTCCACCGTTAACTCTCTCACCAAATCCTGCGTTCCACTAGGAATTAAATAAAAAATAGCTCCCTCTCTTGTTAGTTCCTGAACCAATTGCTCCATGAAGCAGTCATGTATTACATCCAGGAACTTTATGTCTCTAGCAAGTCCTGATGTTACATTTACTCAGTTAATATTGGGGTAATTGAAATCCCTCAATGTTATTGTACTACCAAATTGGTTAGCTTCCCTGATTTCTCTTAGCATTTCATCTTCTGTCTGACCATTTTGTCAGGTGGGCGGTAGTATACTCCTATCACTATACTCTTACCTAACACACATGGGATTTCTGCCCATATAGATTCTACTGAGCATTTAGTCTCTTGTATGATCTTTATCCTGTTGGACTCTATACTCTCCCAGACATAAAGTGCCATACCCCCACCAAGTTGATCCTCACTATCATTGTGATATAATTTGTACCCTGATATAGCACTGTCCCATTGGTTATCCTCCTTCCACCAGGTCTCTGTGATGCCAATTATGTCAATCTCATTTACTTCTATATACTCTCACTCTCCCATCTTACTTCTTAGATTTCTGGCATTGGCATACAGACATTTCAAAGTGTGTTTTTTGTTTGTATTAACAACCTGCTTTTCAGTTGTTAAGGATAATTTGGAAATCTTTAGCTTCGGTGATTTTATACATAATTCTAAATCCCTCATCTGTGGTGTATCCCACTTATATGATTTGTCTTCTGTCTCATCTGTGGTGTATCCCTCATCTGTGGGATACACCACAGATGAGGGATTTAGAATTATGTTTTTGGATATCCAAATGTGGTACTGATAAATAGGATGAGTGATTCAGGCATCACATCGTAATATGATTCAAACTTGACGATGGGGATATCTGTGTAAGATCTTTAATATAGAGTGGTGTTTTCCATCATAGAAGACCAACAACTATATTAAATTTCTGGAGATGTAAAAGAAGTTAAGGGAAAGATTGAGGTAAAAAGTAGAACAGAGTTGAGGGCCATCAGTAGTCGGGTTTAAAATGATATGTTTGTTGGAAATTGTTACTATGTTGAAATGAAGTAGTAAATAACATATCCATATTAGGGATTGATATTGGTTTTATGTAAAAATTGAAAAATTAATATTTCATTGTATTTTCAATAAAGTATTATAATTTTAGTAAAAAATGAAATTTTTGGTATGGTAAATTTATAAGCAGTAGTGCTTTTTTTCCCAAAACATTTTTTGGGAGTTGTTTGCATATATATATATATTTATTTATTAATTAATTATATACCGGGGAGGATTGGAGGGCCAGCATAGAGAATTTTTTTTTTTTTTTTTTTTTTTTTAATCAAAGGAGTACTAAATTGGATATCGTTTCAAGATATCCTGGTCAGTAGTTGGTTATCCAGCCACACAAGGCCAGATAGCTTTGAACCTTGCTGGCCAGTTAGGGTTAAAGTTATTCGACTATATATAGCTGGATAGCTTTAGACGATTATATTCAGCAGGATTGGTACAAACACGAGTGGTCAAGGCTTTCTCCTTTTAAGTGCTTTTATTTACAGTGTCAAACAGTGTTTATTTCACATTTAAATAAACAAAACAAGCCAGCTATATTTCAAGGGACTGCCTTAACCGGCTTACTTACATAGTTTAGTTTCACAATTTCCAAATACAATCAAAACAGGCCAGCTATGTTCCAGGGGCTGCCTTACCCTGCTCACTCATGTAGTTTCAACTTCACATACAATCAGGTTAGCAATATTACAGGAGCTGCATTATCCTGGAGTTCAGGGGGCCTGTCTGAGCCTTCTAGGCCCTGATTCTTATCCTTGCCTGTGGGAATCTCTCTAGGACCATAATCCCTTGCTACACTCCACTTTAAGGTGGATACCTGGAGCCAGTCCTTAAGGTGTCCTGGAGCTCTTAGGTACATACTCTGTCACATGCCATCCCCCTCAGCTCAGCCCTTCTAGGGCGAGTGCCTGCTTGTGCAAGGACTACTTCCCTGGCCCAGTATCCCTGTTCACGCTCTCCTGCTGGAGCTTGATCCACTACAGTCTGTAATACTTGAGCTTGCTTGTATTTCTTCTTTTGCTGTTTTCTTGATACTTGATTAGGTCGCTCTGGACCAGAGTCTTCGCTCTCTAGATCCAGCAGGGCTTGTGCAGGGTGCTCCTCTTCCCCAGAATGGTAGTCTGCCTGCATAAGCCACCGCAGGGCCTATGTCTTCTTGTGCTACTCCATCCTGTTACTGTGAGCTCCATGTGGCAGTGTTGGTCCTGCTCTTTGACTGCCATCCATAAACCTGCCCTCATGGTATGGACAGTCCTTGTCGCTGTGGCCCTTGTGTCCACCCTGGACCCAGGCCTGGCGTTCCAGACTCATTACTCATCCCCTTTCTGAAAACTCCATTCCACTGGCTGCACATCTTGACTCAAGGAGGCTACACCAACTTTGCTGCTTTTCTTGCCTTTTTCCTCTGTCTTCAGTTGTCCTTCTTCTGGACTCCCGGAGTCCTCTTGCTTTATTCCTTCTTTATTTCCTCCTTTGCCAGGTCTCACTGCCTGTTCTTGCAGTTCCTCATTTAGCATGGTGAGTTCTCTAGTAAATTGCATCACTTGGGCCATTTCTGTTGCAATCTCTTGTATCTCAGCCACCAGCTTTAGCCGTTGGCATGGACTCCTGGGATTAGGTTCTCTGGCTTCTCTACCCTGCCAGCCTTCCTGGCTGCATTAATTCCTCAGTCTTTTCCAATTCCTCACTTGTTTTGGACTTACTCTGTTTCTCCCTCCACTCCTGCTCTCGGGAGGGCAAATTACAATGAGATAAAAATACATTGCAGTCCCGACTGGTCTCTTTTTTTTTTTCTTTCAGAGAATCCCTCAGCAACAGAATTTTCCTTCAATGGCCCTGCCCTGTTCAAACACACACAACAAACTTTTCTCTCCCTTTTTTTTTTTTTCTTCTCAAATAAAAGGCAAACCCCCCCCCCCCCCCCCTGCTTGTCCAGCTCTAGCTCGCTGGTCACCTGATCACCTGGACAGGGCTATTCCCTTTAGCCCATTGTAAATTTAAACCCTTCAAATTACTAACGTACTCAGGCCTCAGGGAAGTTCTTTATTTTATCTGTATATATTTTTCTGTCGCTGCTTGTCTGACCTGTGCCTTGCTTAGATCCAGACTCTAGCACAGAATAAAAACTTTCTCTCTCTTTTTCTCTGATTTGAGCACTGTTCTGTGCAGCTATATCTTTCAGAATTTTCTGTAACACAAGCTTTATCACGGTTCCAAACACTTCTTTTCTTGAGACATAGATGTCTGGCTGTGTGCGGCTTAGCCTAGAAAATCCCGAAACTGTCATCATATGTGGCACAAACACCAGTGGTCAAGGCTTTGTCCTGCAAATGCTTTTATTTACCTTGTTAAACATCAGCTTTTCACATTTAAACAAACAAAACAGGCCAACTATATTTCAAGGGGATGCTTACTCACAGGCTGATTCTCAGCAGTAAAGTCCCTTTGGCCCGGAGGGGCGGCTGTCAGCGTGTTTGACAGCCGACGGTCAATTTTGCCGGCATCGGTTCTCAAGCCCACTGACAGCTACGGGCTCGGAAACCAGACGCCGGCAAAATTGAGCATCTGGTTTTCGACCCGACAGCCGCCGGCCGACTTCACATTTTTTTTCTTTTTTTCTTTTTACTTTTTTTACCCTTTGGGACCTCCGACTTAATATCGCCATGATATTAAGTCGGAGGAGTTTTTACTGCTTTTCTGTGCACTTTCCCGGTGCCTGAAGAAATTAGCGCCTATCTTTGGGTAGGCGCTAATTTCTGAAAGTAAAATGTGCGGCTTGGCTGCACATTTTACTTACTGAATCGCGCGGGCATACCTAATAGGGTATTAGGTTCGGCGGGTTGGACGCGCATTTTCCACCCCTTACTGAATAAGGGGTAAGGGAAAATGCGCGTCTAATGACAGGTTAACAGTGTGCTCCGTCGGAGCGCACTATACTGTATCGGCCTGATAGTTAAGCTTCACTATTTCCAAACACAAGCTAAAGAGGCCGACTATGTTCCAGGGCCTGCCTTACCCTGCTCATTCACATAGTTTCAACTTCACAAACAATCAGGTCAGCAATGTTAACATAGCTGCCTTGTCCTGAAGTGCCGGTGGCCTGTCTAAGTGTTCTAGACCCTGATTCTTATCCTCTCATATGGGAACCTCTCTGGGAGCATAATCCTTTGCTACACTCAGCTTTAAGGTGGATTGGGCCAGATACCTGGAGCTGGGCTTTAAAGTGTTTTGGGACTCTTGGATACATACTCTGCCACAGGATTATTTATCCCACTGAATATACAGGACAAGTCATCTGGCTAACTTTAACTGGACAATTTGTCCTCTCGTTGGCTTACTGAATATGGGCCTTGCTGAGTTTAAGGTGGTGATGGGACATCCAGGCAGTAATGTCGGACAAGCAGGCCAAGATCTGGGACTGGATTCCTGAAATTTGTGGTGTAGAGAGGTAAATCCGGGAATCATCAGCATAAAGATGGTATTGAAAGCCATGAAAGGAAATCACAGCATCAAGAGAATTATTATACAGAGAGAAGAGAAGAGGGCCCAGGACAGTACCCTGTGGCACCAATTGATAATGGAATGGCAATAGAGGAGGATCTGTCAGAGGAAACACCAAAAGGGTGATGGGAGAGGTAAGACGAGAACTAAAACAGGACAGAGTCCTGAAATCCAAGTGAGGCCAGAATATCAAGGAGCAGGTGGTGATCAACAGTGTCACAAGCAGCAAATAGGTCAAAGAGGATAAGGACTGAGTAAAGGCCTTTGGTTTTAGGCATAAACAGGTCTTTGAAAACTTTGGCAAAGACTGTTTCTGTGGAATGTGGAGGGCAAGAACCAGACTGGATCAGTAATAGCTTGAGATGAAAGAAAGTCAAGACAGCAGCAGTGAACAGCACATTCAAGTAGTTTGGAAGCAAAAGGGAAGAGAGAGATGGGATGATAGTTGTCAGGACAGGTAGGGTCCAATTAGACTTTGAGGAGTGGTATGATCATAGCATGTTTGAAGGCAGCAAGAACAGTAGCAGTAGAAAGAGATAAATGGAAGATGTGACAAATAGGATGACTGGAATGGATATAGAGCTGAGGAGTTGGTGGGAATGGGGTCTGAAGAACAAGTAGTGAATCTGAAGGAGGAGATGGGCAATATTTTCCACTTTGACTTCAGAAAAGGAGGAGAGAATGGTGAAGGCCAGGGGAAGGATAGAGGAAAATAGGGGAGAGGGAAGTAGAGATGACCTGGTGAAGAACTCAAGACTAATTTTGTGAATCTTGTCAAGGAAGTAGTCAGCCATAGTCTGGGCAGAGAGAGAAGGTGGAAGGGAAGCAAAGGAAGCTTGAAGAGGGAATTGAGTGTGGCAAAGAGACAGCAAGGGTTGGATGCACATAATAGTCTTGCTTGGCAAGTGCAATAGCAGACTGGAAGGAAGTCAGCATGAATTTGAAATGTATTAAGTCTGCATGGGCACAGGATTTTAGCCAGATGCATTCTTCAGAGCAGGCACATGAATGTAGGAAACAAATTCTAGGAGTGAGCCAAAGCTAAGGGTAAGGGGAGGGGCAAGAATGTCTGCAGCAGAGAAGAGTATAGTGTTGTAAGAAGAAACTTCTTCATCAGCTTACTCAGAAAATGTAGTGGAAGAAAATAGAGATGAAACTAGTGGAGAGGATACAAGGGTTGACAGCTTGGAGGTTCCTGAAGATGATGGTGGTGACTGGATGAGCTGTGGGGAAGGATATTTAATATGAAAGGTATCAGATGATGGTCTGAGAGAGGAAGAACTGAGGTGGAGAAGTCTGAGTGATGGCAGTTGGAGGAAAGGACTAGGCCAAGGCAGTGGCCATGCTTGTGACAAGGGCGGTAGAGCAGAGTTGGAGACCAAATGAGGTTAAGGAAAGGAGTTTTGAAGTATAACGTGGAGTTAAAGTTGCCAAGAATAAGCGAAGGGAAAGATGGGTCAATGAAGAAGGAAATCCAGGAATCAGTCTGTGAGAGAGGAGGAGGGAGATTTATCAGGGGGTTGATAAATGACAGCTTCTTGGAGAGGTAGTGGGCCTGAAAAGAAAAAAGAGTGGGAATGAGGTGACAGAAGGGGTTGAAAGGGGAGAGAGCAGCAGTCCAACACCACGGCTTACTGCGCGAAGTGTATGGGAGAAAACATAACCTCTATCACAGAGAGCAGCAACTGAAGCAGAATTCTCAAGGGAAAGCCAATTCTCAGTCAAGGCAAGGAGACGAAGAGTATGAAAGATAAAGAAGTCATGAATATAGGCAAGTTTCTTGGAAATAGAATGGGCATTCCACAGGGAGCACAAGAAAGAAAGAGAAAAGGGAGGATGAAAGGGAATAGTGATAAGACTGGAGGGGAAACAGTTTAATATGTACAGATGAGGTGAAAGTTGCCTTGGAGAGCCAGGATTGAATTTGATATCCCTGATTGAGAGGAGGAGGAGCAAGAGTATACGTAGAAGAGAGGTAGAGGTGTAATGACAGTGTCATGCATGAGATGTCAGGGAGAGTGGAAATGGCTGGATGAGAGGAAAAAAACTTTGAAGTTGAAGAGCAGTGGACAGTGCAAATTACAGAATGGCAGGTGAAATAAAGAATGTATGGAATGAGGAAGGTGGTCTTGGTATTAGTAGTAGTTTGCAGCAGGGAATAAGATTCAGGAGGATTAGCATCAGGAAGAGAAAATGCAGTACAGCCATAGAAAATAGAGGCCTGCAACTTCCCCAGTACCTGGTCAGCTGCTTGAGGAATATGGGATGGGAGCAGCTCAAGCCCAAGTTGTCAGTCCCCCGAGGCAGTCACCAAGGCAGCTGGGAGATGGGCCGCAATCTCCCCAGTATCTAGCTGGCTGCTCAGGGAGCACAGGGTGGGAGCAGCTTAGGCCCAAGGGGGGTTGTGATGACTTCTGGAGTTGACCACCAAGGCAGCTAGGAGAAGTAGGCAAATGGACGCAACCTCCCCAATACTCCTTATAGCACTTTTTTTTTTGTTTTGATAAAAGTGAGGGACCCTTAGATGCAGTTTTGAATTAAGAGGTGATTCTCCCTTATAATGGGGAGATGTTGGCAACACATTTTCCCCCTCACTGTCATATACTGTAAATGTATATGTACACACAGCATATGGAGAATACAACTGCATCATACCTCTAGCATTTCTCTCATGAAGAATGAAGCTTCCACCCTTTCCCTTCAAGGGCTTTGTCTCTCAGGAGTACTAGCATTTATTTATTTGATTTATATTCTGCTTTTCAGCCACTTCAGAGTGGATTGCATTCAGATACTGTAAATATTTCCCTGTTCCCAGAGGGCTCACAAGCTAAGGGCCTGATTTACTAAGTATTTTTCTCATAGATACAGTCTGGGAGAAAAGCCTTAGTAAATTTGCATCTGACGCAATGGAGGGTGAAGTGATTTACCCCAGATTGTAAGGCGTGGCAGTGGGATTTGAACCCTGGTTTCCCTGGTTTGTAGCCCACTGTGCTAACCAATAGGCTGCTACTCTTCTCCAAAAGAGACTAATTCATTTTTCTCAAAAAAGCCATACCACATTTCTTCATCTTACTGAACTATAAAAAAAACAAAAAAAACCCCTAATAAAACTGAAATAAAACTTGGGGGTGGGGAAGACAGAGAAACATTCCCTGCCACACACCCTGGCTCAAGGTGATTGGGACCCTTCCCCTGTCACACACCTGGAGCCAACGTGACTATCCCCATAGCCTATGATACTGTCTCTACTAATCTAGATCTTGTGTGTCCTTTAAATCAGAGGAGATTGCTAAGCACAAGGGACCCCCAGTTTTCACCCAAGAGGAGAGATACAAAATGGTGCAGGCCATCAAATGGGTGGATGAAATCGTAGCAGGTGCTCCATATGTGACTACGTTGGAAACCTTGGACAAATACAACTGTGACTTCTGCGTGCATGGAAGTGAGTGGGATTCCCTCCTTGATTTCACTCTGTGCTGGTGCTGCTGCTTTGCACTCTTAGTCCCTCCATCTCCCATCTCCTCTGCCCCTGCGCAGCATTTGCTTTCCTCTAAGTCTGTGGCCTTGACACCCGGTGCCTGGAGACATTGTTCAGTTTAGGCCCTGCTCTTCTATGTTTGTAAACTCTTCTTGTGTAATGTACAGTAAGAGCACTGTCCCCTCCTGCCTCCCATCATCTTTCCGTACTGGTTATTTTTTTCTGGGCTCAGCTGCTCCCCACACTTCTTTGCTGCTTTGGCTTGTCTTAATTGCCATAAAGAACTGTGTCTGTGATCATCTCGACCAGCTGGCCTTAACTCCAGGGGTGCCCCGTGTGGAAAAGGGAGTGGGTCTTCAAAAGTCTTGCTGTCACTCCATTCATTTCTAGGTCCCCTTTAGGGGTGACAAGTCACAGGTTTCTGTATATCGTTCAGAAGGAGTGGCTATGCTCCTTTTTTCCTTTAAGGGGAAGAAAAAATTGTTTCCTTGTTGTGACCATAATGCAAGAGGATGGATGATCTGTTTTTGGCTGGTGATCTGTTACCTCACTCTCACCTTTTAGCTCAGGGATAAACCTAATTTTTTACTCCAATAGATTCTTATACAGAGTTGTAATGTTTCTTTCTTTGCAGATGATATCACATTAACTATTGATGGCAAAGATACATATGAAGAGGTGAAGAAGGCTGGGAAATACAGGTGAGGGGAGGTGGGTAGGCAAGAGTAATAAGCAAGAGTGAGAGAGGGAAGGGAGTGGACATAAGGTTAGAGGTAGAGGAGAGAAACATGGCAGAAGAGGATGGAGAAGGAGAGCACGAAGGGAGGGGAACAGAGATCAGGGTGAAGGGAGACATATTGAGGGAGGGGTAAGGGGAAGCTCTACAAACAGATAGCACTAGAGAGCAGGGAGAGGGAGAACACGATGCAGCAGGAAGATTATAGTGTTTATGGGAGAGCAATAGGTCAGAGGGTGGTGCTGAGTGAGAGAGGGAAAGCAGCAGAGGGAGGGATAAAAGAGGGAGATGAAAGGAGGCAGGTGAAGTAAGGAAACAGGAAGAGAAGAAGATGTAAAGGGGGATTGGAGAAGGTGGCCGCTGGTCCATGAAAGTGTGGAGTAGGAGAAGGGCAGAAGATGGCATGAAAAGGGAGGGAGAGCTGGAGGTAGGAAGGGAAGGAGGGCCCCAGGCAGATATCTTACTCTTTCTGGTTTCATTAGTTTCTGGAAATGTCTGCAGTGGCGAGTGAGGCCAGGCTTTGTGGTCCAAGAATGTCAGGGCTTTTCCTATCCTCATCATGTCTCGTTAGGAATGGGAGGAAGACAATAGTACTAGAAGTCACATGCATCCAATCTATAGACCAGTGTTTCCCAACCAGCATGCCATCACGTGTGATAAGGTGTGCCATGGAAGATTCGTCATTCCCTGTACGTACCCGGATCAGTCCAGACACCTGGGTTTTGCCTCCCCTCCAGCAGATGGAGACAGAGAAGTTTTTCAAAACAACCCTGCCATATTTACCAAAGTGCTACCCACAGTCCCTCAGTCTTATTCTGTCTCCAGCAGATGGCGGAGGTGCAAAACCCTCAGTCTCTTGTGATTTAAAAAAAAAAAAAAAAAAAAAGGGGGGGAGTTAGGAATAGTTTGCAAATTAGAGGCTTGTGTTCCTTTATTTCTTAAAAAAAAAACAAAAACCTAAAAACAGAAAGAAGACGAAGGAAGCTCGTGGAGAAGGCCTGTCAGTCTCTCAGGGGGTTGTCAGGGCCTGATGGGACCATCCTCCCTGGTCGAGGCAGCTGCTGAAAAGGGTAGAGGGCCCTGTCACGTTGGATTAGCAGCACTGGGGTGATACCGGGGAGCCCAGCTCACTCACCACAGCCAGAGCAGGAGCTGTCCAGAACCAAGGACAGCGTGTGAGCAGGTTTGAGTAACTTAAAATAAATAAATAAATAAATAAATAAAAATCACTTTCAACTTTTTGCTGCGCCGGCTCTCCGGTACTTTCACTTGCCCCCCCCCCGAACTGCGCCGCTGTCTTTCTTAATTTTTTGCCGGGTTTGGTAGCGCATTTGGTCGCTTTAGTTTTCCCGGGTCTGATCATGCCTCGTGGCTCCTCCTGCCACGCGGTTATCTTTCGCGCGAAGGCCTCTGCGCTCCCTGCTTGCAAGGCGGTGAAGGACCCTCCATTTCTCCTCAGGAGGGTCGGATTCAAGCCCCAAAGTCGGCCACGCGGTCCCGGACGGGTCGTTCAGAGTCAGCTGAGCCGTTCCCAATGAGCGCGGGAATGGCGGCCATTTTGGGATCGCTTCAGGCAGTTGCGCGGAATGCGGTGGGGAGTTTACCCCCTTCGCTATCTCCACAGTACATGCCTTCGGGGGAGGGGGGGCGCTCCTACAGGTCCAGCCGCTCCTTTAGTTGAGGATAGCCCTGAGGGAGCTGCAGATTCCTCGTCTGATTCCTCCTTTTCTTCTGAATTCATGCTGCTGATGCACAAGACTTTTAAAGCCAAAAAGACATGGAGAAGGCAGGCTGCAGAGAAGATTTTGTTCCCACCTTCATACAAAAGGTCCCGACAGCGCTCCGGATCTAGAGGGGAGGCTGAGCCACTTAGGTGTAAAAGATCTTTGCGTGTGGGGCCAGTTCAGCGGACATGGACTCTTCTTCTCCAGGGACACCAGATCCCTAGTCCCAGCCCCCCGGGGGGGGGGGGGCAGATGGAGACCCTGACCCTCAGCCCAATTTAAACCGGGGAGTTCAAGTGCTGGAAGGAGATAATCCAAAGGTGGTTCGTCTCTTTAAGAAAGAGGAGTTGAATCCGCTTATCCCGGTCATTCTGGGGGAGTTAGGATTGGAAGCATATCAGGCGGAGTCTCGGTTGGGGGTGATGGATCTGGTATTACTGGGTCTCAGGGGTCCTGCAGTTTCTTTTCCTTTCCATTTCTCGGCAATGGACCTTCTATTTAGAGAGTGGGACACTCTGGATTTGGGGTTGAAAGTCAGTAAAGCAATGGACAAGTAATATCCTCTGCCAGAGGAGGCTTTAGATCTGCTGAGAGTTCCGAAGGTGGATGTAGCGGTGTCTGCAGTCACCAAGAAGTCCACTATCCTGGTTACGGGAGCGACGGCCCTCAAGGACTTGCAAGACAGAAAGTTGGAGTTGCTGCTCAAGAAGGTGTTTGAGGTGTCTGCACTAGGGGTCCAAGCAGTGATGTGCAGTAATTTCGCGCTGTGTGCAGGTCTTTGCTGGGCCTAGCAACTCCAAGCCAATACTGACCTCTGAGGGGAGGCTAGCCAGGCGAACCGGCTGGAGGTGGTCATCGCGTATAGCGCAGATGCTCTCTACGATCTGCTGCGTACGTCGGCCACATCCATGGTGTCTGAGGTTTCCGCGCGCCGGCTTCTCTGGCTACGGAATTGAGCTGCAGATATTTCGTTCAAGGCCCACTAGGTTCCCTTCCTTTCAAAGGAAAGTTGTTGTTCGGTAAGGAATTGGAGGACATGATCCAATCTCTTGGAGAGAACAAGGTTCATAAGCTACCGGAGGATAGGCCCCGGTCAAGAGGATCGTTTACAGCTCGGTCTCGGTTCCGTGGTAATCGGAGACCTCGACCGGCACGGTCATCGGGGTCCTCCTTTCGGCCTGGTTCCACCAGACAACAATCGTGGCCTCAGTTCTTTCAAGGCAGACATTTTGGCAGGCCAGGTAACCCCCCGTTGAAGGCGGGGGCTAAGGCTTCACAATGAGATACTGCCGGTCCATCCCTCGGTACCCATCCTCCACCAAGTACCAAGCGTGGGAGCCAGACTATCGCTCTTCTTCGAGGAATGGACCAAATTAACGTAGGACCAGTGGGTTCTCACCGTGATAAGTCGAGGTTACGCTTTATTTATTTAATTTATTTATTTAAAATCTTTTCTATACCGTCGTTAAGCTAGTTGCCGCCACAGCGGTTCACAATAAGGCACATAATTTAAAACTTCAATGTGTTGAATTATATTAACTTAACAGGTGCCATCAAAATACTGTAACATAGTTTCATATTAAATATTACTTAGTGGTGGTGATAAGTCATGTCAACTTTAAGTATATCGGCTATAAGATAAATTAACACTTAAGTATGGTCCTCTGTTTGCAATCTAATAGAGGGTAAAGTAAGATAAAATATATACACACACACCATTTGAGTAAGCTGATGTGTGTGTGTGTGGGAGTTCTTCGGACTGCATCATACAATTCTCTGGATTCTACTCTTCATTCCCTTTGTGGTATGCTTGCTTAAATAGTCATGTTTTTAAACTTTTTTTGAATGCTTTGATGTCTCTTTGTGTTCTGATTTCTAAAGGCATTGTGTTCCATATTATAGGACCTGCTAGGGATAGGGCCCTATCCCTTACTTGCGTTAGTCTGGCTGTTTTTACTGAGGGAATAGTTAGTAGGGCTTTGTTTGCTGATCTCAAGTTTCTATTAGGGACGTGTACGTGAAGGGCTGTGTTCAGCCATTCTGCCTTTTCATCGTGTATTAATTTATGTATGGTGCAAAGAGTCTTGTATTGAATTCTTTGTTCAATGAGTAGCCAGTGTAGTTCAATTAGGGTTTTGGTGATATGGTCTCTTTAACTTTTACCGGTTAAAATTCTTGCAGCTGTGTTTTGTAATACCTGTAGAGGTCTTATCGTGGTGTGGGGTAATCCTAGTAGAAGGGCATTACAGTAATCAGTGCTTGAAAAAATTAATGCTTGTAGTACTGACCGGAAGTCATTTGGTGTTAGTAGTGGTTTAAGTCTTCTGAGAGTCATAAGTTTGGCATAACCTTCTCTTACTTTTAGAGATATATGTTGTTTCATACTTAGTTCTGTATCGATAATCACTCCAAGGTTTCGTACTTTCTCTGCTAGTTGTATTTTTTGGTTGTTATTGATTGTGATAGGGTTTTGAATGATTGTGATTTTTTTTCGTTCAAGATGAAGGAATTCTGTTTTCTCTATGTTAATAACTAATTCCATCTGGTTTAAGAGCTGTTTTATTATATCTAGATACATGTTGGCTAAGACTAATGTTTTCTCAATTGAGTCATTAATTGGAAGTATTAGTTGAATATCGTCAGCATATATGTAGTGTGAGATGCCCAGACCAGCTAGTAGGTGGCATAACGGCAGCATGTATATGTTGAATAGTGTGGCAGATAGGGCTGATCCCTGCGGAACTCCTGTTTGAAGGTTTATTCTTTTTGACATTGCTTTTTTGATTTGCACTTGGAAATATCTGTTATCTAGGTATGATTTGAACTATTTGATTGTTGTGTTGCATAGTCCTATTTCTTCTAATCTATTTAATAGGAGCTCATGATTTACTGTGTCAAATGCCGCTGATAGGTCCAGCATTATTAGAATGTAATGTTTACCGCTGTCGAACCCTCTCATGATGTTATCAGTTAGCGTAAGTAGTAGTGTTTCAGTGCTATAGTTTTTGCGAAATCCATGTTGTGATGGGTACAGAATATTATTGTCCTCTAAGTGTTCTGCTAATTGATTTTGTACGGTTTTTTCTATTAATTTTGCAATTAGTGGTAAGTTTGATACTGGTCTATAATTGCTCAGGGTGAGTGGATCGCTGTTCTTTTTTTTTAAAATTGGTTTTGCTATTGCTCCTTTTAGTGAATCTGGCATGTTTCCTTCATTTAATGATAGATTAATGATTTTTGTTAAAGTCAGAGAGATTGTGGTGGCTAGTTTTTTTATATCTGTGGTGGGTATTGTGTCATATGCATGTGGGGCAGGGTTTAGTTTTTTTTAGCATCGGTTCAACTTCTATTTCGGATATTTCACTGAATGTTTCCCATTGTTTAACATCTCTTTTTTGCATTTTGATGTTTTGTTTAGTTATTCTTGGAATCTTTGTTTTTAGGTTTGTAATTTTGTCATTAAAAAATGTAGCTATCTCATTGCATCTATTTACTGGAAGGTTTTGTGAAGAGTCAGATGTATCATTTGTGAGATTTTTTACTATGGTAAACAAGGCTCTTGGGTTGTTTGCAAATTTCTCAATTTTTGTGCTATAATATTGTTTCTTTTATATGGTGTCCTCGGGACAAGTTCCTGATCTCTCCCTGCACATACCGAGAAAAACGAGAGGTTGTACAAGGCACGCTCCAGCGCCTTCTGAACTTGGGGGCTATAACGCCGGTTCCGTCTGCAGAATTACACAGGGACGCTACTCCATTTACTTCATAGTCCCAAAAAAGGAAGGAACTTTCCACCCAATCTTAGATCTCAAAAGAGTCAACCGATGTCTTCGGGCACCGCGTTTCTGGATGGAGACTCTTCGGTCCGTCATTGCCTCCGTACATCAAGGAGAGTTCCTAGCGTCTCTGGATCTCACGGAAGAGTCTCTCAATATCGGCATCTGGTCGTCTCACCAGAGGTTCCTCAGATTCTGCATGCTGGGAAAACACTATCAGTTTCGGGCTCTGCCGTTCGGACTCGCCACTGCTCCCAGAACATTCACCAAGGTGATGGTGATGGTGGTGGTGTCAGCGCAACTCTGGAGGGAGGGCTTCCTAGTGCATCCCTACCTGGACGATTGGCTGATTTGGGCGAAGTCCGAGGCTCTGTGTCAGGCGGCTATCAGCCGGGTGCTACAGCTGTTGCGTTCATTCGGCTGGGTGGTCAACCTTGCCAAGAGTCGTCTAGTCCCTTCGCAGTCTCTGGAGTTCCTGGGAGCCCTGTTCGACATGGCACAGGGGAGAGTATTCCTCGCCACAGAACGGGTAGTCAAGCTTCAGGGACAGGTGAGGGACCTGTTTTCCACACAGATGCCTAGGGTGAAAGAGTACTTGAGAGTCTTGGGATCCATGATGTCCACTCTGGAGTTGGTACCCTGGGCCTTCGCTCATATGTGTCCCTTACAATCAGAATTGCTGTCCCACTGGAACCCAGTGACAGAACAGTTTCATCTACCGCTTCCGCTTTCGGACTCCGCGAGAGTCAGTCTAAACTAGTGGCTTGTCTCGGCACATCTGGAACGTGGAGTTCCCCTGGTCATGCCCGACTGGATGGTCGTCACCATGGATGCCAGTCTCTCCAGCTGGGGAGCGGTTTGTCTGGGAAAGGCGGTGCAGGGGCAGTGGTCCAGGGAACAATCGCAGTGGTCAATCAACCATCTGGCGACCAGAGCCGTGGCTCTGGCATTGGAAGCCTTCCTCCCGCTCCTTCGGGGGAAGTCTGTCCGAGTCTTGTCAGACAATCCAATCACGGTGGTCTATATCAATCACCAAGGAGGAACCAAGAGTCATCTGGTGGCGATGGAGGCACAACAGTTGATGACCTGGACGGAACAGCATCTCGTCAGCATTGCGGCTTCTCACATTGCCAGGGTGGACAACGTACAGGCAGACTTCCTCAGTCACCACCATCTCGATCCCGGAGAGTGGGAGTTGGCCGACGAGGCTTTTCAGCTCATCTGCAAGCGGTGTGGCACGCCATGCATGGATCCGATGGCCACATTCCAGAATGCCAAGGCTCCACGGTTCTACAATCTGCGCAGAGAGACAGGAGCCGAGGGGGTCGATGCCCTGGTACTTCCCTGGCCGACAAACATTTTGCTGTATGTGTTTCCTCCCTGGCCGCTGATAGGAAAGGTGATCCGACGAATAGAGCTCCATCCGGCGGAGGTGATTTTTAGTGGCTCTGGAGTGGCCGTGGCGTCCCTGGTTTGCAGATCTGCTCAATCTGGCCGCCATGGAACCTTGTCATCAAGGCCCCGTCTGTTTGAAAGAGGCGGATTGCTTCTGTCTAGCGGCATGGCTTTTTAGAGGCAATGGTTGAAGAATAAAGGTTATTCGGACACAGTAGTGGCCACGTTGTTGAGGTCGCGAAAACAGTCTACTTCCCTAGCGTATGTCAGAGTCTGGAAAGTTTTTGAAGCGTGGTGTATGGATCGCTCGGTAGATCCTACGCGGGCGTCGGTCTTGGACATTCTAGGCTTCCTTCAGACTGGTCTTTCTAAGGGTCTCTCTTGTAGTTCCCTACGGGTACAGGTGGCGGCGCTCGGTTGTCTCCAAGGTAAGGTCCAGGGGGTGGCGTTGGCATTGCAACCTGATGTGGCGCGTTTTCGTAGAGGGGCAAAGCACTTACGTCCTCCGCTATGCCATCCGTGTCCTTCCTGGAATCTTAATTTGGTACTTTCGTCCTTGTGTGCGCCGCCTTTTGAGCCTCTCAAGCGGACAACGCTGAAGAATCTCATGCTGAAGGTGGTATTCTTGGTCGCCATCTCATCGGCCCGTCGGGTGTCTGAATTGCAGGCATTGTCGTGCATGGAGCCTTTCTTGCGGATTTCAGATTCAGAGGTGTCCTTGCAGACAGTTCCCTCCTTTCTCCCAAAGGTGGTGTCTTTTTTTTTCACTTGAATCAGACGATTGAGCTTCCCTCTTTCTCAGAGGTGGACCTCTCGGATCCTGTAGCAAAGGATTTATGGAAACTGGATGTCCGCAGGGCTGTGATCCATTATCTAGAGGTAACAAATCCTTTCCGTGTCTATGACCATCTCTTTGTGTTGTGAAGTGGTCCAAAAAGGGATAGTATGGCCTCCAAGACGACGATAGCTCGCTGGCTGAAGGAAGCTATCTGTTCCGCGTATTTGCTGTGTGGTAAGACGGTACCGGTGGGGCTTCGCACCCATTCTACGCGGTCACAGGCAGCGTCTTGGGCGGAATGTCATCAGGTCTCACCTCAAGAAATTTGCAGGGCGGCTACTTGGAAATCCTTGCACACTTTCGCTAGCCATTCATTACAGGTTGGATGTTCAGGCTTCTGATTCCGGGGTTTTGGAGAAGGAGTGCTCCGTGCTGGCCTCTCCGGCTCCTATCCTCGGTAAGTTGGCTCTGGTATATCCCAGGTGTCTGGACTGATCCGGGTACATACAGGGAAAGGAAAATTTAGTTTCTTACCTGATAATTTTCGTTCCTGTAGTACCACGGATCAGTCCAGAGCCCCGCCCTATATCTGTGTACACTTAAGTAACGGAGAGTCCACTCATATAAAGTTTTTTTTGTCTGGTTGTTTACCATGCATTATCGCTTGTTCTATTGGTTCTGCGAGTTCTGTTCCCGGTTGGGGTTTTCAATGAGCCTTATGTTAGTTTTATTCCTTTCTGCTTTGACATTACGTAAGACTTGAGGGACTGTGGGTAGCACCTTGGTATATATGGCAAGGTTGTTTTGAAAAACTTCTCTGTCTCCATCTGCTGGAAGGGAGGCAAAACCCAGGTGTCTGGACTGATCCAAGGTACTACAGGTACGAAAATTATCAGGTAAGAAACTAATTTTCCTTTGCCTGATGCTCAAGTCCAGACCAATGCTTGGTCTTTGCTGTCAGCACCTCACAGTAAAAAGACACCAGCATGGCTCTCAAACATGATGGAGTTCCTTTCTGAACATGTGTACAGTTGTGCATGCCTCTCCTTCCTAGCTACAATATTAGCTCCAGAGTACAGTAATTAATAGGCAGTATTCAGTCAAGCCTGGATTTGTTTATAAGCATTTAATAGTCCGCCTTTTCCTAAAGATAACAAGGTATTGTATATGTAAGTGATGGATATATACAGATATGACAAATATGAGATGGATTTCTAATAAATATATAAGAATTGGGTATGTTAGATAGGAATAAGGAAGTGGGTGCATTTGGTATAAATTGCACATATATAAGTAAGAAGAATGTTAAACATTAGTGGTGTGATAGCTATTAAGAATCAGTTATGCACAGGCATAGTAGGCCTATGCCTTGGGCAGCAAAATAGAGGGGATTGCAAAATTCCCAGCCCCCACAGTCCTGCAGGCCTCCAGTCCCATCCTTTCTTATTCACACCCCCCCCCCCCCCCCCCCGCAGCACTCAGATTCTTTGCTGATGCTGCTGTTCTGAAAGGCAGCATACCCATGGGGATTGAGTTAGCCCTTGGCCCCCATGCTCAGAGATCCCACCTCCTGCAAGGAGGGACCATCATTTGGGCTGTGAGGATGGAGCCATAAGCTGACTCCTTCCCCGTGCGCACGCTGTCTGTTCAGAACAGCAGCACTAGAACCAGAAATCCTGAGATCAGTCAGTAAGGAAGCAGCAGGAACTGATAGGAGGGTAAAGAAATACAGATGGGAAGAACTGAGAGAGAGAATCTGTCCCTGAGAGATACATGTCTTCTAAGGTGTTGGGGGGCTTCAGAATACAAGAGGTCTGGGGAGGAGAGGGAATGGCAGCACTGATAGTGTCTAAGATGACAGAATAAAATTCATCGCTGTATGCTGGGCATGGACAACCAGGCTCCACTTTGGACAGAGCATACATCACCACCTCCTCTTTTCCTTCCTGAGCCTCTTTCAAGTCCTTCCTTCCTTTCTCATTTCCTTGCTGAATGAGACAGGGAAGAGAGTACATTGAGTACTGGATGCAACTCACTCAGAATTGGAAGCAGCAACAGTGGCGGATCTCTGGTATCCAAGAAAACTATAATAGAGCTGGCTGCCTGCACTGCACAGATCTTTTCAAGCACTTGTATCTAGAAGGAGCTGGAGACCTGGGAGTGGGGATGTCTGCTTACAGGGAAGAACTGAGAGCACGGAATAGAGGGAGAAGAACTCCAGGCATGGTTGGGAGCAGGGATCTACAGGCAGCAAGGAATCAAGGGAGCAGGTGCATCATCAGTGTAAGGCGTGATGGGCCCAGGTTAAGATAATAGCTGAAAGTGAAGCAGAAGGAGCGAGAGGAGGGTGCCTTAGACAAGACCCCTCTTTGCACAACAGTGAATCCAAAATGTGGCTGAAACCCAAGATAATGTTGCTGAAAAAATGGGCTGAAGCTGTGGGTAACCCACACCTACAACTTGTAATTTAGCCTCAGGTATGAGAAGAGCCATCAGGGGAAAATTCACGTTTAACAACTGGAGGAACAAAACTAGCAGCGGTTATCTGCATGCTATGTGCACATGTCTGTGTGTATTTTTTTCATATTTTTATAGACATTGAATTGTATTTTTTGATGTAAACAAAATTAGGTTTACTTTTAAGTGCTTCTGTTTTTTGATTTTAGACCCACACTCTCTCTGTCTCTGTCTCTCTCTCTTTCTCTAATGACCTGACAAACCTGTGTCAGGGCAGGAGGCTCTGGTGGCTCCCCCATAGTACCAGTTTTAAGTGGCTGTGTGTATGCATATATAAGCACACACAGCCATTTGGAGCCCTGGGAGGCATCAGAGGATTATATATGCATACATGGGAATAAGACAAGTAGGAAGGGTCAGCAGTTGCAGTCTATCTTTAAATATGGGCATTTAAAAAAACATGCATTAAACACAGTAGTGCAGAACCTTCTGCAGGTTTTCACTTCTTTTCCTTTCCTAATATTTTATGTAGTACTGGTGTGTTTTTTAAGAAGAGGAATCATGTAGATAGCTCCTGTGCTATAGATCATGTTGCATGGATGCAGCAGATTTGTGTTTGATTTTTTTGCAGGGAGTGCAAGCGCACGCAAGGCGTCTCCACCACAGACCTAGTGGGCAGAATGCTGCTCATGACCAGAGCACATCACAGCAACATTGTAAGTAGCCATATCATGCGTCGGGAACTTGTCTGGTGTCTTTTCTGTATTTACAAGATAGTCTGTGGATTTAAGGATTGTTGCAGATTCTTATCTTAATGTTTTTATATGAATAAATGTTGAAACCTCATGTAATTTGCTTGGGCATTCTCGAGGCACAGTATGAACAAGTACCTTGGATCAAGCCGATTAGCCCTGAATGATATAACCAGGTGCACAATTAACTTTCTCTTTTATTTAAAAACTAGAAATTGGTATGCCTGCTTACTTACAGAGATAATACAATTGTATGCAAAAGTTTAGATACTTGTGGTTAAATTGTATTCTTCAATGAATCTCTAAGTGAACAAAAGCTGACACAACCTCTATATGGTATAAAGTTAAACATGACATCTTTCTGCAATTTTTAATGAAAAATTGGTATTCATTTTTTATTCTATTTTCAGCAAACATGAGCTCCTCTAAGCAGCTGTCTGAGAATTTGAAAATGAAGATAATTCATCTTTATAAAGCAGGGAAAGGCTATAAAAAAATCTCTAAATGCTTCCAGCTAGCAATTTCAACTGTCAGAAACATTATTAAGATATGGAAGTTACTTGGACCTGTTGAGGTCATAAGAACATAAGAACTACCGGACTGGGTCAGACCAAGGAACAATCAAGCCCAGTATCCTGTTTCCTTCAGTGGCCAATCTAGGTTACAAGAACCTGGCAGGATCCCAAATAGTAGATAGATTCCATTCTGGCAAGGCAAGATCTGGAAGACCAAGAAAGATTTCTGATAGAACTGCCCAAAAAATGATCAGATTTGCAAAACAGAATACACAGATAGAAACATAGAAACATGATGTAAGAAAAAGACTGTATGGCCCATCTAGTCTGCTCATCCGTCCAATTAATTTAGCATTATAATTTCCATCCCTTCCTTAGAAATCCTCTGTATTTATCCCATGCTTTCTTGAATTCAGATACTGTTTTTGTTTCCACCACCTCCACTGGGAGGCTGTTCCATGCATCTACCACCCTCTCTGAAAGAAATATTTACTAAAACTCATCGCATGACCCTCATTCTAGAGCCTCCTTTGCATTGAAAGAGGCTCACCTCCTGTGCATGAAAGTCTTTGAGATATTTGAATGTCTCTATCATATCTCACTATCTCATCTTTCCTCCAGGATGCTTTAGAACGAAGACCGCTGACCATTTTAGTAGCCACCCTCTGGACCAACTCCATCCTGTTTTATATCCTTTTTAAGGTGTAGTCACCAGAATTGTACACAGTATTCCAAATGAGGTTTCACCAGGGACCTCTACAGGGACAATATCACCTCCCTTTTTCTGATGACCTTCCTCTCCCTGTGTAGCCAAGGATCTTTCTGGCTTTTACTGTTGCTTTATCAACCTGTTTGGCCATCTTAAAGTTATCATATACAGTTACCCCCAGATCACTTCTCTTCTCTGCTTAGATGAATTTCAACTCCAGTACTGTATCTATCTTTCTATCTTTCTCTGGGATTTTTGCATCCTAAATGTAAAAATCCAAAGCTTAGACCATTCCTCAAGCTTCACTAGATCCTTCTTCATGTTTTCCACATCTTCCTGGCTGTCCACCCTGTTATGGATTTTTGTGTCATCAGCAAAAAGACAAATCTTTCCCGATAATCCTTCGGGTTATGTCACTCATAAATTGTTGAAAAGGACCGATCCCTGAGACACACCGCTAGTAACATCCCCCTCCTCAGAGAAAACTCCATTTACCACAACCCTTTGTTGCTTCCCACTCAGCTAGTTTCTAATCCAGTCAGTCATTCTAGGATCCATACCAAGGGCACTCATTTTATTTACAAGTCTTCTGCGCAGAACCGTGTCAAAGGCATTGCTGAAATCCAAGTACACTACATCTAGCGCGCTCCCTTGATCCAACTCTCTGGTCACCCAATCAAAGAAGTTGATCAGATTCTTTTGACAAGATTTACCTCTGGTAAAACCATGCTGCCTTGGATCTTGCAATCCACTGGATTCCAAAAATTGCCCTATCCTCTGTTTTAGCAGCGATTCCATTAGTTTGCTTACCACAGAGTTCAGACTAACTGGTTTGTAGTTCACAGCCTCCTCCTTCCACTTTTATGAATAGGCACCACATCTGCCCTTTTCTAGTCTTTTGAGACTACTCCATACTCTAAAAATCAATGAAAAGGTCAGCCGGTGGAGCTGCCAGGACATCTGTAAATTCCCTTAGTACCCTCAAATGTATCCCATCCAGCCCCATCCCCTTATCTGCTTTTTTAGTTAGATCCTCACAAACACACTGTTCCAAAAATAGATTGTTTACCTCACTTCCAGTTTTATTTGTGTTCATTTTATGTGGTCCTGTTCCAGGCCCTTCCACAGTGAATACTAAACAGAAATATTTGTTAAGCAATTTTGCTTTTTCCTCATGAGCCTCTACATACTCCCCCCTTCACCTTTGAGTCTTACAATACCACTTTTGAATATCACACGACCCCAGGCGCCCTCTACAGCTTGGCGCCTGGGGACCTTGGCCCACTCATCTCGCTATGCCACTGCCCACAGAACAGTGTTGCTTACACAACAGTGATCTGCATGGGAGAGATGTCAGAAGAAAACTTTTCTATGATTTCATCACAAAAGTCATTATCTAAATTATGCAAACCAAAACCTTGATAAGCCTGAAACGTTTTGAAATAAAGTGCTTTTTTATTATTTTTTATTTATGCATTTTAGAATACAATCAAAAAGACTTTACAGATATTTTGAATGTTTAAATACGGTAATAAATTCTTTCAAAATCAGTTACAATAGTTATCTGTATTTGAAAAGAAGAAACAATTAATGAGGTAAACCTCAAGAAGTAAGGAAGGGAACAAAAGCGGTTATAGGTAAACATTTGGAATATACAATTAACAATTGAAAATAAGATTAAAGACCTAAATATTTCTATTTACTTGCCATGTTTTCCAAGACTAGGGACTCTTGGGCTATTGAATCCAAAAACATTTTTAATTGTGGGACTTCAAAGAAAATACTTTTCTGATTTTGATGCATTATCTCACATCTACATGGGAATTTCAAAATCATTTTCCCCCCCATTTTTTCAATTTCAGCTTTCAAGGCAAGAAACTACCTCCTCCTTAATTGTGGTAATCTGGAAAGATCAGGGTATATCCAAATTGGGGCACCATGGAATTTCTTCAATCTTTTCCTCATGTAGAGGCGGAAAATAGCATCTCTATCAGTCGCAAAAGCAAATGTTATGTGCAAGGTTGCCCTAGTTGTAATTATAGTTTCTAAAGTAGATTCTAAAACTGCGGTCAGATTCAATTGATTCTCTTCTGGTTTATTATCCAAGGTTATTTTATTCCCTTTAGGTAAAATATAATATATTTTTTAGATCGGTGGGAGAGATACTTGAGGCATCTGTAGAGTGTAAATAAGATATTCTTTAAACATTTCCAACGGAGAAATTAAATCCTGTCTGGGAAAATTCGATACTCTCAAATTAAGATATTTCAGAGTGTTTTCAATTGCTTCAAGTCTCTTATCATAGAGTATCTCTGTTTTCTGAATCTTTGATAACAACTTTCCATCTTATTCACTCTTTCTTCTAGTTGATTATTTTCTCCTTCTATCTTTGTCACAGCAGTCTCAATATTAGTAACTCGTTGGTTGGCTACTTCTGCTATTTTTGTTAATTTGACTATTGCTAATTCAAGTGCTTTAATAGCTGATCAGATAGAGTCCATTGTAATTTCCACAGGTTTACCTAACTGCAGAGAGTTGTCACTTACAATGCTGGATTGTTGTTGCCCTTCCTTAGCCAAGGCTCCTTCTCCAATCCCTACCTTAGGAAGGTTAATTATTAAAGAATCAGAAGAAATTGGTAGAGGTGGAGGAGGAGTGTTTGGGGCACCAGGACTGAGAGATGTTTCGGCTGGAAGACTGGACACCAGTTCCATGCCCAGTTCTTCAATGGCCCTATTCACCGGTTGATTATTAGGTATTGGTGAAAAGATTGCCTGGATCTGAGGTTGTGTAGGCTCAGATAAGGGAGAAGAAGTAGTAACCTCCCTAATCTTTGCCTTCCTTTTTGTATGTGGCATATTGAATAGATATGGAAAAAACAAAAGTAGCCCTCAGATCCTAAAAACCTCTCCACAATCTTAATTAAATACCTTACTGCTCAAGTGGAGGTTTGGAGAGAGGATTCAAAGTATTTTCAGTTACAAAGACTCTCAATTACTACTCATCAGCAAAAGGTCAAAAAAGACTTGTGTTAACTTGTATTTACTTACTTACTTGGGGAAGGAGGTCGGAAACAAAGAGAGAAGATCTTCTAATCAATCAAAGCTGCGCGCCCCTTAGGCACGTGCACTCCTACGTTGACTGCGCAACGTGAATAGTCTGTTTTAAAGGACCTCCCGGTGACGTCACTCCCGGAAGTGTACGGGCTCCTTCGGGGCAAGTTCATCTCTGCCCCCGGTTCTAGCGGCAAATGTAATTTCAAACTTTTGCAGATGTAGCTAAAAGTTCCTCTCTCCTTCCCCTCGAAATAAAGTGCTTTTGACTGATGAAACCAAAATTGAATTGTTCTGCCACAACCACACAAGATATTGTAGTGACTTTCATTTTTTTTACAATGTTTCTGACAATTGAAATTGCTAGTTGGAAGAATTCAGAGATATTTTTATAGCCTTCCCCTGATTTGTAAGTTTGAATTATCTTCATTTTCAAATGCTTAGACAGCTACTTAGAGGAGCCCAAGGTTGTCAAAAGTAGGCAGAACAGGAATCACAACCTGAGAGGTTAGATATGAAAGTGGCTTCACCTGACTAATTGAAGGCCTAATGAGTCAATCAACTTTTTGAGCCTTATTAACAACTCTTTTAAAAAGTAGTAATTAATTAACTGGAAGAATGTCCAAACTTTTGCACATTCCATATTCATTGTTTTAGTATTTTCAATCTATTAAAATCACCAAATAGTAATTTTGTATTAAACATTGCAGGAAGATATCATATTCAACTTTGTCAATTAAAATAATTCCAATAATGTACTTGGGGCCCGATATGCAGCGCTGGTTGGGTAAGTAACTTAGCTGGATATGACTTATCCAAGTTACAAGGGATATTCATCGGCATGGTTGAATATCCACAGTCAAGGTGCTATTTAGCTGAATAAATATTGCTACTTATCCGGTTAAGTTAACCAGATAAGTAGCACCACCGAGCTCTGCCCACAAATTGGCAGGCTGAAAGATAGCCAGATAAGTCCTACTTATCTGGCTATCCAGCACTAAACATGCTTTCCATAATGGGCCCTTGGATTTCAGTAAGGCCTTTGACATGGTTTGACATAGCCATCTTATAAATAAATGCTCTTAGTACGGGCCCTAAAATGACTAACTGGATTAGAAACTGATTGAGTGGGAGGCAGTCTCCTGTTTCCAAAGACAAGTTGAAGAGAATTGTGAGGAGTATAATCAACACTTCAAGCTCTTTCAATATCCTGGGGTGTGCACCATCAGGTTCCATGGCCTTACCCACGCTTCTTTGTGGAAATACTTTCTCCTTCTGTAAATGAGTTTGTGGTCATATACCTTCCTTTTGTGCTTTTAGTACTCACTTTCTCTTCCTTCTGTAAATACTGAGCAAAATAAGTTTCTAAAGTGTTTTGCCTTATTAGAGGTAAGAAGGTCTGCCCAGCTGGACACTGGTGCCTTGCTAGTGAGGGCACAGAATGATTGTAACTGAGGCAGTGTTAGCTGGGATCACATTCCCACCCTTGAGTATCTAGATTGGACCTTGAGGGCTCAAAAAGGGGTTGATAAAAAAGGCTTAGGGCCGGATTTTAAATGCCCTGCGCGCGTAAATCCGGCCGGATTTACGCGCGCCTATTTTGCATAGGCCGCCGGCGCGCACAGAGCCCTGGGACACGCGTAAGTCCCAGGGCTTCGTAAAAGGGGCGTGTCGGGGGTGTCGGGGGCGTTCCGGGAATGATGCGGCGTTTCGGGGGCGTGACGCGGCGTTTCGGGGCAGGCCCGGGGGCGTGGCCTGGCCCAGGGGTGTGGTCGAGGCCTCCGGACCAGCCCCCGGGTCGGGTGAAGGCGCGCCAGCAGCCCGCTGGCGCGCACAGATTTACGTCTGCTTTTAGCAGGCGTAAATCTGCCAACAAAGGTAAGGGGGGGGGTTTAGATAGGGCCGGGGGGGTGGGTTAGGTAGGGGAAGGGAGGGGAAGGTGGGGGAGGGCGAAGGAAAGTTCCCTCCGAGGCCGCTCCAAAATCGGAGCGCCTCGGAGGGAACAGGCAGCGCGCGCTGGGCTCGGTGCGCGCAGGTTGCACAAATGTGCACCCCCTTGCGCGCGCTGACCCTGGATTTTATAAGATACGCGAGGCTATGCGCGTATCTTATAAAATCCAGCGTACTTTTGTTCGCGCCTGGTGCACGAACAAAAGTACGCGCTCGCACAAAATTATAAAATCCACCCCTTAATGCTCAGGCAACTTTAATGCTGAGGGCTGTTGTGGCTGCAGAGTATGCCTGGACTCTGAATTAAAATAGCAGTGAAGTACCCTGGTACTTTATTTATTGATTTTATAATCCACAAATTTCAGTCAAGAGACTCTTCACTGTGGTTTCCAAATATTACATGTATAATAAATCATCAGAATATCAACTTATATTGTTTCTGAGACCCAAGAAAGCGGACAAGAACCAGCAGTTTATATCAGTTCTGGGCCCCCTGGGGAAACAGAACAGAGCCAGTAGTTGCATGGATTATTTATGACCCCCAGGCCTTGAAGGAAGCAGAGAAGAACAGAGTGTTGGAGCTGCTTACCCTGAGACAAGGGTGGCCACATGGCTTTGCTTTGATTTGGGTATGTATTTGTGTGACAGAGTGAGTTCACAGCTGGCCCTGGTCATGCCCCTTTGCATGGGTCACACCAGGCCCTGGTCCTGCTCATCTCATCTCATCTCCCTTCTTAGTTCCACTTCCTTTTTGTCTACAAATTAAGCCCTGATTCCAAATAACCATCCCTCTCTCCTGACACTGTTTCTGAGTCTGCCTCCTTGGAGCTTCACATCATGATGCTTAGTTTTACAATTTCCTTTCCATTACAAAAGGTTTGCTTCTTGTCTGTCTCCCGCTCCTGTCTTATGTTGTGCTGCATCTTTTGCCCCTGTTTAGGGGTTTCTAGATCTGGGGGTCAGGTACCTCAGGTATTTGTCTCTTCCTCCTGTTGCTGGATTGGCTGAGGGGGGTTATTGATAGCATTCCATCTATTCCTCTAATCTGAGAGTTTGTTTTCTCTATTCAGGATGAAAACTCAGATTACCAGCAGCACACAGATAACTTTGGCAAGGTATGTAAATGTCAATGGCCCTGTGCCTGGAAAAATTGAAATATAATTCAAGAGGAACTAATGACTTTGACAGTGACAGGAAGAATATAGATGCCTTGTCAACAGCTTGCTCCATGACTCTCATAGGAATGATGTTACCTATACTTCTGTAAATCTTGATGTACTGTGTTGGGTAAACTTCCCTTCCTTATTGTCCTTACCAGACCATTTCCAATGCATTGGTTTTTCTCCCCTATCAGAAGATGGAGACGGAGAATGAAAGCTTCACTATAAGCTGTGCCACCTGCAGGATTTCAGTATTTCTTTTGTCTCCAGCAGATGGTAGAGGTGCCAAATCTGCAGTCAATTAACTTGCTGGAACACCACTCAGAGGAATGGCATGTGGTGTTTTCCCCCTACTCCCTGATTGAGGGGGGGGGGGGGACATGCTGGGGTGGAGGAGGGGGTTTGTTGACCTTTGTCTGCTGTGCCCTGTGACTGGAGGGGGATTGAAAACCAGTGGTGCTGGTTCTTTCCCCCCCCTCTGCTGCCTCCTTTTTCTATATCTGTGCCCTTGACCTGGAAGACTTCTGGAAGATGACTAAAGGGAAGTACCTTTTATTTCTTCTTTGTTTGACTGTGCCTTTAAGTGTTGGAAAAAAATTTAAAAAGAAGTTTGATGTAGCGGAAACTACACCGAGGATAGTCATTGAGGCAGTGTCAGGGCTGTGGGAAGAAGGACCTCAGAGGCTGGAAGGCCCACAGTATTGAGGGGAATCCAGAGGCTGTCTCTCTTTTTTTTTTTTTTTTTTTTTTTTTTTTTTTTTTTAATTTCACAGGGTAGGAACACATTTTCTTTTCAGCTGCAGTAGCTCTTGAGCAGCTGTGTGGCAGGGAAAAAATGTCCCGTTTGCAGGGGCCACAGTGACAACGCATTGCTTTCGAGGCCATTTCATGCCTGCACCTGGGGAGCAAGAGTCGCTCCTGGGAGACCCTGGGAGTTGCAAGAAAGATAGTGAAACACATCTTCATGGTAGTTTTGGAGGGAGTTGATCGGCTTCAGGAAGCCGATGAACCTGAGTTGGAAACAGCACACAGCTGCACTGCAAAAATCAGAGAGGCCCCTAGGGAGCCGCTAGTATTATCCCTGGTGGCACTGGGGTTCTCAAGACTTGCTGGCAGTACTGGAGAGATGGGGCCTCTAGATTGAATGAATGGAGATCTCCTCAGAGGAGCTTTTTCCACCAAATTTGTATTTTTGATGCATCAAGTTTAAGCATGGAGCCCTGGGAAAAAAATCAGTAACAGAAGTTCTTCCTCTGCTCCTGGTCCATTGGAACCTTCTTGGCCTAAGAGGGCAAGAAAAGAGCTGGATCCAACTTGGGACACCGGCTCCACGGGGTTAATGGAGGGCTCTGAAGGCCCTCCCCCTGAGGATGAGATGGAAGGTGATCCAGGGGACCTCCCTGTGGAGGAGGGGGAGATCCCTGCAGTAGAGGGAGATGTTCCTTGCATAGTTAGATTATTTAAGTGAGGAGAGCTCCTGTCACTAATTACCTAGGCTCTGGAGGAGTTGGGGAAGGATCAATGGCTGATGCATAATTCCTACCAGAGATTGAGAATCCCATTTTGGAAAGTTTCAGGGACCTGGTGAGGACCTTTCCCTTCCATTGGGTTCTAAAGGCTCTGGTCTTTGCAGAGTGGGCAGGGTGTCAGAGTGGGCAAGGCTATGGCTAAGCTGTAAATTATGCCAGATGAGGCTTTGGAACTTTTGAACTTTCTTAAAGTGGATGCGTTGGTCTCGGTGTTTACAAAAAAGTCCACTATCCCTATTGAAGGTTCTGCGACCCTAAAGGACAGTCAGGATAGGAAGATTGAGGTGTTCCTTAAGCTGGTATCTGCCTTGGCTCTCAGGGCAGCGTGATATGGCAGCTATATGGCAATAGCATGCTTGCACTGGATGCGGCAGGTACCAGTGGGTCCCTCTGAGGAGAACTTCATGGAGAAGTAAGCTTTGAGTCGGGTCTTGCCTTTTTGGCTGATACCCTTTATGATCTCATCCAGATGTTGGCCAAAGGAATGGTTGCTTCAGAGCTGCCATGCAGATGCTGTGGCTCCATAATTGATCGGCAGATGTGTGGTCAAAGTCTCATTTGAGGAAGCAGCTCTTTTAAAGGAAAGTTCCTATTTGGAGAGGATTTAGAGAAATTGGTGAAACACTATGGGGGTAGATTTTAAAACCCCTGCGCGTGTAAATCCTCCCGGATTTACGCGTGCAGGGCACTCTCGCGCCGGTGCGCCTATTTTGCATAGGCTGCCGGCACGCACAAAGCCCCGGGATGCGTGTAAGTCAAGGGGCTTCGTAAAAGGGGCGGGAGGGGCGTGTCTGGGGGTGGTCTGGGGCGGGTCCGGGGGCATGGTGACGGTTCGGGGGCGGGCCGGGTGGGCGGTCCCGAGTCCTCCGGCACTGCGGCCTGTGCCGTGGGATGCCAGGGCGACGCGCGCAAGTTACGCCTGCTTCAAGCAGGCGTAACTTGCCCAACAAAGGTAGAGGGGGGGATTTAGGTAGGGCTGGGGTGGGGTAGATAGGGGAAGGGAGGGGAAGGTGTTGGGACGCGGAAGAAAAGTTCCCTCCAAGGCTGCTCCGATTTCGGAGCGGCCTCAGAGGGAACGGAGGCAGGCTGCGCAGCTCGGCGCGCACTGGCTGCCAATTTTGCACAGCCTTGCACGCACCAACCCCGGATTTTATAAGATACGCGCGGCTACTCGCGTATCTTATAAAATCTGGTGTACTTTTGTTCGCGCCAGTGGCGCGAACAAAAGTACGCGCTCGTGTATGTTTTGAAGATCTACCTCTATGGTGACACCAAGTCTCTTAAACTTCCTGAGGATAAACCTAGATCTTCTCGGAATGGTTTCCCAAACAGGCCGTGGTTTAGAAATGTATTTTCTATCATGGCTTAATTTGTGTTCCAGCACTTCTTTTCAGGCCTAAGTGGGAGAGCAGCAGAAGTGTTCTTCTCCAACTCCTTCCCTCCAGGCAACCTGCAGAGAAAGAAGGGGAGAAGCTGAGCCTGGAGAACACAGAGAAATGAACAGCCACTGTGCTTTCTAATCTAGCCCCTCCTCTCTTGTTCCCCCTCCCCCCACTTCTCCTCCTGTATTGCAGGGAACCGAAGGGGAAGGCGTGATATTACAGCAGACACTGCAGAGCAAAGAACAGACGTGATCACAACTTTCAAACTTATGCCAAGTGAACCCCTTTTTGTGTCCATTACCAAGAGGTTAATTTCTGGCAGAACAACCCAGACAGGTGTTCTGCCACCTTTTTTCTAGGACCCGAGAAAGTGAAGCAGAGCCGGCAATGTATAAGAGTTCTGGCTCCCCTGAAGAAATAGAACAGACCCAGTAGTTGCATGGATCACTTATGGCCCCCCCCCCCCCCCCCAGTCCTTAGAGGAAGCAGAACTGCTCATCCCGAGACAAGGGCAGCCACATCACTTTGATTTGAGTATGTATATGTGTGTATGTAAGAGAGAGAGAGAGAGTTTCACACCTGGCCCTGGTCCCGCCCCTTTACACAGGTCAAACCTGGCCCTGGCCCCACCGACTAACCCCTCCACAGTTCCACTTCCTTTCTGTCTACAAATTAGACCCTGGTTGCTATCATGCTGAGAGGTCTGGAACTTCCTCTTCGTTGTTATATTCACAGGAGCAAAATGGGAATAGGTCTTGGTCCTTTCGTGTAAGCCACAAGGGGGAAGGTGTCTGAGGAGCCTCAGGGGATATTGCATCTTCCCAATGAAGGTCAGGGGTCCACTCTTTGCTTCAAAGGATTAGGTAGGCAGCCACCCCAATTTTACGCAGCATGGACCCGAAACACATCAGATCTGTGGATGCTGTCAGTCAGCAGAGACAGTTATGCATTAGATTTTGTTCGTCCAGTGTTGGACACTTTCATGATTATGCCTTTTCACTTCAAAAGCAAGAGAGTGGAGGTGTGAGAAACCCTGAATTATCATCTTCAATTGGCAGCGGAGGTGCCGGTGCCGAAGAAAGAATGGGGTCGGGGCAGTATTCCATTTACTTCGAAGAAAGAAGGTATGTTCTGACCTATTCTGGATCTGAAGAAGGGTTCTGGACTAAGACCTTTGCTTTTTACATATTTATAAATGACCTAGAAATGGGAACAACAAGTGATGTGTGCAGGGAAGAGCACCCTCATTGGGAGTCACCACCTAGGAAAAGGATGTAGGCGTCACCGTGGATAATGTATTGAAATTATCTGCTCAGAGTGCAGCAATGTCCAAAAAATCAAATAGAATGCTAGGAATTATTAGGAAAGGAATGGAGAATAAAACAGTGAATATCATAATGCCTCTATATCGCTCCGTGGTGCAACTGCACCTTGATTATTGTGTGCAGTTCTGACCACCGCATCTCAAAAAAGATATAGCAGAATTAGAAAGGTACAGAGAAGGGCAACTAAAATAAAGGGGCTTGAACAATTCCCCTATGACAAAAGGCTAAAGGTATTAGGACTTGAAAAAAAGACAACTGAGAGGTGATATGATAGAGGTCTATAAAATAATGAGTGGAGTGGAATGGATAAATGCAAATTGGTTGTTTACTCTTTACAAAGACTAGGGGACTGTGACGGAGTGTGCTGACAACTCCAACATTCTATCTTAAGGCGTCTGGTTCAGGCTTTTAACCCAGTCCTCCTTAAGGCAGAATGCCACATTAGCAAACGGTTAGGTGTGGCTAAGTTACTACTGTCCTGTTTTTCCTGTTATCTGCACAATTAGTCTCTTGAGTAACTGCTCTTTAATGTGTCCGAGCTCATGGGTTTCTTGTTACAAGCAGGCTAAGAAAAATGGCATATTTATTCTCCAGAATTTATAGGCCTTGTATCAAATAATTACACTAGTAATATCAGTGATTCTCTGCTTCACTAATTTTTATTGTGGTACAAAGTTCTTTATGTAAGCTAAATAGCTCCCTAAAATTTCCCACATTTCACCCGCCAGATCTTGGAGCAGAGTAATCATTAATAATAGTTGTTCATAAGTACTTCTACCTTACGCAGAGGAAGGATAAGCACACGAGTCATAATAGCTTTCACAATACATATCAAAATAGCAGTTCCAATTATAATAGCAAGGCTAATGCAAATATAAATCAGTATTTTCTTTCCCCATGCTTAATCTGTTCCCACCATGCATACATACTAATAGCCTAATCAGGTTCTTTAGCCCATCCTGGGGCAAGATTCTAATGTTCAATTAACCATTTAGTACTGTTTAGTATCTGTGGGGTAAAATCAATAATCTCTGTGCAACACTGGGCACATAGTTCATCATTTAGTGCTTGGCAAACACCCCTTTTTTCTGGCAGAATTAAGTCTAATGCTATATGATTATCCATGGCATAATAAGTGTGTATTGTAAGGCATTCTGAATTTCCTGATCAGACAAATCCAGAGAGGGGAGTTCTTCTAAGCTTTACCGTTTATGACGGGACTTGTATTTCTGCTTGTGATGGGGAAAAGCAGAAATAGGCAAATAAACATACACGAGATACATTTTCCAGTCCAATCAACAGGAAGAATTGCTTGAATTTTATTCCCTCAAAAAGAGAAATACACAGGAGCTGAATTACGGTCGGGATGGGAAATGGGCCATGAGGATTGGATGTCAAGAATAATCATCTTAATAATAAACCATTCTTCCTACAAATGCAAGCGTGAGGATTGTTACGGGATAGGAGTTCAGTATGATTTATTGGTATTGAAGCTACCTCATTAACTACCTGGAACCGCTGGAATATCTGGTTACGATATTGCATGGTACCAATAAAAATATTAGCAGTCTCAGCTTGCCATGAGGGGGGGTGAAGTATATCTCCCACATTTGGGAGGGAGAACATAATCCATTGTGTCATCTCTAAAGTAATTAGAGATATTGCTCAAGGTCACTATGGTAACATTGCATGAAATGGAAGTGTTTCCTAAATGAGACCATGGGCTAAATTGTGGGTTTGGCTTTGAGTTGTTACCGAGGGTCCTGTAGAAACAAACTGTAAATAAGTAAGGAGGAGGGACATATTGGGAGCAGAAGGTATTATTAATCATAGGTCTAGCTTGTGAGCACAGAGCAGAGAGTCTGGGATTAGTATAACTATGTGAACAGTTAGCCATTATGGCTAATGGTATGGGAGCATTGGATACGATAACAGAACAATCACCAGCCTCTACGGGCATTCTATGACATACCAAACATGGGGTGGTATAGTTAGAAATATTAAGAAAGGCCAAAGATATCTCAAGAGCTAGATTCTGAGGGATTTCTATTTCACTCTTTTAGCGTATGTGTATGTTACCATAATTATCATAACGTGATATTAGTGAGTGATTCTAATGCTAAGCAACATCAAACAATCTAACAAACCCAAAAAGGTTAAAACAAACAAAGCAAACAGTCTTTTGAGTAGAATCTTCATTCTGCAGCTTTAAGTTAGTGACTTGGAAGGAAGACAGATGCGGTGTGTCCTTCAGTTGGTACGGATGCAGTGTGCCCTGGACCCAACGCTAAGATTTCTCCTTTCCTCCAGTCAGATAGTGGAAGTGGAAAATATGCCCAAACTTTGTGTCCTTCACAGAACAATCTTTCTGGTATGTCTCCCAAAGAAACAGTGGGTTTAGACTGTAGGTTGGAATGTAAAACATTAAGTACCGAAGGTCGAGCATTTAAGTAAGATTCCACAATAGGTAAATTAGTGATTCACCCAATATAGGTATCCGTGCCCTGCAATTGCAATTGTCGTTTGACAAGCCCATTAATTCTTTCCACCAAGCTTGTTGCCATTGGGTGGTAAGAAATATGTAAAAGCCAATAAATTCCCAAAGAAGCTGCAAAAAACTGTACTGTTTTCCCTGTAATATGGGAACCATTATCAGATTGAATTTCCAGAGGGTAGCCATTAAAGCAAAAAAATATTTTTAAGGCTGTAACAGTATTGTCTGCAGTGGGTCTTTTAAAAGGAAATAGATGACATGCTCCTGAACAAGTATCTACAATGTTCAGAATAACTTATGCCCATGTTTACCAGTAGGCAGTGGTCCCATATAATTTACCTGTAAAATTTCCCATGGAATTGTACCATGCTTAGTAGTTCCAGGTGCAACTCCATGTAAGGGTGTTGGAATTCTCCCTTTCTCTTTTTGATATATTACTCAGTCTTTTACTGCCTGTTCTGCTTCTCCTTTTGTCATAGGGAGATGTTTAAAATAAGTCCATTGCAACATATTAATGGCACCCAAATGACCTGATGCTTCATGCATATAGTTCCCTATGCTGAGGCATGAGTGGCTGCATATTGATCAGCAGCCTGATTATAAGTACTCTCACCATCATCTCTACCTACATGTGTATCTACATGACTAACATAAACCTGCATCTCCTGACAGATTTTCCAAATTTCAGGCTAGAGATCTTTACCCCAAAGTGGTTTTCCTTTAATCTGCCATGCATCCTGATGCCTCTTTGCCATCCAATGTAACAATCCTTTATAAACTCCCCAAGAGTCTGTGTATATGTAACAGGAACTAGCCCCATCATGTTGTGCTGATTGAAGGGCTAGAAGGGCTGCATTTAACTCTGCATATTGGCTACTTTGCCCCACACCCTCCCTGCATTGATGTTCCTGAACAGAAGGAGCATAGGCTGCAGCTTTCCATTTCCTCTGTCCCTGACTATAACGTCAACTGCCATCAATGAACCAGGCAAGTAGGTTTTGTTCTGTGGTCAGAGTATTGTATTCTGGGGCTTCTAAGACCGGACTACAAGTTGGAGTACTATCAATTACTGGAAGCATTTCAGAGAGACAAGGGACTGCCATAACCTCTTCATGTATTTTAGATAGTCCAGGGGAAGAATCTCAGACACGGCTAGCATTATACCATTTCCATTTTAAAAGGCTAGCTGTAAGGGCAGTACCAGTTAATATAGTGGTGTGCTCTGAATTTACCCATGCCAAAATTGGGATTTGTATTCTCAGGGTAATATCCCATTTCCCAATAATCTGATTAGTCTCAATCAAAGTCCAATAAACCCCTAAAATTTGATCCTCTAACATAGTATATTGCAAAGCCGCAGGAGTCCATTTCCTTTCCCAAAACCCTAAATCATTCTTTCGTCCAGTCTCATCTGCCTGCCAAAGAAACCAGTCTGCTTCTGAAGGAGACATAGATACTTCAAGAATAAAAGGAGCGTCCTCATTAATAGCATGCAAATTCTGAGCGGTAAGCACTGATAATTTGGCAACATCAAATACACTCTGTGCCTCCTCTGACTGTCTCCATATAAGTCTTCCAGTTTAGAAATCAATTATTTAATCGTGTTAAGGTTTTCTTCCTTTGTCACCTCCCTAACAAGAACAAGGGCCAATCCAGACCATGATGACAGAGCAGTCTGTACAAATGGGTGCATATCTCTGGCAATAATATGCCAGGGATAAATCCTTTTGAATAGCTAATTGTAACTCCAAGTTACGTAGTACACGGGCACCCTAATTTAGTGTATTCCACTTTTCTGCCTTATGAGGTCCTGGCCAATCACCAGTATCTCTATATTTCTCCCAAAGGACTGCCCCAATTACATTAAGGAGACATGGTATTTCTTTCTCAGTAGGTAAATCAGCAAGTATGTGATGTGCATGATCATGTACAAATTGTTCTGGCAGATAGGGCCCATCACAGCAAGCTCATCATCTGAGAGCTGTACTGACCCAACACCCTGTTCTGACAGATGTACTAGCCAATCCCCCAAATTCTCCTTTTCTTTTTGGCGAAATCTATCTGCCAATTACACTAATTGTTTGGGAGTATAAGTTGTGGTCTGCCTACTCTGAAACAGGGATCCCTTTTTCCTCCCCCTCTTGCAGTCTCTCATCCTGTGAACATTTATCAGTGACAGGTGGCCATAGACTCCTTGTGGAGCACTGCCACAACTCACTTGTCTCTTCCTCCTCATTATCACTATCACAGCCCTTCCAGATATCGTGTTCTGCAGCCAGGGCATCTCCCCTAATAATAGCAGCCACTTTAGATGTAGACATGTGAAGACCCTGCTGTATGCACTGTGTTAAAACTTGAGCATGACAAGTTGCTGAATCCTGGACGGCCAGAACAGCTTGTTTTAAAGCAAGCTCCTGCTGTGACTGTGTAGATTCAAGGGTAGTTCTTGGAGCTAAGCTATGCATCATAGTCCCGATTCTGTTTTTCCAAAAAGGTAATCTTATCCTGCAACCTCCCATTCTCATTATATTGCTGAATGTTAGTTTATAACAATAACCAGCAAACAAGTGCCCCTTTCACATCTAATTTTTCCCAACTGTATTCTTTCTAAAATTGTGGACACTTGGACTTCTAAGAGTCCTATCTCTTTGTCCAACTCTTTTTCTCACTGATCACAAGTCACATTAGACCTAGCAAGTTGCTCTGCTACACAAAACCATGGTTGATCTGGGAATCAGCCTGGAATCAACCATGTATGATTGATTAATAGTCTTATTTTTCTTAAACATGCTTACTTAACAATCACCAAGCAAAAATGTAATTCTAAGACATAAAATCCTGTTTGTGACGTCAAATGAAAATGTGACTTACTGGTAGGTTATGTATCACAGAATACACAACACACTTATTTACAACTATAGATGTTTACTTATAAGCCTGAGAATAAGCAATAAAAGCATACAAGATTAGAGTTTTTAAAGAATATACACAAAAATACTTCCCCTCACAGTTTCCAATGTGAGTCTGATATATCTTTGTAAAGATGGAAACACATGGCCGGGAAACCAGGAACAGTTAATCAGGCACTTTATTAACCACTATAATTTATTTATTTTATTTATTTGAGGTTCTTTATATACCGCCATTCGTTTAGTAATATCATGTCGGTTAACATTCAACAATATTTTAGCAGCAGCGCTGGAACAGATAGAAATTAGCGGCAGTGCTTTACAATTAATATTCAACTTAAGAAAGGTCATTAGGAGATTATAACAATGCTAAGTTAGAGCAGAGGAAGAATTGATACATGGCAATGCAAACAGGGATGGGGAGGAAGAGGAAAAATGAAATAGTAGAAATAAGATGATTACATTAAAATTAATACATAGGTTAAATACATTAAGTACATTAGGTACAATAGATTACTAGGCGTCAACTTTATAAAGATATTAGAAAGGAGTACTTTATGTAACTCAAAAGGATAATGCATATTTACAAATTTACATAAGTTTAGTCTCAGGGAAAAGCATGAGGGGAATAGCTGGATGTGATGTTGGGTACTTTATGTGAAGGCTTTTAAGAATAACCATGTTTTAAGTTTCTGCTTGAATTTTTTTGGGCATAGTTCCTGACGAAGATCAGGTGGCAAACTAATGTCCAAAAGCCTTTCTTCTGAGCTGTTCTTTCTCTGATTTCAGTTTGTCTCATGTTGCTCTTTAAGTTAATTCTTCTGACCTTTGCTCTAGTTTCTTTGAGCTACTCCCATGGGTTCTTGAGGCCCCAATTGTCTGTCCTTATCACATCAACAAATGGTTAGGTGTGACTTATTAACACCGTCCTGTTTTCCTCTGCTATCTGCACAGTTAGCCTCCTGAGTAACTGCTCTTTAATATATTTGATCTCATTACTTGTTTCTTGTTACAAGCAGGCTAAGAAAAGTGGCATATTTATTCCCAGAACTTAAAAGCCTTATATCAAATAATTACACTAGTAATATCAGTGATTCTCTGCTTTACTAATTTCTATTGTGGTACAAAGTTCTTCATGTACTTTGAAGTGCTGAAAAGCAGAATATTAAAAAAAATGTATATATAAATCTAAGCTAAATAGCTCCCTAACATAATTTCCCACACCAAGCAGAGTAAGTGTTTGCCCTGGTTTGGTCCAGATGGGGAGTTCCTCAAATGGATTTGAATGCAAGAGCTCAGAATG
The DNA here is from genome assembly GCF_901001135.1 of Rhinatrema bivittatum. Lineage (NCBI taxonomy): Eukaryota > Metazoa > Chordata > Amphibia > Gymnophiona > Rhinatrematidae > Rhinatrema > Rhinatrema bivittatum. The sequence continues at coordinate 163,190,916 of NC_042618.1, read as the reverse complement.
CCAAGTTTCCGCAGTTTTAAGCAGGAAAAGGGAATCAGGATCAGCAGGACTCTATGCTCTGACTTAAGAGTGGCCTTAAGGGGTTCTGCTTTGCATGTTTCCTCCTTGGCCATTAGTAGGCAATGTGATTCTGAGAGTTCAAAGGCACCAAGGATATGTAGTACTTAACTCGAGAGTGGCCCAGGAGGCCATGGTTTGCAGATCTGATACAGCTAAAAACATGGGGATCCTTGAGGTTCGATCTTGTGCAGCAGTTGTATCAGGGGCCAGTAGTATGCAAGCAGCAGGTTCAATTTTGTCTCACAGCCTGGCTTTTGAGAGGAGAAGATTGAGTGTAAAGAATACTTGGAGATGGTGATTGCTACATTGCTTCAGGCTCAGAAACTGTTGACTTCCTTAGCCTATGTTAGGGTCTGGAAGGTACTTGAAGTCTGGTGTAAGGAAACAGGGCTACTCCTGTTACAGATATTAATTTTGGACATTGTTTCCTTTTTGCAGAGGGGCCTTGATAGGGGCCTTATACTGAATTCTTTCAAGATGTATGGGTCAGCTTTGATGTTACCGTAGTAAGATTTGAGGGAGTCCCTTGGCATATCATCCAGATGTGGCTTGTTTTCTTTGAGGGGTCAAGAAATTGCATCCTCTGGTTAGGGGCTTGGTTCCCTCTTGGAATCTCAAACTGTTTTTGAAGGCATTGGTAGCAGACCCTAAGGAGGGCCTTACTGAAAGATCTAATGTTGAAAGCAGTGTTTCTTGTGGCAGTTTGTTCAGTGAAGTGTGTTTCGGAGCTGTAGGCCTTATCCTGCAGGGATCCATTCTTGAGGATTACATCTGAAAGTGTTTCAATTTGTACAGTCCCTTCTTTCTTACTGAAGGTAGTTTCATTGTTTCATTTGCGGCAATCGGTGAAATTACCAGTATTCAGGAGGTTGGATCCTGGAAGTGGTTCAGAGAATTCTGTGATGAATGTGCATAGGATGCTGTTACGATATTTGAAGGTGACCAACAGTTTTTGTCTATTGGCCCATTTGTGCTATTTAGTGGACATAAGAAAGATTACTTCTAAGGCTACGATTGTGAGGTGGATTAAAGAAGCGATAGCATCTGCCTACATTTGCAAAGATCTGAAGGTAGAGGAGGGGCTCAGGGCTCATTCCACTAAGGCCCAGGGAATGTCATGGGCAAGATGACAGTTTGTATTGCCACAAGAGATTTGTATTGTGTTCCTTTACCAGATATTATCTTCTGGATATGTAGGCTTGGGATGAGCATGCTGAGACTTCCTCCCAGTTTAGGTGGCTTGGGAACATCCCATGTATCTGGACTGGTCTGGTAAGGATGATAAGGAAAGTAAAATTAGGTTTTTTACCTGCTAATTTTCTTTCCTATGGTCCTACCAGACCAGTCCAGATTACCACCCATGGTCTTGCTCGTCTGTATATGTTTACAATATATTGTTTTCAGAGTACTATATACATTTTCATACCCCTGTCAGAAGAGAGGTTCATCAATTGGAAAGGTTCACCATGGATTAATATTAGTTGTTGCTGCTCCTGGGGAAGGGTTGCTTTGGGAATCTAATACTGAAAACCTGCTGGTGGCGCAGATCCTTATACGGTAAAGGTTTTATATTCTCTCTGCATCTGCTGATAAGAGAGAAAAACCCAAGTATTGGGACCAGTCTGGTAGGACTCCAGGAAAGAAAATTAGCAGGTAAGAAACCTAATTTTACCATGCTTTACAAAACCATAACACAGCAATAGTGATGTGGGCTAGCAAAGTGCAGCACAGAGCTGTGTAACAGGGTAATAATGAGCTGGCAGTATGGGAAGAGGGAGGATGGAGCACAGAGCTGTGTAACAGGGTTATAGTGATGTGGGCTAGCAGTGTGAGAAGGGGAGAGTGGAGTACAGAGTTGGGAACCAGGAGACTTGGTTTCAGGACTCATGGTGCGGCTTTGAATGAGTTTGTGAATCCTGTGCTCAGATTTTAGTTGTTAAGTATTGTCCGGCAACTGTTAGCTGACAAAGTCTTGTGCTTCTATCCTTTGACCTGTGAGGTTTTCTTACTGCTTCTGATTTTCTTTTCATTGGTTAGGGACCAAAAGGACGCAGCCCCTGGACAGGGGTGTCTCAGTTCTTGCAGACGTCTCAGAAAATCATCCAGTTTGCCTCTGGGAAGGAACCGGAGCCGGGAGACACAATTATATATGTGGCTGGAGCATTTGACCTGTTTCGTATCATTTACCTCGTGCTTGATGACACACTTTTAGAGATTAAGGAAGAAAAGGGTCCAAATACTGTGCCCACTTATTAATAATGAGAGCTCCCTATTTGCTGCCCACATGTGATAATTGCTGCAGAATTTGCGCTTTGCTTTGCTGTCCTAGCTTACCATTCAGGCCGATAGAGAATGGTGCGCTCGGCTGAGCACATCGTTTAGCACCCATTTGGCCGCGCATTTTAGATGCGCTATTATTACCCGCACATTTTACTCTCAGAAGTTAACCATATAAAGCACCAGGAAAGTGTACAGAAAAGCAGAAAAAACTGCTTTTCTGTACACCCTCTGACTTAATATCATAGCGACTTAATATCCTAGCGATATTAAGTCGAAGGCCCCAAAAATGAAAAAAAGAAATCTGCCCGCCGGTCGGTGGGTTCGAAAACAGACGCCAGTAAAATTAAGCGTCGGTTGTCGGACCCGCTGACAGCTGCTGCTTCCTTATTAGTGCGGGCCCTAATTTAAATACAAAATCGTTCGCCCAGGAGAGGTGCCTGGGCACTCGTTGGGAGAGCAGGCACTCAACACGGAGCGCCAGCTCTCTTGCACTTTTTAATGAATCTGCCTGATTGTGATCTTGTTCCTTCTTCTAACAATATATGCCACTTCCTCCTCTTGTTCAGTCACCACTTCTTAACTCCCTCTGCTGGTAACTACAGCATTTGTCAATCTTCTTTCCACCCAATACATTTCTCAACTTGTCCCTTCTTGTTGGCCATCTGTAATTTTTGGTCTCTGCCTCCTATTGCTGCCTGCCTATTATAGCTCCATTTCTCTCCTAGCCACTCCTTTCTCCCTCACAATCATAGCGCTGGCTTCTCCCTTCCGCCCTCACCCATTGGTCACAACAGCTCTGCACTGCAGCTCCATCTGAAATTGAGGTCTACCCAAGACTGAATCTTCACAAAGCCACTACAGTAACTTCTTATTTTAGTGCAGGGGAAGGAGAGTGACCAGTGAGGAAGGAGAGAGAGAATGCAGAAAAGAGGAAGAGGAATAGAGGGAAAGAGAAGGCTGTGTGCTGGGGGTGGGGGGGGGGGGGGGGGGGGGGGGTGGGGAGGGGAAGTGGAGGACAATGGCTGGGATTTGATGTATAAAGAAAGTGTTCCATTTTTTCAGTAAGGTTTAGTTATCTTTAAGCCTAAAAAAGGACTTAAACCTTCTTATGTCAGGTTTTGAGGCAAAAAGGATGGGGTAACATATTGCTCTTAAGGTTGGTTTAGGAATTGGTGTATCCTATTTCCATGGTAACTGAGATCCTTAACCAAAGCTGCAGATATTGGACATGTGGATTTCCTGGAGAAGGTGCATAGGCTGGCAGAGAGACCGTATGTTATCGTTGGACTGCACTTTGATCAGGTTATTGTACAGCCTACTGGAGCCCAAACTCATGGTGGCTAAGCATGTATGAGAGCATGAGTGGATAGAGGTGGAGGAAGGGCCCAAGTGGCAGTACAGCCATTGGGGGACAGCATGATGCCTGAAGGAAAGAACCTTGTTGGGAGAGGGGGAAGGCAGGAATGGGGATTCCGCAGTCCCTGAGGGAAAGAGCCTGTAGGGGGAGGCCAAAAGGACAGCACAGCCCCTGAGGGAAGTGGCTGGGAGAGGCTGAGGATTTGCCCAGCCCATACTAGAGAGAGTTTGGAAGCTGATGTGAATAGCTGCTTCCTTGAGATGGAGGACTGTTCTCACCTGAAAGGAATTCTAGTGGACTTCTCTCCTAGTTGCTGCTTGTTTGTCCTGAGGCTACTATCAATGTGTTTTGCAGGAGGTGAATCATTACAAAGGGAAGAATTATCCCATCATGAATGTGCATGAGAGAACTCTGAGTGTGCTGGCCTGCCGGGTGAGTGCCACCTCTATATTCTCTTACTCCCGTCTTGCAAGTGCTGTTCCTGTATAGATTTCAGACATTTTGCTGTTCAGACTTTCGTCCACCCTTTTTCCTTGGTGTATGTGGGGAGAGGGAGGGAATGGAATTTTGTTGTGATCTGAGAGTAGAGACAAGTTAACATGTACGGTAATAGCTCTTTCTGTCCACTCTGGTGCTGAAGTTGCATCACAGTGAGGCCCTTGAGAATAGCTGCTGATGCTACATTGCTGGATTGCACAAAAGCTAATAGGATTGAGCCTTTTGGCAATACTTTAGACACTGGATTTATACACTTTTTGTCCTTACAGTATGTGTCAGAAGTTGTGATTGGTGCTCCTTATTCCGTGACAGCAGATCTCTTGGATCATTTCAAGGTGAGTTCCAGATAGTCAGCATAAACCACTTTCCTTATCATTCTGCTAGACTAGTTCAGACATGTGAGTTTATACCATTCTGCCAGCAGATGGAAATAGAGAACACAAACTTTCCAGTGATCTTATCACTGCTATTATAATTGGAGTTGTGCAGATAAACTGCCAATATTTTCTGTCTCCAGCAGATGGTAGGACAAATACTGGACTAATGCAGCAGGATTTTAGGATTAGGCTACAGCCTTTCCTTGGTTGAGAAGGACTTTGTATTAGTCCCAGGGTGACTGTCTTAGACTGTATCCCCTAGTGGGAGTAAAATTCTTGTCTCCTAGGGCATTAGGGTTTCTGATGTTTTTCCTACTTGAACAGGTTGTGGACTGGGCTGGATGATTTAGTGAGAAGGAAAGCAGGGGACCTTTTGATTAGGTTCTCTCGGTCCTCTCACTCTTGTTCTTTGTGTGTTCTCTGATTCTTTCTCTATTCCTCCTGTTATTGCCTCTGAACCTTCCAGTTTCCCTCTCACTAAGGACTTTAGCAGCCTGAACAATAAAGCTTGACACTATCGCTTTTTAGAAAAAAAAAAAAGGAAAGTTAGAGGAGCTGCCTCTATTTTTCTGTTGACCTTGGCAAGCTGCTCCCACAGCGATTCAGAGTGAGGTGCCTTTGAGGATGAGAGAGAGGATGGCCAGGTACTGGGTTGGTGGTGCTGCGGAGAAGAAGGCTCTGCAATGGTTTCAGTTTGGGGATGACAGGCCAAACATTTCTGCACTGTGGAGAAGAGGAAGTCATGTGATTCTTGGGGATTCCACCAGCATTGAAGAAGGAGCATAATGGCAGAATGGCAGATAGTGGACACTGATAGGGGATGTTGATGCACAGGATATACTGTCCTTCTTGTGACCCAGCCTCTAACTGGGGAAGGGGAGGCGGAGGCTGATAATGCTGTTCCTGTATGTGGGAAAGTCAGTGAGGAGGAGAAAACTGTGACTCCAATCATGAGGGATTGATTTTTGGCAGTATGGTAGCTTGGCGTTAGTAGTTTGGGAAACAGCCAGAAGGAATAAGGAGGCAGACTCTGGCTGTTTTCTTTATGTGCAATGTATTTACAACAACAAAAAAGTCAAACAAATGGTTGCAGCTCACCTTAAACTCAGGTAGCACACAGGTATAGAAACAGAAATGATGGCAGAAAAGGACCGATGGTCCATTCAGTCTGCCCAGAAAGCTTCTCATGGTAGTATCTGCTGCAGCCTGCAGGTTAACCCCATGTATCAGTCAGTTTTGCTTGACGTACTTTGCTTATGGACTTGGCCATAGAAGCAGTCCTGTGGTTTTTTCTTAATGCCTGAGCATCAGTACCACAGACTGCAAAAAATGTCAGGCTCATGTTGGTTGTTCCTGTATCCAAATCTCTTTTTCCTTTCAACCCCCAACCTCTCCTTCTAAGCAGCGAGCAATGTTGCAGTTGCATCAAAAGCATCAAGGCTTATTGGTTAAGGGTAGTATTCCCATGCTTCTATTAAGGGTAGTAACTGCTGCACTGTTCTGGTTACCCCCATGCTCATCAGTTCCACGGGCCGTAAAATTCGGGGACCTTGATCCTTGCTGTCTAAATCCAATTCCCTTTTTCCCCTGCCGTTGAAGCAGAGAGCAATGTTGGAATTGTGACAAAAATATCAAGGTTTATTTGTTTAAGGGTAGTAACCACCACACCAGCAAGTTACCCCCATGCATGCTTTCTTTGTTTCCTTTAGGACGCGACCATAGACTCAATCCTATGCTTTTCCCCTTATGTCTGTGTAACAGTATCCCAGACCATGGAAATCAGGGCCCTCGTTTGTCATCTGAATCAAATTCCACTTATCCCCCTGCTGTTTAAGCAGGGAACAATGTTGCAGTTGCATTAAACTTATGTAATAAACCACGTTTTAATACAAAGGCCAATAATTATTTATGCACTAAAGAGGTTGCAACAACAACCCTCATATAAAACCCGCAATGTATGCGTTCTTCAATGGGTCAATATTTCTTCACTTAAATGACTGTGGGATTTAGCACCCACCTTAAAGTGAATTTTGTTAACCATATATTATATATAATCATCGGGTGTGTTGCATGAACCTGAAAATTGAGATTATTTTTTAAGATATTTTAAGATTCTTTTTTTAGAATTTTCTGAATCAATTTGTTCTGCAAATAAACCTTGACAGTTCAAAGATTCTTGACAGTTCTTTCAAATTCAAAAACTGGCCTTAATTAATAAAGTTTATCCACAGATAAAGAAAAGTGAAAAAAACACTTATCCTGGTCTTGCAAAGGGCACTGCCAATTTTATGTGCCTTTATCCCAAACGTCCGGATGTGTAGCGCGATTTCAGCCACGAAAGGCTTAACCCATACTTTCAGCCACGAAAGGCTTAACCCGATCGCCTTTGTAGTAAAACGTGGTTTATTACATAAGTTGATTGTTATACTCTTACCACTGTTTAGTTGCAGTTGCATTAAAAGCAACAAAGCATATTGGATAAGGGCAGTAATCTCCGTGTCTTCTGCTAAGGGTAGTAACCACCATACCAGCAAGTTACGCCCCTGCACGCGTATCTCATTTCTGTCTTCTAGCCTTTAGAGATCCACAGTCTTTACTCCATGCCCCTTTGAATTCTTTGCCTATTTTCTTCTTCTTCACCACCTCCTCCAGAAGGGCATTCTAGACTTCCACCACCCTCTTCATGAAGAAATATTTCCTGACATTGATTCTGAGTCATCCCCCTTGGAGTTTCATTTTGAGACCCCTAGTTCTATTGTTTTCTTTCCAAGGGAAAAGGTTCAAAGTCCATACATCATTGAAAACTTTTAGATATCTAAAGGTCTGTATTACATCTCCCCTGCATCGCCTCTCTTTCAAGGTATACATATTCAGATCCTTCAGCCTCCCCTCATAAGTCTTCTGATACAGACCCCAGACCATTTTTGTCACCCTTCTCTGGACTGCTTAGATCCTTTCTCTATCCTTTTTGAGATACAGGCTCCAGAACTGAACATAGTACTCCAGGTGAGGCCTCACCAGAGACCTGTACAAGGGCATCATCACCTCCTTTTTCTTATTGGTTATTCCTCTCTCTATGCAGCCCAGCATTCTTCTGGCTTTAGCTATTGCCTTGTCACATTGCCTCACCATCTTCAGATCCCCAGACACTATCACCCCAAGATCCCTATCTTGGTCCGTGCACATCAGTATTTCACCCCCTCCCCCCATCACATACAGCTCTGTTTTGATTACCACATCCCATAGGCATGACTCTGCACTTCTTGTCATTAAATCCCAGCTGCCAAATCTTTGACCACTCTTCCAGCGTTCTTAAATCTCTTTTCATTCTCTTTACTCCTTCAGGCATGTCTACTCGGTTGCAGATCTTAGTATCATCCGCAAATAGACATACTTTATCTTCTATCCCTTCCACAATGTTGCTCACAAAGATATTGAACAGAACCAATCCCAACTCTGATCCCTGCAGCACTCCACTTAACACAGCTCTCTTTTCAGAGTAGGTTCCATTTACCATTACATTCTGTCTTCTATCAGTCAACCAGTTTGTAATCCATGCCACCGCCTTGGCCTTCACTCCCAAGCTTCTCATTTTATTCACAAGACTCCTATCCAGGACCGTATCAAAAGCTTTGCTGAAATCCAAGTAGATCACCTCGAGCGCTCTTCCTCCATCCAATTCTCTAGTCAGCCAATCAAAAATGTCAATCAGATTTGTCTGACAGGACCTTCCCCTGGTGAATCCATGCTGACTCAGGTCCAGCAACCCACCAGATTGTAGATAGCTCACTATCCTTTCCTGCAGCAGAGTCTCCATTAACTTTCCCACCACCGTTGTGAGGCTAACCAGCCTATAGTTTCCAGCCTCCTCTCTGCTCCCACTCTTGTGAAGCGGGACCACCACTGTTCTTCTCCAATCCTACAGCAGCACTCCCATTTCCAGGGATCTATTGAAAAGGTCCTTCAGCGGACATCACATATAGCAGGCCTGTGCATAGAATGGCTTCCTGTATGCTTCCTGAGGTCTGTTTAACCCTTCTATGCCCTGAGTTCTTATATTCTGGTGAAGGGCTCGTCCCTTCACCCATGATTCCCTGTGGGGCTGGATCTTAAAGAGGGACTGGGTGAGACAGCTGTGCCCGGTCCTTTAAGGTAGTCTGAGGGAGTTTTCTATAGATTCCCTCTCAGGCAGGAACAACTCTATTTTAGATCCCTTACAGCTTATCTCTCAGACAGTCTTCTTTGGGGGGAGGGAGAGATTCCTTAGGGAGTCATTGGGGTCCCTAGATTTGTCTCTAGCTTTGGCCCCTTAAAAGGATAGAGTGCCAGAGCTGGCTAGGGCTGCCTCTTCTCTCCCACTTGATTCTCCTTCTGCTGAATTATTAAGAACCATGCAGCATGTTCTCTGTGCTGTTATTACAGTCGTGACAGTGGACCCAATGCTAGTGTTTTTTTTTTGGTTTTTTTTTTAATTCTTTATTTATGAATTTAAGTTTACAAACAAAACTATTCATATTCGTATTCAATATTACATTGAATTCTTAGGAATCAGGAACACATAATGAGTTTCTCACATATCATAAAAATTATACAACTTAAATCTAATAACTTATTGTCCTGATTCCATGTTACTAAACAGAGTGGGGAGCCATAGAGCATTTTTTAAACAAAATTATTCAATTCTATTAAAAAGGAGACAGAATTAAAACAGGATCATTTAATCCCTATTAACATTTGGATCCGGAGTTTCTGCCCCCCCTCTCTGGTTTCTATGTTCTTCTAGAAATCTCTCTAAATCAGTTGGATCATAATATATATATTTTGTGCCATCCACATACATAATGCATTTACTGGGAAATCTTATAAATACACGTAACCCGTATGTTCTGGCAACATTTGCTAAACTAATAAACTTTTTTCTCTTTAGTTGAGTTTCCTTCACCACGTCAGGGTAAACCCATACTTTCTGACCCAAATACAAAGAGGATCTATTCTGCATAAATAATTTTAACACTTTATCCCTTTCCGAAGAATTGGCAAATTTAACCATTAATGTTCCTCTTCTTTCAATTAGGGCAGAGTATGAGGTTTCTAATAGATCTGTTACATTTAAAGTGGACTCTCGTGGAAGTACTTCTATGTTTGAATTTGGATTTCTTTCCTTCAAAAAATAAGCATTCATGATTATGGGGAAATTTTCAGATGTAATTGATAAAATTTCTCTAAGATAATGCTTAAGTTGTTCCTTTGGAGATGTTACTCTACATTGAGGAAAATTAACAAATCTTAAATTACAATATCGTACTACATTTTCCAAATTTTCTATTTTTTTAATTAAGATATTTTCTCCTTTTATTATCGATGTCTGAACTTCTTTTATTGTATTAATTTCTTCTGTTACCTTCACAAGAGCCACTTCATTATTTGTCACCAGAGGACTTATATTTAACAGCGTGGATTGCATATCTTTTATGTTGGTATTTAAACTCACTATATTATTCTGTAAAGATACTATCGCTGACCATAACATCTCTAAAGAAACATGCTTTGGACTCCCAGTATTTGCATTTGAAGTAGAGGGTAATTCTATTACATTTGATAGATCTTGTCTAGAGTCCACCCCAAGGAGAGGGGCTGGCATACTTCCTCCAGTTACCAAAGCTTGCCCACTTATGCTCTCAGTCTTTCGCATCACCATTTGTTTTGGAGGATCAAGTCCTTCCGTTTCTTCCGGCCTTGCTATCAGCTCACCATCATCCTCCTCAAACGGGTTAATCCCATCAGACGTCATCCGTACTATGGGTAAACCTGGTTTTCTGGTGATTACATAAGGCTTTGGTGGTGCGGGTGTGGTTGGGACCCCAGGACTTAGACTGACCTCTCCCGACAAAGAGGACATATGCTCTATATCCTCTGTTGTAATGGGACTCTCTGGGGTCTTATTTCCTGTATTTGGGTAAAGACCTACTAGTGTTGTTTGAACCAAGGTAGGTCTGGCTGGGGTTGAGGCATCCTGCCTTACCCTACCTTTTCTTTTAGTATGCGGCATAGTTCAATTACAGACATTTGATAACAAAACTGCAAGTCTTTACTCACTCTTCTGTCGATTCACAAACGTATCCAGGTTTGGAGACAAGGGGAATGATTTTCATTCAAGGCCAAAGTCCGAGGCCGCCTACCAGCCTACGCCGGCCTAAGCCGGACCAAGCCGGCGCGCCCCTTACGGAGCGCGCGGCTTAGGAAGCGCGCCGGCGGCAATTGCGCGCCGTCTGCCACTTCCTTTATGGTAGCAGACGCCCTGCACTGACGTCACTCGTTGGCCTCGTTGTGGGTCCGCTCAGGCTGCTCCCCTCGAATCCAGGTGAAGCAGATCCTTAGGTGTTCCGGGACCTCCAAGAATGGTAAAAGGGGTCTCAAGTTGTAACGACAGGGCCTGGGTGCCCCTCTCTCCTCAACCTCTGGCTCCCCAGGTATCACGGCGTCTGCCGCTTCCTTTATGGTAGCAGACGCCCTGCACTGACGTCACTCGTTGGCCTCGTTGTGGGTCCGCTCAGGCTGCTCCCCTCGAATCCAGGTGAAGCAGATCCTTAGGTGTTCCGGGACCTCCAAGAATGGTAAAAGGGGTCTCAAGTTGTAACGACAGGGCCTGGGTGCCCCTCTCTCCTCAACCTCTGGCTCCCCCCAATGCTAGTGTTTAATCCTCTATAGTCAATGTATGGTCGGAGGGAACCATCTTTCTTCTTGACAAAAAAGAATCCGGCCCCTGCTGGAGAAGAAGAGGATCTAATAATTCCCCGAGCAAGCTTTATCCTCTGCTAGTAGAGGAAATGGAGAGCTTAATTTAGGTTTCTGAAGGCGGATGCCTCGGTTTCTGTTGTAACTTGCAAGACTAGTATTCATTTGGAAGATGGCATTGCTTTGAGGGATCCTCAGGATAGAAAGGTTGAGGCTCTTTTAAAATAGGCCTTTTCCTCTATGGCCTTGATAATTTATTCCTCCATTTGTGGAAGCTATGTAGCTTGGCACTCGTTTCATTGGTTACAGCTGTTTCCGGAGAGTCCAGAGGTAACCAGGTTGGAGTCCAGGGCTGCCTTTATGGCAGATGGCTTATATGATCGTGTAAGGATTGCCTCTTAGTCGGTGGCTTCAGTAGTGGCAGCTTAAAAATTGCATGGGCTAAGCAGCTGAGTGGCAGATAGTTTCTAAGGGCCAAATTAGTAAACTTTTCTTTCTACCTGGACAAGCAGGATGGGTGACATCTGATGGAGTTCAACATAGAAAATGTATATCAATATTTCTAGAACTCTGACAGTGCCTCATTGAGCATATCACACATCCACACAGAGTCTGTTCAGTCTTGTATTTTAGCATTAAAAAATAAAGAAACCAACTCCAAGGGGAGGAGGGTTGGTTTTGTGAGGACCGACATCCTGCTGTCCTCAGAGAACACCTATTACAGGTAAGCAACTCTGCTTTTTCCTTGGACAAGCAGAATGGCAGGTCTCACACATAGTGGCATTTGATGTTGGATTGAGAAAATAGTGGGGACTATCAGTTAGAGGTTCTCTTTTAATATGTTTTCAGGCTGATGCAATACCGTGGGCTGGCCGCAGTGCATGGCTCAACGCGAGTCCATAACCCCCAATGCAAAATGGGGATTAGCGCATCCAAACGAGCTTGTAGCTAATAGCACTCATCACATGTAAATTCATGTTGATGAGGTTGTTAGCTATTTCCCCTCGATGCAAAAAAAAAAAAAAAAATGTGCGCCCGATGCACATATTTTTACACTAAAAATGTAATGCCTGCCCCGAAGCAGGCATTAATTTTTGAGGTCCCCAAAAAGTTTACAGAAAAGCAGAAAATACTGCTTTTCTGTAGTTCCTCCGACTTAATATCTTGGCGATATTAAATTGGAGGAATCCTGCCGGCAGTCAACTTAGGAAAAGAGATGCTCAATTAACAAGCATCCACTTTCCTAACCTGTGCCTGTGCACAGGTTAGGAAAGTGGATGCTTGTTAATTGCGTGCCCCTAGTGCCACCTCTCCTGGGTGCCCGCTGCCGAGGAGGCACTAGGGGCACGCAGTTTCCCCTAGCGCCTCCGTCTTATCATGGCAGCCCATTTACATATTATATCGGGTGCCCCGGAGAGGTGCATCGGTGCACATTAGGAGAGCAGCCGCCATTTCCGTGCGCTGATATTTCATCGGCCTGTTTGTTGGGGAGTGTTTGGATTATGTTTGATTCAGGGAATGTTTTTCTTACTACATCTTACTTGTAATGTTTAATCATGGGAATATGATTAGATATTTTCTCTTAATGTTAAAGGCCTCAATTTGCCAATGAATAAACTTTTGTTTAAGGAAACTAGGATTATGAAAGCTTCTATTTTTCTGATTCAAGAAACACACCATAGGAAAAAAGATGAAAGGTTATTAAGGATAAAGTTTCTTTCAGACTTGGATTTTGCATCTAGCACAGTCAAGAATAAATATTGTGGAGTGGGTGTGTTAATTTCTAAGGATCGCATGGTGGATGTTCAGGATTTATTGAGAGATACAGAGGGCAGATTTATTATGGTCAAGATGAAGATTGCATCCCAGCTCTATACAGTTGTGAGCTTCTATGCTCCTAATTCTGATCAGGGGAAATGTTTTGATTCTATGGGGGACTCCTTGAGTCACTTTATGGAAATTCATCTTGTGAAGAGGAAGTGATGTCACGAGCACGGATGGCTGCCTAAGGGCTTTGTTCCAGATCCTGATTTTTTAAACCCTCCATAATTGCTGCAATCCTTCAATAAAAATCCTCTCAAAAACCCACTGTGAGCTTCGGGGCTCAGCACCATGTCTGTGAGGAAGAAATTGTTGAATCTGAAACAATTTTCATACGATGCCAGTGAGGCACTGAGGGAAGGTGACCCGTCTTGGGAGGAGGCCGAAGAAGATGGCGCAGCATCTCAAGGTTTGGCATCCAGGCCTAGATTAGAAATGCTTACCAGGGCGGACTTTCAAAGCTGGTTTAATAAGCTCAGACGAGACATGGGCTCGCTGAAGCAGGAACTTCTGACTATTGTCAACGACCTATGCAAAGATTGCGTGAATCTGGCAGAACACGTGGTTGACACAGAACACAGATTGGAGGAGCAGGAAGCAGCATGGGAGCAGGCTCAGAAAGGAATAAAAACCTTGAGAGAGGAGAACAGTGAGTTAAAAGATTGGATCAAAGATCTGGAAAAACAGATCTAGATGAGGCAATCTTTGGATACGAGGTGTACTAGAGGGTCGATGTTTGAGAACTGTGCTCAAGTTACTAACAGTATATGCATGGTGATCCTAGGAGAAGGTGAGGGAGCAGATGGGATTCCCAACATAGAATTTGATCGAGCACACCTTGCCTTATCTAAACCACCGGGCAATATGGCGAGAGATATCGTGGTGTGCTTCCATAAATATTCAATCAAAGAAAAAGTCCTGGCTGAAGCAAAAAAATGAAAGGACTTTCAGTAGCAATATCAAGATCTTTCTCCAGTTACGAATAGGAAGTGAAGGGAATTCAAATATAGTCAACAAATCCTAAGAAAAGATAACCACAGATATAGATGGCTATTCCCATTCGGATTACAATTTTCGATTAATGGAGTGACCTCGAGGCAGGGCCGGTGGAACCACTAGGCAAACTAGGCCTGGACCTAGGGTGCCGACCATTAGGGGGCGTGAGCAGGGGCGGTTTTATAATGAGGCAGGTTGAGGCAGCCACTTCAGGCAGCAGAATTTTGAAGGGGCAAAAGTACCCCTTCAAAATTCTGGTAAGAAAAAAGGTCAAAAAAAAAATTCTGGTCAAAAAAAAGGTCAAAGGACATAACAGATCATAATTGGGATCTAAGATCTCTCCTATGTCCTTCAGGGTCCCCTTTACGCTCTATTTGAATTGTTCACTTGTCCTCATATTTATTCTCATATTTATACTCTAATAGACGCTATGTTTTAATGTAACGCCTTAGCTGCTATTGTTATGTTGTTCTATATATTCTATTAGAAGCTTTGTTTTAATGTAACGCCTTAACCGCGATTGTTCTGTTGTATTGTAAACCGATATGATTTGTTAATTGTACAAGAATGTCGGTATATAAGAATTATAAATAAATAAATAAATATGCCCTCATTCATCAAAGCTGCCTGGCAAAGAACAAAAGTTCTTAAACACTCTAGGCAGAAAAGTATTTCAAGGCTCAATGCTTGTTTCCAGGATAGTGTCATATCAACTTTATATGACACAGTATCAGCACAAGCTCTGGAAATAGATGCAAGAACTATCTGAGACTTTGCCTCAACAGTATCAGGACTCGGTAAATGACATCATTCACAAAGGTTTGGATGCAGGCAAGCACGAGGTCCATGCTGCTTATGACAGTTTTGAGACCTCTTCACGGGTAGCGGCAACTGGTATCAGTGCACATCGTTGGGCCTGGCTCAAAGCTTCTGACCTCAGACCTGAAATTCAAGAGAAGTTGGTAGATCTACCTGTGTGGGTGATAACCTGTTTGGAATAAGGATTCAAGACACAGTAGCCCAACTGAAAGAACACTCTGAAACTCCGTGTCAACTGTCTGCTATCCCACAAGATACTTCATCTGCCACATGTCGCACAGCAGGAAAAGACACCAGGAAGCCCTACTATAGACCACGTAGGTACTATCCACCAGCACCCCGTGGTAGAGTGTCCAGACCAGTGCAAAGAACCCAGCCTAGACAACCTAGAGCTTCTAGGCCTCAGCCTCCTCCTCAAAGAGGCCTGGCATCAGGCTTTTGAAACCCAGCCAGAGGACAGCAGCCACTCCACCAACCCGAACCCAGAGTTACCAGTGGGAGGTCGGGTCTCTCTCTTTCAGTCCCATTGGTCAAACATCACAACAGATCAATGGGTCCTATCACTTATAACACAAGGTTACCATCTGAATTTTCTCACAGTACCAAAAGACTTCCCACCAAAGTCTCTTTGGATACACACGGATCATACCACTCTCCTGCAAGCAGAATTATCCACCTTTCTGAGAGCCAGGGCCGTGGATCCAGTTCCCCGACCTTAGCAGGGCAGAGGATTCTACACTCACTATTTCCTCATTCCAAAGAAAACAGGAGGCCTACGTCCTATCCTAGACCTCTGAAATCTCAACAAATTTCTACGGAGAGAGAAGTTCAGAATGGTCTCCTTAGGCACCATGCTTCCCCTTCTTCAAACAGGAGACTGGCTCTGTTCTCTGGATCTGCAAGACGCTTACGCTCACATTCCAATTTTCCCTCCTCATCGCAAGTTTCTGCATTTCCTGGTGGGTCATCAGCATTTCCAATACCGGGTTCTGCCATTCGGACTTGCCTCGGCGCCCCGAGTATTCACAAACTGCCTAGTGGTAGCAGCAGCTCATTTGCACAAGGAAGGTGTACACGTTTTTCCTTACCTGGGCGACTGGCTAATCAGAAGCCAGTCAAAGCAAGGAGCTCTCACCTCTCTCAGGCTCACAATCAACCTGCTCCACTTGTTGGGATTTCTCAACTATCAAAAATTCCACCTCTTCCCAACTCGCCTACTGCAATTCATCGGAGCAGAGTTGAACACCATAATATCAAGAGCCTTCCTCCCGGAAGACCAGGCGGAGACACTCTCCTCATTAGCAAACTCTTTGCGCTTAAAGAAGCAGGCGACAGCACATCAGTTTCTAACTCTGTTCAGCCACATGGCCTCCACAGTTCATGTCACTCCTATGGCCAGATTAGCCATGAGAATAATCCAATGGACATTAAGATCACAGTGGATTCAAGCCATTCAACCGCTGTCGTCCCCAATTCAAATAACCCACCAATTATGTTCATCTTTTCTCTGGTGGGTGACCAAGAACAACTTGCGCAAAGGCCTACCCTTCCAACAATCAGTTCCACAAGTGACTTTAATTACAGATGCATCCACCTTAGGTTGGGGAGCTCACACAGACAATCTCCAAACTCAAGGTACTTGGACAAAACTCGAAGCAACATTTCAAATCAATTTCCTGGAGCTTCGAGCTATACGTTATGCTCTACATGCGTTCAAGGACTGCCTTTCACACAAAACTGTTCTGATACAAACGGACAACACAGTTGCCATGTGGTACCTGAACAAACAGGGAGGTATGGGCTTCTATCTCCTTTGTCAAGCCGCACAGATTTGGGACTGGGCCCTGACACGTTCCATGTTTCTCCGGGCCACTTATCTGACAGGAATTCACAACGTAGTAGCAGACCGTCTCAGTCGTCAATTCCAACCTCACGAATGGTCCCTGGATCCCTTAGTAGCGACCAGGATATTTCAACTTTGGGGTCAACAAATGATGGACCTCTTTGCATCCGAACTGAATCACAAAGTGGACAGATTCTGCTCTCTGCACAAACAGACAAACCAGTTAGAGAGGGATGCCTTTGCTCGCCCCTGGAATTCAGGTCTTCTATATGCATATCCCCCGATACCGCTAATTACCAAGACTCTAGTGAAGCTACAACAGGACAAGGGGTCCATGATACTCATAGCCCCGCATTGGTCTCGACAAATGTGGTTCCCCATGCTTCTCAATCTCTCGATCAGGAACCCGATTCACCTGGGTACAGCTCCCACTCTCATACCTCAGTATCAGGGCAGGTTGCGCCATCCCAACCTTCAATCCCTATCTCTAACAGCCTGGATGTTGAAAGCTTGATTCTGCAATCACTCAATCTTTCAACTAATGTCTCTCAAGTGCTTGTAGCTTCACGTAAGCCTTCCACACGAAAAAACTATGGTTCAAAGTGGAAAAGATTCACCACGTGGTGTGCGCAGAAAAGTATTGACCCTTTTTCCTGCCCCATAAGATCTTTGTTGGACTATCTCTGGCACCTTTCAGACTCTGGTCTCCAGACCTCGTCAGTAAGGGTACACCTAAGTGCTATCTCAGCTTACCATCATACAATAGGGGATGCACCGATATCAGTGCAACCCCTTGTTAGTAGGTTTATGAGAGGTTTAATTCATCTTAAACCTCCTATACGGCCACCAGTCACAGAATGGGACCTTAATGTGGTACTAACAAGGCTCATGCATTCTCCTTTTGAACCCATAAATTCCTGCGATATTAAATTTCTTACATGGAAGTCTATATTCCTAATAGCCATTACATCTGCTAGAAGGGTTAGTGAATTACAAGCACTTGTCACATACTCACCCTATACAAGATTCCTACATGATCAAGTGGTCCTCCGTACACACCCAAAATTCCTTCCCAAGATAGTTATGGAATTCCACTTGAATCAGTCTATAGTCTTGCCCACATTCTTCCCAAGACCTCACTCTCACCAAGGTGAGAGGGTTTTGCAAACCTTGGACTGTAAACGTGGACTTGCATATTACCTAGATTGTACTGCAGTCCATAGAAAATCCATTCAACTCTTTGTTTCTTTTGATCCAAACAAACCGGGTAAAGCAAACTCTCTCCAAATGGCTTGCAGATTGTATAGAGTTCTGCTATGAAAAAGCAGGCCTTCCTCTCCAAGGGCGAGTAAAGGCGCACTCAGTAAGAGCAATGTCAACCTCAGTAGCGCACTACCGTATCGTTCAGTGCCAATAGCTGACATATGTAAAGTTGCAGCATGGAGTTCTCTTCACACCTTTGCAGCTCCTTACTGTTTGGACAAAGAAGGAAGAGAAGATTCAGCCTACGGACAATCTGGTTTAAAGAATTTATTTACAGCATAATCCCAACTCCTTCTACATCCAACCTGCTGTGATTTTAGGCTGCCTCAATTTTTCCAGCAGTACTACAGTTGTTGTGCCGTTGCACAAGTGGTTGCTGTTGGTCCACTACAAAATGACTCAGCCTCTAGCTTGCTAATCACCCATATGTGAGGATTAGCATCCTGCTTGTCCTGGGATAAAGCAAAATTGCTTACCTTGTAATAGGTGTTATCCCAGGACAGCAGGATGCAGTCCTCACGAAACCTACCTGCCACCCCGCGGAGTTGGGTCCGATAAGTTTTATTATTTTATTTTTGCTAACGTTTATTGCTATACACAAGACTGAAGGGAGACCCCTGTGGCTCGAGGGATCATGGCATGCTGGGCATGCTCTCTGTGCCAGTCAAAAGTTTCTAGAAACTTTGACAGAAAGTTTCCCGTGATAGGGCTCCGTCCAGTGACGTCACCCATATGTGAGGACTACAATCTGCTTTATGCTTTAATTGAGAAAATGTGTTCATTATGTTTCTGTTAACGTGCACTGGAGTTCTTATGTGAGACTATGTACCTGTTTGTTGGAAATTGAATAAAACCTTCAATTTCAAGAAAGTCATCTTGTTCTTGGTGGAGATTTTAATGTCACCAGATCTCCATTCTAGATAATTCCTCAGGGGCAGGTTTAGCTATCAGACAACATAGGAGCAAATTAAAAAAATCTGATGGCTAATTAGATCTGATTGATGTGTAGAGATTATTTAATCCTTCTAGAGGGGATTATACAATTTTCTCTAAGTCCCATCAATTTCTTTCACAGACTGATTTCTTTGTGGTGGATAAGGCATTGATCCCAGGAGTAAAGGCAGTTGAAATAGGTAGTATTGCTTGGTTTGATCATGCCCGGGGTGGCTAAATTTTAATCCCATTCAAAAAGATGCAAGTAGACATTTCTGGTGTCTTAATAAAAGTTTATTGGATGATTCTGCAATATGTCAGGCTCTGCGACAGAATATGTTAGAATATTATCAGTTTAATAATATGGTGGTCTCTTCGCCCCGGAGGGTCTGCATCCTGAATATGGCAGAAGCAATGCTCCTGTCTGCTGGAGATTTCAAATGGTGTCGTGGCATTGTTTCTGCCCTTTTCACCTTGCAGATGTGGACCGAACAAAAGGGGTTAAGTGGGGGCCGGGGAGGGAGGTCCCCAGCCCCGCCGAATGTTTCTGGAGAGACCCGGGGAGGCCCTGGTTCTTTAGCCAGAGAAAGGAGTGGAAGACTCTTGGAATCAATGCCTTAATCCGACCATGGCCAAGGGAGAGCATTTCTGTCTTTCTGCCTTGGCATTTAATACGCAAAACAATAAGAATAATAGATGATTATTGATTGTTAGTGATTCTGGAGACTGAAGACTGGCCAAGGAGACTGTGATATGCAGATTTAATAAGGCTGAAGGTCAGTCATCCTCTTCATTTTCCTTGTAATCGAGGGCTCTTATGTCAGGATCTGGTGGCCAGTTCTCTTGTTATTATTGGACTCTGCCCTTGAAAGATTTAATTTATTCAGGAAGCAATATCCTGCAGCACTAATTTCCACTTTGCTAAAGTCTCAAAAGAATTTGACCTCTTTGGCTTATGTGCGGATAAGGTATCTTTCTTGAGGCATGTTGCAAGTCCCTGTTTATCTTGCTATATTGGGCAGACATTCCAACCATTTAAATCTTCTTGCAGAAAGGTTTGGGAATAGATTAGCCCTTAATTCCCTGAAAGTTTAGGTGCATGATTGGATACAAAGAGTTGAAAATAGTTCAGCTATGGAAACATTCACAATGGGGCATGCCTGCTATTTTTGGTACCATTAGGACATCCTTTATCAGTTTTACAAAGGGTTGAGAGTCATCCTTGTTATAGTGCCATCGGGCCAGTTTTATTTTATTGTTGTAAATTCAATTTCAGGGCTGGCTGATGAGTTAGGTCTTGCCTTTTAGTTTCTTCTTTTTTTCTTGGCAGAGCAGTTAACTGCATAAGTTATGTGGTTAATTCCGATATTTGGAGTTAGCCGCTTAACTTATGCAGCTAACTCTGGTCGGGCTGTGAGTCTGTCCTAAAGTTAGCCAGTTAGACATAACAGACTAACTTTAAGTTAGCCGGGTATATTCAGTGGCACGACCGCACTGTTGAATATTTCCTGCTAGTTAGCCGGATATGTTTATCTGGCTAACTAGCGAAGCCGCACAGCAGTTGAAAATTGACCCTTTGGTGATTGCCTGGTTATTTGATTATTTTCCATCTGATTTATGTTATACTTATATAAATTGCAGGTGGATATATTGTTGTAAATGTCATTGTTACTTATGTTTAGTTGTGTCTCCACATCATTCTGCTGGGGTTGCATTCATTTTGGTTAGTATTATTTTTCTTATATTTTGTCTATGCATTGGATGTAAATTTCTAGTCTTTCAATAAAAATCTAACTTTCAAAACAAGAGCATATAGGTGTCAGGGATCTCTTGCTAGAAAGGGGGCTTCAGTAGCCTTTCATCCAAATATGGCTCGTTTTCTTCCTAGAATGAAGCAAATTCATCCCTGGTGCCTCAATTGGATCTTAATCCGGTATTTAATGCATTAGTAAATGTCCTGTTTGAGCATCTTGTGCAGTTTCCTTAAAGGATCTTTCTCTGAAAATGGTATTTCCGACGGTTATTTACTCCACAAAATGAATCTCTGAGTTGCAGGCTCTATCTTACAGGGATCCTTACTTAATCTTCTCAGCAGAGTCAGTATCTTTTGTCCAGTGCTGTCTTTTTTTTGCCCAAGGTGGTTTCACCCTTTCATTTAAATTGAACAATTTATTTTGCAGTCTTTGCAAAAAAGTATTGCCTTGGGAAGAATAGGTCTCTTCATGTTCTAGATGTTCATTAGGTTCTTCTCAGACATCTTAGGGCAACTAATCCCTTTAAGAAATCCAACAGACTCTTTGTCTTGTTTGGTGGTCTGCACAAGGGAAAGGCTGCTTCAAAAGCCTCTCTGTTCCGGTGGATTACAGAGGCAATCTCTTTAGCATATTTGCTGAAAGGTTGTCAAATTCCAGCACCTCTTCAGGCTCATTCAATCAGGGTACAAGTTTCATTGTGGGTAGAGGCTACAGCTGTTATACCAGAGGATATTTGTAAGGAGGCCACTTCGTCTTCCTTGCATTCTCTCACTAGCATTACAAACGTGATGTTCAAGCTAAGGCAAATGCAGCCTTTGGTGCCAGATTTCTTAAGGCAGCCTGTCTTCTTTCCTACAGGTCTGGCCCGATCTAGCAGGATAAGGAAGGATAAATGTAGCCTTACCCGTCAATTGTCTTTCCTTGAATCCTGCTAGGCCAGTCCAGAACCCACCTGGGAAGTCAGTTTGGCTGTGATTTTCTGGTTTATTAATCATGAGGCTTGCTCTCCTTTGGGGTGGGTTCAAGGTGTTTTGAAGTCTGTTTATCTTGTTATTACCTTCTCGTCTGATTCTATTGGAATCTTGAGAAAGGATTTAGTTGTTTATATTTTTGTGGCATAATGCTGCATTGCTTTGTCATTAGGATACCGGCAGATTATCTGTGCAGCTCCAATACTATTAGCAATGATGAGGTCACTAAAAAGTTTGTGTTCTCTGTCTGGCACTCTGGCAGAGTGGTATAAACTCATGCATCTGGACTGGTCTAGCAGGATTATGGGAAGGGATATTAACAGGAAAGGATAGTAACAGGAAGTCTAAATTTCTCCTCTCTTAGAACTAGCATTGCTTGTAAGAGTGTATTGGTGTTTCTCTAGGTGTGGTGTTGGGATGGGGGTGATTCTCGAAGGGCGAGAAGTAGGTAGGTGCAAGGTGTTGCATATAGGGAAAAATAACCCTTGCTGTAGTTACACGAAGTTAGGTTCCATATTAGGAGCTACCACCCAGGAAAAGGATCTAGGCATCTTAGTGGATAATAATTTAAAATCCTCGGCTCAGTGTGCTGCAGCAGTCAAAAAAGCAAACAGAATGTTAGGCATTATTAGGAAGGGACTGGTTAATAAAACGGAAAATGTCATAATGCCTCTATATTGGTCCATGGTGAGACTGCACCTGGAATACTGTATAAAATTCTGGTCGCCGCATCTCAAAAAAGATATAGTTGCAATGGAGAAGGTACAGAGAAGGGCAACCAAAATGATAAAGGGGATGGAACAGCTCCCCTATGCAGACAGGCTGAAGAGGTTAGGACTGTTCAGCTTGGAGAAGAGACGGCTGAGGGGGGATATGATGGAGATCTTTAAGAGCATGAGAGGTCTTGAACGAGTAGATGTGAATCGGTTATTTACACTTTCGAATAATAGAAGGACTAGGGGGCATTCCAGGAAGTTAGCAAGTTGCACATTTAAGACTAATTGGAGAAAATTCTTTTTCACTCAACGCACAATAAAGCTCTGGAATTTGTTGCCAGAGGATGTGGTTAGTGCAGTTAGTGTAGCTGGGTTCAAAAAAGGTTTGGATAAGTTCTTGGAGGAGAAGTCCATTAACGGCTATTAATCAAATTTACTTAGGGAATAACCACTGCTATTAATTGCATCAGTGGCATGGGATCTTCTTAGTGTTTGGGTAATTGCCAGGTTCTTGTGGCCTGGTTTGGCCTCTGTTGGAAACAAGATGCTGGGCTTGATGGACCCTTGGTCTGACCCAGCATGGCAATTTCTTATGTTCTTATGTTCTTAGGTGTGGCTCTTCTTGTTGGCTCCCTCAGCAAGGTTGGATATGAAATAGAGTTACTTTGCTCTCTTGCAGGTGGATTATGTCTGTCATGGAAAGACTGAGGTGCCTCCAGATAAAGACGGCTCCGATCCCTACCTGGTGAGTCCCAAACAAGGCTTGTATACCGGTTACACTTGCTCCAGATGCATAAACCTCCACTGCCTCATAAAGAGAGTTAGGGGAGATAGTGTGGAAGGGATGAGAGGATAGATGGAACAACTTGTTTTGAGGTCTGTGCATAACACCTGCACAGACCCCCTGTCCATCTGTAGTTCTGTTGTCTCAGAACAACAGATGGATATGGAGCACTATGATTGAGACTTGAATTCGTGATGTAAGGTTTCTTGTGTTTCCAGGAGCCCAAGAGACGTGGGATTTTCCGCACTGTGGACAGTGCTAACAGTTTGACCACAGATGACATTGTGCAGAGGATAATTAAGAACAGGTTTGTTTTGTGAAAAGGGGAGGTAGAACTTGTCAGGGCAGTGAATACTGACAACCTTGCAAACTGTGCCTGACTCTGAATACTGAAACAGTAGATGTCTGTTTTGAGCTTCATTGGTTTTTTTATTTTTGTAAAAGTAGCCATGTGAGCAAGCATCCATCTCATACCTTCTATTCTTTGTAAAGAAATGAAATGTTCAGAGCATCAAAATGCTGCGATTTGGTTGGCTGCCTGGCTGTGGCAGGAGGTGATGCTAACTCAGCACTTCATTTAATAAAATGGTTGTTTGCAGGTTGGAATTTGAAGCCAGAAACCAAAAGAAAGAAGCAAAGGAGCTGGCTGTGCTGGAGGCCATGAAGAAACGGGAGCAGGAGAAGCTGGAGGGAGAACTTCAGGCAGATCGGAAGAACTAAGCTGAGGGCAGGCTTTGCTCTCCGCAGCAGAAAGATCACCTGCCGCCTTCTTATACCATCCTGTGTCTGTGTCCTTAGGATCTTATGGTGACACCAAGTGAGATCTTGCTTCTGCCCCATAACTACCCTCGGGAAGGCTTTCGTGGAACCTTGTCCTCTTGTTTCTTTTGACATCTTTTGAAGGGGGGCTGGGGAAGAGGAGGTGACTTGTTTGCTTTTCAGTTTCATTATATTGAATTCTATGTTAAAATGGTTTTAACAGGAAGTAATTTTAGTTTTTGATATATTTTATCTATTCAGGTGAAGCCTGAAGCGGGCTGGGTGGGGCCTTTGCGTTTTGATCTTGATTGGTCAGTTTATTTTAAACACTAATTTATATTTTAACTTTTCCCTTTTCTGTTGTATTTATATAGATAGATAGAATTTTTAAATGTCCAAAAGAAATAAAGATATTTTAAATGTCCCCTGTCTTAAATAGTTTGGGGTAGCAGAATCCCAGAGATGTGACTTTGATGGCTTCTGGCGCCTGACCTCCAGCTCTTTATCCTCCCTGGTGGCTGTGGAGGATTATGGGAATGTGATTGCCAGGCTGCATGGAATGTCCACACTGAAGCCAGGACATGCCACTACCTAGCGTGGCCTGTGGGTGGTGCTAGTTTCTACCCCACAAAATTGTATTTGTAAGAAAAGGAGAGAAAATTACCACTTGACTAGATCTTTTTTTTTTTTTAAACTTTTAAGCCTAGGGAAGCTGTTAAAAAAAAAAAAAGTTTATTCTGTTAACAAAGAACATTGGAAATGATTCAGCAAATGAGATACACTCCATGTGCTAAAGTGTTACTTTGGGGCCAATGCAATAATTTTCGCAGACTTTTCACCGCCCGCTTTATTAATGTGCGCATGGCGCCTGCAAGGGGGGGGGGGCGCCATGCAATAGGTAAATTAGGGGGTCGCGCTAGCAAGGAGGCGCTAGGCTCACTTGCGCGACCTTAACGCCTCCTTGCTAACGCAACCCTGCGCGTGGCTGCCGGTTATGAAGACCGACACTGGTAAACTTGGCATCGGTTTTCATAACCGGCCGTCTGCCAGTAATGAAAACGGACACTTTTCTGTACTTCTTTTACATGCGCTCAGCTATTAACGCCTGCTCCAGGCAGATATGCCTGGAGCAGGCATATCTGCCTGCGCATATCTGAGCAATAAATGTGCGTCTGAGACGCACATTTATTTTATTGCATGCGGAGTTAATGAGTAATAGCCTGTGATGAGCGCTATCTCATTCACTTCGCTTTAGACGCGGGTTAAGTAGGCGCTAATCCCCCTATTGCATTAGGGGGTGGATTAGCGCCTATTTAACCCGTGTCCGACAGTGGTTTAACAGCGCGCTCGTGTGAGCGCACTGTATTGCATCGGCCCCTTTGAGCGCTAAAAGAAGTTGAAAGAATGCCCAAATGATTGGAACTGTAAAGAGATCTGCTGGAATGTACCTGGGCCTTACTCTTTAAGCTGTTCTCAGTTTCTTAAGACTTCCTTTTCAACCCTTCAGTACGGTCCATTTGAATTTACCCTTATTTTCAGGTGCTATTCTTTGGTACTGCAAAGTCTGGGGGTGCTCTTTACCCATGGACTTTGCATCAGTTTTCAAAGTTTAAAGTATGTGCATATTTTTACTTTGAAAATGTCCCCAGGACCAAAGCATTCGCAGACATATGCACCCTCTTTTTCTGCGGTTACTGTCCCATAGAAGAGAATGCATGCAGATTTGAACATGCAAGCCGTGCATACGCTTTCCTTCCTCCCCCTCCTGCCCGGGAACGTCTCTGAAGGTGCACTGAAGAACAACATAATTTGCTTTTGACGGAGTAAACGGTGGCCAGTTTTCAAAAACAGCCCTTTTACATGGGTCATTCAGTATATACACAGGAAGATGATTTATGAACATTTCAATCTTAATGTCCATGTTCACTGATATATTTCATATGGGACAGCTTTTACATAGAAACGGAATATGACAGCAGATAATCTGCGCAGTTTCATTCCTGGTGCAGTTCTGTTGCCCCAGTTGATCTCTGGCTTTCCTTTCACTTCTGGGCAGCTAAGGATGCTCTGTGCTTATCCCATGCCACCTGGAATTCTGTAACTGTTCAAGGGGGGGGGGGGGGGGGTTGCCTCTTCCATTAGTTTGTCCCATGAATCCAGCACCCTTTCCATGAAAAAAATATTTCCTATCCCCTTGCAGTTTTATTCTGTGACTTCTAATTTTAGAACTTCTTTCTCACTGGAAAATGTTTACTTCTTGTACATTTATGTCTTTAGGGGATCATTTTGTAACAGCCCACATCAATTTTAAGTTAATTACCTATAGACTTCACATCAGTTTTCAAAGGGAAAGTATGTGTGTATTTTCTCTTTGAAAATTATCTCACCAAAACCATCTGCCCACATTCACAGCCACCATTGTGTGTGCATATTTTTTTTTTATTGCATGCTTTTGAAAAATGTAAAAGTATATGCATAAGGGTAAGCCTCTGCCCCTGGAATGCCTGTGCTCGGTCCAGGTATACAAGTCATATGCATATAAATTTACCCATGCATTGGGCAGACAAGTTTGTAAATGGCCATTCCTTATTGTCCATGCCAGACCGGTCCAGACAAGTGGGATATTCCCTGCCCCCGACCAGCAAATAGAGACAGAGAGAAAGAAAAACAAAGCTCATTTCATTCCCCTTCAACTCTCAGCTCTTCAGCTCTCAGTATTTCTCGGTCTTCATCAGATGTTGCACTGGTGCTGCAGTTACAAGTAGGCCGCTCTTGGCAAGGCTTTAGGCCCAGGTTTTCGATGAAGCAAAGGCCAAGTTTTGGGGGTGTTCTGGTGATTGTCTTGGTGGGACTGATTCTCCCTCCCCTTTAGGGAGTCAACCTTGATTGGGGATGTGAGTTCCTGCACAGCTGGGTCAAGCACTGGGTGATCCCAAGTGACTTTGTTTCCTTAGTGGGTCCAGCAGCAGGAGTGGACTGAAAGCACACAGCAGATTCTTCCTCTATTCTTGGAGAGCAAAAGGGAGGCAGTAAAAAAAAAAAACCAAAAAAAACCACAGCCCTTTCCCTGGATTGCTTCCCATTTTCCTATGGCCCTGTGCTGGATTTGGACTCCAGTCAGGGGGTCTGAAGTAATCACTCTCCCTCCCTCTGCTTGCTTCCATTAAGGCTGTAAAAATTGGAAGGCATAATGTTGCTGGTAAGTCACAGTGGCTCAGCGTGTCAGCCAGTGTATGCTGCCTGGTTTGTGAGTAGGTAAGCACCAGGCAGGTGGATACAATCCTTGGAGGGTCAGAACTGTATCTTTTACTTATGCCTACATTAGGCAATGTATCTTTTACTGGTTAACCCCATATATACCTATCCAAGTTATATCGACCTGTTCATTGTAAGACATTTACTTGTAAATGTGATTGTTCAGTTATAATGTAAACCGAGTTGATCAGTAATTCTGTTATTGGAAAGTCGGTATATAAAAATGCTAAATAAATAAATAAATAACTCAGCTCCCTACCAAGAACAAAACTGGATGAGTTCCTCAGATTGAGCCCTGGCCCCTATGGTGGAAGCACTATAGTACGAATGGAACAGGGCCTGGTCAGCACTCCCATTTTGGCTGGATCAGCAGACATTTTGAGGTCAATATTGAAAGCTGGCCTTTTAAGTAACTTAGCCGGATATAACTTATCCGGCTATGTTACAAGGTATATTCAGCGGCACAGCTAAGCCACTGAATAAACGCATATAATTCACGCTTAGCCGTATAAGTTATAACCGGCTAAGTTTAGACCTGCTCTATGGGACATCTAACTTAGCTGCATAACTTATGCAGCTAAGACTGAATATGTTTAGCTGCAGAATTTGTACAGATAACTTGCTCTGCCCCGATCCACCCAATGCACTCCCACAAGTTATACAGCTGACCTTTTAGCCATATAAGTGACTCAATCAGCTATGCAGCGGCCACTGAATGTAGGCGCATATTCAGCAGCTTCTGCTTAGCTCATAAATTACACATATCCAGCTAAATAGTGCTGGACGTGCTGTGAATATTGACCTTCCTATTGCTGCTCCATGCCAAAAATATAAATTAAGTATGCCAGGCACTTTATCTCCCTTTTCCCTCTGAAAGTCAAACTGCGAAGTTCAGTGGGAGCTTTCATGTTTTCCCCTCAGTCACAGAAGAGCCTGCCCAGCTCCAGATCTCTACCAAGTTATTATTTCAGCAGGCCACCTCACAGACATGTAGCTCCTGCCCTCTCGGGTAACTGAGAGATAGAGGGAACAGCCTGTAGAAACAGTTCTCGGATCCTCGACACAAATTAAGCTTCCCAAAGGATCTTTTATGGCTAAATTAGACTTGTGAGGCTGTAGATTGCAGTAGCCCTTTATAAAAATAAATAAATAAATACTCCCAGAGTGGTCCTGCTTGGGCAGCACCTTTTTGGATTTCTCCACAAGCTCTTCCTAGCTCTTATCCATGTCCCTGCATTAGTCCTGGGGGAATTATGTGCAGAATTTGTGCAGAATTCCCCCCCTGCGCAGAAAATGGCAGAGGAGACCCCAGCATGCCACGAATGGCACACACCATTCGCAGCAAAGATGAAGGCCCCCAGCACGCTGGTCGCAATGAAGATGAAGGCCCCGGCATGCCGTAAACAGAGTGCGCGCGCCATTCGTGGCAATCATGAAGGCCCCCGCGTACCTCGGGATACACTCTACTTGCGGCAAAGAAGAAGGCTCCATTGAGCATAAATGAATGTAGAGAGGTGTGTGTGTGTGAGGAGGGGGAGAGGGAGGTGTGAGGAGAGGGGGGAGGGGTGTGAGAGGGAAGGGGTAGGGAGTGTGAGAAATGGGGAGGGTGAGAGATGGGGAGGGGGTGAGAGACAGAGCAGGAGGGTATGAACGAGAGCAGAGGAGTGTGAGAGAGACCAGGGAGGGTAAGTAGGAGGGATGTGAGAGAGAGCGGGGGGGGTGTTGGACTGTGGGTGCCAGAGAGAGGGAGCCTATGTGGGGAGATTGTGAAGGAATGTATATGTGTGTGAGAGATTGGGAGCTGATGTGTATGAAAAAGGGATCCTGTGCATGTGAGGGTTCTGGCCATGTAAAGGTATTGTGTATGTGTGAGAGAGAGCCTGGGTGAAGGTGCATGAGAGAAAGACATAGCTAGCCTGTGTGAGGGTGTATGCATGACAGAAAGGGAGCTTGTGAGAGTGTGCATGCAAGAGAGAGGGACCCTGTATGAGGGGATGTGTGTGAGCGAGAGAATGAGGAAGCCTGTATGAGGGTGTGTGTATGTGCACTAGAGAAAGGGAGCCTGTGTGTGAGAGAGGGAGGGACAGAGGGAGCCTGTGTGAGGGACAGTACTGAGAATGGGGTCAAACTCTGGGAGTGAAGATAGAGTGGAAGGGGTTGAGCCTAGAGATGGAGGGGAGATATACTGGCAGGTGGAGGAGTTGGGGCCTGAGAGGGCAAAATGGCCAGGGCAGTAGGAAGAGAGTGTGGAAGGGACACTCTTATAGTGAATTTCTAGGGAAATTCTGCTCAAAATATTTAAAAGTCTGCATCTTCAAGTAATAACTTTTTTCTGTATTCATTTAAAATGTAATTACTTAAGGACTGTCAAGTAAATTGTGTTATTTTGACCAATATAAAGTTTGCAGAATTTTAAGTTTTGTGCACAGAATTTATATTTTTTATGCGCAGAATTTTAAATCTTTTTGCGCAGAATTCCCCCAGGAGTAAAGAAGAACTTTAGGTTATCTTTGGCAACATTTGGAGTGCTAGAGCCCGCCACTGGCTGGAACAGTCCTAGGGAATTGACTAGACAAGAGGGGGAGATAGCTGATCTAGCATCAGGGGGTCATTGCCTCCTTATAAGGGAATAATGCCTCAGTGGGGAGGCTCTTCAGGAGAGAGAAAAGCTGGTGATCCTTAATTCTGCGCCGTAACTTCAATTTTTGGATGAGTAATGAGAAGCAGTAATATGTAGGGCGATCCTTTACTCCTGTGTGATCTTAGGCACTCCACTCGAGATTCCTGCTACTTCTGACTTTTGGAGGAGGTGGGATCTCCTCACTATGAGAAACCTGGTTCCATTCTTAAGGTGGCTAAGATGAGGGATCTATATTCCCTTCTGAAGGAAGAGAAGGATATGACATTGGATCATCTAGGGGCTTGTCTTCATCTTTTAAGATCACAATCTGTGGACGGAAGCACAATATTCAGGGTCCCCCATGAGAGAAAGTCTCTGCTTAAACAATCTTTTTTTCTATAGTCTCTCTCCCCAGGCAGCTATGTACAATGGCTTTGTGACTTGAATCCTCCTGCGTTGGGCCCAGTATCCCTCAGAGGCAGCTATGGTGACCTTCCCCACAGGTGTGCTGAAGGGGAAGTTCTTAAACTGTAGCTCCAGGATGAATTTATGGCTGATGAGTCTTGCACAGTGGAGGTAAGTGATGCTAGGAGCTCCTTTGATTGGATTTCCCCATGTGGCTTGGCCCAGACTAGTTCAAGATGGGGTTGTAGTATTTCCTCTTCATCCAGTCAGAACAGTCCAGATGAATGTGTTATGCCCACTGACCAGCAGATGAAGATAGATATCAACCAGTTCGCTGATGTCAAACCATATATGCATCCGTGCTGACGTCAGCCTGCCAGTATTTTCTCTAGCAGATGGTAGGTGAGCTTCCAGTGCTGTGGACTTCAGCCTGGTAAGCTGAAAAGGAAATAGATTGGAGATTTCTGAGGTGAAAGCCTTGTGCTCCTTCCCTCAGTTGAGCAGTTTCAGGACCTCCAGGGGGCTGGTTAGAATACATACCCCACGCCCTCCTCTCCCTCCTGCCTGTCAGTCTTAGTGCCAAGGTTTTCTCCTTGCATTCATACTTTTGGGCTTTCCCTTTAAACTTTGAGCTGTATTGTTCAGCAGCAATAGCCACTTGCATCTGGTTACATCGCAAGAGTTTTGGTTTTGGGACCGCTTGGCAGTTGTTTTAATTTGGGTAAGGACTGTAGCTGGTTGAGAAAATGATGGCAGTTGTAGAGTGTGGGAAGAAGACCACGCTCTGCGCTGCTTGTAATATCAGAAAAGGCGCAGTCGGGGGAAGGATCATGATATTGCTGTAACTGCAGTCATGCCTAGTGGGGGACCTCCGCAAGAATGAATTTTTTTCTGGGTGAGATTCAGGGTTGGAGAGCCTGTCAGATATGACCATTGGAAAAGGCCTCAAAAATATAGAACCCCAGCAGCCATATTGCAACTGTGGATCAGTACAGAAGAGCTTGGGCCTCCTCCTCTTACTTCGATGAGCTGTGGAGCCTGCTAGGGAGACAGCATTTGCGATGAGGCAGGTTTCTCCCTCGCTGGATCTTTCAACCTTACCCTGGCTAAGGAGTTTTTTTAATGGATTGTCTGGGACAAAAGTCTGCTCTCGACTCTGCTGTATCTCCTAAGCTGTCTGTGGATACTTCAGGTACTTGGGACGGAAAAAGATCCAAGCTAGAAAGAGAGAGGATGATTCTGTCTCTAGGGATTCCCTTGAGGGATTTAGTAGGTTCCCTCAGGGAGATAATTAAGAGGAGCTAGAAGAAGGAGAATGTCCTCCTGTGAGGAAGGATGATACAACTAGACTATGTACCCACACAGTATGGCATTTTCTTATGTCTCTTTCACAAGGAGGAACTAGCATCTCTCATTTCTCACTCTCTGTGGATTTTGAACATTGTGCAATATCCGCCCTATCGCTAACCTTCCCCTGATCTCAAGAGTTATGGAACGATTCGTCAACAAGCAACTGTCGGAATACCTGGAGGATAACAACATTCTCTCCCCCTTCCAGTTCGGCTTCAGGAAATCACAAAACACTGAAGCACTTCTAACATCGGACACCATCCTTCTTAATCTCGAAAAAAAACAACCTTACCTCCTCGCGCTTCTCGACCTATCCGCCGCATTCGACACGGTCAACCATACCATCCTACTCGAGCGGCTAACCGATATAGGAATTCAAGGAGAAGCTCTTAGCTGGTTCCAATCGTTCCTGGAGAACAGATTCTACAAAGTAAAAATCAATAATGAAGAATCGCATCCTATCAAATCAACTCGAGGAGTACCACAAGGATCATCTCTCTCACCTACACTATTTAATATTTACCTGCTTCCACTCTGCCACTTACTCTCTAATCTCAAGCTAAAACATTATATTTTCGCTGATGACATTCAGATTCTCCTGCCCATCACAGAATCACTGCAAAAAACTTGGGCACATTGGAATAACTGCTTACAGGCTATCAACACCCTGCTATCCAGCTTGAACCTCATACTTAATCCAAACAAAACAGAAATCCTCATCATCTCACCAGACGAAAACCATACCCTTACCGACTCCCAAAGCGCAACACAATTCTCAAAACTAACTATTAACCACTCCACCTCCGTCAGAGACCTGGGAGTGCGTCTCGACAACAAATTCAACCTTAAATCCTTCATTACCAACACAACTAAAGAATGCTATTTCAAACTCCAAGTGATAAAAAATCTTAAACCTCTTCTTCACTTTAGTGACTTCCGGCTAGTAGTCCAGTCTATAATTCTGTCTAAGCTGGATTACTGCAACTCTCTACTGCTAGGTCTCCCAGCCATATCCACAAGACCATTACAATTGGTGCAGAATGCCGCAGCGAGGCTACTCACTAACACAAATAAAAGAGCCCACATAACACCTATTCTACACAGCCTTCACTGGCTTCCTATAAAAGCTAGAATCTCCTACAAGACATTATCAATGATCCACAAGGATATCATGGGCATCGCACACCTAAATCTAATCTCACAACTCCGCCCTCACTCATCACAAAGACCCATCAGGTACAACTACAAAGGCTCCTTATATGCTTCCCCGATCAAAACTACACTTACAAAACGAGCTCTCTCCACAGCTGGGCCCACCCTCTGGAACTCATTACCGCCGGATCTACGCCAAGAGACTTGTCATCTAACTTTTAAGAAAAACCTAAAAACGTGGCTTTTCAGGCAAGCCTATACAGAATCACAAGATCACTCAGACACCGGTCAAAGAGAAAAATAGTCCAACTTCAGAACATCAGATCCTCGCTCACCCATATTCCCCTCAAGAACCAACCACGCTAGATCTGAACAACTCACCTGTTTAAGACTCCTTCTCTGATTCATCAGTCTTCTTTAATTCATGCATAACCCGGATTTATACACTTCAATAAGGTCTATGTACCCACACAGCACAACTTAGACTACCCCCCTAATTATTCAAGATATTTATTCATGCTTTAAACATCCCTTACATTGTTCCTCTTCCTGTCGACGAGTTATTATCATCATTATTATCACTATTATGGTCTATGTAATTTAATTTGTATTATTTATATTTATATTATATTTATATGTTATATGTTATATGTTACTCTTATGTTATGAAAAGCTGTTTAATGTAACGCCTTTATTGCGACAGTTATTGTTCGATGTAAACCGACCTGATTCGATACTTGTATTGAGAATGTCGGTATATAAAAATAAAAAATAAATAAATAAATAAATAAATATAAAAAGGAAGAGGCTTCTAGCTCTGCAGAGACCCCATTATGATCAGTATTAGAAAACCATCTAAATTCTTCCCCCTCCATAAAGTGGTGAAAAATGTAATAGGTTGGGAGTGGTGATCTCAAGAGGTTAACTTTAGGTGAAGTTGCTCATTAGCCAGGCTAAATCCCTTAGACCTGCAGGAAAATGAGAAACTGCGTTTTCCCAGAGTGTATGCCTCAGTCTATTCAGTTACCAAGAGAACCATGATCCCTGTAGAGGATTCTCAGGATAGGAAAATAGAATCGGTGCTGAAGCAAGCCTGAGGCAGTTAGCATGGTGCTACAACAAGCTGATATATGCATGGTCACAAAGTCTGGCCTGCAGTTTGAACAAAGTGTCCAAAAGGATTCATTGGAGGACTCCCCTCTGTTAGAACTGAGCTAAATACTTGGCTGACACCTGTTTTGATTTAGTGTGATCTTCAGCTAAGGGTGTAGCCTCCACCAAACCTCTCCAGATGGTAATGAACGCCACGGCCAGAATTCTCTCAAACACCAAAAAAAGGGAACATATCACCCCCATCCTTCAGCAGCTCCATTGGCTACCGATTAAATACAGGATTCACTTTAAAACCATTATGATGATACACAAAGCCCTACACAACATCGCGCCTCTCAACTTAACTCACCAACTCCAGCTACACACTTCCAAGAAACCAACCAGAAGCGCATACAAGAACCTGCTAATAACCCAGCCGGCAAAAACCTCACTGAGGAAACGCGCAATATCCACAGCGGGCCCCACACTCTGGAATTCACTCCCTCCAGACCTTCGCCTTGAACCCTGCCACAATACATTCAAAAAGAAACTAAAGACTTGGTTCTTCACTCAAGCTTTCCCGGAGAACTAAGAGCAGGATGAGCTAATACTTTTCAGTTTAGCCTATGACCAGACCCACCTGTAGTCCATAAGTTCCTGAAGAGCTCATCATTGAATCTCAATCAACCTCGATTGTTTACTGTAATCTCCTCTAATCTCCCCCTAGTTCATTTATGCTCCTTTAAGCTCCATCTTACTCCTTTATGTCTATCAGTTAATTGTTTACAATGTTATTTATTTAGTTATTTATTATGTTATCTGTTAAAATGTAAAATGTATTTATAATGTTATTTGTTATAATGTAAGCCGCCCACGTGGCGACAGTTTTATTTCTCTGTACACCGGTGTGATATGTATTTTATACAGGAACGTCTGTTTATAAAAACTAAAAATAAATAAATAAATAAAATAAATAGTGCCCACTAGAAGGCTTCTTTGCTTGAGGAACTGGCCAGCAGTTTCCATCTCTAAGTCTAACTTAACAAAACTTCCCTTTAACAGGAGGCTTTTGTTTTGGAGAGGATCTGGAAAAGATGGCAAAGGCTTGGGGGGAATCCTTTTGTGATAAGCCAGTAATAAATTTTAATAAATGTAAAGGTGCCAAGACTGCCAGAGAACAGGGTTAAAACTCTGTCTCCATAGTTTCCTGTCCCATAGTCAATATTGGGAGTCCAGGAGATTTAAACAAGGAAGAAGTTCTACTGGACATAGATTTAGGACCTTTTCTAGAAATCAGTCCTTTTGTTCAAAGCAAGGAGGGAAGGATGGATCCTGAGGGGCAGGATTCTTCAGGGCCACCCGAGTGCTTAAGGGCTCAATTTCTGGTTCCAGAGACAAGCGGCTAACCTACATCTATCGGAAATGGACTCAAATAATTTCAGATCAGTAGATTTTGGATATCATTTGAAATGGCTGCACTCTGGAATTCTCCTGTCCTGTTTCAGACGCCTTTATGGCTTCCCCTTGTTGCTCCTCTAGCAAGAAAAGCTGTAAAAATGACCCTGAGAAGACTTCTTAATTTGAAATCAGTGGTTCCAGTCCCAGTAGGCCAAGAGGGTCTAGGTCATTATTCTATTTATTTTGTGGCTTCCAAGAAGGAAGATTCTTTCTATCCTAATTTAAATCTGAAGCAGGTTCATGAAGAGAACTCATTTCACGATGGAAACCTTAAGATTGGTGATTTTGATGGTAAGAAAGGAGAATATTGACCTCTTTAGATTTAACAGAGGCATATCTGCACATTCCAATAAGGAAAGGTCATCAGCACTTCCTCCGCTTTGCAGTGTTGGATCAGCATTTTTAGTTTCAGGTCCTGCCCTTTGAGTTGGTGACAGCGCCAAGAACCTTCTCAAAGGTGATGGTGATTGTAGCTGTGGCATTGCAGAAAGGAGGAGTCTTGATTCATCCTTATCTGGATGATTGGTTGATAATTGCACTATCCTTTCAGGAAAGTGTACTAGCCACTCTAAGGGTGGTGCAGTTGTTGCAAGAATTGAGCTGGATAGTCAATTTTCCCGAAAGCAATTTACAGTGATCCCAATCTCTGGATTATCTGGAAGCAAAGTTCAGTATAACACTGTGTTCAGCTAACAGGGCAAAGGATCCAGAAGCTGCATGGTCAAGTCTGGGAATTATCTATCAGGAGCCCAATGGTGTGATCATATCTTCAGCTTCTAGGATCAATGGCAATGGTGTTTGGATCTGGCACCCTGGATGAAGGCTCACATGAGACCGCTTCAGAAAGTTCTTCTCTCCAGATGAAATCCTCAGTCTCTGAACTATTTCATAAGACTGCTGGAACTAGAATCAATCCAGGTGATTTTGCAATTGTGGTTTAATTGCAAAAATCTAGAACTAGGAGTGGATGTAGAGACCCTGGATTGGGTGTTGGGGATGATAAATGCCGGTCTAGTAAGCTGGGGAGCACACTGATTGGGGCAGGTAACACAGAGACAATGGAACTCCAAGGAAGCCAGTTAGTTCATTAATTGCTTGGAGGCAAGAGTAGTTCATTTGGCACTTCTGAAATTTGCCCAACATCTGAAAGGTCAGGTGGACAGGATAATGTTTGACAATGCCACAGTGGTAGCATATTTAAATCATCAGGAAGGGACCAAGAGTCCCCAGATGTCTGAAATAGATTCACTTCTTGCATAGGCAGAAAATAATTTTAAGATGTCAGTATCACACATTGTAGGTGTGGACAGTGTTCAAGTGGATTATCTTGGACACAACCTAATCGATCCAGGAGAATAGTCTCTTAAATTGCCTTTGAGCGGATAGTAGCCAGATGGGGAATTCTGGAGATGAATCTTATGGCAAATATCAAAAATGCAAAGGTGGAAAGATTTTTCAGTTGAAAAAGGAATACATAATTATCTGGAATAAATGTCTTAGTCCAAATCTGGCTGATGGGAACAGTCTTGTACAGGCTAATGCAATATTGGCGCATGTCAAATGATTGAATGCCCGCTCTCTTAAGGCGCACCAATCCTCCTCTCCAGGGTGCCCAATGTAATATTTAAAATTGTGCGTCAATAGCACCTCTCAGTATCGAGCACCCAAGGAGAGGTGGCTGTCAGTGTGAGTTCAGAAAATGGACACATTTTTAAGCACAGTCACGGGTTAGGAAAAAGGACGCTCGTTAATTGAGCGCTTGTTTTCCTAACTTGACTGCTAGTGATATTTTTTTTCCAGTTCTCTTTTTTCCAGTTCGTTCTTTTTTCAGTTCCTCCGACTTAATTTCACCACGATATCGCCACAATATTAAGTCGGAGGAACTACAGGAAAGCAGTATTTTCCGCTTTTCTATTAAATTTTGGGGCTTCTCAAGAATTAACGCCTGCTCCAGGGCAGGCATTAATTTTTGAGAGTAAAAATGTGCATGGAGGGAGGTAATAGCTATTAACCTCATCAACATAAATTTACATGTGATGAGTGCTGTTACCTACTCTATGGTTTGGGCGCGCATTTTGGATGTGCTAATCCCCTTATTGCATGAGGGGTTTTGAACGCGCGTCCAAGCACGTGTAAAGCCATGCACTCAACTGAATGCACTATATTGCATCGGTCTGAATGTGTTTCCTCTATGGCTGATGATAAGGAGAGTGATTCAGAGAATCTCAAAACGCCCCAGGTCTGTTGATTCTAGTGGCACCAGTTTGGCCCTGTCATTCTTTGTATGTGGATCACAGGCGTTTGTTAGCCAGAAATCCTCTGAGGTTTCCATCTTACAGAGAGTTGCTTTCACAGGGTCCAATCTTATATGACGATCAGGATCAATTTTGTTTTGTGGCTTGGCCCTTGAAAGAGCCTGTTTGGTGAGGAAGGCTTATTCTCAGGCAATGGTGTCAACTCTTTTGAGGATTAGAACATTTTTTACTTCATTAACTTATTTTACTTCATTAACTGAGGATCTGGACAGTTTTTGAGGACTGATGCTTAGGTAAGCAGTGTATGCCAAGTAAAGCTTCAATGCTGTTAATTTTGGATTTTTTGCAAGAAG
Organism: Rhinatrema bivittatum; assembly: GCF_901001135.1. Classification (NCBI taxonomy): domain Eukaryota; kingdom Metazoa; phylum Chordata; class Amphibia; order Gymnophiona; family Rhinatrematidae; genus Rhinatrema; species Rhinatrema bivittatum. The sequence goes on along the minus strand of NC_042618.1, from coordinate 163,153,010 downwards.
GTCTTTCCAAGGGATTAGCTCGTAATTCCTTGAAGGTGCAGGTTGCAGCTTTTTTGTGCTATAGAGGGCAGATGTTGGGAAAAACTTTGTCTCTCTGAATTGCAAGTGCTATCTTGCAGGCAACTGTTCCTTTTGATCATGAAGGATATGATAAGGATCTGCATAGTTTCTTCCTTTATGCCAAAAGTGGGCACAGGTGATTTGTTTGCTCTCATTCAGCAAATGGAATGGTTCAGCGGAGGATGAGCATCTCCATCCCTTGGGTGTCAAGAAAGCTCTTTTGCGGTATCTCAAAGCCACACACGCATTCGGGAAGTCTGATCAGCTTTTTGATCTACATGGTCAAGTGCAAAAAGGTGAGGCAGCAACTAAAGCTACAATAGCAAGTTGGATTAAGGAGGTCATTGCGGCTGCCTATGTGGATTTGGGTACTCTTATCGAAATAGATGAGGGCTCATTCCACAAGGACTCATGCTATCTCTTGAGCAGAACTGTGGTTGGTATCTCTCTCGAAGATCTGTAAGGCAGTGACGTGGTCTTCATTGTATTCCTTTATCAAATGTTATCGTTTAGTTGTTGGTGTCAGAGAAGAGACCTCCTTTGTGTCTGAAGTGCTGAGAGCAGTGTTGGCAGAATCCTGCCCTGAACAGGAGTAGCTTGAGTACACCTCATTCATCTGGACTGGTCTGACTGGGTAAAGAGGAAGGTGAAATTGTATTTTTACCTGATGATTTATTTTCCTTGAGTTCAGTCAGACCAGTCCAGGATCCTCCCTAGGCTGCCAAATGTAACTTTTCTTTGCAGTCATAATTGCAGTGACTGATGAAGAATGGAATATTGGTCTGCTTCTAAATAGTTGGGTGCTTCTAAAAGTTTCTGTATTCTCTTACTTCCTGTCTGGACTCAAGGAAAGGAAATTATCAGGTAAGAACTTTTTTGTCTCATGAATCCTTTGTTCATTATACTTCATGTTCTTTGTATCCGCCTCACAGCGACTGTTCAGTTTATATGTAAACCGGTGCGATATGTATCCTATACAGGAACATCGGTATTTAAAAGTTATAAATAAATAAATAAATAAGAACTAATTTCACCTTATAGCTGAGCTCTCCCACAGAGTGATGGCTATTGCAGTCTCGAACGTTTACTCTCTCTGAGATTAACTGTTCTTTGGAGTAGTCCTGAAACTTTAGGGACCAAAGTTCAGAGGCCAGCTGCTTATTGGAAGCTCTTTCTTCCCTCCAGCCCCTCAATACCAGTTCTGATCAGGACCTGGGCCGAAACCACACCTGCGGCCTCGCCCCCGGAATGCCCCCCGATGATGCGCTGGCCGCGACATGCCCCCCAGGAAAACCCTGGGACTTACGCGCGTCCCGGGGCTTGCGCGCGCCGCCGAGCCTATGCAAGATAGGTTCGGCGCGCGCAGGGGGTGGAAGGGGCAGCTTTTCGAGGGTTACGCGCGTAACCCTTTGAAAATCTGCCCCATTGTGAGTAGAGATGGAATAAAAGTAATTTTAAATAAATTTAAATAAAAGAAAGATGTAGCCACAGGAAGAAATGTAAAGAAAGGGGAGATGTGTTATTACAGCATTCTTAAAGAATGAATTTGTACTTCTGTGTACTGAAAAAAACAAGTACAGCTTTCCAAACTTCTTGGTTCAGTCATGCTCCAATTCTATTTCTTGATGCTGTGATGCTTGCTCCGATCCCATGAAGTGCTGAGAAAGCCTAATTTTTGCAGTGGAGAGGAAGAGGCTGCCATGGTAGAGTTGGGGGTTAAATTTGTTTTCCTCTGTTTTCTTTGCAAATTGATGGATTCAGGCTGAATTTGTCCTGATATTTATACAGTGTAAAATATTCAGCAGGGTGTGAATTAGCACATATTACAGGGGCCTCCAGGCAGTGGCATGAGCCACCTGTTATTAAGTGTCAGGGCCACTTAGTTCTGCCCTTCGGGTATTGCGTCTGTGCTGGCAGTTTCAGTGCAATTTGCTGCAATTAGAAGTTGCTCCTAGACATATCTCTGTGTCACCATCTCAGTTGTGCTCAGTTACTGTTCAATAAATCTTCAGCATCATGTTTTCTTCATATCAGAGCTGTGGCCAGGGTTAAGCTATGTACATTGGTTCTTCCCAACTGATACCTCTGGCTGAGTTGAGCTAGAGCTGCTGTCCATCGATGGACAGAGGTCTCCCTTACTAGTCACCTTCTTCTAGCCTGTATCATCTTGGCCAGCAACATACACGATATCAGCACACTAGAAAACCATGATAAGTTGCCAGTGATGGTCTCTTTTGTTCATATCTGTTCAACAGTCAACCTCTTCCCAGCCAGCCAGCCTAGAGTTCCCTCATCATGTCCTCCAGCCAGCCTCATCTCTCCCCTCCAGCCAGTCAGACTCAACCTCCCTCCCTCCCTCCCCCCAGCCAGCCAACCAGATTCAACTGCCACTCCTTCTCCCAACCGGCCAGCCTCCAGCCTTGGACCCTAGCCTCAGAACCTCCAGCCTGCCTTGAGCCTTGGGACACCCCTCCCCCAGCCTTGAGCCTCTGACCCCCACTACCCCAACTAGCCAGTCAGCCTCCCTCCTCCAACCCAACAAGTCATTACTTTGCACACTACTGCAAGCACTGCTCGGTTTTCTGCAAATTTGAGCCATGTAGATGCCTGTATTTTTGTGCCGTTCTCATGTGATTCAGTATGAGAATACAGGCACCCATATGGTTCAAATTTGCAGAGAGCTATACAATTCCTGCAGGAGCACTTCCTGGACGGTGGACCTGAAATTTGGTCAGGCCAGGGCCCAGAAAGCCTGCCCTATTTCGACGCCTATGATCAGCTTTCCCAATGGAAAGAAGTAAATTGCAGAGAACTCCTCAGGAATCTGTACTGGGACTGGTGCTGTTTAACTTATTCATTAATGAACTAGAAGAGGGAGAAATGAGTGAGGTGATCAGATTTGCAGATGATACAAAAATATTCAAAGCAGTTAAAAACACACGCAGACAATGAGGAACCGCAGAAGGTCCTTGCCAGATTTAAGAACTGGGCATTTAAATGGCAGATTAAATATAATATTGATAGGTACGACAGAACCAACTAATAAAGGGCGTTCTTATTGGAGAGGCTGACTACAAAATGTCAATGTTTGCTGATGAAATTTTATTTACTTTAATAAACCCAGCTCAATCCCTTAAAGAAGTACTTATTGAGCTACTTAATTTTGGAGGAGTATCGGGGTTTACACTAAACGAGGACAATTCTGAAATTCTCAACGTTAACGTCCCTGTTAGAGAGTTACCTATATTAAAATCTTCATTTTCTTTTCAATGGGCAAAAAAGAAAATTAAGTATATAGGTGTCCAAATTTGTAACAATATTTCCGAGCTTTTCCAACTCAACTACCCCCCCCACCCTTATAAAAAGAATATTTGGGGATTTAGATTGGTGGTCTGCACTGTATTTATCCTGGTTCGGCAGGATTTCATCGGTAAATATGAATGTGCTACCAGGGCTGGGCTACCTTTTCCAAACTCTGCCCGTATATATTCCCAGCATTAGTCTAGTCTCAAGAGATGACAGCAGAGAATTTTCTTTTATATCTGGAGGAAACGGCCACCTCGGGTATCTCAAATGTTTTTATTTAGACACAAGTTACGGGGCGGACTAAGTGTACTGAATTTTAGTTGGTATTATATGGCAGCGCAACTGAGGGCCATTTTTGACTGGAATAGGAATGGTGAATAGAAACAGTGGGTAACTATAGCACAGTGCCTAATTGGAAAGATGCCACTCAGATCTTTAATAATAAGGCAACCCAGGAAGTCCTGGCTCCCGATATGGTGTATGCCGGTGGCGACACAATCCACTCTGCGCGTATGGGAGACATGGAGAGAGAAACTGGTGGGTAATAGAAGCTATTTTTCTAGCTCTCATGCCTATGCTAATATACGCTTTCCACCAGGGGGACAAACAAAGTCTTTTCATACTTGGGAAGGGTTAGGCTTGAAATACCTGTTCCAGTTTTGGGCAGGAGATAAATTGTCCCCTTTCTCCATACTACAGGAGACCTATGGCTTATCAGAGGGTGATATTTTTTTCATATATGCAGCTTAGACATTTTCTTCAGTCGGAACAGGTAGGACGATATTTAGCACAAGGAAAGACACAATTTGAACACTGGTGCAATCAGGCTGATACTCTCAAACGGGCGATCTCACAAGTGTATAACTATTTAAATAAAGACCCTCCAGTAAAGCCGGCATATATGAGGGCGTGGGAGATAGATTTAAGTAAGGAGATATCGGAAGACACTTGGGATTCTATTTTCTTGTATACTAAGAAGAGCTCCCCATATACCTCTCTAGCTAAGAATAGTTATAAGATTCTCTTAAGGTGGTATTATATGCAGGACCGTATTCATAAATTTAAGCAGTCGCAGGATCCCCGGTGTTGGAAGGGTTGTGGTCAGATTGGTACCTTTTTTCACTTGTGGTGGTCTTGTCCACAGGTAGTTTCGTATTGGAACGACATTTCCCACATTATGCAGACCATTATTGGTGAACGGGTGGAGTTAACACCGGAGACAGCCCTTCTGAATTTACCTCTAGATGTTACCTCTGTAAAGGAGGAAACACTGCTTTTAATCATACTTGTAGCACGTTATGAATTAGCACTGCTATGGAGGTCCAATACTTTACCTACAGAGTTGGATGTACGGGTGAGACTGTCCAGGTTATGCTAATTTCATGAACAGGCTACAACAGGCAGGTCTGCGGGACTGCGCTCAATACAACCCTGGTACCTTATGTGGGTATGGTTGCAAAAGAGCATTGCAGAGACACAAGATGCAGTGAATCTGGCCTAGCTACAAATATTATACCGCTGTGTTCATAGTGTCTACTAGATGGCTTGATGCTTGTGAACCTTCTTACATTTACTGTTTTCTTCCAGCTCCACTCGGGGGGGTGGGAGGGGACGGGGGCAATAAAACACAAAACTGTTGAGAACAAATGTAACCTTTATTATGTATCTGTTGTGTAAATATTATTTTTATATTATTCTTCATATCAAGTGTTGTATGCTTACGTTTTCAATAAAATTACAAATTAAAAAAAATGTAATATTGATAAATGCAAAATGATACTCATAGGGAAAAATAATCATAACTATAAGTACAAAATATTGGATGCTGTATTATTAGTCGCCACTCAGGAAAAGAATCTAGGTGTCATTGTGGACAATGGGCTGAATTTTCAAAGACTTGTGCGTATAAAAATCAGCATATACTTAGACAACTAATATCTACTTGGGTACATGTTATTTTATAAACCTCAGGCATACGTGTATATTTTTGCTTTCATGCACACATATACGTGCATAAAAAGGGGGCAATGTAGGGTGCTCCGGGGCAGGATCAACATTTACATGCATAAGTTGCTATTTTAAAAGACATGTAGATTTACCAACTTGTGTAATTTTACACCTGCTAATTATTTTGTGTAACTGATATTAAATGTGTTATGGACTATTGGTCAGGTGTGAGTGAACTGAGCGAAGTTCAGGCTGAAGAACCAGGAGGGTCTCAATAACCTAGAGAAGGACAGGGTGAACTGGTAGAGTCATTGGTGAAATTGGTGATTTCAATTATGTGTGCAAGTTTTAAAATACAACAATTTGTATGCGTAAATCCTGACTTACACAAGTCTCACTTTATTTTTAAATGTAAAATATACACATGTATATTTTTAAAATAAGTAAGAAAAGTGTGTGTGTTCGATGCATTTAAATACTCGCATTCATTGCATTGCATGTATTCGATTCGTGCACAAGCATACATATGCGTGTATGTTGCAGGGAAAAGATACTGTGATAAAACTACATATATATATATACATATACTCATACATATGCCACAGCATACAGTTGTTTGAAAGTTATCCTCCCAATGTTGACATCCTCAGCAGTGGCAATCAAAAAAGAGAACAGAATATTTAGGAATTATTTGGAAAGGAATGGAGAACAAAATAGAGAATGTCATAATGCCTCTGTATAGGGCTATGATGCAACCGTACCTTGAGTACTGGTCTCTCCATCTTAAAAAAGATACATCAGAACTAGAAAAGGTACAGAAAAGGTCAACACAAAGGGGATGGAACGGTTTCCTTATGAAGAAAGGCTAAACAGGTTGGGGATCTTTAACTTGGAAAAGAGATGACTAAGAGGGGATATGACAGAAGTTTATAAATTGGTGAATTGGGTGAAACAGATAATAGGGAATGGTTATTTACTATTTCAGATAGGACAAGGACTAGGGGACATGCCATTAAACTAATGGGTAGCAGATTTAAAACAAATTGGCGAAAGTATTTTTTTCACTCAACACACAATTAAACTGTGAATTTGTTGCCAGAGGATGTGGTTATGGCAGTTAGTGTAACTGGGTTTATGTAAAATCTGTTTATTCAAAGCATAGATCAAGTAACAAACAATCAAAATACATGATACACATTTTGTTCTGAAATGCACCACCTGTATACAATAAAGAAAATTAAACAAACTCTCCCACTCCTCCTCCAATTGCCTCTCCCCTCCCATCCCCCCTCCCTCTGCTGCTAAGAAGGTGCAAACTATAGCTCATAACCCTGAACTCATTGGGCAATAGTGTTCAATATCTGACTTTGTGCTCTGTGTGGTAGGGACAATATATAAGGCATCCAAATGTCCATAGTCTTCTATTTGACACGAAAGGATGTAGAATGTTGACTTATCATCAGTTCCATGTGTTATGACCGTCGGCCGCAGCCGCCCATGGCCAAACCAACTCACATCATGTCATGCTCTGCTCTCCACTGCAGGTGAACTCACGTCTGGGACTAGCCCTACCACCACATTCCTCCTGGCTCTTGTGGGACATCACCGACCTACACTCTATCTCTGGGCCTCCCTAGGTGCTCGTGTGCGCGCCACCTGGCCTCTCTTTAAAGGCCCTATGGTGGGAACTCCAGGGGCATCCCCAGCTGATGACATCACAAGCCTGAGATATTTAAGCACCTCCTTTGGCCTACGGTAACCAACTTGGCAACGAGTTCCCTGAGCTCCTCTGGTGCTTGTACCTGTTCTCCAGACCTGCGGTTCCTGCCTTGGATCCCTGCTCTTCAACCTTGGACTCTGGCTCTGGATCCACGCTCGTTGCGGGCCTGCCCTGCGCTTCCCATTCCGGGACTCTGTCTTGTGCTGCCCCGCTCCTTGGATCAGCCTCAGCACTACTTCGCCACAGATCCTTTCGCTACACTTTCCAGCTCCTTGGAGTAGCCCCAGCGTTGCTATACCAGAGCTCCTGTCGCCTCGCTTCCCTGCTCTTCAGGATAACCTCAGCACTACTACATCAGAGATCCTGCTCTACTCTTCCCCGCTCCTTGGGTCAGCCTCAGCATTACCTCTTCGGAGCTCCAGTCTCTATGCTTCCCCATTCCTCGGGGTAGCCTAGGTGTTGATCCTGTCTCTACGCTTCCCCGCTCCTCGGGGTAGTCTCAGCACTACTACACCAGAGAGCATGTCTCCAAGCTTCCCGCTCCTCAGGCCTGCTCATTGCATCTCTGCCTTGGAGATCTTTCCTCTGGTTGCCCTATCTCCTGACCTGCCTGGCACTGCAATACCTTGGAGTGTTCTCTCAGTCCCCGCTCCTTGGGGCACTCTGCAATATTGCCTCAGTGCAGGTGTCTGCGATCACGTGGCTGTGATGCAGACAACTCGTCTATGCCTCCTTTCTCCTGGGGTGCAGCTGTGGTCCAGTTGCTTGTGTTTCCATTCCACCTTGCCTCCCGACAGTGGGGCCCTGTAGGGCTCAACCCCTCAGGGAGAGTCAACTCCCACCTCGGGCCAAGGGTCCACGAAACCTACAAAACCTAACACCATGGTCATATTATGTATGCTGTTCTTCCATTCAACCACCGATGGCACTTCCGCCTGTCTCCATACTCTCAATATGGTTGCTGTTGCTAAAAGAAATATTTTATTTAACTACAGTCTACAAGGCTCTTTACATTTAAAGGTTACTGGAAATATCCCAAAGAGGGCCAACAATGGAGAATAAGGAACCTGAAGGTCGAGAATCCGACCTGCATACCGATGTACTTTTCTTCAGAAGCACTGAATGTGTTTACAGTGCTATAATGAATGACCTGAATGAGCCACTGCTTGCTGGCATTTAAAACATAAATCGTTGTCAGTTAATTTAGCTAGATGTCCTTGATGTTGTGAAATATATATTCTGTATGATATTTTGTATCTTCTTTCTCTCATAAGTACATTACATGTGATTTTACAAGTATCAGTAAAGCTCTTAAGAAAAGTTGCCAAAGGAACCTGAATCTGTAATTTTTGTATCCACTTACCCCATTCAATGTCTAGGGTCCATTTGTTGAACCAAACTGCAATAGCTATGTAAAAAAAAAAAAAAGAGATTGAATGCCTACTTGGGTCCTCTATATCAAACCATTCTAGTAAGAATTTCCAACAGAGGTTAGGTATGCCCTCCACTTCCAATGTCTGTACATAGTGACGGGCTTGATAATAAGAGAAAAAAATCTGAGGATCATAAGTTGTATCGATTACTCAATTCTGGGAAAGGTATTAAGGTCTTGTCTGCTTTGTACAGTTGAGCAAGAAATATGAGACCTGCTGTGGTCCATTTCCGAAATCTAGAGGACCCCATGCCTGGTATAAATCCGGCATTCCCTGTTCGTGGGAGAAAGGGGGAAAATTTGACATTCAAAGAAGCTTGGGACAGGAGCCATCTCCATGTTTTACGAAGAGGATATACAAAAATTGCAGATTGTACATGTTTTGATATGAATATGGAGTGTGCATGAAGTACATAAGATAAAGAAAATGGAGCCAGCAATCCCTCTTCCAGTAGGGTGTCTGAGTAATAATTCGTATTTAATAACCAATCCCCTATGTGGCGAAGATATATTGCATGATTATACAATTGTAGATTAGGAAGTCCTAAACCTCCTTTCTGAAATGGCTTTGCCATGATCCCCAGTGCCAATCTTGGCTTCTTGCCTCCCCATAAGAATTAGCTAAATGCCCTATTGCGCTATAGGAGCCCAGCAGTGTGGGATCACGACCTGGTTTCGGGAAAATGCAAATAATTGCCTTATTAGTTCTCCACTCCTCTGAAGAGCCGGTCGATAGTGCATCAAAGAAACTAGTTAAGGGCAAGCTAATTCCCTCTGGTATAATCTTATAGAACTCATTGTGTAAACCGTCTGGTACAGGGGATTTTCCCAGAGCTAGACTCTTGATTGCAAGCATGATTTCTGAGGCCGTGATAGATATCAGGATATGAGTATTCCCCCCCCCCCCCCCCCCAAGATTTAATGAGATTGGCCAAGAGCTTCCCAGCTCTGTTCCCGTACTGGAACAATTTAAATTTAAAATATAATAGGCTTTTCTTGGGTTTGTTTTTTTTTATTAGCTCATTAAGAGTACTCTGAGCCGTGAAGAATTGTTAGTAGGTGAGGGATCTTGGGTGTAGTGCCTTTTAGCTTGTTGCAATTGTTTTTCTAAGTGTAGGATGGCGCTGGCCACCTCCTTTTTTTTTCCTTGCAGTATATGCTATCACCTCCCCATTCATTACTGCTTTCGCAGTATCCCAAAATAGAATGGATTGATCCTGATGTCTTTCATTAAAGTGAGCATATTCTTGCCATTTGTCTTATAAATGTGTATGGAATAAGGTATCATAATAAAGATACATGGAGAATTTCCATCTCTGATTCATTCCCAGGGGGGCTACCCCTGATATGTCAAACCATACCGGCGCATGGTCTGATTCGGCCATGGGCCCTATCTCAGCCCTACTCACTCAAGAGAAAAAGTTTTGCTGATTAACAGGTAATCAAGTTGAGATTTTGACCCATGTGCTCTCAATATCGAAAGGATGAAGGACCCTCCAAACATTAACTAGATTCAAACTATGTAACTGGGTTTAAAAAAAGGTTTGGATAAGTTCCTAGAGGAAAAATCCATAAACTGCTATTAACTAATAAGCAATAGTAGCTTGAGATTTATTTAATGTTTGGGTACTTGCCAGGTACTTGTGATTTGGATTGGCCACTGTTGGAAATAGGATGCTCAGCTTGATGGACCCTTGATCTGACCCGGTATGGAATATTTTATGTTCTTATGTACGTATAAAATTGCAGCTTCTGTGCATACCTTGTGGTCCCGGCCAGGAATGCCCCCTAGACCACCCATTTTTTGTAGGAAAACATGCACTAGAAATAAAAAAATATGCACATACTTTCAACGTTTATAAAATAGCATATATGCAAATAGAGGCTACTTACGCACATATGTGCTCATTTTCCGTTTATACCCCTTTGAAACTTTACTCAATTTTTTTGGAAGGATTCCTGTGACTGGGGTTAGGTCAGGGGAGACAATAATGCACATGGCTTTGTCTGGGAAGATTACCTGTAACCCAGAACATTTTTTTTGTATATGTCTTCCCAAAGTATGTGTTTTCCAAAAATATGAATGTTATTCTTGTAAACTACTGTGATCTTCATTTGGAACGACAGTATATTAAATAAATAAATAAATACATAAATAAATAATAGGTTTTGCAGCAGTCTAGTGCAGTTAGGGGATTACATATTCATGGACAGCCCTCCCACTGGTGATCTGTAATAGATACCCTTGGTCCTAAGGTTTTATAGCAGAGCTCTGTAATAAGATCTGGGGGCAATCTAAGTTGAGAGTGAGAGTTTGTATTTTCCTAAGTTGGATTTTGGGCCTACCTGGAGCCTCAGAAACTCTCCAAGACCCCTCCAGGATAGTTCAAAGGGGTTCCACTGTTGTACTCTCCATACAAGGTGCAGAATGACTGCTCTGGGGCTAATTTTGGGATTTTGGCCGTTCATTTAGAGGAGCTTTGCTGAAAGCCTGTGCAATGGGGAGCCCTGGGCTGAAGACACCCAGGGGGAGATTTTCAAAGGGTTACGAATGTAATATACGCGCGTAATCCCCGAAAACCTACCCCTGTGCGTGCCGAGCCTATTTTGCATAGGCTCGGCGGCGCGCGCAAGCCCCGGGACGCGCTTATGTCCCAGGGCTTTGAAAAAGGAGCGGTCCGGGGGCGGGGCTGTGGACGTGGCGGCGGTCCGGGGGCAGTCTGGGAGCGGGCCCGAGTCCTCCGGTACAGCAGCTGTGCCGGGGGATGGTGCGCTGGCGCGCGCAAGTTACACCTGCCAGAGGCCTGCCAGAGGCGTAACTCCATCAAATAAGGTGGGGGGGGGGGGGATTTAGGTAGGGCCGGGGGTGGGTTAGATAGGGGAATGGAGGGAAAGGTGGGGGGGATCGAAAAAAAAGTTCCCTCCAAGGTTGCTCCGATTTTGGAGCGGCCTTGGAGGGAACAGGGAAAGCCATCGGGGCTCCCCTTGGGCTCGGCGTGCACAAGTGTGCACCCCCTTGTGCGCGCCAACCCTTGGATTTTATAACATGCGCGCGCGCTCCTTTAAAAATCTGGCCCCCAGTGTTTAGGGAAGATCTGACCAACAAACAGGCCGATACAGTAAAAATCGCGGGAGAGCGGGCGAGCACCCGCTCTCCCGGCGCACGCACAGGCCACTCTCCTGGGCGCGCGATTCAGTAAATTAATTTATTTAAATTAGGGCCCGCGGTAAAAAGAGGCGCTAGGGACAAGAGCGGCGGCTGTCAGTGAGTTTGACAGCCGGCGCTCAATTTTGCCGGCGTCGGTTCTCAAACCCGCTGACAGCCACGGGTTCGGAAACTGGACGCCGGCAAAATTGAGCGTCCGGTTTTCAACCTGCGAGCCGTGGGCCCACTTTCAATTTTTTTTTTTAATTTTTAACTATTTGTAACTTTTGGGACCTCCGACTTAATATCGCCATGATATTAAGTCGGAGGGTGTACAGAAAAGCAATTTTTACTGCTTTTCTGTGCACTTTCCCAGTGCCGATAGAAATTAATGCCTACCTTTGGGTAGGCGCTAATTTCTGAAAGTAAAATGTGCGGCTTGGCTGCACATTTTACTTAGTGAATCACGCGGGAATAACTAATAGGGCCATCAACATGCATTTGCATGTTGCGGGTGCTATTAGTTTCGGGGGGGGTTGGACGCGCATTTTCGGCGCGCTATTACCCCTTACTGAATAAGTAAGTAAAGCTAGCGTGTCGAAAACGCGCATCCAAATGTGGGTTAACAGTGCGCTCCACCGGAGCGCACTGCACTGTATCGGCCCGAAAGGTGGTGACCCGTTGCAGCGGATTCCTGCAGTTATTTAAGTTGGGGAAGAAGATTTGTTTTCCAACATCTGGGAGGAAATGTTTTTTTCTGCCCCTCTTCCTGCCCATCAAGGGGACTGGCAAGAACTGCAGTCCGCAAGGTTTCCTACCACCAGGGATCTCACCAGAAGATTAAACTACTAACTGTATGGAAAAGATCTGCATTCAAAGAAGGACACCCATCTGGTGCCCACAAAGAGCCCCGAGGGATAGAGACATTAGCTCGCTGTCCCAGGATAGAATTTTGTGCCACCCGGGAGGGGTTTTTCCCGCTTCCAAAGAGGCTCTCACCCGTGAAGAGCCTCTATAACATCATAGCCAGAAGTGTGGATGGATTTCTGGCCTAATAAAGACTGGTGCACAGATAGAGGAGAAAAGATCTGTAATTAAGAGGGGAACAGCAGAGACTGTGGTGTGTGGTTTTTTACCATATTTGTGTCATTCAACAAACCTGTATCAGTAAAGCATTAGTTTGTACACTGCCTACGTGGTCCAAGTGTGGTTTGTTTGGCACAGAACACATAGCGGTAGATTTTATAAAAGTACGCCCGCGCGTACTTTTGTTCGCACACCAGGCGCAAACAAGAGTACGCCGTATTTTAATAGATACACGCGTAGTCGAGCGTATCCTTTAAAATCCGGGGTCGGCGCACGCAAGGCTGCCCAAAATCGGCAGCCTGCGCGCGCCGAGCCGCGCAGGCTGCCTCCGTTCCCTCCACCCCCCGCACCTTCCCCTGCCTAACCCACCCCCCCAGCCCTATCTAAACCCCCCCTACCTTTGTTTTAAAAGTTACGCCTGCCAGAGGCAGGCGTAACTCGTGCACACCAGCTGCGCAATTCCCCGGCCTGGGAGCTGTTTCGGAGGCCTCGGCCACGCCCCTGAAACGCCCCCGGGCTGGAACCATGTCCGTGGCCCCACCCCCGAATGACGTGCCGCCGCGACACGACCCCCAGGAAAGCCCCGGGACTTACACGCGTCCCGGGGCTTGCACGCGCGCGCAGGGGGAACTTGGGGCAGATTTTCGGGGGGTACGCGCGTATCCCTTTGAAAATCTGCCCCATTGTGCACAGTCACCCCACACTGGGACCGCAGAGAATTCCTTTCTACCCCTGGTCCGAAGGACCTCTACCTTCGAATGAGAGGAGAAGTAAAAGCTAGCCAGGGTACCTGCCCCAAAGAACTTACAAACAACTTTGTCCCCCTCTATACCCGACGTACTTTAAGGAAGAGGTTACTTATCCATAGAAAAAGCAGGCACCAATCTCTGTGGGTTTTATTTCCAGGGGAAATTATTAATGCAGGCAGTTTGATTTTTTTCCCCCCATAACCCATGTACAAATTGTTGTGCCAGGAACTTTTCCTGAACCCGAAGAGTTGGAGATACAAACAGAGGGGCAGTGAGAGAGAGGGAGAACTTCTGTATGTCTCTTATTGTCTGTCTCTGGCTTTCCCACTCTGCCTCTTGGTTTCTGTGTCTGCCTCTTTTCTAGGTTTGTCACTCTTTTTCTCTCCTGCATGTTCACAAAGAGATATGGGCATTATATCAGTCTCTTAGAAAATTGCATATTGATCATGGAGCATCACTCTGACAGCATCCTGGAAGCTCTCAATATTGACACTGTACGACTGGGCTACTATTAGGGAGAAATATGAAAATTTGTGATTTTTGTAGGTAGATAGTTTAGTTGTAAGTTTTTTTGTTGTTTATTTTATATGAGACTGTGTTCTGTTTATTAAACTATTTAGATGTTCATATCTTTATGGAGAAATTGGATGAAAGATATGCCTCTTTCTTTTGCCAAATGGCATGCAGCTATGGTGAATATAGTCTTTCTGGATTTAGTACTACTATTTCTAAAATGGCTAAGTACTATGCAATATTCCAACAAATATGGTCTCCATTTATTGCTAAACTACTGCTTCAGTTGCAGAGCTCACTTTGATTACCATAATCATCTGTTTATTTTGATTTGTTCAGATTGGACTCTGAGGACTTTAGACCATGGATGTGGCATACTACTGGTTAATTCTGTACTTTCGATCATAGTGACAAATACTGGGTGATAGTTGGGATTTCTAGGGGTTTATGGGGAAAATGGTTGCTTTTATCATATTCTCACCTTGCTGTATTTACTTAACATATGCTAATAAAAAATGTTTAACCTTATTTGATATGAGAGCGTGAAGCAGATTCTGTCTGTACAATGAAGGATGTGTTTTAGAGTCAGCATTGCACAAGCAACACAATATAATCCGCTGAGGGTAAGCAATCAGAAAAAGCGGTGTTAAATAAATACAGACTCCGTTCAGAATAAACACCTTCCTTTTAATGGGAGAAATGGACCAGAGGGCCTATGAAAAAAGGGACAAATGCGATGGGGATATGAATTCTAAGTATGACCGGGAATGCGGGGGTGTGGAGAAGAAGTGGGAATTAAGATTGGGTTGTGATGGGAAGTTTGAGATTGGGACCTAGTGCAAGGCTGAGGATTGGATCAAGATGTGGAGAAGAGGCAGTGACTGATTTATACCCCCTACTGCCCTTGGCTATATGGACAGACAACTCCACCCCTCTCCCCGAGGTTATGACCAGCCCAGGGAAGGGACTCCTTCCAAAGTCACAACTGGCCCCTCTGATGACATAGATGCACAGGATGTCTGCATTAGCTTATTTCCATTTTATGTCACTGGCACTCTAACAGCCCCCTCCCCCGAGCACAAGCAGAGTGGCTGTCCTCCATGAGGTGACCACTCCTAGGCAACTGTCTATTCTGCCTATTGGGACGTTCATCTCTGTGGATATGTGAAGGTGAGGAGTGGGGACTGGGGAGTGAGGAGTGAGGGTAAGATGAGGATTGGAATCAAGGTGTAGGGAAGGGGTGAGTACTGGGAGTCAGTGAGAGTCTTTGGAAATAGGATTGGCACTGAGGAGTGGGGAAGTAGTGAGGATTGGAGTGGGTTGTGGGATAGGGACTGGACAATAGTGGAGAGATGAGACTTGGAATTGAGGAATGGGATTTCGGGATGAAAAGTTGGGGAGGAATAGAATGGGTCAAAGGATTTAACATCTTGAGCAAGAAATAAAGCTTTACAAATTTGTTTTTAAATGTTATCAATTCATTTGTGACTGATCATTACTAGCTTTTCCATTTTTACTTTCAAACAAGTTCAAATTCAAATGTATTCTTATAACCTGCCTGCAATGAGGAGAGAGCACAGGTCCCAGCTGTTGCACCATAGAAAACCCCAAGAAGTGGCTACCTGGAGCTTGGACCAAGATTAGATCCTCCAGAGTAAAGAAGAAGATGCAATGGACTACATTTCCCAGATTCCATAACAGATATCCCCACTCCTTCTGAGCCCATGGAGGTGAAAGCAGTGGAACTACTTGTTGAGCAGGAAGACATGGAGGTAGAATGAAGCTGTGTTGATTCACATGTTAATTCGCTTATTTTGCAGCAATCTTTTACTGAAGGACAGGAACAATTCACAGGCAATGGCTGTTTGGTACATGTACAGTATTCAGTGCAAGCACTGCATAGCTTAAATTGGAAAGAGCAGTGTTAAAGAGAATCTCTTGTGTTTTTCTTTTTCTTCAAACCTTATACTGCAGGGGGGAGAGACAGTTTTACTGCAGGGACTATGAACTGTAGCTGTTATAATCCCCTGCAGAGCTTTACCTGAAAGAGCAGTGAGGTGCAAGGGAGTCCTTATTTGAAACTTGTCACCTTTTTGCTGTGGGAGACGTGGTGGGAACAGTGAGCTCTGGCTGTTTCAGGCACCTTAGAATTCCACTAACGAAAGAAGAGCCAGCGGAGTTATGCTGAGATTCAGATGTCTAATATTGTGCTAGGTAGGCCCTTGTTTTTACACTATAATTATAGGAATATCCCATGTGGATCCGCCATTAAAGGAGGGGGATCATCCCCTGCAGAGCTTCACCAGTGGCCAGCAGTTAGAAGGACCTTCATACCGCCACATCTGCAAAGCTCTAGGCACGGTGTAATCATGATCACAAATACATAAAAGAAAGTGACATGGGCCATCATGTATGTATTTCCGGTGTGCATATGTTGTTTGTTTGTGATGGCCCAGATGAGGGACAAGGAAACTGCAGGGTTTCTTTAGCATAGGGAGCATTGACCCTTTGGTCCTGTGATGGTAGGTGTATGAAAAATGTAGGAGAAGTGATTCTGTGCATCTATCATTTATGTTGCCTACTAAACATACATAAGTGACAGTCCCTGTATGAGACGGGAGAACAGATGCTGTATGTGAAGGTCTGGGGATACAAGGCGAGGAGAAGTAGGTGGAAGTTTGTGAGAGACATATGGAGGGGATCAGTAGGTAGGGCTCTGGGGGAGAAACAGAAGGGAGAAGTATGTGAGACCTGGGGAACAGTCAAGGAAGAGATCAGTAGATGAGAGTCTGGGGAGGTCCAATGATGCAGGAGAGCGGTAAGTGGGCATCTGGAGGCACAGAGGAAGGTAGCAGTAAATGGGGCTTTATGGGAAACAGCGATGGACGAGAATAATAAAGGGCTCTTGGAAGCACAGATGAGGGTAGGAGCAGTAGGTGGAGTGCACAGTAAAGACGGGGAACAGTAGGTGGGGACTTAGTGAGGGAGGGGAGTAGCAGGGCTTGGCCACTGTCAGAAGCAGGATGCTGGGCTTGATGGGCCTTTTGTCTGACCCAGCATGGCACATCTTAGGTGAGGTCTGCAATACCGGTTCAGTTTCCGCTTGTCAGATCTGACACTTTGCTGATAGCGGCAGCCTGAGCTGGGATTCCAGTGATAAGTTTTAATTGATTTTCCATTAATCCCCGGCTTGTATTTACTAGCACTCTTTTGTAAATGCAGAAAGCGTGCTATGGTGTCAGCCGCCCCCTCAGAAGCACAGATCTGGTTAGTCATTAGTGTGAGGTCTGCCTGCCCAATGTTATCCATAAAGCATAGAGCGATGTATTTTACATGTAAATTACTGCCCTTGGCTAAGGGAGGCTGCAAAGACCAGGGACTTTCTTGAAAATGTTTTTCAGTTGCCTGAAAAGGTTATAATTAACAGGACTGATTAACTGTCATTCAGAGAACTGTCGACTGTAATGAGCAGGATTAGGATGTGACACAGATACAGGCAGTGACCGCCTGCAGCAGCAAGAGGGAACAGGTGATGACTCTTACAGCAGTGACACAGGAACAGGCGGTGACCGTCTGCAGCAGGAGCAGCTGGGAGCAGACAATGACTCTTGCAACAGTGACCATGAGAACAGGCCATTACTCTTAAAACAGTGATAGATGGGAGAAGACAGCGACTGTATAGTGAATGCAGGCAAAGGCTATGACCTCTTGGATAGACTCAGCCAGTAAGGACACAGACCACATAACTAGATTGCCATCTTTGATATAGGGAGGAGGGAGGAGGTGAGTCTGGGTAGATTAAAGGAGATTTACATTGGAAGCTGGAATGTGGGGGATAAAGAGGTGAGATAGGATGGGCTAAGTAAGGTTTGACTTGGTAGGCTGGAGTTGCATCAGAGCAGTAGAATCTCACCAGTCCTGCTGGTGCAGCAGCAGAGGTTCAAGGTAGACAAAGAGATAGGGCAGCAGCAGAAGGATAGGGGTGGTGCCATTGCATTATTATTATTATTATTATTATTATTGTGTAGAGACCCCCTGGTCTCCACAGAGATGGCCCTAGATCCCTGCCCTAGTAATGTCCTGCTTAGCAGGGCAAACCATTCCCTTCAGCACCTCTCCCTGAGGTAGGCTGTGATGGTTTGACCTTTGCCTATGGAGGAGGAGGGGACTAGGAGTAAAGTAAATGTGGTCATTTGGGTTTAGCTTTTGAGGAGTGATGATGTTCTTGGTTTCCTTGTCTGAGTTAGGCCCTACGAACATGACTTGGCATTTCTTGCAAAGAGGAGACCCCTTTCGGTGTACTACATGCCTGTGAGGATCTGCCTCTCATTTTGGAAAGTCACTTTTGTTGGAAATTAGCATCTTTTGGATTTTGACTGGTGGTGAGACCTGGTTTATCTCTGGTGAGGGACATACCCTGGATTCAGAGGCCAGGGAGCAGAAGATCTGTGAACCCCTCTGCCTGTAAGTGCAGGGGTTGCAGTGACTGTGTCATCCCAGAGGATTTTTGTTGGGACTTTGAAGAGTTTGCTTTTGTGTTAATAAGAAGGTTTAATACCACCCCTCCACATACTGAAACTAGGCTGTAATTGTGCTACAGATCTTTCCTCCAGGAAGGACCATCTGCAGGAGTTCAGAGAGTGGAGAGAGGAGATCCATAATTGGATCTCCACCCTTGGGACAGGAAACAGGCTGGGGACATTCTGGACTCGTGTGGACCTCAGGTACATTTTCATGACTAAAGGGATCATTGCCATGCTTAGGGGTTTCCCTGTCCAGCTTGGGGTTTCCTATCAGCTCATTCCCTGAGAGATAGGTTATAGCCCAGGATCTGGTACTGAGGACACATTCAAAGAGGAAGGAAGCAGAGTCCACACTGTAATACCCCAGAGGGAGCCCAGATGTAAAAAGGACAGCATTTGCTTGATTGGACATTTGTTTATGTTCTTAAGAATCACAGTAAATTTATTTTGAACACCCACACTGTTACAATTCCTGGTCCCAAGAGGCCTGTCCCTACCGCTCTGCGCCAGGTCCGGGCTGCGGCCCTTCTCACTCCGGTGGCGCCTGCCGGATGCCGTCGCGGTCCTGCCGCTTCCAGGCTCCCCGGCTCGGCTCCGGACTGCTCCTCTTCTCCTCTGTGGCGGAGGGGTGCCGCCGTCTCAACATCCGTGTGGGCCGCCTCCCAGCTGCGGCGAGGGAGCGCCGCCATGCCGCCTTGCCCGGCCCCTGTCCCTAGGCGCGTGCATGCGCCGCCAGCCAAGATTTAAAGGGGCCGTGGCGGGAAGGTTTCCCACGGCGCCTAGTGATGATGTTGCCTGTCCTAGGTATATAAGGCAAGCTCTGACAGTCAGAGCTTGCCTTGGCAAGGGGTCTCCTCGCTCTAGCTTGTTCGAGGTCCTGAGTTGCTGTTCCAGTTCTCTTGTTCCTGCTGCCTGTTTCTGACCTCTGGACCGGACCTGCCCACACCTTCCGCAGCCTGCCTCAGATCTCTGGACCAGACACAACCTCGCCTCGTGCCTCTGTTCTTCTGGACCAGGCCCGGCCACGCTCGCCACCTCTCGCCTGGCCCACTGCACTGGATTGGTGCCACGGGGAACGTGGGCTGGTAATGGTGACGCTCCAGCTGGCCTCTGCTTCTCATCTGGCCTCGCCACCCAACGATGGGGACCTGTGGGGGTTTCCCCCACTGGTGGCGCCAACATCAGCTCGGGCCAGGGGTCCACGAACGCAACACACACTGGGGTAGATTTCATAAATTTGCGCAAACGCATACTTTTGTTCGCGCACCAGGCACGAACAAGAGTACGCGGGATTTCAATAGATACGCGCGTAGCCACGTGTATCCATTAAAATCCATCGTCGGCGCGCGCAAGGCTGCCCAAAATCGTCAACCTGCGTGCGTTGAGCCGCACAGCCTGCCTCTGTTCCCTCCGAGGCCGCTCCGAAATCGGAGAGGCCTCGGAGGGAACTTTCCTTCCGCCTCCCCCCACCTTCCCCTCCCTTCCCCTACCTAACCCCCCCCACCCCCCGGCCTTATCTAAACCTTCCCCCACCTCTGTCGCGAAAGTTACGCCTTCTCAAGGCAGGCGTAACTATGCGCGCGCTGGGCCGGCTGCCGCGTGCCATGTTCCGGTCCAGGGGCTGGTCCGGAGGCCACAGCCACACCCCTGGAACGCCCCCGGGCTGAAACCACGCCCACGGCGCCGCCCCCGGATGACGCGCCGGCCACGTCACCCCCCCCCCCCCCCCGATGATACGCGGATTGCAACATGCCCCCCATCACGCCCTCCCCAGGAAAGCCTCGGGACTTACGCACGTCCTGGGGCTTTGCGCGCGCCGGAAGCCTATGCAACATAGGCTCGGCGCACAGGGGGTGTTTGGGCCAGGTTTTCGGGGGGTACTCGCGTATCCCTTTGAAAATCTGGCCCACTGTGTCCTGTCTGATCCCTGCAGTGCAGCATCACCAAAGGAAGTTAGCTCCTCACGTACACAAGATGGGAGATCGCACCACCACCTGGACCAAGAAGGTTCGCCTTTCCCCCCACAGAAAGGACCCACCCTTTGGGACAAGCAGTGAGGGAAGAAGTGCCAGTTGAGACAACCCAGAAACAAATTATTTTGTGTATTCTCTGTAAACTGTAAATTCCACAGAAAAAGGGTTACAATTATTATTGATATGACTTGATATACTGCAATTCCAGTCAAACAAAGCAGTTCACAATACCTTAAAAATAATCAAAATAATTTACAATAATATACAACATCATTGTAAAAACATAGGGCCCAATATTCAGAAGAAAATAGCTAAGTAATGGCTATGCTGCTTAATATCCTCGTATTCAGCACTACTTAGTCGGATAAGTTAGACTTGCTCTATGGCAGGTCTAACTTATCTGATTAACTTAACTAAACAAGTCTGAATATTGGCACTAATCCGGCTCAATTAGCAGGATAAGTAGTGTTGCTCCAATCCTCCCTGCCCACTAGATATCTGGCTCACTACATAGCTGGATAACTGGCTTATCCAGCTAAGTGGCAACCGCTGAATGTAGCCAGATATTCAGCAGCGTCACTTACTGAATAAATCGCTACTTATCCGGCTAAGTAGTGCTGAATATCTGCCTCTAAATGTCAAACTCATAAATTAATAAAATCAAAAGATAAAAAATACAATATAAATCCTGTTAAAAGACTCAAGAATATAAAAAGCAATAAAATTAAACCAGTTAAAAACATATAGTTAAGCTCTGGAATTCATTGCCAGAGGATGTGGTTACAGCAGTTAGTGTAACTGGGTTTAAAAAAGGTATGGATAAGTTCCTAGAGGATAAATCCATAAACTGCTATGACGGTAATTAATAAGTAATAGTAGCTTGTGATCTAATGTTTGGATACTTGCCAGGTACTTGTGACTTGGATTGGCCACTGTTAGAAACAGGATGCTGGGTTTGATGGACCCTTGGTCTGACCCAGTGGCATATCTTATATTCCACGCATTCCATGCATTAGAAAAGGTGAAAGGAAGGCTAAATGATTACCGAGATAGTTAAAAGGTGAGGAGAGAGAGGCTATAATATATTTTAAAAAAACATCTTTCAAGAAATGAAGAAAACAGAAAACAGCATAAGCACTGGCAAGTGAGATGCAAAGATTGATAAGGAAGGCAGAGAGAATTTGAAAAGAAGCTTGCCGTGGAAGCAAAAACTCATAATAAAAACTTTTTCAGGTACATTCGAGGTAAAAAGCCTGTGAGGGAGTCAGTTGGACCATTAGATGATCAAGGGGTAAAGAGGACACTTAGGGATGACAAAGCCATAGCAGAGAGACTAAATTCTTTGCTTGGGTATTCACTGAGGAAGATGTAAGAGAGATACCCATACAAATGAAAAAGAATGTGAGGCAACAAAGTTTAATTGTTCAATAATTGAAATAATTTTATCAACTTGGGAACAGCAAGTGAGGAGATTATTCAAAGTTGTTAAATCATAAGAGGATTGTGAGAAATTGCAAGAGGACATTGCAAAATTGGGAGACTGGGCATGCAAATGGCAAATGAAATTTAATGTGGACAAGTACAAAGAAATGCACTTAGGGAAGAATAATCTAAATTATAGCTACATTATGTAAGGTTCCACATTAGAAGTCACCACGCAGGAAAAGGATCTAGCTGTCATCGTTGAAAATATGGTGAAATCTTTTGCTCAGTGTGCAGCAGCCAAGAAAGCAAATAGAGTGCTAGGGATTATTAGGAAAGGAATGGAGAATAAAACAGAGAATATCAAAATTGTTTAAATAATATTTGTATGTTGTTAAAAGATGTAGTTCCAGATTATTTATAATTAATAAAATTATTTAATGTATTGAACAGTTAAACTTTGTTGCCACACGTTTTTTTCATTTGTATTATTTATTTACATGTGTGTGCTGTTTACTCCGCATCTACATTTGCTTTGTCCAATAGTTGCAGAAATATATCCATGCCAGAAATGATATTCAAGTGATGATTCAGAAGAGCTGAAACAAATCTCAGTAACCCTGAAAAGGCAAATTGACAAACTAAAGAGTAGCAAATCATGTGGACCAGATAGTATACATCCCAGAAGGCTGAAAGAACTGAGAAATGAAATTGCAGACCTGCTACTGGAAATTTGAAAACTATCAGTAATATCATTTATGGTACCTTGAAGGCTGGAAGGTTGCCAATGTAATGCCAACTTTTAAAAAGGGATTAAGGGGTGAGCCAGTAAACAGCAGACCAGTGAGTCTGATGTCTGTGCCAGGCAAAATGATAGAAACTATCATAAAGAACAAAATTACTGAACATATAGATAAGCATAGTTTAATGGGACAAAGCTAACATCATGGTTTTAGCCAAGGGAAGTCTTGCCTCATACATTTAGTACATTTTTTGAGGGTGTAATATACATGTGGATAAAGGTAAGCCAGTTGATATAGTGTTTCTGGATTTCCAAAAAGCATTTGACAAAGTCCCTCGTGAGAGACTTAGGAAATTAAAAAGTCATGGGATAGGAGGCAGTGTCCTTTTGTGGATTGCCAACTGGTTAAGAGATAGAAAACAGAGACTAGGACTAAATGGTAAATTTTCCCAGTGGAAAATGGTGTATAGTGGAATGTCCCAGGGATCTGTTCTGGGTCCACTGTTTTTTAAATTATTTATAAACAATCTGAAAATGGGAACAAAAAATGAGGTGATCAAATTTGCTGTTGGCACAAAATTATTCAAAGTTGTTAAGAGGATTGTGAGAAATTGCAAGAGGACATTGCAAAATTGGGAGACTGGGCATGCAAACGGCAAATGAAATTTAATGTGGACAAGTAGAAAGAGATACACTTAGGGAAGAATAACCCAAATTATAGCTACATTATGCAAGGTTCCACATTAGGAGTCATCCTCAGGAACAGGATCTAGGTGTCATTGTTGAAAATATGTTGAAATCTTTTGCTCAGTGTGCAGCAGCAACCAAGAAAGTAAATAGAATGCTAGGAATTATTAGGAAAGAAATGGAGAATAAAACAGAGAATATCATAATGCCTCTGTATCACTCCATGGTGCAACCTCTTCTTGACTATTGTGTGCAGTTCTGGTCACCATATCTCATAAAAGATATAGCAGAATTATAAAAGGTACAGAGAAGGGCAACCAAAATGATAAAGAAAGGCTAAAGAGATTAGGACTCTTCATCTTGGAGAAGAGACTGCTGAGGGAGAAATGATATTGATCTATAAAATAATGAGTGGAATGGAACAAGTAAATGTTAATCAGTTGTTTACTCTTTCAAAAAGTACAAAGACCAGGGGATACACAATGAAGTTACTAGGTAATACATTTAAAACTAATAAGAGAAAATATTTTTTTACTCAATGCATAAAAGTTTTGGAATTCATTGCCAGAGGACGTGGTGAAAGCTATTAGCATAGCTCCATTTATAAAAGATTAAGACAAGTTCTTGGAGGAAAAGTCCATAAACTATTATTAACGTGGAGTTGCAGATATCCACTGCTTATTCTTGGGATAAGCAGCTTGGAATCTATCTATCCCTTGGGATCCTGCCAGGTACTTGTGACCTGGTTTGGCCTCTGTTGGAAACAGGATACTGGGCTTGATAGACCTTTGATCTGACCCAGTATGGTAAGTCTTATGTTCTTGTAAACAAGCTTCAAGAATCTTGTGAAATTTTAAATAACAGTTCTCCATCTTGATATATAGTGAAGGATTATATCAGAGAGTAGGTGCGACCATATGTTCCAGTCCAATTCTCACAGGAAAAGGAATCACTAATATAACCCTTAGTGGGGTTGTTAATCCCAGAGGCACGCAAACAAATTTATTTTTCTTCGGGACTGCTCCAGCTAGCCATTTACATCCCATGCTCAACTCTTTATCCTTTTATATCATGATTCATAGTATGTTTAATTAAAGTATATACATCCCATGGGGGTGAGGTGTTGTGACAAACCAGACAAGACCAGGGTCTGGATGTTAAAATAAAGTGTACTGATTGGTAATATTTAAATAAAAATCCATCTGTCTACAATGTTGAAAGATATCTGACTGCTGGTACAAGTTTAGTTCTAGGTAGGTAGGTGTCCTTTTATTTCAGAGATCTGGGTAGAGCTCCCATGTAGTTTTTACTCGTGCAAAGCTCTCCCAGCTGCTATCCAGGAATCCTAGTGGAGGGGTCCCCAACTTCATAGCAAAAATCCTACCTTAGGTCATCTTCTCCTCGGACATTCAGCCTGTCCTGGTCCCGTGGTGGAGATCCAGTTTGGGTCTCCTGATCTTGTTCTTCCTTCCTTAGTTGATATTTCTGGGGGAACTTCTCATGGGGAAAATCAAGTGGGATCAGGCTACCTCAGCACTGTAGTCCCAGTGGGGAGCAGGGAATCTAAAAATATTTCCACACTTTTCAGATCCAAAAAAATACTCAATTTAAAATGGATACATCGTCTGCTTTCACTGTCTCTCGCAGCAGGATCCATCACTGGTACTTGCCCACCAAGGGTTTAGAGTGGGCTCACAGGCAGGGCCGGTAAGGGTATTGGGTGCCCTAGGCGACCTTTGCACTGCCGCTTCCCCCCCGGGTCGTGACTATGTGTTTCTCAGGGTGCTGAGCCGTAGGGGGCGCCGAAGAGCATCCACGTGGTGCCACAAGTGTTATGGTTATTGGTGTTTGGGGTGGATCCTTGGACACTGAGGAAGCTGACCACTCCCATGGGGGGGGCAGTCCCATGAGGGACCACGGTGTCAGGCTAGACTCTAGACACACAAACACAAATTGAATCTTTATTTAAACAGTTTTGGAAACCACCAGAGGTGGCAGTAGTGAGTAGTAGATGTTGAGCCCGGCTGGGCAAGTATCCCACAGGACGCTGGAACAGTGGATCCTCTGCTTGGCTTTGCTGTAGTGGAAAGAGACTGAGAGTTATGAGTACACAGTGAGAAATATACAGAGTCCCAGGTAGAATTGGTGAAGCTCTGAGACAGGGAGACTCCGTGGTATTGTACTCACACAGCGGTTCCACTAGACGAGAGGTCTTGCACTGGAACAGAAGGCAGGCCTTCGAGGAGCGAATACCTGGTTCCAGAGAAGCAGTACTGTGGAATAGATGGTAGTTGTACTCACAGATGGATACTGTAGTGAGGTCTTCCAAGTAGAGAAGATGGAAGATGCAGGTAGCGACTCAGGGAACATGGGCCCTCGAGGAGCGAGTACCAGTTCCTGATAGCACCTGAAAGAAATAGAAGAGGCCCCTGAGGAGCAGATACCCCGTTAGCAGTAAGAGTTCCAGAGAACGCTGGAGTGGCAGAGTAGCTTCGGTATGGAGAGCGAATCCCATCCGCAGTATCCAAGTCGTTGATAACGCGATCAGCTAGCAAAAGAGGTAGGCTTAAATAACCAGGCAGCGTGACGTCATCTCAGTGGGATGCCCCTGAGGTTCGCGCCAATGAGGAAATAAAGATGAGGGTGGCGTGCGCGCGCGCGCCCCATGGTACCTTGGAGGAGCATGGCGGGAAGCAGCACCAAAGCCAGTCTGGGGACGCTGGAGAGGTCGGCAGACATGCGCCACGGCGGCCAGTAGTCCAAGGTGAGCAGGAGGAGCCGCAAGAAAAGTAAGGTAGGCGGGGCAAAGCCGTCGCAGACCGACAGTCGCAACAGTACCCCCCTTCAAAGGGCGGGCTCCAACTCTTGTACCAGGTTTTGTTTCTGAGGATGAATCTGGTGAAACTGATGAAGCATCTCTTTGTCAAGGATATTAGCCATCGGCTCCCAAGAATTTTCTTTGGGGCTGTAACCTTCCCAAGATAGAAAGTACTCTCAAGTCTTGCCACGTCTTCTGACATCTAGAATGGCATCGACCTTGTATTCTAGGTCTTCTTCTGCATTGATAGAAGATGGTTCAGGAGACTTGGATGAGAACTCACTGAGAATGAGTGGTTTCAGAAGTGAAACATGAAATGCGTTGTGAATTTTCAATCCAGGCAGTAGCTTCAGACTGTATGTAATGTTGCCAAGACGTCGGAGGATTGGAAATGGTCCAACGTAGCGAGGAGCAAATCGAGTGGAGGGTAACTTTAGTCTCAGATGCTTAGTGGATAGCCAGACTTTGTCACCAGGTTGAAACACAGGCGCTTTAGAATGGTGAGCGTTGTAGGTCTTCTTAGCTCGATCACCCGCTTTTATTAGCATTTCTTTAGTCTGAGT
Source organism: Rhinatrema bivittatum (assembly GCF_901001135.1). NCBI lineage: Eukaryota > Metazoa > Chordata > Amphibia > Gymnophiona > Rhinatrematidae > Rhinatrema > Rhinatrema bivittatum. Next base: position 163,126,324 of record NC_042618.1, on the reverse strand, counting down.
CCATAGTTGATGGATATCATCAGCAGTGGATTGAGCTGCTGGGGACGACACTGAGAGCTTCAGTGGAAGTGGCGGTGAAGGTAAACGTCCATATACCACTTCAAAAGGTGTTGATCCAGTGAAAGATGCTGGATGTGAATTGATGGCGAATTCAGCCCATGGTTACAGCTCGGCCCAGTTATTCTGACAGCAACTCACATAGGCCCAAATGAACTGTTTCAGGGTCCTATTCATCCTTTCGGTTTGGCCATTTGATTGTGGATCGTAGGCAGATGTATAATCCAGAGAGATGTCAAATAGCTTGCTCAAAGCCTTCCAGAATCTTGCCGTGAATTGAGATCCTCTATCCAAGATTATGTGCTTCGGTAGGCTGTGAAGGCGAAAGATGTGTGCGATGAAGAGCTTCGCAAGCTCCAAGGCTGAGGGTAAGCCAGGCAGCGCCACGAAATGAGCCATCTTGCAGAAACGATCAACTGTGACCCAGATGGTATTGAATCCTCCAGAAAGAGGTAAATCAACTACAAAGTCAGTAGCAATGTGAGTCCATGGCTGTTCCAGAGCTGGCAGCGGCTGTAGCAATTCCCATGGCTGACCAGAAGTAGGCTTATGCTTGGCACAGTTGGAACATGACGCTACATAGGAATATGTATCTTCCTTGATAGTAGGCCACCATTAGTACTTCTGTAACTTCAGCACGGTACGGCGTTGATCAGGATGGCCAGCCAGCTTGAAATCATGAGCCCAGTATAGAAGTTTCTTTCTGAGGTGTTTTGGCACAATTGTTTTATCGGCAGGCACAGGATGGGTAGCCGCCAAGATGACGTTCTTTGGGTTGATAATGTGCTGAGATTCTTCAGGAACATCCTCAGAGAGGAAAGAGCATGACAGGGCATCAGCTCTGGTATTCTTGTCTCCGGGGCGATATTTGAGCACAAAGTCAAAGCGATTAAAAAATAAGGACCATCTGGCTTGTCTGTGGTTAAGATGTTGCGCATGATGGAGATACTCTAGATTCTTGTGGTCCGTGAATACGGTAATTTGATGTTGAGCGCCTTGAAGCCAAGGCCGCCATTCCTTGAATTCCAGTTTAATAGCCAAGAGCTCTTTATTACCGATCCCATAGTTCTTCTCTGCAGGAGAAAAGCATCATGAGAAGAAAGAGCAGGGATGTAAGGCCTTGGAATCTCCGGTTTGGCTTAACATCTGAAGCGTCAACCTCCACGATGAAGGGTCTATTGGGGTCCGGGTGTCATAGACATGGCTCAGTGGAAAAGGTAGTCTTTAAATCCTCGAATGCGGAAATGGCCTCCGCAGACCATTTAGAAGCATTGGCCCCTTTGCGTGTCATTGCAGTTAAGGGCACAGTTACAGAAGAGTAGTTCTTTATAAAGCTTCTATAGTAATTTGTGAACCCCAAAAAATCGTCTCAGGGCCTTCAGACTGGTAGGTTGAGACCAATTCTTGATACTCTCTAATTTTGGGGGATCCATCCGGAAGCTTTGTTTAGATACGATATAGCCAAGGAAAGGCACTGAATCTTTATGAAATTCGCACTTTGACAGCTTGGCATAGAGGCGGTGTTCTCGAAGTCTCAGTAATACCTGCTTGACATCCGCTAGATGAGTTGGCATATCCTGTGAGAATATCAGGATATCATCTAGGTATACAATGACACTTTTATACAACAAGTCCCGCAGAATGTCGTTCATCATGTTCTGAAACACGGCGGGAGCGTTGCACAGGCCAAAGGGCATCACCAAATATTCGAAATGGTCATCTCGAGTGTTGAAGGCTGTTTTCCACTCGTCGCCATCGCGGATGCAAACCAAGTTATAGGCTCCCTTCAGGTCAAGTTTCGAAAATATCTTTGCTCCTTGAAGTCGATCAAATAGCTCTAAGATCAGAGGTAAGGGGTATCGGTCTTTAATCGTGATCTTGTTCAGACCTCGATAATCGATACAAGGAAGCAGAGTTCCGTCCTTCTTCCCCATGAAGAAGAAGCCTGCGCCCGCAGGAGACTTAGATGGTCTAATGAAACCTTTTTGCAAGTTTTCCTCGATATACTCGGACATGGCCTTGTTCTCTACTGCTGACTATGGGTAGACACGTCCCTTAGGAGGTTCAGCATTAGGTTTCAGTCTTATGGCACAGTCATAAGATCTATGTGGCGGAAGGATGTCAGCAGCCTCTTTGGAGAAGACATCATGGAATGATGCGTACTGAGGCGGCAGCCCTGGCATCACTGGAGTTGGGGGCATGCAGAGAATAGGAGAGACCTCCTTTAAGCATTTGCCATGACATTCTGGGCCCCAACTGGAGTGTGCCAAAGTAGCCCAGTTGAATTGTGGCATGTGCAGTTGCAACCAGGGTAACCACAGTACGATAGGGTGCATGGCCTTCTCTAACACAAAGAAGGAAATTGACTCAGTATGGAGGGCTCCGGTGCGGAGGACTACCGGTTCGGTACAACTGGTAACATCACCCAGTAACTGCTCTCCATGAATAGACGATAGGAGTAGTGGAATCTTCAAAGTGGTGAGGGGAATCCTCAAATGTTCCATGAGTGGTCGTAGAATAAAATTACCTCCTGCCCCTGAGTCCACCAGGGCAAGAGTTTGGAATTCCAACGATCAGAGAGACAGGGAGAGAGTGCGGAGGAGAGGGCGTAGTAAAGCCTAAGAAAAGTCCTTCCACAGGACTTAGGCCCGTCCGTTTCCCGGACAGATGGGACATGTTTGGACTGCATGACTAGCTTGTCCACAATACATGCACAAACCATTCTTCCTCCAAAGTCTTCTCTCTTTGGATGTCAGGTGACTGTGACCAAGTTGCATCGGTTCTTCACCACTGGCAACAGGCATTACAGGGACCATCCTGAGTGCAGGCTTAGCACAAACTTCTTTCTGAACAGGTATTTTGCCAGGCTTGAGTTCTTGCACCTTATCACGAAGCCGGTGGTCAATTCTAGTAGCTAAGGCCACTAGCTCATCGAGCGAGTCAGGTGTCTCTCAAGCGGGAATCCAAACCTCTGATGAAGAGGGTTTTCAGGCATCTAGAGTCCAAAAAGAATTTGGTAGCAAGAGTCCTGAACTCTATAGCAAAATCAGCCAGTGGTCGGTTGCCTTGCTTCAGGTCCACTAAAGCAGAACCAGCAACAGTGATTCGGGGAGGATCATCAAAAACGGATTTGAACAAATCCATAAATCCATCAATATCCTGGAGTATAGGATCTTTGCGTTCCCACAGCGCAGAGGCCCAAGACAAGGCCCTTCCATCAAGATAAGATAGAATGTAAGTAGTCTTTGCGTAGGCTGTAGGGAAGTGAGAGGGCTGTAATGCAAAATGCATGCAGCACTGGTTTAAGAAGCCTCTAGTTCTTTGAATCTCTCCAGAGAAACGAACTGGAGCAGCAAGAGGCACTGTAGTCTTTACAGTTACTTCAGGTAACTGACCTTCATTAGTGGAAGAAGAGACTTGATTCTTCAGTGCGTGCAGCTGATGAAACGCAGTAGTGAGTTTCTCCAATGCGTCTTGTTGTTCAGCAATGCGCTGGGCCAGGCCTGGAATGGCTTGCAAAGCATTGAGTTGAGCCGGATCCATGGAGTTAGCAATCTGTTATGATTATTGGTGTTTGGGGTAGATCCTTGGACACTGTGGCAGCTGACCATGCCCACGGGGGGGGCAGTCCTGTGAGGGACCACGGTGTCAGGCTAGACTCTGGACACACAAACACAGATTGAATTTTTATTTAAACAGTTTTGGAAACCACCAGAGGTGGCAGTAGTAAGCAGTAGATGTTGAGCCCGGCTGGGCAAATATCCCATAGAACGCGGGAACAGTGGATCCTCTGCTTGGCTGTGCTATAGTGGAAAGAGACTGAGAATTATGAGTACACAGTGAGAAATATACAGAGTCCCAGGTAGAATTGGTGAAGCTCTGAGACAGGGAGACTCCGTGGTATTGTACTCACACAGCGGTTCCAGTAGACGAGAGGTCTGGCACTGGAACAGAGGGCAGTCCCTCGAGAAGCGAGTTCCTGGTTCCAGAGAAGCAGTACTGTGGAATAGATGGTAGTTGTACTCACAGATGGATACTATAGTGAGGTCTTCCAATTAGAGAAGATGGTAGATGCAGGCAGCAATTCAGGGAACATGGGCCTTCGAGGAGCGAGTCCAGTTCCTGATAGCACCTGAAAGAAATAGAAGAGGCCCCTGAGGAGCGGGTACCCCGTTAGCAGTAAGAGTTCCAGAGAACGCTGGAGTGGCAGAGTAGCTTCGGTATGGAGAGCGAATCCCATCCGCAGTATCCGAGTCGTTGCTAACTCAATTAGCTAGCAAAAGAGGTAGGCTTAAATATCCAGGCAGCGTGACATCATCTCAGGGGGACGCCCCTGAGGTTCGCGCCAATGAGGAAATAAAGATGAGGACGGCGTGCGCATGCGTGCCCTATGGTACCTTGGAGGAGCATGGCGGGAAGCAGCACCAAAGCCGGTCCAGGGAAGCCAGAGTGGTCAGCAGACAGACTCTGTGGTAGCCAGTAGTCCGAGGTGAGCAGGAGGAGCCGCAAGAAGAGTAAGGTAGGCGGGGCGAAGCTGTCGCAGACCGACGATCGCAACAGCAAGCGGTGCCTATCCTGCTCACTGCAAAGAGAAATAGAGACTGTGTGCTTCTCAGGCAGTCGGCTCCAAAACAGGTGGGTGGGGGGGGGGGGGGGGCGCGACACTGTGTACTTCTCAGGGCCGTGAGCAGCACGCAGTCTCTATTTCTCTTTGCCACGAGCGGGATAGGCCACGCTTGCGGCACCACGTAGCTGCTCTTTGGCGCCCCCTATGGCTTGGTGCCCTAGGCGACCGTCGAAGTTCGCCTAATGGACGCGCTGGCCCTGCTCACAGGTCTTTAGTCCTCTGGTGAGAGCCCTCTTGCCCCTAAAGAGTATCAGG